>NC_044983.1:138560878-139182794 GCF_008728515.1 Papio anubis
CCCAGCTGCGGCTCTGACCTCTCCAGCCCCTGTGTCCCTGCTATTCAGTCTCCCAGCTCGGCTGGTCTCTGGCCTCTCTGCCTGGCTGTGGGTCCCTGCAGGGTCATGTCAGATGCCACCTCCACCAGGAAGCCCTCCCTCTTGCTGCTGTCCCTATGCTTCCTGCGGGCCCTGGTGATTCACCACATGGTCAGCTGGGCCCCAACACATCCCTCCCAGAAGTCTGTGGGCTTCCACCCCCACCCTGCCTGCTGCCGCTGCTGGGGAATCCCCTGTCAGCAAGGGAGGCCTGCCCTGCCTTCCCCAGCAAGATCCCACCCCTTTCTTGTCCCATCCTGCACGCCTGACCTGATGCCAGGTGTCCCCTTGGAGCAAGTGGCAGTGTTGCGGAGTGTTTGTAAAATTGCAGCTCCTCGGCTGGCCTGGGCCTTGGGAATCCCCAGGGCGGGGCTGGGAGTCTGCACTGAAGTAGCTCCTGGTGTCCCTGCCGTCAGGGAGGGGCTTGGAGGGAGCCTGTCCCTGGACTCCTCCCAGGACCCCTCACTGGGACCCTGACGGAACCAAAGTCTTGGAAGGGGCTCAGGAACCTGCAGCTGAGAAGCCCCTGCTGCCCCCGCCTCCCTCCGTGGCTGCCCTGTCTCAGCCTCGAGTCCCCCCACCCCTGAGAAAATTAGCTATCTGTGACCAACACATTCCACTTTGCTCAGACATACTGGACTGGGCATGAGCAAATAATTTCATTGCTTTAAAAAAACACATTGAGCGAGCGCTGGTTGGAATCAAATTCTTTTTATTTTAATCAAGTGCATTGGCCCGAGGGGTTTCTAGAAAGCTCCACCCACTTCTAGTACCCCCAGTCCTTAGGAGGCCCCTGCCAGGCCTCCACCTCCAACTGTGTGCCTCCAGGCAGGACTGTGCCAGCTCCCAGCTCACTCTCTCTGCCAGCCTGGGCTCCCAAGGCAGATCTGAGGTGTCCCTATTGCAGCCCAGGGGCAGGATGCCTGGCTCAGCACAGATGCAGGCTGAAATCCCAAGGCCTGCAGGCCCTTCTGCAGCCGCACCCCAGGGACCTCGGCCTCCTGACCGCTCCTGCTTGCCAGCCACCGAGGTAGCTGCACCCCAGCCCTCACTCCCTCAACTCCCTGGTCCTGTGTGGCCCCGGCCAGCCTGAGTGCTTTTCACCCCACACTGCCCACTGCCACCATCTCCTCTTCCAAGGACTGAGAGGATGTGCCCCTCTGGGGTCCCCGCCCCCACCTCGACCCACAGCATGGGGCCTGGTGAGACATGAGGCTCAAGGCCACCTACAGCAGCCAGGAGGGAGGGCTGTGGTCCCTCCCCTTCAGCCAGGGGACCCGGTGGGTGGCCTGGCCTTCCCCGCAGGATCCAGGTGGAAGGGAGCTCGGCCCAGGGCATGCTCCCCACAGTGGCCCTCAGGGTCAGTGGAGGAGGCCGCCTCCTCACAGGCAGCCTCAGCTATTCACAAGAGGGTCTCCTGGGCCCCCCTCCAAAAGCTTCCTCAGCCCACAGCCCCTGGAGAAGGCAGAGGTAGGAGGGGAGGCTCGGGGACTCCTGCTCTGCTCGACCAAGCTCTGCCCTGCCTGCCTCGGGTTGGCCTGGATGCCGGTGCAGCTCAGAGCCCAGGATGGCAGGGCCTGGAATCTCCGCCTGGTAGGCCATGCCCTTTCCTGGTAAGGGGACTTCAGGGGTGATCACACACCCAAGTGGAGCTGGCCACCACCCCAGGGATAAAGCCACTGTCCCAGGTCTCCCGCCCTGTGCCGGGTCCCACTGCAGCCATGCACTAGCTGCCTGTGCCCCCACGCCCCATCACAGGTTCTGCTGCTGGCCTGGCAGAAACTAAGAGGGGCCCTGGGGTCCTGGCACCCACAGCCTGAGGGGAAGGCAGGCACCAGCCCAGCCCACAGGGTGGAATCAGGGTGCTGGTCCCTCGCTGAGTGAGGAGTCCTCCTCGAAAGACTGCCTGGCTCGGGCCCAGTCTACCAGGCTGTACCACTGACCCTTCCCAGGGAACCTTCTTGGCAGGGACTCCCCAGGCCCAACCCAAACCATCTTTCCCTGCGGGGCATCGTCCTGCTGGGTGCTCAGTTGGGGTCTCCATGGCAAGGGGCCCCAGGACTCCTGACAAGGAGAGCTCAGTGGCTGATGGTTCAGTGGGCCACCGGAAGCTCAGACCACATGAGGGTGTCCATGGGGGGTAGGCCTTGTCCTCATCCTCTCAGGAGGTCCCAGGCTTCTCACCCTTGCCCACATTTCTCACCTCTGCTCTGGCCTCCCCCTGGCCCTCCCTGGTTGTTGTCCCCCCTGTACCCCACAGGAGCAGATCCCGCGCATGTGCACTGGCCGCCTGGGCCCCCCCTAGCCCGGCAACTGCGGGGAGACAGCTGTGCCCGCGCGCGGTGCGCCACCCCCACCCGCCACGTTGGGGCAGCCCCGGGCACCAGCGGTGGCAGTCGGCGTGTCACCTCTCCTGCCATCCGCACGGCGCAGCCGGCACGTGGCCCCTCCAGATGCGCAGAGCCCGGGGCCCCAGCTCGCTTCCTCGCGGTGGGTGGGGGGGCAGCCCCGGGCGGCGCCATCTGACGCCCCCGCCCTGCGCGCTCCTACCCCCCAAGCCCGCTGCCATCTGTCGGTCGTGGAACCGCGCCAGGCCACGGGCTCCCGGCCAGGCAGGAGCGCCAGCCCCTCCCCCGTCCCGATGTCCCCAAACCCAGGCTCAGTCCCTCCCTCCCCGTCCCGGTGACACCCTTGGGTCCTGGAATGCTGCTAGGGGGCGGGAGACCGGAGAAGAAGCAGGTGCACGGGGAGGTGGGTGTCCTGCCCTCTGCGAGGAGCCCACACCTTGGACCTTCTCCTAGGGCTAAGATGGGGTTCAAGCACCAGCCCATCCCGCCTAGCCCTGGTCCCCGCCAGGACCCTTCCCTGCCACTGCCTCTGCCCCGATCTGCCCCGCCCCTTTCCGGCTCCGCCCCTCCTGCCTAGGCCCCACCCCTTCCCGGTCCCGCCCCTCCCACATCGGCCCCGCCCACTCCCCCGCCCACCCTTTCCCTTCCCGGCCCCTGCCCCGCCGTGTCGTTCCCGCCTCTGCTCTGGGATCCCTCCAGCCCCAGCAAGTTCCTCAGGTGGTTCCGGCCTCTGGAGCCCCCTCTGCTCTCCCAGAGCGCCTCAGGCAGAGCAGCCAGGATGGGGACCAGGCCCGCCTCACCGGGAATGAGCCCGTCACCTGCTCCTCCCACCCCGCAGCAGACACGACTGTCATCAGCACCCACCTTAAAGCCGAGGTCACTGAGGCTCAGCGAGCGTGTGGCCAACCTACAGGGCCCCTCGCCTCTCCTCCAGGGAACAAAGGGTGTGGTCCTACTGCCGCCCTAGTGACCCGGGCCTGGCTGGGATGGAGACCGGGGCTGGTGGGCTGGACGAGAGTGGCAGGAGGTCTCTCAGGACAGTCCCCAAACCCCAGGCTCCCCACCTATCCCCAGGCTTCCCTACGTCAGCCTTCCCACCCCCAGCCCCTCTCCTCGCCCCAGGAGCCTGTTGGGGAGGGGCCGCTCAGAGGAGAAGGGTTCCCAGGATGTGGGTGTCTGGCCATGCTCACCTGCCTCTCACCTGATGCCATGTTCAGGTCCCCGTGGACCTGTGGCTGCTTGGAGAGGCCGGGGGTCACAGATGGGGCCAGGACACTGTGGTGAGGAGTGAGTGTGCTGCGCTGGGGGCAGAGCCTGGGCAGGGCCAGCAGCTGGAGGCTCCAGGACACACTCTGCCCCAGCAGGCTGCCCAGAGAGGGCCTGAGGCCCAGCCCCCAGGATGCTCGGCTGTCCTTGGGCAGGGAGGCTGAGGGGTGTGTGACAGAGGAGAGAGCCCAGCACAGGGACGTGTGACCAGGCCTGAGAGTCACAGAAGGACAAGAGAGGCCACAGGCCGTGGCCAGAACCAGGGAGATTTGGGACCATCAAAGTTGGGGGTCAGGCTAGGGCTGGGAGGAGGGGCAGGGCCTGGGGGCTCAGGCCAGAGGTGTAGCCATCACAGCCAGAAGCTGGGGCTGAGGGTAACAGGAGGCAGAGGTGAGGGCACAGGGGCCGGACGAGGGCCAGGTAGAGGTGGGGGCCAGGGTGAGGGGTGAGGGCTGGTTCCTGGGGATGCAGAGAGCAGGGCCATCCAGGCTGGGGAGGGGGGTTTGGTGCCAGGTTGCCCTTCACCCTCCTCCAGTCTCAATAAAGTCACTAATTAGCATCCTGACCACTCAATTAGTTAGGCTGCACGCGCTTAATTATGACAGAGTGTACCAGTGGGGGCAGGCAGCGCCATCAGCTCCCCCAGCCCCAGGAGCCAGGGTTTATTGACCAGAAAAGACATATGAGGAGACTGTGGCCCGCAGCCCTGCTTCCTGATGCAGGGCAGGGTGAGCGGAGGGGTAGGGAGGCAGGCGGGAAGATCCCCACCCTGAGCATCTACAGGGGTTCCCATATCCTCTGCTCAGCTCCCCCAGGCCCCTGGGAGGGAGTCCTCCCCACTCCACACCTCTGGCCTCTGACTTCCACCTGGACCTGCCTCTTGCCCTCAGACTACAGTTACCTGAAGAGGTCCAGGCAGGGTGGGTTCATGGCCTGGTGCCTCCAAGTGGAGACCACACCGCTTCCCAGCCCTTTGCTCCTGGAGCCTGGAGCAAATGTCTCCAAGTCAGCTTCAGCTTCTCTTTGTAGCCTCTGTTGGGCTGACAGTGACTTCAGGAATGCTCTCCTCCTGCTGCACTCTGGACCTGTTGGCCATGCTGTTCAATTTATCAAATGTTCTTCCTCACTGGCCAGGTGCAAGTCCCTGGCCAGGTGCAAGTGGCCTGGTGCAAGTCCCTCTTGGACAACCTCAGCCCTGGAGACACCACCTTATTTACGGTTTGTGGGCAAAACAGTCCTTTTTTAAAAATGGGGTCTCCTGGCCGGTGATGGCTCAAGCCTGTAATCCCAGCACTTTGGGAGGCGAGGCGAGGCCGGATCACGAGGTCAGGAGATCGAGACCATCCTGCTTCTTTGGTGAAACCCGATCTCTACTAAAATACAAAAACTAGCGGGCGAGGTGGCCCGAGCCTGTAGTCCCAGCTACTCGGAGAGCTGAGGCAGGAGAATGGCGAGAACCCGGGAGGCCCGGAGCTTGCAGTGAGCTGAGATCCGAGATACAGCGCCAGCCTGGGCGACACAGCCGAGACTCGTCTCAAAAAAAAAAAAAAAAAATGGGGTCTCAACTACTGTTGCCCAGGCTGCTTGGAGTGCAGTGGCGCAATCCCAGTTCACTGTGGGCTGACCCCCTGGGCTCAAGCGATCTTCCCACAGCCCCAAGTAGCTAGGACTACAAGCACACCACCATGCCCATATGTGTTTTATTTTGTGTAGAGATTAACTATGTTGCTCGAAGCGGCCTTTACTTTCTCAGAATGTCAAGAGGTTTTGTCTTATCTGCCAACACATCATGCAACTAGCAGGCTCTGGTCAAGTAGGAACTGATGGTGGTAAATTGGGCAGTGATGATGTGGTGGAGATGGTGGTGAGTGGTGATATTGTGATGATAGTGATGATGGTGATGGCGGTGAGTGGTAGTGGTGATGCTGCTGGTAGTGCTGGTGATAGTTACAATGACAGCAGTGATGGTAGTGGTAATAGTGATGATGATGGTGATGGTAGTGATGGTGATGGCAGTAATAGTGATGGTGATGGTGGTGGAGATGGTGGTGGTGGTGGTGACAGTGATGTCAGTGGTAATGGTTAATAAATAATAAGTAAATGTCGTAAATGCGTGTCGTAAAGTAATAATAAGTAAATAAATGAAGTAAGTAAGATTAAAATAATAAAATTATAAAGTAATGTAAATAATGTCATGCTCATAATAAATGTGCATAAATAAATAAATGTCTATGTCATATGTCATGTCATTAATAGTAAGTAAGTAAATAAATAATAAAATTAGTAAATAGAATAAATGTCGTAATAAATGTCCCGGAAATATAAAATTACTAATAAGTAATAATGTCAAATGCCAATGTCGTAATAATACTAAGCAAATAAATGTAATAAGTAGTAAAAATAATATAAAAAAGTAAAATGCAAAAAATGGTAAGTAATCCTCTCATGCAAGTAAATATGTAATAAATTAATGTAAATGTAATTAATAATGATGACTGGTGGTTGTGATGATGATGTTGGTGATGGTGATGGTGATGGTGATGGTGTTGGTGATGGTGATGGTGGTGATGGTGGTGGTGGTGATGCTAGTGCTGGTGGTAGTAATGATGGTGGTAGTGATGGTATGATGATGATGGTTGTAGTGGTTATGATAATGATGGTGATGGTGGTGGTGGAGGTGATGGTGATGATGGTGGTTATGGTGGTAGTGGTGGTGATGGTAGATGATGATGCAATGGTGGTGATGGTGTTGGTCTTGGTGGTGGTGATGGTGGTTGTGTTGGTGGTGGTTGTGATGGTGATGATGGTGGTGGTGGTCATGGGGATGGTGGTGGTGATGGTGATGGTGTTCATGGTGATGGTGATGGTCATGGTGGTTGTGGTGGTGTTGGTGATGATGATGGTGATGATGATGATGAGTGGCTGTGTTGGTGGTGGTTGTGATGGTGATGATGGTGGTGGTGATGGTCATGGTGGTTGTGGTGGTGGTCATAGTGATGGTGGTGATGGTCGTGGTGGTTGTGGTGGTGGTGGTTGTGATGGTGATGGTGGTGGTGGTCATGGTGATGGTGATGGTGGTGGTGGTCATGGTGATGGTGGTGGTGATGGTCGTGGTGGTTGTGGTGGTGGTCATGTGATGGTGGTGGTGATGGTCGTGGTGGTTGTGGTGGTGGTGGTTGTGATGGTGATGGTGGTGGTGGTCATGGTGATGATGGTGGTGGTGGTCATGGTGATGGTGGTGGTGAATGGTGGTCATGGTGATGGTGGTGGTGGTCATGGTGATGGTGATGGTGGTGGTGGTCATGGTGATGGTGGTGATGGTTGTGGTGGTTGTGGTGGTGGTCATGGTGATGGTGGTGATGGTCGTGGTGGTTGTGGTGGTGTTGGTGATGATGCTGGTGATGATGGTGGTGATGATGATGGTGGTGGTGGTCATGGTGGCGGTGGTCATGGTGAGGATGGTGGTGATAGTGGTGATAGAGCCAAGAGGCTCTTGGGACCATATGGCTGGGACTGAGGGTGGTGTAGACACAGCTGACCCTTCCATGAGGGCCCTGCCTGGCTCTAGTACCTTCTATCCTGAACACAGACTGGTGAGTGTCTGAAGGATGGTCCCCTCGTTAAGTGAAGGCAGGGCAGGCCTGTGGATTTCAGGGGTCCCAGAGACCTGGGAGGACATTTAATGGGGGCAGGGTCCTCACCAAGACTCAGTGGGCTCTGGAGTTCCTGGATCTCCTGAGACCTGGGCCTGACATCACCCTGTGGATGGCCTCTGGCCTCTACATGGGCTGGGCTGGAGTGTCCCAGGAACAGAGAAAGGCCCAATTATTGTTGGGGACCCCAGCACTCTCTGTCCAACTGAGCCTGGGGCCTGGGTGGCAAATGTGGGCCCTGCAAAGAGAAAGTGGCAGGACTGGGAGGAGGCCCAAGCCCGGGGTGGGGCCTGGGGGCTGCCGGGTCCACACCTCCGAGGTGGTGAGTGGTGCAGACAGCTGGTCCCTGTGGGTCCCTAACAAATGCGGCCGAGGAGTGGGCCCCTCAGGTGTCCACGCGGCATAACCCTGCTGTGACTGAAGCCACCAGCCTGGGTGAACGTTCTTCAAGATTTCTGCCTTCATTTAACAAATATCTGTGGCACTCGTGTTGTGTGCCAGGCACTCCATGCAGCCAGATCGAGGCAGGGAAGTCCCTGCCCAGGAGCACTCATGTCCCAATAGAGACAAAGGCCACAGGGCTTGCCCTGTGAAGCCAGCAGGCCCCGGGGGCTGGCTGTGATGAGGACCTCAGAGTCCTTTGGGGAATCTGGGTGCCCAAGTCAGACCAGATGGAAGCCTGGAGCTGCCCCCCAGGAGGGGGAGGGAGTGCTGTGTCCTGGAGTATACAGCTTCATCTTAGCTCCGATGGGGTGCCTCTTGGGGTCCCTCAGCCTGGGAAAGAGGCCCCATCAGCTCTGGGAGGCTGAGAGCCTGGAGTCTTGGCCTCTGAAGGCTGCGTTTCCTGGATGGCAAAGCCCAGGAGGACCCTGGCACCGGGGGGGACCTTGGGCAGGTGGTTGGTCCTAGGCAAAGGGCAGAGCTGCCCCAGCTGAGAGGGCGGAAGGCCATGTGCCCCCCCCAGCCACGGTGGGTGCTTGGAGTCAGATACAATTACTCTCTCAGTGTATCATAATTACTGCAAATAGCCCATTAAAGAGAAATTATCATCAATATGATATTAGCAGACAGCGGGGGAAACGAAGAAAGAAAAGTGCTTATTCTCTCATTTTCCCCTTAATGGAGACAAGGGGTGCAGAGGCAGTGGCCCCTCTTCACTGACCTCACCTCCCTGCCCACTGCCTGGGGCCACGAAGGACCTGGCAGGCTGGGAGCCAAGGCATGACCCTGGAACCCAGCAGTGCAGGAAAAGTGGGTGCCATGGGTGGAGTCGGACCTGCCTCTGCCCACTGTTGGGGGCTCCTCTGATCCCTCCCAAACCTGGCTTTAGTCCAGCTTGGGTGGCTTGGGCCTCCCTTGAGGTACCCTCTGCAGCCTCCCCGCCCTCCCCCTCCACTGTCAACCCCCCCAAGGGAAGGCCCTGGCGTAGGAGGGGTCTTGGTTCAACCTGCCCTGAGCTTGTGGCCCTTTAAATCCTGGGAACCAGGCTCCACTAGACGTGGCCTCTGGAGCACAGGCCTCTCCCAAACATCACCAAAATGACAGAGGAGGAAGAGGGAGGTGCTGTCTGCAGGAAAGAGAGAATGGGAGTGGAGCAGCAGCCACCGGGGAGGGAAGAGGTGGCAAAGTGCTCCATGGCTGGGGTGCCTATCTTGGCAGAGTGGAGCAGATGGTGAGCCAGAGGCTCAGCTGGGCCCGGGTGGGCATCTGTCAGAGCCATTAGGTCCCTCCCTGTGGCCTCTTCCAGCCATGGGGGACCCTGGGGAAACTGCGCCTGGGACCAGGCTCACTGGAGGGTGGGCATGAGGTGCTCACTGAAGACAGGGGATTGAGTGACCATCACAAACCAAGCTCAGCCGCCTGCTCCTCCTCCTCTTAGCAATGACACCAGCAGCGCATTAGCTCCCCAGGCAGGAGAACAGAGGAGCCTTCTCTGAAAAACTCAATGGCCAGAGGAAGAAGACCAGCCTCTGAAAATGATAGATTCCCCATTGCCTGGTCCTCTACAGAAAGGCCCATCTGCCGACAAGACCACCACCACCCTCCACCACCCTCCCTCTGCCACCCTCCGCCACCTTCTGCCACCCTCTGCCAGGGCACCAGAATGCCAGGCCTCACTCACTCATGATCAGCTGAGCACCAGCAGGCAGGTGAGAAGAGCCCCGAGTGTGGAACAGTCGCAACAGAGCCAGGGAGACCCATGGAGTCCAGTGAGAACTGTAACAACAGCAGCAGCGCCCAGAGATGCTCCCAGTGAGCTCAGCACAGCCACGACCCTTGGACGTGCCAGCCAATTCAATACTCATGATGAACCCAGGAGGTCAGTGCCGCTCTTATGAGAGAACTGAGGCACAGAAGGTCACATCCAGCTCCCCAGAGTCAACAGCTAGGAGTGACAGCGCCAGGATTCTGCCAGGCAGGTTGGCCTCAGAGGCCACACTTCTTATCCCAATAATAAAGATGAACAAGAACAGGATGAAGTTAGAGTGAGCGAGTGAGAGCGGTAACACTCATGCAATCAGAGAACAAGAGAAAGCTCAATGGGAAAACGTATTCACTGGCAGAATTAAAACACAAAACAACAAATACAGAGAGATGGTCGGGCGCGGTGGCTCACACCTGTAATCCCAGCACTTTGGGAGGCCAAGGCAGGCAGATCACCTGAACTCAGGAGTTCGAGACCAGACTGGGCCACATGGTGAAACTCTGACTCTACTAAAAATACAAACATTAGCTGGGCATGGTGGGGCATGGGGCATGCTTGTACTCGGAAGGCTGAGGTTGGAGGATCGCTTAAACCTGGGAGGCAGAGGTTGCAGTGAGTGGAGGTTGCAGTGAGTCCAGATTGCGCCACTGCACTCCAGCCTAAGTGACACAGTGAGATCCTGTCTGAAAAAAAAAAAAAAAAAACAGAGAGAGAGAAGGCAGGAAGGAAATATTAGAAAAATGCAGAATTGATCCAGGAGGTCCAGCTTCCAAAAGGAGTCAGAAAGAGAAAGGAGAGAAAAAGGTGGGGGATCAATGATCAAAGAACTGAACTGAGACCAGCGCCCAGAATGACAAGGCATAGGCCAGACAGCAAGGCTCACCCAAGTCCAGCACAATGCAAGTGATGCTGGCACATCACTGTGGAATAGGCCACTGGGGCCAAGGAACCCCAGAAACTTCCAGAGAGGGAAAAAAACAGTCACACATGTCTCTCTCTCTCTCTCTCTCTCTTTTTTTAAGGATAAAAAGGGAGGCCGAGGCAGCGGTGGCTCCAAGCCTGTAATCCCAGCACTTTGGGGAGGCCGGGCAGGCGGATCACTTGAGATCAGGAGATCAGAGACCATGGTAGCTAACACGGTGAAACTCCGTCTCTACTAAAAATACAAAAACTAGCAGGCGGTGGCAGACGCCTGTGGTCCCAGCTACTCGGGAGGCTGAGGCAGGAGAATGGCCGAGGCCAGGCGGAGCTTGCACGGTGAGCTGAGATCCGGCCACAGCACTCCAGCCTGGGCGACAGAAGGCTGAGACTCGGTCTCAAAAAGGATAAAGGGGTGCTTTTTCTGAATCAGGAGTCTTGCTCTATTTGCCTGAGCTTCTGAATATGCAGCGGTAATCATCATAGCTCACTGCAGCCTCTAACTCCTGGGCTCAAGCAATCCTCCCACCTCACCCTCCTGAGCAGCTGGGACTACAAGCAAGCACCACCGTGCCCAGCTAATTTTTTAATTTTTTTGTATGGATGAAGGTCTCACTATGTTGCTCAGGCTGCAGCCAGGCTGGTCTCAAACTCCCGGACTCAAGTGATACTCCCACCTTGGCCTCCAAAAGAGCTGAGAATACAGGCATGAGCCACCACGCCCAGCCACATACTGTCTCATAAAAAGGCAAAGCAGCCCCCAAATGCACAAGGAGCTGAGAAACCAAAGGAGGAGGCAGACGAGTTCAGCTTGTTGTTAGTGTTTTATGGGGGATCTTATGAACAGAAGAGTGGTCTTGGACAGCCATAAAACACGTAGATCTCCACACCATAACTCCCCAGACCCAGGGGTTATATACCATAGGGAAAGGGTACACGTGCTTCGGAGGGAATGGGGAGGTGTTTGATCTAAAGGCAGGACTTACAGTATATGCTTTTATGCAAGGAACAACAGATAAACTGAAAATCTCAGAGGCATTCCTGGGACCAGTGTTAGAAGTCAGCAAGGTGGATTAGCTTCCACGGTATGTTACTTTAGCCTCCACACATACCACGGATTAGTAGTAAAGATGGAACTGGACTTCCAGTAGCCACACAGAAGCTCAAAGACAAAGTACCTTACAGATGCTGAGGAAGACTCCCAACAGCACATTCTATACTCAGCCAAACTATCTGTCTAGTGTGAGGAAATACTAATGACACTGTTAGATTTCTTAAATCTCAAAACACTTCTCTGCCATGCATCTCTTCTGAAAAAGTATCTGAAGGATGCTCCCCTACAAGAAGTAGTCAACCAAGAAAGAGAAGGGGGTGCCAACACAGTAGAGGCAGGAGGGGCCGGCAGGCCTGGAGAGCAGCCAGTCCAGCCGCAGCAGGAAACTGGATGGCTCCTGCTGAAAGGTATCCAGGGAAAAGGGCCTTCCTAGATTACCTAATGCAAGTTTCTGTGTGGAAGCCATGTCACGAGAGCTTTCTAAAATGATTAGAGCATTTAGGAAGAATTTGTTATTGACATAGAAAACCAAACAAAGGAAAACCAGGAGGCAATTTTTAACTCCAGGAAAAACAAAGAAGTTGCTCAGGAAAGAGCATGTAATTATAGTATATAACTGTTCACGCAAGAACAATCCCTATGTAGTCGTGATAATGTAAATACGGAATATATATATATATATTTTTTTTTTTTTTGAGACGGAGTCTCGCTCTGTAGCCCGGGCTGGAGTGCAGTGGCCGGATCTCAGCTCACTGCAAGCTCCGCCTCCCGGGTTCACGCCATTCTCCTGCCTCAGCCTCCCGAGTAGCTGGGACTACAGGCGCCCGCCACCTCGCCCGGCTAGTTTTTTGTATTTTTTAGTAGAGATGGGGTTTCACGGTGTTCGCCAGGATGGTCTCGATCTCCTGACCTCGTGATCCGCCCATCTCGGCCTCCCAAAGTGCTGGGATTACAGGCTTGAGCCACCGCGCCCGGCCGTAAATACGGAATATTTTTATGCTAAAAGTATTGTGGGTTTTTTTGGTTTCGTTTTGTTTTTGAGACAAGGTCTCACTCTGTCACTCAGGCTGGAGTGCAGTGGTGTGATCACAGCTCACTGCATCCTAGACCTCCCAGGCTCAGGCAATCCTCCCACCTCAGCCTCATGTGTAGCTGGGACTACAGGTGCATGCCACCTGTTCACCCATCTACACACCATTTATTCACCCACCACCAACCATCCATATATCCTTCCATCCAATCACTATCCTCCCCTGTTCCTACCCATCCTGCTGTCTTCCTCATCAGCACTCCAGCTGTCTGTCTGTTCATCCACCCACTACCTCATACGCTCCTTTTGTTTTTACCTCTTTTACCTTCCTCCATCCTGAACTGCAGATGTGACGGTTGGAGTGGAAGCTGACATTTTGGGCCAGGAGACCCTGGGAGTACAGGCCACGATGAAAAGAGCCTGAATCTAGAGCGTTCTGTGAAGTCAGTCACCACGGCCGACCTGGGCATCAGATTCTGGACTTCTACAACACAGAAATTAAATTTCCATTGAATGTTCTGGAGTCACTGTTCCTTTAGCTCTCTGTTACCTGTACTTACATCTCTCTGTGAGTTGCAGAGTTTTGCAGTTAAGGTATTAATATTACTGAGTCTAAAGGTGCCTCAGGTCAGAAGTTCCGACGGTGAATGAGGGCACAGCTCTCGGTCCGAGACTCATGGTGGGGAAGCCTCCTCACCTTGCTCCTTCTCCCTGTCACCAAGAAAGGAGGTCCAGGGGAAGGAAGGGGGCCATGTGGCCCTCCCGCCCCCACACTGTCCCTCTGGGATTCTGCTAGCCTGTGGGTGTGGGCAGCAGCTCAGCCTGGCCCTGGAATTTTCCATAAAGGTGTTTCCAGGTAAGAATGATTAGACAACATATTTTGTATTCGTTATTATATAGTGCGTTTTAAATGTTATTTACGTGTATGTGGGTGGGTAAGATTTAATGGCTAAAGAGTGCTAGACAGAGGGAGCCAGGAGTGTGTCTGGGCTTGTCACATGAATTCCTGCAGAAATAATTATCTTTTGGAGAATGCTGAATGTCATACCTTCCTGATCGTAACCTCAACGTGGCCCTAAGCGCCCTGTCCAGGGCCCCAGAGTTTCTGAACTCAGATTAAGTCAGCTCCCCAAACTCAGCAGAAAGTGGGAGGAGTTGGGGCTGTTCTGTCCCTAGTGCACAGGTCTGGGGAGGGCTGGGTTTTACCTTCTGGGCAGGGCTGTGGAAGGGAGGGTGAGGGGACAGACCAGCGGGTGGGGGGTGTGAGGAGAAGAGGAGTGGGGACTGCAGACGGGCAGCGCACTGCTGCTGAGTAGTGGAGGAAAGGCTTCTGGGAGCAGAGCTGGGCTGAGCTGGGGACCCCCATGGATAGCAGCTCTGGGCGCCCCTCCCATGCCTGCTCCTTCCCTGCTCCCCTCCCGCCAGGAGCCAAGCTCTGTTCCCCCTGCCCCACTGCAAGCCCCACTGACGTGGCCAAGACATCTCTGGTCTTGGATTGGGGGCACCCCTGCAAATCCCACCCCGGTGCACCGGAGAGGCACATCCCACTGCACACCCTCCCCTCGGAACAGAGTCCCCTGTTCCAAGAAGCCCTCTCAGATTGACGAAGGGCTTGCGGAACAGACCCTCTCTTCACTCCTCACGAGGTCCCTGTGTGGATGCCGGCTGGGAGGAGGTAGGGAGAACTCAGTGTCTTTTTACAGATGAGGTGATTGAGACCAGAGAGACTGCCCCACTCTACCTCCAGCTGGGGAGGGGCAGAGGTCAGGCCTACTCCAGTCCACCATGGCGTGGGTGGCCTGGTGACTGGGCGGGGGAGCTGGGGAGGTGCCCACTGGACCTAACAAGGCCAGTGATGAGGTCCAGGGCCCCGTCTCCACCCAGGCCCCACCGCCTGACCTGCCTCCAAGGCGATGGCAGCCCCCACCCTGCTCCAGAGAAGAGGCCTGGACAAGGGAGGGAGGGGACCAGGGCTTTCCAGACTCACCACCCCCACGCCAGCCCTCTGCACCACCCGCACCTCCTGAGCTCTCAGGTATGGTGGTTCCAGGGCGGTGCACCAAGCACCCTCAGATGCAGTGTGGGGCTGCCCTTCGGAGGCACCCGCGCTGGCCTCCTGCTTTTCCATAGGCGCAACGGGCCCAGATAGGGCATGAGGCAGACAGAGTATCCTGTCCCCCATGCAACACCCCCAGGACCCAGAGGGCAGAGACGGTGGGTAAGGAACCATTTCTGCAGGGAACCGTCACCCAGCAGGAACCGAAGGGTGAGGGGCTGGGCCCACGGCCCTGCGTGTGCCCAGCCCCTGCCGAGGCTATACCACCTTGGCCCATTTAATCTTCAAGAAAGCACAGGAAGGCAGGTTCTATTATTGCAATTTCCATTTCACAGTTGAGAAAATGGGGCTCCGAGCTTGTCTGAAACTACAGGGCAGAAAAGTGAAGAAGAAACTGAGGGTCTCAGTGGGCCTGGTCAGCCACCTCCCTGGACTGTGGCAGCTCCAGCCTGTGTCCCCCACGATCCTCTATACAGAAGCAGGGGCCCCTGCTGCCCCCACAGTGGCCCCAGGATCTGTCCCCAGTTCCTCGCCGCCCTCCCTGCCCCCATCTCACGCCTCTTTCCCTGCAGCCGCTCCAGACCCCACTTTCTACACACAGGCCCAGCCACCTACTGGCTGGCGGGGCCTCCTGGAGGCCAGGCGGGCTCTTCCCCCTCCCTTCCCGCCCTTTTCCTCTCCTGATTTCCTGGCTACCCTCTGGCTTACTCTGCAGCATGCAATTCATCTTCCCGTCTCTCTCTCCATACCTGAGCCTCATGCTGCCCAGGACTGGCACGCCCGCGCCACCCCACTGGGGTAACAGTCCCAGCGCTGCTGCTCTGTGTCTGGCCGCACCCCAGCCCCAGCATCTCACACACCGCGATGTGTGTCTAGAAGTGCCGCCTCCTGACGCCTCTGCTGCACCATCAGTGCCCCACCCGGCAGGGCACAGCCCCTCCCCAGCACCGCAGCAAATAGGCAGGAGATCCCGGCCAGCAGGGGAGCCGGGGCAACGGCAGGGCCCCCGTAGAGAGGGTGGAGCTGGGGCCGAGGCTGGCCAGCTGCCTAACACTTCTGGGACAGACAAGCCGTGCTCCATGCTCCAGGACGAAGGGGGCTGTGGGGTTGGCAGAGGGCTTCCTTTGAGGAGGAGCACACCAGGAGTGCTGAGGCTGGGGGTGGGGGGCAGGCAGATCCCTCAGGAGCGTGGGCTGGAGGGCCAGGACAGCCACGGGCGGCTTCTCGTGGGGAGGAGCAGCCTTGGGGTTGGAGACAGGAGACCAGAGGCTGCAGGGAGAAGCTGGGGCTGGGTGGGCTGGGTGGGGTGGGCCCAGCGTGGGCCCCTGTGTTTGAAACTCCCTTGTCCCAGAGGAGCCATGGGCTATGCCCCTCCCTCAGGGCATCAGCTCCCCTGGGGCATCTGTACCAAGAGCTGGGCAGAGGCTGCGGCTAGAGTGGGGCCACCCAGGGCATGTGGCTTCCTGGAGGACACAGCTTGTCCCTGAGACCCACCCCTCTGGGGGAGGTGACCAGACACTTGGGTCCCAGCCAGGAGACGGGGGCAAGGGTGCTATAGGAGAAGGGGCTCCGGGACCCTCCTTCATAGAGCAGCCAGCGTCCCTGAGAGTCCCGCGGGGCCCCGCCGGTGGCCTGGGGCTCTTCTGTGCCCAGTACCCTGCCTGCACCCTCACTGAGGCTGCTCCCGGGAGGCAATCAGGGTTCACAGGGCTGGTGCCTGGCATGTTCCAGATACCTTCCTGTGTCAGCCTCTGAGGACTGGGTGGGAGGCAGGGAAAGGGGCCGTCCCCTGTGAGCTAGACCAGGCTGAGGGGGTGCTGGGAGGTGCGGTGGAGGCAGGGAGGCCCCAGGGCGGAGCCCGCCACATGGGAGGGAAGGGCTGGGCCACAGATTCAAGTCAGGGGCTGAGGTGGCTCTGTCTGGGAAGGCAGTGGCCTGAGTGTGGAGAGGAATTATCCTCCAGGCTAGAACTGATCCCAGCTGCCCTTGGGACACCTAACTCGGGTGCCAGGCGTCAAGGGCACTGGAGTTCCAGAGGCCAGCATGGAGGAGGTGGCAAGGCTCAGGGGAACGCCAGGGCTGAAAGGGGCAGCAGGGGCTGCAGCTGAGGGGCTTCAGGCCTGGTGGGCTGCTGTTGGGGGGTGCCCCACCTCTTGCTCTCCACAGCCGGGTTGGGGTGCCTGGGGGGGTGGGCCGGGCCTGAAGGCCACAGGCCCCCTCCTGTGCCCGCCCCTCCTGCGACTCCCACAGCCTCCTTCGCTGAGCCCTTCACGCCTGCCCCGCCCAGCGCTCCTCCCCAGCCTCGGGCTAATTGGCTGTGACAGCTGGAGCCCTGGGCAGCTGAGCAGTGTCACTGCAAATTAAGCAGGCGCTGAGCCTGCCAGCCGCAAATTACTCTGTCACTGCTCCCCGTGCGGACTGCCGACTGTGTGGGGGTCGAGGGTGTGGGGTCCGAGCTGCTCCCACCTTCCTGCCGTCTCCTGATTCGGGGTACACTTCCTTCCCCCATCCCCCACCTCCTCTGCCTCCCAGGTGAGGAAGCGATTTCCCCTCCTCCTGGGCCAGCCTCCTGCCTCGGACCTTCCCCAGGTCCTGCCTCCTCCTCCACAACTTCCCAGTCCTCTGAGCGCTGGTCCCATTTCCCGGGCCCTGGCTGCCCCTGCCTTGCCAGCCTCCCCTGCCGCCCCAGACTCCCTAATTCAGGGTCCCCCGGCCACCACCCTCTCCCGGGGAGCCCAGGGATCCGAATGCCTCCTCTCAGGGACCCTGGGGGGTACTCCCGTCAGAGCTGCCTGCCCCCACCTCGAGACCCGCTAGGAGCCAAGCTCAGCCCAGACCCCACAGGCCTCCACCCTCTCCAGCTCATCCCACAGCCTCGGGCTCTCCCTGCTGACCCACACACTGCACCCCCAAAGTCCACCCTGTGCTGCCCCTTCCCGCGGACCCCCAGGGGTCACACCATCAAGGTTGAGCACAGAACCTGCATCCACCCCACGCCCTGATTTTCCACGCCCCTCCCAGCTCCCCCAGGTCCATCCCATCTACACTTTCCCTGACCACCTGGGCCCTCGCCCTCGCCTCAGTCTTTGCTGCCCCCCCCCAACCTGCCAGGACCCTCGGCCTTAGGGAGGTGGGCCCCTATGAGGGTGGGGCCAGGCTGGGCTTGAATCTGGGACAGCAGGGGCACTCAGACCCTGCCCCACACCCTTGCTGGGCCTCCCCAGCCCTCGGCTGGACTCCGTGACCGGGAACTGCTGACCAGGCACCCAGGCCCGGGGATGGCAGAGACAGAGCTGGTTCAGCCGTGAAGGCAGCAGGGAGGACTGGGGGCTGGCCAAGGGAGAGCGTGGACCGCACAGGGCTGGTGGCCCTTTCCTGTCCTCCAAATGTCAGCCCATCACCTCTGTGGCTGACTCAGAGCCCCCAAGTATCTGCTTCCCAGAGTGGCTGGCAGATGTGGAGACCAAGGTCCCCTGGGGAGAAGGCCACGTTCTTCCTGACACCCACCCTGTTCCGAGTCCCCAAGCCCTGGGCCAGGGACGGCTTTGCCCTTCCTCCAGGCCCAGGGTGGGGGTGTTGGGCCCCCAGGCTCCCAGCCATACCCAGTGGCAGGTCACAGCGCTGGCCCTGGGCCAGGTCCCTTGGTGACACTGTGACCTGCACAGGCGTATCTATTGGACAGGCCCCTTCAGGGCCCTCCAGAGCTGAGCCAAGTCCCCGCTGAGCAAATGGAGCCTTCAGCCCCTCCATGATTGGCTGGGCTGGTTAGTGATGGTTCCAACCAGCGGGTGGCTGGGCCTTGCACCCCACATCCATCCCTGGAAGAGGGCATGACCCTAGGGAGCCTTCAGCACCTGGCAGTGGAGGATGAGGTCTCCATCCTGGAGGGCATCTGGGCCCCTCATGGTGACTCCAAGGACCAGGGCTGGGAGAGAGGTGGCAAGAGAGGCCAAGGCAGCCAGGGCAGGGCAGGGCCAGGATCCCTCCTCCCGGACAGGGTGGGCTGGGCTGAACTGAGCAGACAATGGCTGAGGACCTCACTTCATTGGAGAGGCCCGTATCAGAGCCCACTGTGGCCAGGTGGGACTCAGCATGCAGGACCGGCCCAGACAAAACCAAGAGGTTGGTTTGCGTGTGGGGCTGGTGGATCCACATGCGTACATCTGGGTGTAACTCCACCCTCAGGTGTGCTGGCCGGGTGCACACATGGTATACGCAGGGCCACAGGTATGTCTGCCGTTGTGCGTCCGGGTGGGTTGAGTCTGTGTGTGCGTGCGTCTACTCCCACATGCTGGGCTGTATGCATGTGTGTGTTCATGTGCCACAGCGTACCCACCCTTGTGCTCGGGCTGGGGCAGAGGACACCTCGGCTTTGTCCTGGCCCTCATCTCACAGCCGGCTCTATAGGAGGCTGGGGAGTGGCCCTGCCGACAGCCACCCACTGTGACATGCTGGGGGGCAGTGGGGGGGCGGATACAGGGCCACACCTGGCCCAGCGCCTGGGAATTGCAGGGGAAGGAGGTGAAGGCCCTGGTCTTCTCCTGTGAGCACCCCCAGCCCAAGCCCTGCATGTGGTTGAGGGGGGCTTAAGGCAGGAGACCAATGCCCATCCAGGTGGGCTGCTGGGCACAGGCAAGTGGGGGGCGAGTGTGGCCAGTGCTCCTGGGCACATGTGTCCAGCGTGTCATGGGTGTCCACCCGGGCCCAGGGCCTTAACGCCAGCCCCTTCAGCCTCTCCCTGCTGTCTGGAAAGAGACAGCTCCCACTGGTGGGAGGTGGGACACAACTCCTGGGGCCACATATCTGAGCTGCCCCAGGATCACAAGTTCCTCATGCTGTGCCATCCCTGTTCAAGGCAGCCTCAGGCCCCAGCTTCCCCCTCTCCCAGGGCTCACGCGGGGGCCGAGTGTCACACGCAGCTTCCCCCTCTCCCAGGGCTCACGCGGGGGCTGAATGTCACACACAGGACACTGGGGTTGGTGTCTCCCTCAGGAGCTCTTGGGCCAGGGCTGTCACCTGGGTCCCTGCTGTGGGCCCCCAGTGGGCACGTGGGGTGGGTGGGGTGGTGGCGGGGGTGTGTGGGAGATAAGCCCCACCCTCTGGGCCCAGGCAGCCTCCTCCAGGAAGGCAGAGGATGGCACCTTTGAAGTGCCAGGAATCCCTGCCTGCCTGCTCTGGCTCCCAGTGATGGCAGTGGAGGGGTACAGGGGCATCCAGGTCAGGCACCATCACTGACCTCTGGGGACATCCAGGTAGGGGTGGGGTCAGCTGCCCTTCCAGGATGGGTCTGGGGCTAGGGTCCCAGGAGCTGAGCTGAGGATGGTGTGGTCGCTCCTTCCAGAGGCCCTGCAGCTCCCCTCAGCCCCAGGCATCTTGGTGCTGCCTTGCACACAAGGGACACACATGGTCACGAGTGCCGTTGGCAACTCCAGCTCTGCTGCCCTCCAGGGCCCCAGGCCCAGTGAGAAGGAGCTGAGGGATCTAATTCTCCGATTCGTGGCCACATAATCTCCCTCAGCCAGGAACCCCAGAGCTGCCCACCCTCCCCCGCTGCCAGCCCCAGCCAGGCCTGGCTGCAGCAGGCCCTCCCGACCGAAGGGTCACACCGAGGCCTCCAGCCAGCCCTGCAAGCTGTAAGGCGTCTGGGTCAGGTGTGTGCCGCTGGTCCAGGCCTGTGCTGTGTGGGTGGGCACGGGTGCAACTGCAGCCAAAGGTGCTTTCCACACATGGTCATCTTCCCACGGGGGTTCACGGGTCCCCCAAAATGGTTTTCAGAAAAGCTCTGTCTCGGAACACAGGAATAAGCAGTCTCCATGCTCACCTGCCTGCTCCACCTTGTGTGTGGTGGGGGGTGGGGAGGGGGACAGATGAGAGAGAGAAAGAGAAAGGGGAGAGAAAATAGAAAATAGGAAAGTTAACTGACTCCAGCGGCAGCAGCTGCTAAGGCTCCATGGCTCAGGCCCCACCACGCTGTGGAGAAGGCTGGATCCGGTGGCAGCCCGGGCACGCTGCAGAGAAGGCTGGATCCGGTGGTAGCCCGGGCACACCCCGCAGCGGAGTTCCTCTAAGTCCCAAACCCAGCAAGCCTCCAGCAGGCCCCGTGCACCGGGAGGCCCAGTTCTGGCCCCTGAGTGCGGGGCTCCCAGGCGCCTGGGGTGGGGGTAGGGGGCAGGGAGAGTGACACAGCTCCCTGCCCGCCGCTCCCACCCCAAAAAGGCTACCTCTGATCTGGGCTTCCAGAAGCCGCTGGGTCCTGTACTTTCTCGGCCAGGAGAAAGGCTCTGTGCAAAGGGCTCCTGGGGGCGGCAATGGTGAAAACTAAGGTGTCCCATGTCCTCTGCTCTTTACAACTTCGGACTACGAAAAATGAGCCAGCAGATTCCCGTCCGAGAATGTGCCCAAGGCAGGCTCCCCGCCCCTCCTTGGGGAGAGGTGGCCTCTGTGAGCGAAGGCCCCGGCCGGGCGGCTGAGCCACTCAAGGCTGGCTGGAACCCGACTGTCCCTGCCGACGTAGTCTCTTCAATTCCATCTTCCGCCCCACACTTCTTTAATTCCCACCAGCATATTCCTCCACAGAGATGCCTTCACGGCCAGCTCCCCTGCTGGGATTCTGCTGGAACTCCCACTGAGACCCGAAAACAAAGGGGGAGGCGGCAGGGACCGACAGGGACTCGCGTTCCTCCAGGTCTCTCCACTTGAAACGATAAAACAATCTCAGGAGACTCACTCACAGATGATTCCGTCCCGTCCCCAGAAAGAACCTCTGTTTACCCCCGACGGAAAAGCAGCATAGCCCCCTCCCAAAAAAGGCAAGCCTGGGGAGCCCTTGCAGGCCAGAAGTCCTCTCTCCAAATTTGCAAACCACAGACCCTCGCCTGCCTCTCCTCCGGCAGTGAAGGGAGGGAACCATCAACCACACGTCCTGCAGCCGCCCTGGGGGTGAGATTTCGGGGGTGCTGCCTCCTCCCCGGTGCTCCCAGCCCATGCCCAGCCAGCCGTTCAGAGGAACGAGGGCAGGCTGCGCCTTCAGGTGGGAGACGGGCGGACTCCGAGGGCTGGGGACAGTTCTGGCCACCAGGATGCAGCGGGGCATCCCACCAAGGACACCTCCTGCCCTGCACCCGCAGCCTGCCTCAGTGACTCTCCCCAAAAGCCCCTCGGTCTTTCCTCACCAAGGGCAGACGCAGAGGGCACAGGTCTGCAGGGTAAGGGCCGGCTGACGGTGCCTCGCTGCTCAGTTTCTCCCTGGTCCTGCCGTCACCCAGGGCCGCACAAAGCCCAATGCAGGGCCCTCCTCTTCCTTCCATTCAGGGAGAAACACAGCAAAACTGAAAGCCACCGACAAACAGCCAGGCTGCAGTGACTTGGATCTAAACGGATTTATTTTGTGTATTTTTTTCTTTTTCTCAGTTTCGTAGCAAATGAAAAAAGAACTCAACGAAAACCAACTACACAACAAAACTTTCAACAAGTGGGCGCACCTTCCACTCCGAGTGCTCAGGGGAGGGGTGTGGACCGGCTGGAATCCCAGTGATGGCCCCTGAGGGCCCCGGAAAACCGGGCGGATCCCCCAGGCGCCTGGCCCAGCCTACAGGGCCGGGAGCACCCGCCTCCTCGCCCTCTCTCCCAGCTAGTCCAAAAAGCCATGAAGCGTTAAAGAAAGATTCCACAAACAAAACGAAACACAATTTAAATTAAAATAAAAACACTTTCTCCACCCGCCTCATGCCAGGAGGCTCTGGCCCAAGCCTCCTCTTAAAAAAAAATTTTTTTTTTTTCTGCTAGAAATACTGTGCATTACTTTTTTCTTTCACTTCTCTTGAAGGTTAAAATAAGATACATTTCCCCAGGAGTCATAGATATGTTCTGGTGCATAGAGAGACAGCAGCTCGGGGTCCGGGCCAGCCCCCACCCGGCTGAGCACAGGACCCACCCCCCTCCCCCCACCGTTGAGCATAGGACAGCAGGCTGGACACAGCACAGGTGACGTCCCTGGTTTCGACCTCCAGGGAACGCCGGTAGCAGGGTCGGGGGCAAGCGGGGAGGGGGCAGGCAGGGGCAGGGCCCCTCCTGGCGAGCGACTCATGCTGCGACTCGCGACTGAGGGCGGACCCCGGCTGGGGAAGGAAGAGGCTTCCTCCAAGGCTTTCTTTTCTAATCACCAAGCATAATAAAGATAAATACTTCGAAAATAAGACCGATTTTTAAAGGGGGAGGGGAAGTTAAAAAAGGCAAGGAAAGGGAGGCTGAGAAGAGAACGGAGGAGGGCGGGGGCAGGCAGGGGCTACCCGGAAAGGGACGGCAGCGCGGCCCCTCTCGGCTGGCAGGGCGAAGGTGGGAACGGAGAACCACGTTCGACATATGTACAAGTGGACGCTTGGAAAGAAGTTAGACCTGGCTCAAGTTTCCTTGGAAATCACCGTTCTCCGCGCAACGTCAGGACGGCGACCCAGGCCGACGCGCACGAACGGGGGCCGGGAGCGAAGGGGCCTCCAGCCCCGCGCCCGCAGACTTGGCAGCGGGGCCAGCACGGCCGGGCCGGGCCTGGCGTCCACGTCCTGGACCGCGGAGTCCGAGCCGAGGCCCTGCGAGGCCTGCGCGAACTTGTCCCCGGCGATGGCGGCGCGGGCTCGGGGTCCGGCGCCTACAGGAAGAAGTCGGGAGCGCCCTTGGCCCCGCCGGGACCGGCCTGCGGCGGCGAAGGCTCCCGCGGGAAACCGGCCCCGCCCGCGCCCCCGGGGCCGCCCCGGCCCGCCAGCTTCTCGTATTTCTCCTTGTACAGGTCCCGCTCTTTGGCCAGGCGCCCCACCTCCAGCTTCAGCTGCTCCACCTGGCTCTGGAGTTGGCACTTCTCGCTCTCCAGAATGTGCCGCTGCTGCACCCGCTTGAAACGGCAGGACTGCGCGTAGCCGCGGTTCTTGAGCGTGCGCCGCTTCTGCTTGAGCCGGATGACCTCCTCCTTGCTGAAGCCGCGGAGCTGCCGGTTCAGCTCGCGCACCGACATGGACACCAGCTGGTCGTCGGAGAAGCGCTCCTCCAGGCGCACGTGGTGGCCCGCGCCGCCGCCGCCGTGGCCCGCGCCGCCATGGTGGTGGTGGTGGTGGTGGTGGTGGGCGGCATGGTGGTGGTGGGCGGCGTGGTGCGCGCCGTGGTGGTGCCCGGCGCCCATGTCGTCCGCGCCGCCGCCGCCCGCGAAGCCCGGGCCGCGGAAAGCCTCGTAGGCCGCGGTGGCCGCCGGGTGGTGCGCGCCGTGGTGCGCGCCGTGGTGGCCGCTGCCGATGAGCGCCTCCACCGCGTCCTCGGGCGTCAGGTTGAGCGCCTCGGGGTTGAGGTGGTGCTGGTAGCCGCTCATCCAGTACAGATCCTCCAGCGCCGGCTTCCCCGAGGTGCCCCCGACGGCGCCGGGGCCCCCGCTCGGCGGCCCGGGGGCGCCCCCGGCCTGAGACGCACCGCCGCCGCCCCCCGCGGCGCCGCCGCCGGTGCCCGGGCTGGGCGCGCAGAAGCTGGGCGAGGAGGGCACGGAGGAGCAGGGCGTGCTGAGTGGCGTCGAGGACAGCGAGCCGGGAGGCAGGCGGTGGCAGAAGCGTTCGGCCTCGGGCGGCTCCTTCTTCACCTCGAACTTCATCAGGTCGAAGTCGTTGACGTACTCGATGGCCAGCGGGCTGCTGGGCAGCTCGGGGCCCATCGCCAGCTCCGCGGCCATCGCCCGGGGCCCGCGCCCGGCCGCGCCCCGACGGGCGGCGCGAGGTGGGGGAGCCGCGGGCCTCTCCCCCCCCTGCTCCCCGCGGGCGGCGGTCCCGGCGGGGGCGGGGGGGCGCCGGCACGGGGCGACGGCGCCGAGCGGCGCAGGGAAAAGTTTCACGTGGTCAACTCCGGGGCGGCGCGCTAGGGGCGCCGCTGGCCGGGTGTCTCGGTCGATCCCAGGCCCGCGCCGCCGCCTCCTCCCCGCGGCCGCCGCCTCGGGCTGCTCCGGACCCGCTCCCGCGCCCCACCCGCGCCGCCGGCCGGCCCCGCCTCCCACGGCTAAACGCGAAGCTGCGCGCGCCCCTTTATAGAGACGGGCGCCTGGGCCCGCCTCCCCAGGAGGGGCGCGCGCCCCCGGGCCAATCGGAGCCCCAGCCCCGCCGCCCTCATTTGCTTATCCCCATGGCAACTCAGCGCCCAGCTGTCAATCTCCTGCGGGAAACAGCTGTGGGAAGGGGTGGGGACGGGCCGCTGGCGAGAGGAGAGGGCAGGGCCCTCTGGTGGCCATCACGGGGCACTGCACGGGCAGAGGGCGCGCGGTCGCAGGGGGCAACTGCGGTCCCCAGGGGCCTCAGCTCCCAGACCCGGCGGCCGGAGAGTCCGGAGAAGCAGACGCGGGCCGCGCCCGGGGACCCCCTCGGGGCCTCGTCCGCTTCGGGCCACGCGGCGGGGCGCCCCCTCGGCCCCCTGGGTTCGCGGCCCGGCCTCGGGGCCGGAGGCAGCTCCGCTAGCGGCGGCGGCAGCGGCGGGAACTGCGGGCCTCTGGACACGGGTGACACCGCGCGGCCCGGCAGAGCGTGGCTCGCTCAGCGGGTTATATTTAGCCCGCGGCTCCGGCGCGTTCAGGAATTTGATCAACAAAGTTGCCGGCACCTCCGGGCGCCGGGACGCACCGGGCGGGCGGAGGGGCACACACGCGTAGGGGGCGGCGCGAGGGGCCGGGGACGTAGGGCTGGCGTGTGGGGGGCCGCGGAGGGCGCAGGACTGTGGGGGTCGCGGGACGACTCGGGTGGGTGCGAGCGGCGGCGGCGGGGCCCACGGGCTGGCGGCCCCTCAGGGCGTTAGGAATCCCGGTCCAAGCCGCCCACCACCCAGTTTCGCCCCCGGCGGGGCTGGAGGCGCCTTGCTGGGCCTGGAGTGGGATGGGATGGGGGTAACTGAGTCAGGGAGGCGGGGATTTCCACCTGGCGGCCGTGCACCTGTTGGGAGGAGACAGCTCCGGTTCACGGGGCAAGGCAGGCGACGATGGGCAATGGGCCTGTGACCCCAGGTCCCCGACGCCAGCGAGCCGGGTGATGGGAGGGATGTCCCTAGAGTCAGAGGCCAGTGACCCGAAGTGGGCCTATTGGTTTTGCTCTAAATTCTCTCCATTGCTGTTCTATGACTTCAACAATTAAAAAAATAAGTCTAAAATGTAACCACCTGTGTAGAGAAAATAACCTGGAATAAGTTGCACAGAGGCCATGGGGAGGCCTGGTCACGGCGCCACTGATTTAGTGCCAGGCCCTCACCTCCTTCCCTCTACAAAGATCGATGGTTTTGTAGCCAGAGGGTCATGCAGTGAGGACTGAACACCTGCTTCCTAAGGTGTCTCGGGGTGTCCCTGGCCCTCCCCTGGACCCTCCCACTCCTCTGGGCAGAGCTGGGACTGCAGATTTGGGAAGACCAGGCCTTCCTCCCTGCAAGGCAGGGCCAAGGACAGCATGAGGACCCACCTGCAGGGACCCCTCTCCCCCGACCCTGTCCCAGAGGGGACTCTGAGCTCCCCACCCGTTTCAGCTCATTCAGGACTCCATGCTGCAACCAGTGTTGCAGGTTGGTGGCCTCACAACCACCCTCCCAGTATCATGAGCCTTCTATAGATGAAGAAATGAAGTGGGCATGCAGCAGCCAAGTCCCCACACCAGGTACCTGGACTTGAGACCACATGAGTGGTCCACCAGCCAGGGGTGTGGGGTTTCCTTTATGGCACCCTGCATCGAGACGGAGGCCCGGGAAGGGAGGATGCTACCGAGCAGTAGAGCTGGTGGTAGTCGAGGTTGTCTGTACCTGCAGCCCCGCAAGACGCCTTGGGGCTAGAGGGCCCTTCCACGGCCGCTTCAAGGGTTTAGCAGCATTTCTAGGCACCACACCCTGGCGGCCCTGGGGCACGCTGGAAAGGGAGTTCAAGAGGAAAGAGAGAGTGTTTGCATTGTGCTGTGTCCTCACTGCCCCCACCCGACCCCCCAACCCGTCGCACTGTGGCTCCTGCCAGGCCAAGTAGACCAGGAGAGGGTTTTTGGTCACCAGCCCAGGAGACTCCGGCACACCCGTGGGAATGAAGGAGGTGCCTGACCCCAGGCTGTTGCAATGAGAACCCTCCCAGGGGTCACAGCTATGACCACAGGCTGAGGGACGCTGACCCCACAGCCATGCTTGGACTCGGTGGCACCCCCATCCTGCCACCACCCATAGGAAGCCTAAGTGCCTCATCTTGCTCTGAGAGGTGGGATAAGGTGGTGGAGGCTGGGGTGGCCTCAAAGATCGGCCCTAACCCACCTACCCCAAGCCTGCCAAGCCCTCCTCGAGGCTTGGTGCTGTCACCACCGAGCCAGGATGGCTCCCTAGAATTCACCCGTGCACGGCTGTTCCCTGGGCTCCCAGAAGCACTCTCCCTTCCCGCCAGCCTCCCACCCAAGGGCTTCTCACACCCTCCAAACTTTCAGTATTTGGTCCTCACAGAATTCCACAGGGGCTGTCTGTGTGGCTGGGTAACTCAATACACCCAGCAGGCTTCTCTTGAGCACCTAGTGTATGTCAACCAGCTGGCCTAGGGGGCACATCCCATCTGGAAGGTGGCCAGGGTCGCTTGTTGAGAAGCCCCCTGGAGCTTGATGGCACAAGGCAGCATTATTTTATCCATGGGCTCTGTAAGGGGGAGATGTGTCCTGGGAATAGGGGCACAGCTTTCCTCTGGTCCTGACAGCTGGGAGGACTTGAGGGTTGGGGTGACAGGTCAGCTGATGGATGGTGCCATTGGGCAGGGTCTTCACACCCAGGCCTGGCAGATGGTGACAGCTGTCGGCCGAAACAGCTACTTATGACACCTCCACAGGGCTGCTCCCCGCAGCTGGTTGGGCTTCCTCACAGCATGGCTGCTGGTTCCCAGTGTGTGCATCCAAGAGAGAAAGGTGGAGGGGTGCACGTGCCTCAGACGAGTTTCCTCCACGAGTCTGTTGGAGGAAAGGGGTCACCCAAGGGTGGGAACGCTGCGGGGGGTGGGTCATGAGGCCACCTCAAGGCCTGTGCCCCACACGTTTGTGAGAAGGTAGAAGGTTGGCTAGATGGGGAGTTCTGGGTTAGTGGGGTTGGGGCCTCACGGACACCTGAGCAGATGGAGGGGCCAGCCCTTTAGGCCAGGGAGCAGGGAGCCCAGAGCCACTGCCTGGGAGGGGCCAGAAGGGCCCAGGGTGGCTGGGTCAAGATCAGAGCCCATGGGGGCTGGTGTAGGGTCCAGGAAGTCATCGTGGGTCCCCAGAGGGCTCTGGGTGGAGGGAAACCTGGTACGAGGAGGGACAGGGAGGTTGGGGTGTTCACCACCTGACCCCCACAGCCCTCTCTGCTGTCCACCATGGGACCCCACGCAGTCTGCTGTCTGCTGGGGCCCTGAGCTCATGCCTTTGACGGCAGGGAGGGGCCTGAGGGGACTGTCCCGGCACAGCTCCTCCACCCCTGCCAGAGCACGGGGCACAGGAGGGCTGAGCTGACCCTGCCAGGCCATGCGTGGGCCTCCTGAACCTCACCCTGCCACCCCAAGAGTGAGTGCTCGGAACTGCGTCGAGCCTCGCGTGGGGTCTGGAGTAGAGTGTCATTTTGGAGGCATTTATTTAGGTGGGAGAACCCCCACACCCCCGGTGCCTGCGTTTGCTGGGCGGAAGTGATCACGGGAGACAGAACCTTCTCTGTCCCGCAGACAGAGGCTCTGTGTCCTCTGGGATAGGGGCTGCTGGGGCTGCCTCCACCCCCACCCTGCTCCTGCTGTCCGGGCGCCCCTCCTCCATGCAGGGGCTCATTTGCATTTAAGAACAAAACAACCAAAAAACAAGCCCAGGGCCTCCTGAGTCCCTCCTCAGCCTGTCGCTGCTCCGCCCTTCCTTGTGCCCCTACTCAAGCGCGGATGGTGCGCCTCCTGTATGCCAGGCGCCAGTCAGGGCATTCGCTCAGCCACGACACGCCCAACTCCCTGCCCTCTGAGCTCCCGTGCTGCTGGGCGCTAAGCGACGCAGGGTCAGCCCTCAGCCCAGAGGCAGGATGGGCACAGGCTTAGCCCAGGAAGGTGCGGGCGCTCCCGACTGACCCCCAGACACTCACCCTTCGGTCACCTCCCAGCCCCCAGGGGACTCCAGGCCAGCATCTGATTGCCCAGCCGACACCCCTCCAGGCGCACGGGACACAGAGCCACACTCTGAAGTCACTGCTGCCCCCCCGCCCGCTCGCCCATCCACCTCCCGCAGTGGCCCTGGACTCTGCCCACGGCTCCCACCTCTGTGGCCATCACATCTCCCTCAGACGAGGCAACAGCCCTAAAACCCATCTGCTTGGCGCTGGGTGGGGGCATCACCTGCCTGGGACCCGGCCATGCCCCACCAGGGCTCTGAGGACCCCCCAGGGTGCCGTGTGCTTCCGCTGTGGGGTTTCCCTCCGGCTGCCCCAGTACACACCACTCCACTGCACACATGGGCTTGGGTGCAGGGTTATGCACCCCTCTCCTCAGGAAGCCCTCCTTGTCTGACCACCCCAGCAGGGTACATTCCACCAGGCTGTCCTCAGCTGGGGCCATGGTCAATGCAGGGGCAGGGACTCTCCTAGTCCCAGCCTCCCGGGTCCCTTGGCCAGGTGCCCTGGCAGTCACTGGTCTGCTGCCAGCTGCCCCTTGGCATGAGGGGCCTCATGTGACCAAATGGGCACACTCCATGCAGGGGAAACGCAGGGACTTGTGACCAGGCAGAGCCCGGGCTGCACAAGGTCCCCAGGTGGGGTACTGGGACACCATGGTGCCCCCCGAAGGCAGTGGCCAGCCTTTTCTGAGCCTTCCTGCTGGATGCTCCGGGGCGGGGGCTGCATTTGGGGACAGTGGACCTGGCGCTGAACTGCCGTCACACCCCTTGCCCACGAGCAGTGCTCCAGGCCTGCAAGTGGCCATGCCGTGTGTCAGATGGCAGCGCTCACAGTCCCAGACAGGTGCTGGGTGGACGGGGCGCCTATTCCCTACCCCCCACCACCCACCACCCACGGACATTTCATGTTTCAGGGCCGTGTGCCAGCCCCAGGGCGGCTGAAAGCAGTGGCACCCATGGGTGGGTCCAGCTGCCCACTGGGCCTGCAGCAGACACTTGCCAGTGGCACGAAGTGAAGTTAGAGGATCTGGCTGCCTCATGTCCACCCGGTGCCCACCCTCAAATCTGGGGTCCCGAACAAGGACACGAGCCCCTGTGAACACCTGGGTCTGGGTGAGCTGGGCCAGTGCTGGAGGGGACAGAAGCCAGCTGGGCACACCCCGCCCACAGCTCTGGCTTCCAGAATCTGCCATCCCACCCAATCTGGCTGCAACAGGGCCAAGGCTACAGGCTGGGTCCCAGGGGCTCAGGGTAGAGGTCACAGCGACGACCTCCATGGAAAGAACTGGAAACTGCCGCCGTGTCACCCAGCACGTGCCCTGGTAGAACCATCCCACCAGCCTCGCGCCTCGTCCCCTCTGATGCCAACGTCAGGACGCTCCACTCCAGGGTGGAGTCCAGGACCTTGAGGGGGCGGAGCATTCTCCCCGCCCAAGTGTGGACCAGGCCAAGGGGCCCTGCGGGGTGTGGGCTGGGCAGTGGCAGTGCCACCCACCCGGAGCCCAGGCAGGCAGAGGGCACAAGGCTCATGCATCTGACTCCAGGCTGCACTGTGGGGGCCCTGAAGGCGTTGCTGGACTGCCTCCCCCGGGGCAACCCCCCATTTCTCTGGAGGTGAGGGAAGGTGGGAACGGATGCCTAGAGGAGCCTGTGCCCCTCCAAGACTTGCCTCCCCCAATCCAGGGTCCCTGACACAACCTCAGCCAGGCCTTCTGGCCAGGCCCCTCCAGCAGGGGCACCCGTGAAGAGTGGGGGAGCTGGGAGCTGGCTGAGCTGCCCCGCCCACCATGGCTCCAGCCTGTTGCACCTGGGGCCCCAGAGTGCCCCCTAGGCCTTCCCCACCCCAGATGGTGCTGCTCAGGTCCAAGGAGAAGCTCCTTCTGACTTCTGAACCATCCTGGGAGGTAGGAAAGGGCCCCATAGTCCTGCCCAGAGGCGCGGTGCTTTCCACCTGGCAGTGGCAAGAGTCAGGACAAGCCAACCAGTTACGGACAGAACCTTTATTGCTGAACATAAAACACCTGCCTGGGAGGCCTGGCCAGTGGCCTCTTCACTGGGCCGAAGACCTGGGTGGGGAGGGCTGGGGGGCTGCAGGGCCACTGTTGCCAATGGCAGTCGGGGACAGGCCTGGAGGCCAGCCCTGCCTGGCACCCTGGAGGGCGGTGGGGTGGGGACAGGGGCCCGGCTTGGGGGAGGAAGACCAGGCCCTGGGCACACGCTGGTCGTGGAAGGTTGAGGGCCAGGCAGGCAGAGCAGTGTCCCTGTGGCCCCCAGGTGAGGCTTGGTGGCGGGCGGCCCTCCTCTGGGACAGAGTGGCAGACAGAGCCTCTTTCCTCTCCAAGGATGAGGGTCTGAGGTAGGTGCAGGCCGGTCCCTGGGGTCCTCACAGACGCGGTTTGATGTGCAGAGGCTTCCCTATGTAGAGAGGGCAAAAGTCAGGTGCCAGGAAACCCCTGAAGAACCTCCCAGCCTGCAAAGCTCCTGGTCAGGGGCTCAGGACGGGGGAGTTCTGTCAGCCTAAACACACATGGCAGGGTCTGCAGACACCCCCCCGAGTTCTAGAGAGAAGAGTACAGTCAGGCCACAGGCCTCAGCTTCTGCCCCCTGCTGCCAACGGGTCCTGGTGAGCCTCTGTGGCTGTCTAGCCATGGTGCAGGCTCAGTCTATGAGGTCAACTGAGGCTTCTGCCTACAGTCCAAGGGTCCTCTTGGGCGGGCAGCAGTCCCGGCCCCAAGGTCTACAGGGTGAGCCGTCAGTACCGGCGCACACAGCACCAGACAACCCCGCACAATCAGTGAGGCTGCCAGACACGTGAGGCGGCCACGATACACCTTCCATGTGGCAAGTCGGGGTGCACATGAGCTGTGGCGGGGAGGGGCAGGAGCAGAGCAGAGGCCCCAGGGTGAGGCGGGCAGGGCCTGGAGGCAGGCAGCGTAGGAGGGAGCAGTTCCCCACAGTGGGGAAGCCCAGGGGCTCCTGCCCCATGAATGTTCACTCACTGGGTGCCAGCGCCTCTCCTCCCTCCCCAGATCTCCAGACCACCTGACAGGCACCGCGGCGGCCCGCTGAATAGAGATGCCTCCGTGTAGCTGCCCACAGGACTGGCCCTGCCCAGGTGCCCCTCTTCAGGGCTGATGAGCCCGCTCACCCACGCACAGTTGAGTTGGGCCCAGCAGCCAGGGCCCAGGCTACAGACTACACAGGCTCTGCCCTCTCAGCCTGCCCCTGCGGTGGCCGCTCCAGTAGCAGCTCCAGCTTCCTGCCCAGAGACTGTCCCAGGCACCTCCACCTGCCGGAGCTCCTGGACATGGCCAAGCAGGGGAGGTTTCTGCAGCCTTTCCTGGGCCCCACCCAAGCTGCACACTGGACCCCTCAGCACCCTGCCCACCTCCACTGGCTCTGGAACTGGCTGCTAGGTTCCTGATCTTTAAAAAAAAAAAAAAATAGTGGCTGCCTCGGGGCCCCATCTGCTCCCCCAACCCAGAGAGGCCCACCCAGATGGAGGGAGTGGGTGCCCAGGTCTCGTGGGGCAGAGGGTCTGGCCACGGTTCCATGCCCCTGATGTGAAGGCTGTGAACAGGAGGCGGCCCCTCCGAGGCAGGCGTTTGAGCGTGCTCAGCGGAGCTCTTGGAGAAGGCTGCAGCAAGCATCTTCCATTAACGTTACGACCATGAAATATGACAATAAAATGATAGCCGTATGTTCGCAAATTTGCAGCCCGCCGAGCTGCGTGGGGTTTATCGTCACTCAAACGCGCGGAGAGCTGTAAAATGTTTACAGAAAGGGTCGTTTGCAGCCATAAAATCCTCTTTTCTCTCCTAAACAAGGCTGAGTGGAGCCATTTACCAAGCCCCAAATGCTCATCGGGGGAGAGGGAACATCTGTTCTCTCCAGGAGTGCGTGGTGATCTTCCAGAACAAATTAACAGAAATGGGTGCTTTCTAATTAAATCAGCCCTCAGCTGGGGTGGACTGCACAGCAGCCACTGCTACACTCGCACCTTGGCTGGCCCTGCCCCAGGGCTGGCAGGTGCACCCCTGGCGCCTGCGGGACTCACCCAGGCCCCACCTGGAGATTCTGACGTGGTGGTCTGAGGTGGGCATTTAAAACTCCCCTGTGCTTGAGCCAGGTCACGCTGCCTACCTGAGTCCTTGGTGAGGGGGGCCCTGGGGGCCCGGACCCTGGGTTGGGCTCCTGGGCTCGGTGAGGACTGCAGGGAGATGAAGGAAGGCAGCTTGCAGAGCCTGTTGGAGCGTGCCGCTGCTAAGGCGGCCTCCTGGAGAGATGGTGCCTCGTGGTCCAAGGAAGCGGGAGGGGATGAGGAGGAGGAGGAACAAGAGGAGGAGGAAGCCTTCAAGGATGAGGGAGAGGCTGACCCCCCTGGGGAGCGGGGAGGTGCAGCCAGCGCAGCTGCAGTGAGGGCAGGGGAGCTGGGTGTCTGCCTGATGGGACGCTGGGCTGCCGAGGGCTTCCTGCAGGGAAGGAAGGGGCAGATGTGTGAAGTGGGGTGACAGGCGGGGATCCCAGCGACAGGCTGCCCATGCTCTTGGCTGCTTCCTGCTCCCGTGGCCCCCCGTGGTCTCAGGGTGAGCTGGAGGCACAGGTCAAGCCTGGTCCTTGGCCGCAAGGACAGGCTGGGTGTGGAGAAGGCCCCAGCTCCACAACAAGCCTGCCCCTCACGTCCAGGGCCTTGGCTTCCTGGTCTCCATGGGGCTCTCACACCCACACAGCAGGGGGGCTGGATGAGGGAGCCCCCAGACTCCTCCCGGGGCTGGGCCTCCCACCCTCTCCCAGTGAGCAGGTCTCTGTGAAGCCCCACCTTCCTCCATCGGCCAGGAATGCCCTTGGCTCTGTCCAGACTTGAAAGTGGGGTAGGGGAATCTCTGGAGGTCATGTGACCCCCAGTCCTGGATTGGGATTTCTGGGTCTGAGGCCCAAAGAGCTGGAGTTGGGGGGCTCAACCAGAGGGCCCTGAGCATCTCCCTGGACAGGGAGGGGCCACCCAGGCTCACATGTACAGTGCCCACTGCCCCATCACCTGGGCCCGTGGCTGGCCGAGGCCCTGCTCCTGGCAGCTGCGTCGCTGGGCCCCGGGGCAGGGGACGTGGCTGCCCGCCGACTGTGGCGTTTCTGGGTGCGGTGGAGCAGCTGGCACTGGGCGCCGCGGGGACACGCCCCCCTGCGGGCGAAGTCGGGGCACAGCAGCGTGTGTTTCTTCTTGCACTGCAGAGAGAAGGGGTGCGGGTGGGTGGGCCGGCTGGAGGCTGTGGCGCTGCACGGGGAGGGCAAAGAGGGCCAGGCCAGGCCCCCTGAGTGACCATGGGGCCCCATAGGCTCTGCCCAAGTATTGGGGCAAAGGCTTCCTCTTGGAAGGCTGAGGCCACCAGGCCAGAGAGGTTCCACCTGGGCCCTCACCCACCCATAAGAGGCACCTCAGCAACTGCAAGCCCTGGGCACAGACTGAGAGCAGGGCGGGGCTGGGCCAGCCTGCGGACTCCCAGAACCTGCAGCCAGGCCACGGCTCAGGGCTCGGCCCACCCGCTGCCTCTGCCAGACCCCAGCCCGCCCATCCTGGCAGCACAGAGGGAGCCCGGGAAGGTGGGTGTGGCTACAGACCTGGAGGTCTTGGGCTGGGCCAGGGGAGGGTGCGGCAGGTCAGCCAAGGCCAGGCCGCACTGGGTCAGGGCTGGGCTGGGCACGCGATCCCTAGCACCTGTCACAGCGCTAATTATACCCACGGGGCAGGGGGTGTGCCAGCCAGCAGGTGCTCTGGGCAGCAACATGGCCCCAGCTCTCCTACCAGGCCCACAGGGAAACACAAAGAGGCTGCCCCAGGCCCCAGCGGCCCAGTCCGGCCTGTGGAGCAGGGCGCCCAGCCTGCCCTTCCTCTGCCCACCCCTCCTGGGCTCTGCTCTGCAGCCCAGCTGCCTGCTTCTCTCGTGCCCAAGGCCTTTCAGGGAGGCTATGCCCTCCCCCTCACCCTGCAGAGCCCACTGCATGGGGCACCCAAACTGTTCTTCATGGGACTAGGCGACAGGTGTCCCCAATGGGAACTGTGACAAGCTCCCTGCCTGACCCACCAAGAGTGAAGCTCAAACCTGTGGCAGCAGCAGGTCGCCTGTGGGGGTGCCAGCAGCCCAAAACCCATCCCTCCCAGCCACTGCAGGTCCCTTTGCTGGCACCTGGACTCTACAATCTGGGATCCAGGTGCCTCCTGTACCTGGGCTACAACGTCTGTGTCCCAGGGGCTCTGCACTGTCCTGCCCTCCCCTCAGACTTTCTCCCCCACCCCAGACTCTCCTCCCGCCCTCCCATGTTTGCTCTCCTCCTCCTGTGCACTGTCCCCTACCCTCCCCTGTTTCCCCCAGTCCCCATCCTCCCACCACCATGTCCCCTCACCCCGGCACTCTCCCTCCCCCTACCCTCCCCGCACTGTCCCCCTACCCTCCTGCACTGTCCCTTCACCTCTCCCCTGACGGTGGTGGGCCCCCGCCATGCCCCTCATAGGAAGCTGTACCAGATCACCACCACCCTCACTCACCTACCATTCTTCCTTCTGCATTAATTGAGTCTGAGTCCCTCTACACAGGGCCTGGCAGTGCTGTGGGGCCCATGAACTGTGCTCCTCAGCCTGAGATACTCGGCCCTGCAGAGCAGGCTTAGGCCCGGGGAGCAGTCTGGGGGCAGGGGCAGGCTGTGCCTGACATGCTGGCTCAAGCACCAGCACAGACATCCCAAGGGCACCCCATGGGGGCATGCGGGTCCATGGTTCACAAAGGCAGGGACGGCATGCCGCCAAGGTTTCGCGTGCATTTGTTTCAGAGATGCACCACCAAACAGCTGGTGGGGCAACATCACGACAACGGAGGCCTGGCTGATGGCTATTGAGGTGCCCGCTGTTAACAGCCAGTGGGAGCGCCAGTGGTGTTATAAACTATGTGCCAGGCCGGACGAAGAGGAACAAAATAACAAAATACATCGCGATGACATTGTTTTGGCGTCGGTTGCGGCTCAGCTTCCGTAATCCCAGCACTTTGGGAGGCTTCCAGATACGATCACGCAGGTCGAGATCGAGACTCATGTTGGCTGTCACGCAAAACCGCCTAAAAACACAAAATAGTCGCATGAGGTGCGGCTGTCGTTGTGGTCCCTGCTCACCGAGGCCGAGGCGAGAATGGCGCGGAACCCGGAGGCTGGAGCTGCAGTGAGTTTGAGATCCGCCACATCGCACCAAGAGTCGAGAGATGACCTCAAAGAAATTTTTGATAGGATGTGGGTTAAATAAAATGATATGATTTATATCTGCTGGTATCTTTTAACCTTGTATTATTAGAAACTGCCTGACAGACCTATACATGCCCAGGCTGGACAGCCGGTCAGTGAACCCTCTTGGCAGAACACAACCAACACCTATGATCAAAAATAGAATCCTTTCTGAGCCCGCAATATGTGGCTCACTTGTAATTCCAGCAGGACTTTGGGGAGCCTGCAAGGCAGGTGGATCACCGATGCCAGAAACCAGAGCGTCAGCCTAGCCCAGCTGGCGAAACCCTGCCCTACTAAAATATATAAAAAATTAGCTGGGTGTAGTGCACGCACCCAGTCCAAGATATTGGCTGAGAGGAGAACCCAGCCAAACCCGAAGTGGCGCCAGTGAGCCAAGATTGCACACTGCACTCCAGACCCATCCAAAAAGAACTTTTTTGACAATTTAGAGCTTATGAAGAAAACGATGAGCCGAAATATACAAGGAAACACACTGGAATACAGCCAAATGAAACGAAGGCTCTAATCAACCTATGTTCACTTAGCTCCATTCACGACAGAAATCAATCTGGAACAGAACTCAGAACAAAGATTAACGATTAAAGATCTGGACAGTGGCGAAGGAGATAGTGAATAAGCGACAATAGAAGATCGAAGTTTATGTTGAAAAAGAGGAAATAAACTGAAGCAGAGGGAAGAAAATATGACGAAACTGGTGAGTTAAAAGAGTTCTGAGAAATGAATCATGATCCATTCGACTCATAAAGTTCGCCAAAACATAAATGGCGACGCACAACAAATGCCGTAACGCCAAACCAAAGATCATTTTAAAACCACGCCGCACGCATCGCAACCCCAACCTGCCAGTTCCACCGTTAAACCCGACAAATCCTGGAAAACCACGCAAATAAAAACAAACCGCTACTCTTGCCAAACCACCAAGAAAAACCAGAACCAAAGTAGTTCCAAGCAAAAGCCCAACCCCAAAAGGCCTACTCTGCAGTTCTTTCTGGAGACGGAGTCTCGGCCACCCCTGCACGGAGCAGCAGCCACCCCGCCCACCAGCAAGCCTGCCTGGTTCTTGCAGGTTATTTTCCCAGGCCTTCATAGCCCGAGGACTATGGTGCCCACCACCACCACGCCTAGCTGGCTTGTAGAGATTGTTTTACCCATGATGGCTGGTACGTCTTGATCTCCCGCACTCAGATCCGGGCCTCCGGCCTCCCAGCACAGGAGCCGCCACCGCCTGGCCTTTACTTGTGTTCTACCAACACCCAGATGGGCACCCAGTCCTTCCCAGGAAGGTAAGTCCAATTAGAAAACAGGAATTGCCTAGCTTATAGGGCTGGGACACCTGAAACCAATCTAATTAGACTTTGCGGAGAAAAGATAGCTTAAGATTCTGCAGTGAAAAGAGAATGTAAAGTCTCATACAATGAGTAAATAAGAGTTCTGTAGTCGTGGGGAAATAATGGTTATATCAAGGACTCAAGTTGGTATCCATTCTAGTGTCCAAAATATCGTTAGAAGTAACCAGTGAACAAAAATTAAAGCACATTAACACAAAAGAGAAGAATCATAATCACCTCACAGATATGAAAGAAGTGATTAGAATAAAAAATTTTTATTTTTATTTTCTTATTTATTTTTATTTTATTTTATTTTGTATTTTTTTGAGACGGAGTCTGCTCTGTGCCCCAGGCTAGAGTGCAGTAGCTGACTGCAAGCTCCAAGGCTCTCTGCTCACGCTTATTTCTGTCTCTCAGCCTCAAGTGGCTGGGACTACAGGCTTCGCTTAACTCAAGCTGGCGGGCTTTAGTAGAGACAGGGTTTTACAAAAGCACAGATGGTCTCTCATCTCCTGATCTCATGACCACCCTCCCAAGGCTGGATTACAGGCTGAGTCAGCCAGCCAGATCAGCTTAATAAAAATTCAAAGGACGACCGCCGTTAAAGATTTAAAGCAAATTCAGCGATTAGCCGCAACTTCCAGCCTGATAGCTGCCTTTAAAGGTAACTCCCAGAAATGCACCACGCCCACTAAGCGTCAGCCCGCCCAAATATTATTAAATAACCATCCAGCCGCAGAAGGCAAGAAAAATAAAGAACACTTGTTTGACCGCAAGAAGAAGAAGAAAAACATTATCGCAAATGAGCAACAAATTAATATGGCAGAAAAATGCAAGAGAGAAGAGTAAATTAATTACTACGACAGCCCAGCAAAGTTGCTGAGAGAGAAAATCCATGTTATAAAATAGCCTCAACCACCGAATACTGCAACATTTAGGCCGTACACCAATACGCCATCCAGCATCTTGGGAGGGGTCAGACGGCGGGCGGATCACGAGGTCAGAGATCAGACTATCCTGGCTAACACGGTGGAAACTCCCGGCCTTTACCATAAATGCACGCCAAAGTGGCGGTCAGCAGTCCCAGCCACCAGAGGCTGAGGCAGGAGAAGGCGCCAACCCGGGAGGCGGAGCTTGCAGTGAGCCGAGATGGTGCCACTGCACTCCAGCCTGGGCGACAGAGTGAAGACTCTGCCTAAAAAAAAAAAAAAAATAAATAAATAAATAAATAAACATTTTAAAAACACTATTTATAGTAATAAAAGTACTAGGAATAAATCTAACAAAACCTAATCAAGGGCTGGGCGCAGTGGCTCACGCCTGTAATTCCAACCCTTTGGGAGGCCGAGGCAGGCAGATCACCTGAAGTTGGGAGTTCGAGACCAGCCTGACCAACATGGAGAAACCCTGTCTCTACTAAAAATACAAAATTAGCCGGGCATAGTGGCGCATGCCTATAATCCCAGCTACTCAGGAGACTGAGGCAGAAGAATTGCTTGAACCTGGGAGGTAGAGGCTGCAGTGAGCTGAGACTGCACCACTGTAGTCCAGCCTGGGCAACAAGAGTGAAACTCGGTCTTTAAAAAAAAAAAAAAAAAGATGATAACTTTATTAAAACACATTAAAGGTAGGAGGCCAGGGGGGGAGGGTGGGGGGATTGCTTGAGGCCAGGAGTTCGAAATCAGCCTGGGCAACAGAACAAGACCTTGTTTCTACAAAAGATTTAAAAAAAATTAGCCAGGTGTCATGGCATGTGCCTATAATCCCTGCTACTTGAGAGGCTGAGGCAGGAGGATTACTTGAGCCCAGGAGTTGGAGGCTAAAGTGACCTATCATCACAACAGTGCACCCAGCCTGGGTGACACAGTGACACCCAGTCTTTAAAAAAAAAAAAAAGACATTAAAAGGGAGGGTCTAACTGAAGAAATACAGACGCCATCCCCACAGGTTGGAGGCTCACTGCTCTGGGAACAGATGCCCATTTCCATCAAACTGAGCTACAGATTCAAGACAATCTCAATCAAAATTCCAACTTTTTTTTTAACCTGACAAGAATAATCTAAAAGGTATTTCTGGGAGAATAATGGTCAAGAATAGCTGAAACTGGTTCTAAAAAAGAACAAGGTGAAAGAACTTGCTTTATTATTATTATTATTATTTTTTTTTTTTTGAGACAGAGTCTCGCTCTGTCGCCCAGGCTGGTGTGCAGTGGCGCGATCTTGGCTCACTGCAAGCTCCGCCTCCCGGGTTTACGCCATTCTCCTGCCTCAGCCTCCCGAGTAGCTGGGACTACAGATGCCCGCCACCTCGCCCGGCTAGTTTTTTGTATTTTTTAGTAGAGATGGGGTTTCACCGTGTTAGCCAGGATGGTCTCGATCTCCTGACCTCGTGATCCACCCGTCTCGGCCTCCCAAAGTGCTGGGATTACAGGCTTGAGCCACTGCGCCCGGCCCAAACTTGCTTTATTATCATGAAGCTCAAATAATTCAGAGTATGGTTTGGCTCAGGGACAAACTGACCAATGAACAGACAGAGAGCCAGAAGCAGAGCCTGCATCCACGCAGACCTGACCGCAGCGGGGAGGGCTGCACCGCACACCCGCTGGAAACAACGGGCTTTTCGATGCCAGGCGCCATAGCAAAATGAAGTGGACCTCACCGCACACACCACACAAGAAAATCACCTCCAGCTGGATGAAAGTCTCAACGTCAAAAGTAAAGACAACAAAATATTTAGAGGCAACTGAGCACAATCTAGTGTAGAGAAGAATTTCTTTTTTCTTTTTTTTGAGGCAGAGTCTCGCTCTGTCGCCCAGGCTGGAGTGCAGTGGCTGGATCTCAGCTCACTGCAAGCTCCGCCTCCCGGGTTTACGCCATTCTCCCGCCTCAGCCTCCCGAGGAGCTGGGACTACAGGCGCCGCCACCTCGCCCGGCTGGCTAGTTTTTTGTATTTTTTAGTAGAGATGGGGTTTCACTGTGTTAGCCAGGATGGTCTCGATCTTCTGACCTTGTGATCCGCCCATCTCGGCCTCCCAAAGTGCTGGGATTAGAGGCTTGAGCCACCGCGCCCGGCCAAGAAGAATTTCTTATTCAAGACACTAAGGGCGCAAAATGTAAAGAAAACGATAAAACTATGTCCGTTCAAATCAAGAACTTCTGATTTTCAACGTGTCACAAAGAAATGCAAAGATAAACCACAAACGGAGAAGACATGTGACTAAGAGATTAAAGTCCAGGACATTATATATATTTTTATGTTTACGTTTATAAATTCCCTCTGAGTCAGTAAGAATCAAACAACCCAACAGAAAAACACCCGTGATCACCCTCACCAAAAAGACTCCAGGTATTTTCCAGAAGAGAAGGCACACAGGCCTCGGAAACACGGGAAAAGTCTTCTACTTCAGTTTACATCAGAGAAATACCAATTTAAAATATCAGACAGCTTTTAATACTTCAAATGGTCGGAAAGTAAAAAAAGGTTGAGCCCAGCCTTCACAGAAAGCTTGGAGGCCCGTCCAAGCTGCCGAGTGTGACAGGCCAGGCGGCCTGGGTAGGCTCATGTTTCCAGCTAAGCCAGTGTCCACACTGCCTGGCCATGCACTGAGGCAGTGTTTCCCACAAGGTGCCCTCTGGGGCCTGGACTGGGGTCTGGAACGGGAGAACTGTCTTCAGGTAACTAATTGGTCATCTGCCTTTTCTACCAGCACCAAGAGAGTGGACAGCCTTGGGTGAATCTCCCAGGCACCAGGTCACCTCCTCCCCAAGCCAGCCTGGCCCCGGGAGCATGGTCCACAGGGAGACTCGCCCAGCCTGTGCTTGCGGAGCTGACATGAGGGGCACAGGGACTGGGCCAGGCTCCATGGCGCTCTCTTCCTTGACCAAGAGCAGGCTGATTTTCCCAGCTGGCTTGGCCACAGCAGCTCCCTCACCACTCGTGCTGGTTCAGCTTGGGGCCTGAGGGGCCCCGGCCCTACCACAACATCCTGGGGGCAAGGCCCTAACCCCAAGGCCAGCAGCACCTCTGATGGCTGCGACACACGCTTTGTCCCCAGAAGAGTTGCCCGTTTCCTTCCCATTATCCAAAATCAAAGCGGCCCCCTCTACCACCACCAGCCACCGTGGAGGACGCATTCCAGACACTTTTATCCACCCTCTCCGTCTTTCTCACTCTCCCCTGCACTCCAAAATCAGTGACCATGGAATGTAGTGTCTTGGAACAGAAAACAGCATCAGGGAAAACTGAGGAAATCCAAATAAGGTCTGGAGTTGAGCTGACAAGTTACACCACAACAAAGTGGATGTCTTAGTTCTGACAGCGAGATGGTAAGTGAGTCCATTCTCACACTGCTCTAAAGACATACCCGAGACTGGGCAATGTATAAAGAAAAACGGTTGCACTGGCTCACAGTTCACAGGCTGTACAGGAAGCATGGCAGCATCTGCTTCTGGGGAGGCCCCAGGAAGCTTCCAGTCATAGCAGAAGGCAAAGTGGGAGCGAGGCACTTCACATGGCCAAGCAGGAGGACGAGAGAGCGCGGGGAGATGCTACAGACTTTTAACTGACCAGATGTTATGAGAACCCTATCATAAGAACAGTACCTGCAGGATGGTGCTAAGCCATTAGAAACCGGCAGAGATGGCCGGGCGCAGTGGCTCAAGCCTCCCAGCACTTTGGGAGGCCGAGGTGGGTGGACTGCCTGAGGTCAGGAGTCTGAGACCAGTCTGGACAACATGGAGAAACCCTAAAAAATCCTTTTGTAGTCTCTACTAAAACTACAAAATTACCCGGGTGTGGTGGTACATGCCTGTAATCCTAGCTACTCGGGAGGCTGAAGCGGGAGAATTGCTCAAACCCGGGAGGCGGGGGTTGCAGTGAGCTGAGATAGTGCCATTGCGCTCCAGCCTGGGCAACAAGAGCGAAACTCCATCTTAAAAAAAAAAAAAAAATTAGCCAGGCATGGTGTTGCATGCCTGTAATCCCAGCTACTAGGGAGGCTGAGGCAGGATAATTGCTTGAACCTGGGAGGCAGCGGTTGCCGTGAGCCAAGATAGCGCCAATGCACTCCAGCCTGGGCAACAAGACCGAAACTCTGTCTAAAAAAAAAGAGAGACAAGGCAAGTCCTTTCTACCTGTGAGCCCATAAAATCAAAACAAGTTAGTGACTTCCAAGATACAATGGAGGCATAGGTATTGGGTAAATACTCCCATTTCAAAAGGGAGAAATCAGCCAAAAGAAAGGGGCTACAGGCCTTATACAAGACCAAAACCCAGCAGGGCAGTCATTAAATCTTAAAGCTCCAAAATCACCTCCTTTGACTCCACATTCCACATCCAGGGCACAGTGATGCAAGGGGTGGGCGCCCAAGGCCTCAGCCAGCTCTGCCACCATGGCTCTGCAGGGTTGAGCCCCCACAACTGCTTTCAAGGGCCAGCATTGAGTGCCTGCAGCTTTTCCAGGTGCATGGTGCAAGCTGTCAGTGGATCTACAATTCCAGGGTCTGGAGGACAGTGGCCCTCTTCTCACAGCTCCACTAAACAGTGCTCCAGTGGAGACTCTGTGTGGGGGCTCCAACCCCACATTTCCCCTCCAAATTGCCCTAGCAGAGGTTCTCTGTGAGGGCTCAACCCCTGCAGCAGGCTTCTGCCTGGATATACAGGCTTTTCTACGTATCCTCTGAAATCTATGCAGAGGCTTCCAAACCTCAGCTCTTGCACTCTGAGTACCTGCAGGCTCACTGCCACGTGGAAGCTACTGAGGCTCACTTGTACTCCCTGAAGCAGTGGCCAGAGCTGTACCTTGGCCCCTTTGAGCCACAACTGGGACTGGAATGGCTGGTTGCAGGGAGCCAGATCCTGGGGCTGTGCAGGGCAGTGGGGCCAGGTCCAGGAAACCATTTAGTCTTCCTAGGCCTCACGCCAGTGATGGGAGGGTCTGACATGAAGGTCTCTGAAATGCCTTTGAGGCTTTCTCCCCATTGCCTTGGCTATTAGCACTCGCCTTCCTTTTAGTCACACAAATTTCTATAGCCTGCCTGAACTCCTCCCCAGAAAATGGGCTTTTCTTTTCTACTACATGGCCAGGCTGCAAAATTTCCAAACTCTATTTCCCTCTTAAATATAAGTTCCAGTTTGAGGTCATTTCTTTGCTCACGCATATGAGTGCAGAATGTCAGAAGCAGCCACGCTACACCTTGACCACTTTGCTGCTTAGAAACTTCCACCAGACTGGCTGTGCATGTAATCCCAGGTGGCTCATGCCTGTAATCCCAGCACTTTGGGAGGCCAAAACAGGTAGATCACCTAAGGTCAGGGGTTCAAGACCAGCCTGGTCAACATGGTGAAACCCCATCTCTACTAAAATACAAAAATTAGCTGGGTGTGGTGGTACATGCCTGTAACCCAGCTACTTGGGAGGCTGAAGCAGGAGAATTGGTTGAACCTGGGAGGCAGAGGTTGCAGTGAGCCGAGATCGCACCACTGCACTCCAGGCCGGGTGACAGAGCAAGACTCTGTCTTAGAAAAACAAAACAAAACAAAACAAAACCCAAGAAATTTCCACCAGATAGCCTAAATAATCATTCTCCAGTTCAAAGTTCCACAGATCCCCATGGCAGGAACACAGTGCAGCCAACCTCTTTGCTAGCGCATAACAAAAGTAACCTTTGCTCCAGTTCCCAACAAGTTCCTCATCTCCATCTGGGACCGCCTCAGCCTGGACTTCACTGTCCATATCACTCTGAGCATTTTGGTCACAATAATTTAACAAGTCTCTAGAAAGTTCAAAACTCTCCTCATCTTCCTGTCTTCTTCTGAGCCCTCCACACTCTTCCAACCTCTGTGGGTTACCCAGTTCCAAAGCTGTTTCCACATTTTCAGGTATCTATATAGCAATGCCTCACTCCTCAGTACCAACTTTCTATATTACTCCACTCTCGCATTGCTGTAAATAAATACCGCAGACTGGGTAATTTATTTCGTCATTGAGACAGTGTCTTACTCTGCTGCCCAGGCTGGAGTGCAATCGCCCAATCTCGGCTCCCTGCAACCTCCACCTCCAGGTTTCACTGATTCTCATGCCTCAGCCTCCCAAGTAGCTGGGATTACAGGCATGTACCACTGTGACCAGCTAATTCTTCTATTTTCAGTAGAGATGGGGTTTGGCCATGTTGACCAGGCTGCTCTTGAACTCCTGGCCTCAAGTGATCCGCCCACCTCGGCCTTCCAAAGTGCTAGGATTACAGGTGTGAGCCACTGCACCCAGTCGAGACTGGGTAATTTATAAAGATAAGAGGTTTAACTGGTTCACAGTTCACAGGCTGCACAGGAAGCATGGCAACGTCTGCTTCTGGGGAGGCCTCAGGGAGCTTCCGATCGTGGCAGAAGGCGAAGGGGAGACGAGGCGCTTCATGTGGCCGAGCAGGTCGAGAGAGGGGGCTGGAGCAGGAGGTCGAGAGAGGGGGCTGGAGCAGGAGGTCGAGAGAGGGAGGAGGTGCTCCACACTTTCAAACAGCCAGATCTTATGAACACTCCATCACAAGAATAGCACTGGGGGATGGTGCTAAACTGTCAGAAACCATCCCCATGATCCAATCACCTCCCACCAAGCCCCAACTCCAACATCAGGGATGATAATTCGACATGAGATTTGGGCAGGGACATCGGTCAAACCACATCACACTGCTGGCTGTGGATCTGCAGGACGCTCCTTGCAGGGGAGGCTGGCTGAGGGTATATGGGAACTCTCTGTGATACGTTTGCAACCTTTTGGTAAATCTAAAATAATAACAAGTTTATTAAACACAGTAAGTGACTGGATGCTTTCTACCAGACCCTGACCAGTGAACAAATCACCAGAGAAGGCCTGTGGGGCTGGTGTGGGGGACTGCGGGTGCCCACACGGACAGCAGGGAGGGGCTCCTGAGAGGGAGGCCAAGAGCTCAAAGCACATCAGCCAGAACCCAAAACCTACGGACACGGGAACAGGTGCTCCCAGAGCAGAAGGCAGGAAGAAGAAGGAGCCCGGGGAAAACCTAAAGCAGGAGGGAAATGATAAAGAACAATGACAGAAGTCAAAGAAAAAGAAAAGGAACAAGCAATAAAGAACACTAGCAAAACCAGAAGCTGGTCATCTGAACAGGGCAATAAGAGAGACATGCCCCTAGCAAGACTGTTCCCAGAAACAAGTGAGAAAACACAGATTAAATACAGACGAAAAAACTCCAGATGCAACAAAGGATGCTGTAGACACACTGACATGCACCCATACGTTGAAAAACTCAGTAAAACGGATCCATTTCTGGGGGAAAATAAGCCAAAACTGGCATTAAAAAGAAGTAGGCTGGGCACAGTGGTTCACCCCTGTAATCCCAGCACTTTGGGAGGCCAGGAGTTCAAGACCAGCCTGGCCAACATGGTGACACCCCGTCTCTACTAAAAATACAAAAATTAGCTGTGCATGGTGGTGCACGCCTGTAATCCCAGCTACTTGGGAGGCTGAGGTGGGAGAATTGCTTGAACCCAGGAGGCAGAGGTTGCAGTGAGCTGAGATAGCACCACTGCACTCCAGCCTGGGTGACAGAGTGAGACTCTGTCTAAAAAAGAAAGAAAAAAGAAAGAAAAAAGGAGCTTGCATTGCTGGGAAGACAGACCCAAAGTACCATCCTACCATCCCTGTACTTCCCACGAAGTGCCACCGTAACAAACCCAAGTCACCTCTGGCTGTGGAGAGGGATAATGGCTAGGGATCGGGGTACGACTGGTGGCAGGCTCCATTGGGCTGCTTCCTGTCCCCAGCCAAGACTTACAGTCAAGGAAGCCACAGCCCAGAAACGCCCATAGGTACAGACAAAGGGCAGCCCAGCAAGACAGAAACTCTCAGGCAACAGCCACGCTATTCCAGCCAACACCCAGAAACCACTGCGCCCCCAGCAGACCAGCAAAGGCTGAGGAGGGAGCCCAGACTCAACCCTGGCCAGGAGACCCCTCCCCTGCTTGCCAGGGTGGTGAAAAGCCAGGACATTCACCCCTTCTCCATCCCCCCCCCAGAGTCCGTGGAGGCCACGTGGGAGAGGCACTGCGGAACTCCTTCCCCCAAAGCAGGGACGGAAGGTTCATGGAAGGTCTGTTGTCCACACCACCCTCCACAGCGTCAATGAGGCCAAGTGCAGGGAGCTGGTTCCCACTCCTAGCTGGCAAGAAGGAGGCAGCACCTCCACCAAATAGCCAGCACGACTAGGCTCCCACAGAAAGTGGCAGCTCCCACTAAGAACAAGGGAGGCTCCAAGCTCGGTGAAGAGGGGCGGTGCCAGTGCTGACGGGCTCGGTGAAGAGGGGCGGTGCCAGTGCTGACGGACAGGGCGTCAGAATTACTTCATAAAGACAGAATGCATCACAAAGACACTTCTACACGCACTACAAACATGCTGGAAACAAAAGAAGAAATAGAAAGAAACAATAGAGAAAAAGAAGATGTAGTAGAACCAAATGAAAATTTTAGAACTAAAAAATACAATAACTGAAATAAAAAACTCAGTGTATGGCTCAACAGCTGAATGGAAGAGACAGAGAACTGGAAGACAGAATAACAGAAATTAACCCATCTGAACAAAAGAAAGAAAATAAGTTTTAAAAAATGAACAGAGCCTTGGGGACCTTGGGACCACAACGGAAGACCTAACATTCACGGAACTGGAGATGCAGACACAGAGGAAAAATAACCCAAAGAAATAATACAAACTTTACCAATTCGGTAAAACAGATAAGCCTACAGATTCAGGAAGCTGAGCAAACCTCAAACAGGACAGACCAAAGACATCTACCCCAGAATACACTATAGTCAGACAGTGGAAGTTAAAGACAAAGAAACAACCTTCAAAGCAGCCAGAGAGAAACCACATTACGTTTGCTTTTTTGAGACAGGGTCTCACTCTATTGCCTAGTGGTACAATCATAGATCACTGCAGCCCCAACCTCCAGGGCTCAAGCAATCCACCCAACTCAGCCACCTGAGTAGCTGGAACCACAGGCACAGGCCACCATGTGTGGCTAAACTTTTTTTTTTTTTAAGAGATGGGGTTTTGCCATGTTGACCAGGCTAATCTCAAACTCTTGGGCTCAAGCAGTTTGCCCACCTGGTTCTCCCAAAATGTTGGGATTACAGGCACGAGTCACGGCACCCCACAGAAACTACATTTTACCTACAGGGGAAAAATTCAAACGACAGTGGATTTCTAACCAGACACCATGGAGGACATAAGGAAGAGGCATAACATTTTTCAAGCTCAACAGAAAGAACTGTCAACACAGAATCCCATATCCAGTGAATTATTCTTCCGGAATAAAGGGGAGCTCAAGACATTCTCTGATGAAGAAAAACAATGTCACCACCAGTCTTACCCTAAAAAGTGGTTAAAGTTCTCCAAACAAAAAGGAAACACAAGAAAAAGGCTTGGAACAAAAGGAAGGAATAAAGAACAAGATAAGCAAAAACACAGATAAACATACCAGACTTTCCATCTCTTCCCCAGTTTTCTAAATTATGTTTGATGATTGAAGTAAAAATCATAACCGTGTCTGTTGTGGTTCTAACTTCTGTAGAGGAAGTATTCTAGACGGTTATAAAAGGGGAGGTTAAGGGAGATGAGGGAAAGTAGGGTTTCCACACTTCACTCAAACTGGCAAAACACCACCACCAGTGGACGTGGATCAGTCATGCAAATACAATATAATATCCAGGGTAAGCACTACAAAAGCTATATGGTGGGCCTCCCTTTTCCACTGTTTCACTCTGCAGTTTCAGTTACCTGAAGTCAACTGTTGGTCCAAAAATATTGAAATGGGAAAACTCTAGAAGCAAACACCTGCTGTTTTTTCCCGATGGAGTTTTCACTTGAGTAATACAGGTGACTTCAGTCACGCTGCAACCTTCCACTCCCAGGCCCAAGGCCTTCGCCTGTGCCCACCACCACACCCAGCTAATTTTTTTTTTTTTTTTGTAACTTTAGTATATTGTGGTTTCACCATGTTGACCACAGGCTGGTCTTGAACTGCCTCATCACAGGTGATTTGCCCTCCTCAGTCTTCCAAAGTGCTGGGATTACAGGTGTGAGCCACCGTGCCCAGTCACCTTGTTTCTTTTTTTTTTTTTAGGATGGAGTCTCGACTGGCCACCCAGGCTGGAGTGCAATGTGGCTGATCCTTCACTGCAAGCCCTCCCGGGTTCACGCCATTCTTCTGCCTCAGCCTTCCAAGTAGCTGACTACAGGCTCACACCATGCCCAGCCACTCTTTTGTATTTAGTAGAGACAGGGTTTCTGATTGTGTTTAGCCAGGATGGTCTCAGATCTCGACCTGTTCCACTACTTTGGCCTCCCAAAATGCTGGGATTACAGGTGTGAGCCACCACGCCTGGCCAGCAATTCATAAATATTTAAGTGCATGCTATTCTGAGTAGTGTGATGAAATCTTGTGCTGTCATGCTCTGTCCTGCCCAGGACACAAATCATTCCTTTTTCCACACTGTATACACGACCTAACATTAGTCACTTAGTGGCTGCCTCCCTCGTCACACTGACTCTTGTGGTACTGCAGCACTTGTGTCCAGGTAACCCTTATTTTCACAAAGAAATGGCCCCAAAGTGCAACAGTAGTGATGCTAACAATTTGGATAAGAGAAGCTGTAAAATGCTTCCTTTAGGTAAAAAGGTGAAAGTTCTCGACTTAAGAAAGAAAAAAAAAGGCTGGGCATGGTGGCTCACGCCTATAATCCCTGCACTTTGGGAAGCCAAGGCAGGTGGATCAGGAGATCAGGAGTTCGAGACCAGCCTGGCCAACACAGTAAAACCCCATCTCTACTAAAAATACAAAAATTAGCTGGGCATGGTGGTGAGCATCTGTAATCTCAGCCACTCAGGTGGCTGAAAAAGGAGAATCACTTGAACCCGGGAGATGGAGGGTGCAGTGAGCCAGGATCGTGCCACTGCACTCCGCTCTGGGTGACAGAGCTAGATTTCATCTAAAAAATATAATAAAAATAAAAATACAAAAATTAGCCAGGCATGGTGGCAAGTGCCTGTAATCCCAGCCACTTGGGAGGCTGAAGCAGGAGAATCGCTTGAACATGGAAGGTGGAGGTTGCAGTGGACAGAGGTCGTGCCACTGCACTGCACTCCAGCCTAGGTAACAGAGTGAGACTCTGCCTCAAAAAAAAATAATAATAAATAATAATAATATAATATTCTGAGGTTGCTGAAATCTACAGTAAGAATGAATCTTCCACCCATGAAATTATGAAGAAAGAGGCTGGGCACGGTGGCTCAGGCCTGTAATCCCAGCACTTTGGGAGGCCGAGACGGGCGGATCACAAGGTCAGGAGATCGAGACCATCCTGGCTAACTCGGTGAAACCCCATCTTTACTAAAAAATACAAAAAACTAGCCGGGCGAGGTGGTGGGCGCCTGTAGTCCCAGCTACTCGGGAGGCTGAGGCAGGAGAATGGCGTAAACCCGGGAAGCGGAGCTTGCAGTGAGCTGAGATCTGGCCACTGCACTCCAGCCTAGGCAACAGAGCGAGACTCCGTCTCAAAAAAAAACAAAAGAAATTATGAAGAAAGAAAAAGAAATTAATGCTAATTTTGCTGTCACACTGCAAACTGCAAAAGTTAGGGCTACAGTGTGTGATAAACGTTTAGTTATTTTAAAAGGCGGCTGGGCGTGGTGGCTCATGCCTGTAATCCCAGCACTTTGGGAGACCGAGGCAGGTGGATCATTTGAGGTCAGGAGTTCAAGACCAGCCTGGCCAACATGGTGAAACCCCATCTCTATTGAAAACATAAAAATTACTCAGGCGTGGTGGTACACGCCTATAAACCCAGCTACTCAGGAAGCTGAGGCAAAGAATTGCTTGAACCCAGGAGGCAGAGGTTGCAGTGAGCCAAGATCGCACTACCGCACTCCGGTCTGGGCGACAGAGTGAGACTCTGTCTCAAAAAAAAAAAAAAAGATTTAAAAAGGCATTTGATTTGTGGGTGGAAGATAATAGAAACATGTTCCAAATGATGGAATCGGGTTCCATGACACCCATGGGTTCAGGTATCCATGAGGGATCTTGGAATGCATCCCCCACAGAGAAGGGAAGACTACTGAATAAAGATCTATACTGAAAAACACTATAAGTAAATCAAATAAAAATTCTAAAAAGTGTTCAAGTAACCCATAGGAAGGCAAGAGAAAAAAAACCCAGAGGGAAAAAAAGAACTAATAGAAAACAAAATAAATCAAATGATACACTTAGGCCCTAATACAGCAATAACCACATTAAATGTAAATGTCCTAAATATATCAACTAAAAGACAGAGATTGGCAGAGTGAATTTTAAAACATGATTGAACTATCTGCTGTTTACAAGAAAGTCACTTCAATATGACACATAGATAAATTTAAAGTAAAAAGAGAAAAAAAGACTTACGAAAACTTGATTCAAAGAAAACAGGCGTGGCGATATTAATATCAGAAAAAGATGACTTCAAAGCAAAGAAAATCACCAGAGACAGAAACATTATATAAAAATAAAAGAGTAAATCTATCAAGAATGCATAGTAGGGCCACACCTGTAATCCCAGCACTCTGGGAGGCCAACGAGGACCACTTGAGGCCAGGAGTTCAAGACTAGCCTGAGCAACATAGCAAGACCCCATTTCTACAAAAAAATTTAAAAAGTAGCCAGGCATGGTGGTGCATGCCTGTAGTCCTAGCTACTCAGTAGGCTGAGGTGGGAGGATCGCCAGAGCTCAGGAGTTTGAGGTTGCAGTGAACTGTGATTGCGCCACTGAGCTCCAGCCTAGGCAACAAAGCGAGACCTGGACTCTCTAAACAAACAACAACAACAAAAAGAATGCACAGCAATTCTAATGTATATGCACCAAACAGAAAAGCTGCAAAATACATGAAGCAATAACTGATAGCTATGAAAGGAGAACTAGACAAATCCACAATTATAGTTAGAGACTTCAACACCTCTCTCAACAACTGAACACCAGATCGAAAATCGTCAAGGAAGAACTCAAAAACACCTTTAACTAGCAAGACCTGTTAGACATTTATAGAGCACCAACAACAGTGGAATACGCACTTTTTTTCAAGTACATATAGAAGATACACCAAGACAGACCATATCCTCGGCCATAAAACAAACCGTGAGAAACTTAGAATTAAAATCTGTATGATTTTAATAAACATAGATCAAACTAGAAATCAATGAAAGAAAGGTAACAGGAAAATCTCAAAACATTTGGAAGCTTAATAACACACTTCTAAATAATCTACAGGCAATACTCTGGTTTCTCTTCAGATCATATGACTCTTTTGCCTTTTACCAAATAATCCACAGGGCAAAGAGAAAATCTTAAGGGACATAAAACAAACAAAAAACTCACAGGAGCTGTGCTTGGCGGCTCAACCTATAATCCCAGCACTGTGGGAGGCTGAGGTGGATGGACTGCTTAAGCTCAGGGGATTGAGACCAACCTGGGCAACATAGCGAGACCTCATCCCTATAAAAAGTACAAAAATTAGCCAGGCGTGGTGGCATGCACTTGTAGTCCCCGCTACTTGAGAGGCTGAGGTGGGAAGAATGCTTGAGGCCAGGAGTTTGAGACCAGCCTGGGTAACACAGCAAGACCCTGTCTTACAGAAAATTTAAAAAATTAATCGGGTATGGTGATATGCACCTGTAGTCCCAGCTACTCAGGAGGCTGAGGCAGGAGGATTGCTTGAGCCCAGGGGGTTGAGGCTGTAGTGAGCCATGACTGCAACACTGCACTCCAGCCTGCGTGAGAGTGAGACCCTATCTCAGAAAAAAAGGAAAATATTCAAATTATTCAAATCAATAATCTAAGCTCCAATTTCAAGAATGTAGAGGGAAAAAAACAGCAAAATAAACCACAAGTAAGCAAAGAAAGAAATAATAAGAGCAGAAAGCCCAGTGAAATCAAAAACAGAAAACCAATAGAGAAAAATCAGTAAAATAAAGAACTGGTACTTTGAAAAGATCAATAAATTGACAAACCTCTAGTAAAACAGACAATGAAGAAAAGAAGTCACGAACTTCCAGTAACAGAAATGAAATTTCCAGTATCACTACAGATTCTTTAGACATCAAAAGGACAATTATTAAACACTTCAAACAATTATACACACATAAAATTGACAACTTAGATGAAATGAACCAGTTCCTAGAAATACACAATCCACCAAAACTGACTGAAGAGTATAAAATCTAACTAGGAGCAGCAAGGAGATTGAGTCAGTAATCAAAAATCTCCCAACAAAGAAAAGCCCAGGACACAGCTGGGCATAGTGGCTTATGCCTGTAACCCCAGCATTTAAGGAGGCAGAGGTGGGAGGATCACTTGAGCCCAGGAGTTCGAGACCTGCCTGGGCAATATAGCGAGACCTTGTTCTTCAAGGAAAAGAAAGAAAGAAAAGAAAGACAGGAAGAAAAGGAAGAAAGAAAGGAAGAAAGGAAGAAAAGAAAGAAAAGAAAGAAAAGAAAAAAGACAGAAAAGCACAGGACCAGACGGCTTCACTGGGGAATTCTACTAAAACAATTAAAAGAAGAATCAACACCAAGTCTTCTCAAACTCTTACAAAATGTTTAAGAGAAGGAAACATTTCCTAATTCATTTTGTGAGGCCAGTATTACCCCGATAACAAAACCAGACAAAGACACTAAAAGAAAATGAACCTATCGCCGGGCGCGGTGGCTCAAGCCTGTAATCCCAGCACTTTGGGAGGCCGAGACGGGTGGATCACGAGGTCAGGAGATCGAGACCATCCTGGCTAACACGGTGAAACCCCGTCTCTACTAAAAAATAACAAAAAACTAGCCGGGCGATGTGGCGGACGCCTGTAGTCCCAGCTACTCGGGAGGCTGAGGCAGGAGAATGGCGTGAACCCGGGAGGCGGAGCTTGCAGTGAGCTGAGATCCGGCCACTGCACTCCAGCCTGGGCGACAGAGCAAGACTCCGTCTCAAAAAAAAAAAAAAAAAAAAGAAAATGAACCTATCAACCAATATATTTTATGAATATTGATGCAAAAATCCTCAGCAAAACATTCAGCAGCACATTAAAAGGATTACACATCCAGGCCGGGCGCGGCGGCTCACGCCTGTAATCCCAGCACTTTGGGAGGCTGAGGCGGGCTGATCACCTGAGGTCAGGAGTTTGAGACTAGCCTCGCCAACATGGCAAAACCCTCACCTCTACTAAAAATACAAAAATTAGCTGGGCCTGGCAGCGCGCGCCCGAAATCCCAGCTACTCATGAGGCTGAGGCAGAAGAATTGCTCCAACCCAGGAGGCGGAGGCTGCAGCGAGCCAAGATCGCACCAGTGCGCTCCAGCCTCGGCAACACGAGCAAAACTCTATTTCAAAAACAAACCAATAAAAGGATTACACATCATAACCAAGTGGAACTTATTCCCAGATGCAAGGATGGTTTCATACACAAAAATCAATTAATGAGACTGTGACTGACTGTGATTCAATATGGTCAGAGTCATGCGCTGGCCACCTTAACAGAACAAAGGAAAAAGACCACAAGATCATTTCAATTAATGTAGAAAAAGACCTGACAAAATTCAACACCATTTCATGATTAAAAAAAACAACAACACAATAAATAGGACAGGCCGGGCGCGGTGGCTCAAGCCTGTAATCCCAGCACTTTGGGAGGCCGAGACGGGCGGATCACGAGTTCAGGAGATCGAGACCATCCTGGCTAACACGGTGAAACCCCGTCTCTACTAAAATACAAAAAAAAAAAAAAAATTAGCCGGGCGAGGTGGCGGGCGCCTGTAGTCCCAGCTACTCGGGAGGCTGAGGCAGGAGAATGGCGTGAACCCGGGAGGCGGCGCTTGCAGTGAGCTGAGATCCAGCCACTGCACTCCAGCCTGGGCAACAGAGCCAGACTCCGTCTCAAAAAAAAAAAATAAAAATAAAAAATAAATAAATAAATAAATAGGACAGAAGGCAACTTCCTCAGTGTGGTAAACACTACACATAAAAGCCCAAAGCTAACGTCATATTCAATGGTGAAAAATGAAAGCTTTTCTTCTAAGATGAGGAAAAAGACAAGGATGCCCAGAGTTGCCATTTTAGTTCAACACAGTATTAAAAGTTCTAGCCAGAGGCCAGGCGTGGTGGCTCACACCTATAATCCCAGCACTTTGGGAGGCCAAGGCAGGCGGATCATCTGAGGTCAGGAGTTTGAGACCATGGAGTTTGGCCCCATGGTGAAACTCTGTCTCTACTAAAAATACAAAAAGTAGCTGGGTTTAGTGGCGCATGCACCTGTAGTCCCAGCTACTTGGGAGGCTGAGGCAGGAGAATCACTTGAACCTAGGAGGCAGAGGTTGCAGTGAGCCAAGATAGTGCCATTGCACTCCAGCCCAGGCGACAGAGTGAGACTGTGTCTCAAAAAAAAAAAAAAAAAGAAAAGGCATTCAAATTGAAAAGGAGGAAGTAAAATTATCTGTTTGCTGATGACTGTAAGAAAACCCTAAAGAATCCACAAAAAAAAAAAAAAAAAAAAAGAAAGAATAAACAAATTCAACCACAACAAGTGGTGGGGAGGATATGCAGAAACCGGAGCCTGTGCGCTGTTGCTGGCAATGTAAAATGGTGCAGCCACAACAGAAAACAGTTTGGCGACTCCTCAAAAAGCTAAACACAGAATTACTCAGACTCCAGCAATTCCACTCCTCCATATACACCCAAAGGAAGTGAAAGCAGGGACTCAAACAGATCCCTGCCGGTCAGGAATCACTCCAGCACTAGTTACAGCAGCCGCATACCCACCAACACATGACAGAACTAACAAAACGCAGCACACACACAACGGAAGGTTACTCTGCTGTAAGAAAGGAACGAGGTGGTGCCACACCTGTGAACCCTGGAAACATTACGCTGAGTGAAAGACGCCAGACACCAAAGGACAGACGTACGATCCACTCAGAGGACACAGCTAGAGGAGGCGACTTCACTGAGATAACTAGCTAGGTGTCTAACTAGGGTTTGGGAAGCGGGGAGTGGAGAGCCGTTGCTGAATACTCAGTGAATACTCAGTGTTTCTGTCGGGGTGAGGAGAACATTTTGGAATGTCTCTACAGTGTTGTGAACGTAGTTAACGCTATTTAACTAAGTGCCATTTTGACACTTAAAAATGGTCAAAATTTATGTTAAATATATTTTACCACAATTAAAAAGTATACCAAAAGCCACTGAATTGTACACTAAAATGGGTGAATTACGTGGTATGTGAATTATATCTCAATAAAGCTGTTTTTCACAAAAGACAGGAATGGTCCATAAGCACCCAGGTGCTCTGCGCGTCCAGGCCATCGGGGAAATACAAACCCAAACCCCAGGGTATGGCCACACCCACCAGAATGGCTGTGCCAGAAACCCCAGGGATGTGGCCACGCCCACCAGAACGGCTGTGCCAGACAGGCAGACACCAAGAGCTAGCGAGGAAGTAAACACACGAAAGCCTTGCTCGCTGCTGGCAGGAGTGTCAAACAGTGATGCCGTTTTAGAAAACAGGAGGCTGTTAACCCAGAGTGACCCTATGACCCTGCAATTTCACTCCCAGGTGTCTACCCAAGAGAAGCAAAAGCATCGGCCACACGAAGGCTCGTGCGCAGACGTTCGAGGCAGCATTATTCACGATAGTCCCCAACTGGAAACCACTCGAATGTCCCTGGCTCATGAACGGAAAAAGTTTGGCGAGTCTCTGCAGTGGCTGGCCTCTGTAATAAAAAGGGGTGCAGCGCTGAAGTGCTGCAGGACAGACCTCCAAACATGATGCAAAATCAAAGATGCCAAACGACCGTGTACTGTACGATTCCAGTTACACGAAAGGCCCACAAAAGAAACTTACAGAGGCAGAAGTGGATGAGTGTTAGGGGCCAGGGGTGGGAGGAAGGCGGGGCTGGGACTGATGACGAAAAGAGCTGAGGGAATTCTGGGGGGCAATGAAAACTATGGAAAGCTGCGTTATGGTGCGGCTGTACGACTCTGGGTTTACTCAAACCCACAGAACCACAGACCTAGAGCAGAGGAACTGTGTGGGAGGGAAACTGTACTTCAATAAAGCTGTTTGTTTTTTTAAGCTGACACCACAAATCAAAGGGTTAGACCACTGTTGAGGGGAAAGCATCCATGACATGAAGAAAAACTAAGTGGGGCCCCACCTCACACAACACGAAAATAAAGAACAGCGAACAGCAGCCGACTTGTAGGGAGGCCTCCCCATGCCAGGGGCCGCCCAGGATGCTGCCAGGCCCACTGTGACCCCCTGAAGAGTCACCATGCCCCTCTGAGATAGGCAGTGCTGTTATCCTGATTGTATATAAAAGGAGATTGAGGCCAGAGGAGGAAGTAACTGCGCAGGGACAAGCTACACGCACAGGTGCCTCTTGAGCCAGCGGCAGGCGATGCAGGAGGCCCTCTGTGACCGCGGGTGCAGACTGGTCCTAAACAAGACTCCCGAGCACAAATCACAGGGCAAAAGATGTCAGGACCCCGCCTCATAAAGGACGGAGGATTCGGCCTAACAAAGCAGCACTGGCAAAAGCAAGGGTGACAACAGAGAAGCGCTGTATGTGACCAAAATCAAGACAGGCGCTGTCCAGAGGACACAGGAGCCCCTCAAGCCTGGAGGTTGAAGGCAGGGTGTGCATGAGGGGAATCCCAGGTGTCTCAACTCTTAGCTCGCACTGGGGAGCTGAAACCCAAGACTCAGTCAGGGTCCTCCCCCTCTCAGCAGCTCCCTGCAGACAGGCACCAGCCACACACAGGACATGGAGAAAACGGCAGCATGGAGGCTCACAGAGCAGGTGCTGCAGATGCAGGAGGGCCAAGGTGTGCAGGAGCTCTCAACGCAGAAGTGGGGATGGAGTCACTGTCACCCCCGCACATGTGCACATGATGCTTCCCAGGCCTGTGCACTGGGGGCGCTGGCAGCAGCCAACACCCCAGCCGCAACACGCACACGCAGCACCCAGCTCCTGGGTCCTAAACACCCAGAAGGAACCAGGGTGCCCTGCCGGAGCAGCTGTCCCATCTAGAGCCACCAGGAGCAGTGCCCAGACCCTGAATCTTTTTTTTTTTTTTTTTTTTTTTTGAGACGGAGTTTCACTCTTGTCGCCCAGGCTAGAGTGCAACGGCACAATCTCGGCTCACTGCAACCTCCACCTCCCGGGTTCCAGCAATTCTCCTGCCTCAGCCTCCTGAGTAGCTGGGATTACAGGCATTTGCCACCACAACCAGCTAATTTGTTGTATTTTTAGTAGAGATGGGATTTCACCATGTTGGCCAAGCTGGTTTCAAACTCCTGACCTCAGGTGATCCACCTGCCTCGGCCTCCCAAAGTGTTGGGATTACAGGCGCGAGCCATCACGCCTGGCCCAGACTCTGAGTCTTAAGCACACCCACAAGGAGCCAGAAGCGGCTGTCCCAGAGCCGCCGGGTGCTGGGAACATCTGGGTGCCAGAAAGCAAGGAAGGCTGCAGAAGTTGTCAGGCACATCATAAGGGCAGGAGCCCCGGCAGGGCAGCGTGAGTATTGAAAGGGGATGGCAATGGGCCAGCCGGACACACCCGTGGACACACAGGCGAGCAGTGAGCACGGAGGAGGGAAAACTCTTCCGTTCAAGGACGCAGGCAGCGGATCAGAATTTGACAGCAGATAGACACGTTTGGCTATTAAGACTAAGGGGAGAAGGTGAGGTTTTCTAGTCTCAAAGTCTCTCCTCAGCAAAACGTTGTCAGCCAGGGAGATCCCTTTGACAAGGATGGAGCAAGCTCCCAAGGCAAGGGAGGAAAACAGCGCTGCACCCAGACAGGGACGTCTACCAGGAAGGATGTGGCAGGACGCGGCAGACCCCGCAGGTGTGTACAAACAGGCGGTCTGAAGTCATCCCCGTCCTGATATCCAGGACAGGCAGCGTCTGGCGGAGGCTGACCCCTGAGCCACAGCCGTGGCCCCCCAAAAGGGGAAAGAGCGGAGATTTACTCCCAGCCTAAATTATTCACAAGGAAAGGGAATGTGGCTCTTTAACAAGCCGTCGCTTTATGAAGCAAGGTTAACAATTCCACTTGATTCAGTGGAATATTATAAACTCTCTGGGGTCCGCTTGAGGACTTCTACTTCAGGCGCAAGGTGACGATTCAGCACTTTTCACATTATTTAGAGAATAAAATTAACCCTCGCAGGCCCGGGCTGCCGCCTGTCCTCACTGGATCTGGCCGGCTCAGCGCTTTCCCATATATAATTACAAGCTGCTATCCATCATGCGGGCGCCGCGGCGCGGACAAACGGAAAGGCAGCAGTAAGCACTTCCACTAATAGAAGCAGGACCTAAATATCACTTTGATATTTTCATTTAAATTGAAACATTTTACAATCATCAGCCATGGCCTCCATGGGGATCCTGCCACTGCCCCCACAGGGTCTGGGGCTGCCCTGGCCAGGCCCTACCTCCCTGGAGGGGATTCCCTGCCAGGTTTCAGGTTGGGGAGCCCGGCCTGGCCAACCCTTGGCCTGGCAGCAGGAGGAGCTGAAGGCTGGCTCCTCCCGGGAAGTGGATGTGAGGACTGAGGATGAGGGAGAGGATGCTGGGAAGGGCCCGGCCCACCACAGAGCGCTGTGCACAGGAAGGAGTGTGTGGCCAGCTTCCACAGCTCCCCACAGGGGAACCCAGCAAGGGAGGGCAGGAGAGCCTAGGGTCTGGCATCCTTGCGGGTGGGCGGGGAAAGGGTTCTTGGGGTGCCTGGTGTTCTCGGCTTCATGGGGGTTACAGACCCTGAGGCAGTGCCAACACTCAGAAGTGTGAGGACCCAGTGGCAGTGAGCCATGGCTGCAGGCCCCGGGGCTTCCTCTCAAGATGCCAGGGACAAGGAGCATCTCCAGGTCCCTTAGTTCCGGCCCCTCCCCACCCTCAGCCACCAGCCCTAGGCCAGGTGCAGGAGCCCCCAGGCAGGGAGAGAAACAGGCATGAGAGGCTGGGGGAGAGGGGGGCTGTACCTGGGACCAGGCCCACTGGGGATGCTGAGGCTACATGGCTTGGGGTGGGGAGTCCTGGTGAAGCCAAGAGGGCAGGCTGAGGCAGAGGGGAGGAGCTGGCTCCACTGCCGGGAATTTCCCAGACAGGTGAGCCTGTGAGCACCTCCCCAATGCAGGAGTCAGTCACACCCCCGGGGAGAGGGGAGCTGGAGCCATCAGCTGCAGGTGACCCTTGCAGCCCAGGTCCCCAGTTCCCCACCCAGCAGTGGTGCCCCACAATGAGCTCCAGTGCCAGCTCACCCCAGCCTCGCCAGCCACGGCTCAGACGGCCCCCTCGGCTCTGCCCGGCCCACCCCTCTGCCCCAGGCTGGGTGGGAGTGCCCATCCACCCACTGCCTTCCTGTGGAGGCTGCTGGCCCCACATCCACCTATAGCCCTGCCGGCCCCCTGGCCTCCAATATCCCCTTCACCACACTGCCATCCCCAGCAACATTCCAGGAGCTGCTCCGGCCCAGCCGCCACACCCCTACCATGGGGGGCCAGCTTCCAGGCTACCCGTGCTGCACCTGGAAGTCTAGGTCCTCTGCGTCTCACCTTCCCATGGTTCAAACCCCGCCCTGTGCTGGTGCTGTGCAACCCCAGGACAGTTGCTGGACCTCTCTCAGTCACCTGTGAGGTGGACGTGATGACACTGACCACCTCAGGGCTGCAGAAGGGTCATCCAGCCACGGTAGGCACCCAGGAGTGAACAGAGGACGACCAAACCACAGGAACCCCGCCCACTCGGGCTCCCACGGACCTCTCACCTTTGCACCCAGGGGGCAGTAGCCTTTGAGGAAGTCGCTGCAGACCTCAGCCTTGCGGGACACGTACACATGGCTGTAGGGACAGTTGCTGTTGCTGCAGATGCCCTTCAGGAAGTAGGAGCACACCGGCATCTGCGGGGAGGGCCAGCAGTGAGGGCCAGCAGGCGGCCACCCTCCAGGGCCCACAGATGGTGGCTGGGGACCCTCCTACAGCCCCGCTCGAGGGAGAAATGGACACGACGGCACCAGCAGGCAGGAAGGGCAGCCACCAGGACCCGTGGGGCAGGGAGGCTGCTGCTCAGAAGTGGGCCCCCCGCCTTCCCAGGTGAGCCACACCCCTGCCCTTGCTCTGTCCAGAGGAGGCATGGAGCAGCCCTGTGGCTCAGCCTCAGGGGCACCCTCCTCTGAGTCCCTCACCTGTTCTGAGCCTGCCCACCGTCCAGGGCAAGATGGCAGCCAGGGCTCCCAACCACTAGGCCTGTGGTCAGGGCTGCCCTTGGAGCCTGTCAGGTCATGGGGACCAGTGTCTAGGTAGGAGGACAAGCCATAGGCCAGCACCCAACAGAGGGCTCTCCAGGCACCTGACCTGTGGGCCACAGGCAGTGTCCCTGGGCTCTACCTGAAGGCAGGCCTGGCGTGGCACTGGCTGCAGGCCAGCACCGTGGAGGCCGAGGCTGTCAGCAGGAGGGGTCCAGCAGTGTCCTCCTCCCCAGCACAGGGCCGCTGGCCACAGTCAGTGCTTGTTATCACCACTGGGCTGGGAGAGGGAAGCAATGCAACTTTCCTCCCATTTGGGGGAACCTCAGGCCTGAGGAGCAATGGCTGGGCTAGGGCCACCCAGGGAGGGAAGCAGGGGGTCTCCTGCCGTCTCCAGGAGACATCTCCCTGCCCCTTGTGGGCCACCACAGGCTCCTCCTGGGCTGCCTGGGAGTCCAGAACAAAGATGTCACCGTCTGGCCTCAGCATGGAGCCCCCACAGAGCCCCTGCCAGCACCCCGGGGGTCTCCAGCCTTGCCCCAGGCTATTCCCACTCCCCTCCCAGGGCCTTGCTCCCTCCTGGGTCAGACTACCCTCCCGGCTCCCACTACCCCCGTCCCCCTCCCCTTTCCAGCCTGCTCAGAGCTGCTGGGGCCTGAGGAGCCCTGGGGGATCTGGGCAGATCCAGAGGCTTCAAAAAGTCACTTTTCTGGGGCGAGGTTGGGGACGGGAGAGGAACTTGTCTAAGGCCAAGGAGGGAAGAAGGGGTCCAGAGAGCCAGCGGCCAGGGCTGAGAGGGAGGGAGGGAGAAGGCAAAGAAACAAAGGGTGATTTAACGAGCGGGAGTTTATTTCTAATTGTCTTTTAACTGCAGCCGCAGAGGGGAGAGGGGCTGGGGGCCCGTTTGGGGCTGGCGGTGGTGGGCTGTAGACAATTCCCTTAATGTGGTTTTTGATATAGAGCCCAAATTAGCTCTAATAAAAAGGGATGATAAAGCCAACTCTACAGCAAACGGAGCTCCTCCTGGCTGTCAGAGCGGGGCTGTTATCAAGAGGAAACTGCGTTCTCATTTCAATTAACCTTGTTTGCACCCCGCCACGTCCACACAAATAACAATAACATTAATTCAGGGCACTGGTGCGGGGCGTCCACATTAGACAGCTTGGAATGTGCTCTGGCTTTGGAGCTGGGAGCTAATGAACCCGAAACTCGACGTGAATTTCCAAATTGCTCACAACAGAGTTCCGAAGCTCTATTAGGGAGAAAAATGCTGATTCTTTTCAAGTTCCTCAAGGGGAAAAGCTGTTGCGGCAGCAGCACCCCTGCCCAACACCGCCTCCCTCATCCGAGGCAGCCCTCACTCCGCTCGCATGCTGTGGTCACACCGTGGCTGAGTCCAGCGCACAAGAGCTACATGTGTCCCCGCCAGCACTGACCCCTGACCCCAGCCCCGGGGCGCTCTTGCTTCTTCCCAGCAGGGGACCCACCTTGGCTCAAAGCAAGTCTGTGGGGTTTTAGGCGGGGACAACCGCATGAGCCAGGAGTCCAGCTGTTTCCCCTCCAGCCCCTCCCTCCTGCCTTCTGCCCAGGCAGCCTCCCCACCCAGCCCCTCACATACAGCTTCCCCGCTCCTGCCAAGCCCAGTCTGAAGAGGCCCTGAGGCCTCAGCTCTGGGTCCACAGGGGCACCTATGGGACCACATTCCCCTGGGCATGTGTAAGGGGGGCCTGGGGATCTGGTGAGGCCTGGTGCTGTCAGGAGAAGGCAAAAGAGACCCCTGTGCATGGTGAGCGGGGACCCTATCAGTGCTGCTTTCCTGTGTAGCCCAGGTGCAAAACCTGCAGTGGGGTAGAGGCAGTACAGCAGACTCTAAGGACGCCAGGGCAGGGATCTGCATGTCCCAAGCCCAGGGAAAGCTGTGGGCACCATCTGCCCAGAGGCCAGGCGGCCAAGGCCCCAGAGAAAGGTGCACAGGAACAGGGCCACCAGCGCCGCACTCACCTTCTCCTTGGACACATGGTGGGAGAAGGGGCAGGTCCCATCCGTTTTCTTGCAGGTGCCCCGGACAAACCTGCAGCACCAGGAGAAAAGGGTGTGAGGAAGAGCCAGCAGGGACCACGGGCAGGGCCCAGCACAGAACCTCCCCCAGGCGAGGGCAGGAGGGCACCTGGTGCACACGGCCACCTTCTCAGGGTCATGGATGTAAGGGCAGCGCTCGCCGCGGTTGCACCTGCCGAAGCGGTTGTAGTACATGCAGTACTCCTTCCTCTTCTCCCTCCGCTGCCGTGCCTGCCGGATGATGGCCAGGCTGCGCTGCACAGCCCGGCTGCAGACAGGGAGAGAGGTGCGTGAGCCCGAAGGCAAGCAGGGAGCCCCACCCACTGTCCAGCCCGAAGGCAGTACCTGGCCAGGGAACGGCTACAGCTGCCTGCAGGATCCAGCCGGCCTGCTGGGGAGAGAGGCACGGGTCATAGCAGGCCACAGCCTTGCCCACAGGCCCTTTCCCTGCTAACCCCCTTAGTGAAGGCCCTCAGGGGTCCCAGCCCTCGGCTCAGGCAAAGCCTCCCCTCCAGGAAACTGCCCAGAGCTCCCCTCCCCACAGTGGTTCAGACGCCCTGGGCCCTGCCAGGCCCCTCTGGGGACACAGCACCTGAGAGTGGGGAGCTGCTGGGCCCTGTGTCTGGCTCTTCTCCAGGGCAGGGTCCAGGAAGGGCTCCTGTCCCTGCCTTCAGAGCCAGCAAGGCCAGGCAGCACCCGCGGAGGGCCTGGCCATGTGGGCTGGAGCCGCCCGCCTGTCCCTGCGGCCTCCCTGGTCAGGCTCCCCAGGGCCACACTCTGCTGGCTGGAACCCCCCTGCTGGCTTCCTCATGTCCCTGGGTGCCCATCCTGGGCTGAGGCAGTGACTGGCCAATGGACACTGCTCCTGGCTCTCTCCTCAGCCCCGGCTACCCAGGAAGCTGCCCTGTAAACAGAACAGCTGCTAACGGCAGCACCTCCCTCTGCCAGAGCCTGGGCTGGGGCTTGTGGGGCACCTGCAGGGTCACTTAGACCAGGGGCGTGAATATGGCCCATGGGGCACACATGGTCTGGGCTTTTTTTTTTTTTTGAGACGGAGTCTCGCTCTGTCTCCCAGGCTGGAGTGCGGTGGCGCGATCTCCACTCACTGCAAGCTCCGCCTCCCGGGTTCACACCATTCTCCTGCCTCAGCCTCTCATGTGGCTGGGACTACAGGCGCCCACAACCGCGCCCGGCTAATTTTTGTATTTTTAGTAGAGACAGGGTTTCACTGTGTTAGTCAGGATGGTCTCGATCTCCTGACCTCGTGATCCGCCCGCCTCGGCCTCCCAAAGTGCTGGGATTATAGGCGTGAGCCACCGCGCCCGGCCGGTCTGGCCTTTTAGGAGCAAGAGCGGTTTCTGATTTTTAGAGGACTGTAAAACTAAAGAAATGCAGCAGAGAAGGTGTGGGGGCAAAGCCCACTCGGCGGAGGCATCTGCCCGGCTGCCCACTGCAGCTGTGGGCTCCTGGGGGAAGGGCACCTGTCCCTGAGGCCCTGGGCTGGCCCTAGCAGATCTTGGCTAGTGCCTGTTACTCTAAATTTTAGAGGTGCCTCATCAGATACTCCTCAAAACCCTGAGCATAAGGACCACCCCAGCCTTTCTGAAACTGCACACCATGGCCTGAGAGGGCAGCAGTGGCAGGAAGGGAATGGACTTTGGGACTGGACATGGCCGAGTGCTGCGAGGCCTGAGAGCCAAGGGGATGAGGCGGGGAGGGGGTGCCACCTGGAGGAGGAGGGTCTACTCCGGTGACACAGTCCTGCCTGCCTTTTACAGACAGAGGTCACCCAGGATCATGGGGTGGGCAGGGCAGGGCGAGCCTGCTGAGGGCGGCTTTCCCGGGTTCCTCAAATACACGCATGATCCTGCCCAGACCAGATCCAATTTCCTCCAGGGCAAATGCTGAAATGGACACTGCAGTTAAGAGGCAGAGATGACATCACTCAGAAATTCTGGGGACCTGAGGTGGCGACAAAGCCATCCTGCTTTAAAAAGGGACGTCCCAAAGCTGCCCAGCCCCAAATAGCCAGCCCTGCCCCACTCTGAGCACTGGAGAGCAGCCTCGTCCTCACTCCCCAGATGGCCCAGCAGCCGCAGGCTCCCACCCGAGGACCCAAGCCGTCTTCTCCTTTGCACCCTCAGGCTGGAGCCCCCCACACTCCTCGCTTTGTGCTTTGCATCCAGCCCAGTGCTCCCTGGCTGGGGTCAATGGTGCTGCTGCCCTTCGCCCTCAGGGACCCTGCCTAGTGTCCCCACTCTCAGACCATCTCAAGTTTCAAAAGGGCAGCTCCAGAGCTGAGTGGCAAGTGAGCCCTGCAGGCGCAGAAGCAGGAGCTAGTAATGGTGCCTGGGGGCAGGAAAGGAGGCACTGAGGAAGGCAGAAACCTGGGGAGTGTGGGGAGGCCAAGGGCAAAGGGAGGGTGATGAGGGTCTTGGGGCAGGGGGGACCAATGTGGGGGGGGAGCTCAGGGCAGCTTCTGTTCTCAGGCTGGGACCCTTGTCCCCGGGTGGACAGCAGGGTCCCGTCCAGGCAGCACGGGCATGCCCTTGCACCTGCCAGACTGTGTGGTGAGGGACGCGGCAATGCGGCGGCCTGTCGACACTGCTGGTTCCCAGGCTCTTGCCCAGGCTGCCGGTGACACTGTGACGCCATCCGCTCCCAGCCAGGGACATGCCGGCATCACATGCCTGCCTGGCAGGACTGGGGTGCAGCGGGGGGGGGGGGGTTACTTCCCTTTCCACTTTGTGCTATTTAAAAAACATGCCAGTGTGTCGCCCAGGCGCGGTGGCTCATGCCTGTAATCCCAGCACTCTGGGAGGAAGAGGCAGGCAGATCACCTGAGGTCCAGAGTTCGAAACCAGCCATGACCAACATGGAGAAATCCCGTCTCTACTGAAAATACAAAATTAGCTGGGTGTGGTGGCACATGTCTGTAATCCCAGCTGCTCCGGAGGCTGAGGCAGGAGAATGGCTTGAACCCGGGAGGCGGAGGTTGCTGTGAGCCGAGATTGCGCCATTGTACTCCAGCCTGGGCTACAAGAGCGAAACTCCGTCTCAAAAAAACAACAAAAAAAAATTCCCAGTGTGAGGCTTACGACAGGAGTTCTGACAAGAACAGGAGGCACTTTTTCAAATGCTTTGCAGTGTTAAAAAATGCACATAAAATAGCTGGCTGGAAAAGAGGCAGGGGCTGCCTAAGAGGTGCTAAAAAGTTCAACTGAATAACCCCCAGCAACTCAACAGCAGAAGGCGCCGTGCATTCCAGAGAACTTTCACTTCCCCGGGATCTTCCCAGAATAGACACGGCTCCCGCCAGCCCCACCCCCTGCTCGGTGCCCCAGTGCCGGCTCTGGGCCAGGCTCCTCTGGGCACCGCTGGATGTCAGGCCCTGCAAGGCAAGCGGGATGGGGGCCCTGAAGTCAGAGGTTCCTCAGCACCTCCAGTCCCTGCTCCGGCCAGCACCCACTGGACAGCTGCTGCCTGGCCCAAGGGACAACATCCATGATGAGCGGCGCACACAGGCAGCCCCAATTCCCAGGCCAGCCCTCTCCCAGGAAGTCAGGCAGGGCCGCGCCAAGCCCTGGTCTGCTCACAGCGTGCCCACCAGGCCCTCCAGGGCACGTCCGTCTGGTACATGGAAGCTGCACCCTTGGGAGAAGGCGGCCAGCGGCAGAGGGCGCCCCAGGAGAGGCAATGTGGGGCGGGGGCTCTCAGACAGGGCCTTTGTCACCCCAGAGAGGGAGGGCAGGTGGCGAGCAGGGGAGGTGCAGAGGCCGGACGTGCCAGGAACACGCAGCAGCTGGCCCGCAGCAGGGAGGGCCACAACCACAGGTGCCAAGGCCAGCCTTGTGGCCAGAGACTGGGGCCTCTGCCCCATCACAGGGACCGTCAGGCTCTTGGTGGCCATATATGGGCCATGCTCACTGGGGGCCTACACAGGAGTATGTGGGGAGGGGCCCTGGAGCTCAGCCCTTCAGGTGGCAGGTGGGCCGGGAAGGGAGGGCTCGGCTTCACGGAGTGGGGAAGCTGGGGGTAGAAGCCACACTGTCCTCTGCTGTCATGGGCCCAGAGCCCGGGGGCTCAGCCAGGACAACCACCCCCACCCCTTCCAAGAAGGCTGCACTTTCTTGTTGAAGTCAAATTTCTGCTGACACCAGGGGAGGAAATTTATTTCTTTAATTATTATTCCTCTTAAGTGGGCTGGTCAGCGGTATCCCCACAGCTGGGAGCCATCTACCTTCCTCATGGCGAGGCAGGGCCGGTGGGGGCCCGGGCAGCTGGAGCTGTGGCCTCGGCTGTCGACCCAAAGGGTGGGTGCGGCTTCACTGGGCTCTGCACAGGCCCAGGACTGCCACAGTTGCCACCAAGGCTGGCCAGCAGGACACCAGAGGCCGCAGCCCTACTTGATGGAAGGCGGGGCCTCCCCAGGGGCAGAGGTGGGAGGAAGGAGGCCCCAGGACCCCTGCCTGCCACTGGCCTCTGTGCACCAGACCCTCCTTGCTTGTGTTGCTGAGGCCGAATGAGGGAGCTCTGAGTTGCTGCTGGTGCAGGGGTGAGATGTGCCCCAGAAGGGCTGGGGGAACCACACTGGCTCTCTGATGGCTCTGGGGCAAGGGAAGGGCCAGCAGAGGCAGGGGCCAGTCAGCAAGGGTGGCCGGGATAGACTGTTCACAGTGTGGTGATGTCAGGGGCTCTGCGCCTGCCATGTGTGTAAATGGGAAGGCAAGCTTCTGCGGAGCTCAGCACTTGGCACCGAGGGGGAGATGCAGGGGAGACGCAGGAGCGCCGCAGCCTCCCAGGGAGGAGTGTGGCAGCCCCTCCCTCCCCTCCCTACTGCTGAGCAGGCCAGGGCTATACACTCCCTCCTCCCCAAAGCTCAGACCCTGGGCCGTTTGGTGGTGGGCACCGTGTCTGAAGGGGCCAAGTGCAAACCTGCTGCCTGCCTGCTGCCTGCCACAGGCATCTCATGGACACTGAGGGATGGGAGCAGCCGGGGTGGCAGGTGCACCTCCCCCAACAGGCCCACCCAGCCCAATATAAGTGGACCACAGGATCCCGGCGACCCAAGGACCCCGGTGCAGGGAGACGGACCCAAGCCACAAGCCCCTCCGTGGGTCCCACAGGTGCACAGTATGGGGAGAGTCCCAAGGATACACCGCGACCTGGGGTGAAGAGGTGGGACCAGCCTTGGCACTGTGCAGGGAGTGGGATGCAGCTGCTGTAGTGGGGGCCACTCCCTGAGTGGGTGGGTCCCTGGGATGGACTCTGGCTCTGGAAAGGGCAGCAGGCATCCCCTCCCTGGCTCCGGCTTCCGCAGAGCAGGGCAGGGCCTGCAGACTGACTGCCAGGAGCAGCCTCAGCTGCCTATCCTGGCCGCCCGGGGCTCTCGGGGACGTCGGGACATCATGGTCTCCATGGCTGCTGTCTTGGCCACTTAACCATCAACCTCAGTCAATGCTATTATCATGACTACCAGGAGCTTTCTGAATGGGGATGCAGGGGTGCCAGGCAGACCCCGCCTGCCCCCAACCCATCTCATCTCCCTGCTGGCTGTGCACGGGGTCCTGCAATGTCTCACACCCCAGCACGCTCTCGCCCAGGCCTCTGCACGGTCACCTAGGGATGCTCTTGCTGCTCCTGTCCCTTCTGAGCTCCTCTCAGTTTTCAGCTCATGAGAAAGGCCTCCCTGACCGCCTGACTGGACACGAGTCTACGAATCTACGCCTGTGGGCCCTAGGAATCTTCACTCGTGTTCAGCCCGCGCCTCCCCCTGCACTAGGGATGTCAGAGGCAGCATCCGTGGGAGGTGCAGGGCACCCTCCCACCCAGGCAGGCAGCTGAGGGCTCGGGGCACCCTTCCCTGGGCAGAGGGATCAGCCCGGATGCTCTGTCCACTGCCTTCAGGACCAGAGAGGAAAGCCAGTGCCAGGACTGTGCCTGCAGGATCAGTGCTCTCAGGACAGTGCCAGCCAACGTGGGGCTTGGCCTCTGCCAAGGAGGCCCAGGGGAAAGGTGGGACCACCCGGCATGAGCAGAGAGGCACCTCATGGCTTTGTCCCTGGGGGGTCAAGCATGACGTCCTCAGAGCGCCTGCTGCCGGCCCCAGGAGCTCCACTGCTCAGGCTCCCTGTTGGCCCACATGGCTGGTGGCGGGTGGATGGCCGCAGGCACCTGGGACCTGCTGTGCCAGAGATTGGCCAGGGCCTTATGCTTCACTCAGGGAATGACTGCTGGAGATGAGACCAAGGCCCCTGCCCTCCATGATACAACAGCTGTGTGTAGGGCCCCACAAGTCACGAAGCTCTGGAGTCAGAGGGTCAGAGGTAACCAGAGAAGGCCCTGCTGGGTGACAGGAGGGCCTGTCCCCCAACCCACGGCAGCATCCCCCAGGGGCGGAGCCTCACCAAGGCCCCCATGTTCTCAGTCAGCTCCTGCACTGAGCACCCTGGGTGTAGCAGAGATGAGGCCACACACAGAAATCACACCGCCCAGCCCCTCAAGGTACGGGTGGGGAAGCGGAGGCACACACAGGAGTGACACAGTGCCCAGGAAGGGACCCAGGGCTTCTCACCAGATCCTCACCAAGTGAGGACTTATTCCCACGCAGTTCACCAGGCCCCCCAGCCCCAGCCACCAGCCTGCAGGCATGGTCAGGGGCACTGGCCAGCCACAGTGTGGCTCAGAGCCCTGCGAGGCAGGTGCCAGGGCCCTCATGCTGCCCCCAGCGACCCTGCCCGGGAAACAACCTGGAAGCCCCTGGAGCCCGGAGATGAACACTAGGAACACAGCCAGGCAGGGTGGCCAGTGAGGCTGGCTTCCAGGGAAGGACGCTTCCCGCCTCTCCTCTGACCCCCGCAGACCCTGCCCTCGGAGTCCACCTCCTCCAGGGCTGAACCTGTTCTCCGTCGAGGCCCCAGGCGGGTCGGGGAGCCAGCGGGGCCCAGCCTCTGCAATCCCAACACCGCTTGCAATCTCCCCCACCCTTTTTTTTTTTGATGGACAAGAAGGAGTAAAATTGGACTGAAACCAAAATATTTTTCTAGTTAATTTGTAGGATAAGCAAATCCAAAGCATTTCCTTCTCCTGAGCCTGTTTCCCTGGGCTGGGAGGGTGCGAGGTGGCGGCGCCGGCTGCCTCCAGACACAGTTGTCGAGGCGTCGCCAATGCGATTACGGGCACCGCGGCCCCAGGTGTGCGCTCGCCCGGGCGTGTTTACCGTACCTGGCCTCATCCTTTTTCCAAAAGCGAAACACGGTGCTTGTGAGCAACTCTTCCCTACCCCACAGAAAATCAGGGGCCGCTCAGTCACACGAACCGGGCACCACTCCAGAGCCCTTCCCGGGGGATGCCAGCGAAAGGCCGGCCTCCTGGCACCCTCCATTCTCCGGCTGCCCTGTCAGTCTCACTAGGGATGGCTACAAAGGCGCTGGGTGTATGGAAGAGTGAAATTAACTCCCAGGCTGGGAGGTGACCCACTTGGGAAGTGCTTGTTTGGACTGGCTCCCCAGGAGCATGAGGCCCCTGACCTCCTCCCTAAGACAGGGGCCTGAGCCAAGGCCCAGAGTAGCCACAGCATGTTGGAGGTTAGGGGGTCGGGCCTGCAGTGCCCACCACACACTGGCCGGACGGTGTCACCTCCCAGCGCCCCCGCCCTCACCTCTCACCTGTGCGGAGAAGGGGTTTGCTGCCCGCGTCGCCGGGCTGGCCGGAGGTCTTGGAGAGTTTGTTGGCAGATACTTTGTACAGGACCCCTCCGATGCAGCGGTACCCTTTGCTCCGCCACCGAGGGGAGCCCGGTTGGGCTTTCCCACCCCCGCTGGCAACTGGACGCAGGCGGTTCAGCACCAGGGACCTGCAGAGACAGGAAATGCCCATCAAACCTGGCCCCAGGACAAACTACAGCTCTGATGGTCAGTGCCAGGGGCTGAGCCCAGGCCTGGCCTCCCGAGGCGGACAGGGAGCAGCACCTGCGGTGGGACAGACTACAGCTCTGATGGTCAGTGCCAGGGGCTGAGCCCAGGCCCGGCCTCCCGAGGGGGACAGGGAGCAGCACCTGCGGTGGGCACACACTCCAGCTGCGGTGACCACAGGCCACTGGCCCAGCTGCCAAGAGACTTCTGGCCCCCTCTGGCCCCCGACCCCCACCTCAGGGACACTTTGGCTGTCATCAGGGAACACTGACAAGGAGTCCCAGGAAGTGGTGCCCCCGACCCCACCCACAAGGCTGGGAACTCATGAGCCCCTAAGAGCCACGGTGAGGGAGCAGTGTCCTCCAGTGCACACCTCTCCTGTGGACATAACCACCCCGCCCTGGCCAACTGGCTGTGCACTGCGGGATAAGGGTCCCTGGGGCTGCAGGGCAGAGGGGCTGCAAGGTGTCCACGTGCTGGTGAGAAGCACACCTGGCCCTTGGTACCTGGGCTGAGGCTCCCTTGAGTCTGCTTCAAGGCTGGGGCTATTTCTACCAAAGCGGCCCCGGCACACACCACCCTGGCCTTCAGGACCACAGACACGATAGGGTCAGCTCCACCCTGTCCTGCCTCCCCTTCATCCACAGCTCAGAGAGCCCCGCACTGAGAGTGCACAGCGACAGCCTCACAGACCCCTGGCCAGGCAGGTTGAGGGAAATGCAAGTCCAAGGGCTGAAGAGGCCGCGACAGCCCCTGGAGTTAGCTGAGCCAATGACCCTGGCTAGAGGAGGAGACCTAGGCCAACAGACCCTGCGCCCTGGCAGCCCCCACTCCTGTCAGATACTCCACAGCCTAGGGGAAGAGTAAGACAGGAGGGGCCTGAGCTGCACTCCAGAGGCACCTCCCTGCAGCTGCCAGCCACACCCACAGCCCTGCAGACCCGCGGGCAAGCAGCCCCCAAGGTGGGGGGCTCAGGGCTTGGCATGGGCCTCTGCAGGGCACAGGGCTGCCAGGGTGCATTTCAGCAGTGATCAGCTCGTGCAAATTGCGCTTCATTCCACATGGGCTCACACTCTGCTTATGATGCCACGACTCCTGAGGTGGGTACCGCGCCCCCAGCAAATCTGGGCAGCAAATGTGGGCAGGACGTTTTTGGGCAGCCATGGATAAACAGGCAGCAGAGGGACCAGTCAAGTGGAAGGCGAGGACGGGCAGCTCAGGCCTGGCACAGGGCTGTGTCCCCGCTCTACGCTCTCCATGCCACACCAGTCCCCATGGCCCTGCAGCTGCACAGGCCTCTGCTGTGGAGTACCCGAGCTCCCCAACTCTGCCACAGCTGCAGGAGACCCTTTTCCAGCTGGTCTGGGCCAGGGTGGGGTGCCCCTTAGACTCAGACCTATAGCAAGCATGAAGGTGGGGCTCGCTTGTCTGGCTGGATGGGGCAGGTGCAGGGGGACGGCAGCATATCCGTCAAAGCCACCCACGAGGAGCCAACAGATCTGGTGGCACTGGGGATGGAGCAGCCCTGCTGTCGGGTTCAGCCGCCATCCCCACCACTCAGCCCCACAACCCCTCCGGGCCTCGGTCCCTCTGCCTGCAAGCTGGGGTAATTCTCAGCAGCCGGGGGCCTCCAAGGGCCCATTAGAGAGAGAATGGGAGCAGAGAGAGCCTGGCGCCGGGGATTGGAGCTGCAGTGTAAGTACAAGCACTGCGGCCAGAGCACTTAACCCAGTTTCCTTTAATTAAAATTCTAGTTCACAAACACCAATCTTGGTGGGAAAGAGCCCACCAAGGGGCCTGGCAGTGCTGAGTGGTCTGCTGGCCTCCACCTCCCACCCATCCTGTCTGTGCCCTGCACACTCCAGCTGCTCCCCAACTCCCGGCCGGGCACTGTCTGGGCCAGAAGGGTGGAGGGTAGGCATCCTGCCAGCCAGACTCAGACCTCCAGGCTCTCATCAGACCCTGGGGTCCCGGTGCAGCCCTGGCCTCCGGGTGCCTGCAGGCCCAGCAGGTGCATGGCCCATACCTTCGGCTTATCCTGGCACAAGGCCTGGAGGGAGGGCCAGGCCAGGCGGAACCTCCTGCACCAGCCTCTCGGTTGGAGAACCCCGTCAGTCCCGGGGGCTCACAGGCAGGTTCTGACCTTCCACAGGAGCTACAGCCACTGCCTGGGGGACACTCAGCTTGACCCCAAATCCCACAGTCAGGCTGAGCCCAGGGCCCTGCACCAGCCTCACAGTACCCACAGGCCTGAGGGGTCTCACCACCCACAGCCAGCTGCTCCTTCATACGCCAGCCCAGGGCTGGGGCGGCATTGGGAGGGTGAGGGGGCTGGTGGCCAGGGTGCACCCCCAACTGCAGCACCAACCACTCACAGAGCCTCTGGCCATCATACAACTGGGGCCAGAGCTAACTGTGGTCCTTGCCCCAGAAAGGCCGCTCAGGGCCAGCCTGGACTTGCTCCCGGGAGCCCCCAGCTCCCTGCCTCCCCACAGGCTCCAGTGAATAGATGGTAAGGCTGCACTCTTGCGGGAAGCACCCCCTCCTGCATGCCCGACCCTACCCACAGCACAGGATGGGTTCAACCCTGGCCGCCACAAAGCAGGAGGGACACGCAGGTAGCAGAGCCAACCCAGCTCCGCCTGGGTCCAGCCAGGACGCCCTGAGGGGACGGCTGGGAGGGAGGCCCAGAACCCAGGCACGCGAGGACTCGGTTGCGGGAGTGTCCCCCTGACTGAGGCTCACATGGGGACGGGCCACCACCCACTGACTGTGTGGCTCTCCAAAGGCACCTGGAGGGAGGGCGAGGCCCGGGCCTGCAGCACCTGCTCCCCTCCCCCAGGGGCAGCCACAGCTGGCCAGGCCCAGGAAAGGCCAGTGGGGCAGAGGCAGCAGGGCCTCTGGGGGTCAGGAGGCACTGGAAGCTTTCAGGACCACCCCACCCATCAGGGCTGCCTCTCAGCTCTGTCTCAGGAGCTTGGTCTGGCCATGACCCTGCTCATTTTTTTTTTAATTTTTATTTTTTGAGACAGAGTTTCGCTTTTGTGGCCCAGGCTAGAGTGCAATGGTGCGACCTCGGCTCACTGCAACCTCCGCCTCCTGGGTTCAAGAGATTCTTCTGCCTCAGCCTCCAGAGTGTCTGGGCTTACAGGCATGCGCCAACACGCCCGGCTAATTTTTGTATTTTTAGTAGAGATGGGGTTTCATTCCATTGGCCAAGCTGGTCTTGAACTCCTGACCTCAGGTGGTCCACCTGCCTTGGCCTCCTAAAGTGCTGGGATTACAGATGTGAGCCACTGCGCCCAGCCGCCCCCGCTCATTCTTATGGATGAACATGAACAATTAGCTTGTCCTCTTCTCCTCCCTCCTAAAAAAAAACAACTTACTAGAGTGTGAGAGCACCCAGAGAACGTTAGTGATTTGGGTGGAATGGAGATGCGGCAGCCCCTGCTGAGCCGTCCCAGGCTCTGTGCCCGCTCTTCATGCTTGGGAATGTTTCCAGCCTCCCACTGCCCACCACCGCCTCGGAGCCCAGGGCCTCCTGGGAATGGGGGAGGGTGCTTCCCGGTGCTCAGCACACCTAGCCCAGCAGCCTCATTCCGAGAAGCTGAATCCTGGGAAGATGCTGTGGCAGAACCTCGGGCCTGCGCAGGTTGGCGGGTGACGGAGAGTTGTCTGGGGTTGCCCTCACCCCTGCCCTCGCCCCTGCCCTCGCCCTGGCTGCCTGGCTGGCTTTGGAACCTGCAGCAGGAGGGTGCTGGGAGGGTGTGGGGTGAGGGCCTTGTAGCTTTTCATGGCCGTGGGTGTCACAGCACTCCAGTAAATTGTGACCCTAATGGAGAGGACGGCCTTTGGAAACGAACTGCATTGAGAAGGGGGATGAAATTAATGAGATAATAGCAGGGCCAAGGACCCGGAGTGCGCGTCTGCCCTCACAGCAAGGCTCTGTAATTCCTTTTCTGCGACGGGAGCTGCAGATCTAAAGGCCTCTCCCGTCCATCCGGCAGGCCCACGCCGCCAGGAAATTTCATTAACGCTGGAAAATAGGAAAGGTATTAAGCGTGGATAATGAAGGCCAGGGAGGGAACAGTGCCTTAAGATAGTCTTCTTTCTCGCCTTTGTAATGGGAGGCATGAACTTTCCCTTCAAATCCATTTCTAATCCATTTGAAATACTACAGCAAATTATCTTTCCTTCAGCCCGAAAGCGGCCAGCCAATTTACTCCGAATAGAAGTGACAATGCCCCAGGATTTATCACCATAACCTTGACTACACCAGGGCGAGGCTGGGCCTCCCCTCTCCCCCCTGGGGGGGCACAAAGGCCAGGAGGGGGAGATAACATTTTAAATGAAAAGCAGCGGTAATGGGGAGAAAGACACACACACCACAAAAGTAGGTGTATAAAGAAGCTGTCTGTGCAGTACTGCTTTAGGAGCACCCGGAAACTTCCAGGCCAGAAGCTGTCCAGGCTGGCGAGGGGCACCGCGGGTGCCCAGAGGGCTGAGTCCAGGCCCTTCTGTCTCTGAAAGCCCCTGTCCTGCCTCAGCCTGGGCCCCTCGGTCTTGCTGAGTGCTGCCAGCGCTGCTAGGCACAGGTAGCAACAGTGGGGGCCGGGTGGACCTCTGACTCTCCACCCTCAGGGACTCCTCTCGCCTGTCCCCCGGACTTCAGTGGTGCTGGGGGCCTGGGCAAGATGGAAGAGAAGCTCGCTCTGAGGTCCTGGTTTTCCTGAAAACCCAAGGGCAAACCCGGTGCATCCCCTGCCGGCATCCACAAGGCATGCCCACGCACAGCCTGCCAGTTGCCAGGCCTCCAGGCAAGTGGTCAACGCAAGGACTTTGACTACCGAGTGGTCGACGCAAGGACTTTGAGGACCAACCCTGGACACCCACGCTCTACCCACTTCCTGAGGGCACTGCCCGTGGCAGGTCAGAGCACCCCCTTGCCATGTCGCGTGTGCCGTGCATGCTGAGAGGGGCCTCACCCCAGGCCACGTCATTGCTCCTGGGCACAGATGCGCACACACACGTGGACCAGATCAGTGGCCTCGCAGTCAGGGCAGTGCATGCACATCAAGCAGACCCTGTGCACTGCCTGCCCCCAGGGTGATGGCCTCAGCACTTGCGCTCCCAGCAGAAGCCCCAGCTCAGCAGAAACACATTTGACAAACCAATGCAGCTCCTCGGGCAAGTCCAGCCCTCTGAGCACCCAGGCCCTTTCAGGCCCTGCTCCCTGCCATGCGCGCTGCCTGCGGTGTCTCCACGCCATGGGACCCAGCTCCGAGACCAATCAGAAAGTGCTGGGCCTGGCAGTGTGACTGGCACACTGGCACGGTGGGAAGGCTGAGGGAGGGGCCTGCTCTCTGGACTCAGGCACAGGTGGTGAGGGGACTGGGGGAGGCCTCCTCCACCCTAGAGACCCGGGAAGCAGCCTAGCCCCCAGGATGCCCTGGCCGGACACACACTGGTGGCACCCAGGGTCCAGGCCACAGCCAGGCAGCTTTTAAGCCCGGAAGCTGTGTCTTCCGATTGCTTAGTACCAGAGCACCTTCAGACACATGCTGCCCAGGACACCCTCCCTGAGGCCCTGCGGCTTGTTCAACAAGGGGGTCTTCCAAGGCCTCGGGTCATGTGGCCAGGGGTTCAAGGCCTAGGCCAGACTGCAGGCAGCCCTGGGAAGGCCGGGCCTCTCCGGAGCATCCTCCCAACCCAGCTCCCGGGCCCAGTGGTGTGACCAGTGGCTGCACAAAGGCTGACACAGACCACAGTGGGACCACAGACCCTCATCTGGAGGAGAGCCGCTGACAGGAACCAGGGGCTCCTTCCCCACAGCAGCCCCTCAGCATCCTTCCCTCCCCACCCTCCCAAAGTTCCTGTGCCAGCCTCAGCGACAATCCCACCCCACAGCAGCCCCTCAGCATCCTTCCCTCCCCACCCTCCCAAAGCTCCTGTGCCAGCCTCAGCGACAATCCCACCCCACAGGAGCCCCTGAGACCTCCATGAGGTTGTGTCTGTGCTTGAGGAGAAGACCTGGGAACAGACAGGTGACCAGGAGCAGGGCAGGCAAGGCCAGCAGAGGGGAGAGTCGCTCCCAGACCCTCCAGACTTGCCAGCGGCTCCACAGCAGGGAGGGCTGGGGTTTGAAGTTTTCTTCTTGCCAAGCGCCACCACAGGGTGGAGCCGGCGAGGGGACATCAGACCCTGGAAGGGAAACTGAAGGCCGAGAGGGACGGTGGGGACCCTCCAGGACCCTCGTGTTGTCACCCCGCACCGCCTGCTGCTGCCAATCCAGCTCCAGTCTTGACTGTTAAACACAAGCCAGCCCCAGCCGGCCTTCCTGCTCCCACAGGCAGGCCCCGCAGCCAGGGTCGGTCGGCAGTTCTCCCCATGAGGGGCCTCATCAGCCTCCACTCGGACCCTCTGCCCAGGGCCCTCAGCCTCACCACTGACAGAAGCCTCGCTTTGAGACAATGTCCAGGCCCTGCACACACCACACAGAGCCCCAGGCCCACACTGAGCCAGCTGGGTCTCCACCCTGGTTCACAGCTGAAAGGGGGGCTGTACCCAACCCACTCTGCCGGTTGGTTTGAACACTACACATCTGATCAAGTCCCTGTCAAGACCCTGTAGTGGGTCCCCTTGTTCTCAAGATGACCACGTCAGAGGCCCTGCGGGGCCAGGCACTCAGGTCCTGCTGGCCACAGCTCCCATGCAGCCTCCCTCCAGCCTAGAACTCCTGTTCCCCTGGGAAGTTCTGGTTTCTGGAAAGCACCATGCTCCCTCCTGGCGCCAGGTCTTTGCACATGCTGTCCCTCTGTCCAGATCCCAGGGCAGGCCTGAGGCCAAGTGCAGATGTCACACTACTGGGGAAGCTGAGCACAGGGGTTGTATCTGCAGAGACCACTGCCGCGCCCCTGGCCCTGCGGATGTGCCAGGCACGCAGGGGACTCTGTAAATGTGTGTTGCAAGAACACACCCAAGTGTGTGCCACCCTGGGGCTCCCAGGACTTCTTAGGAGGAGTGTGGGGTGGGGAAGGGTCAGGAGGCCCTGGTCAGTTACACTCAGGAAGGAGACCTGTGGCAGGGAGGTGGCTGCCACGGCTTGGTCAGCATATGCAGGGAGTGAGCTCAGGCAGCAAGGGCCAGGCGCTGGGAATGCGGGCTGGGGCGAGATGGGCTCTCTGAGAACCAAGGGAGAAGCGGGGCTCAAGGAGGGAGGCAGGGTCAGAACACATGTCCTGAGAGCTCCGAGAAGGGCCAGGCTGTCCCTGTCTCCCCGGGATGATGACCAGGCTGCTACGGAGGGGACACGGACGTGCAACATGCAGATGTGGAAAGACCCTCGGGGGCACAAGTATGATGACGGCAAGAGAGGTCAAGGGCTGAGCGAGGTCTTGGCCTGGCCCTTGCAGCCTAAAGAGGCAGGACCACAGGAGCAGGCACTGGGCCACGGGGACACGACCTCAGGGCCTCCTCGGCTGGGGTTGTGTCCGTGTGTGGGCCGGGGACCCAGCAGCCCCCGGCCAGGTCGCCCAGGCCAGTGGCGACACGCAGTAGACAGGCAGGCCAGCTGGGACACAGAGAAAACAACCGGGGAAGCATTTTTCAGGAAATGGAGCACAATTTTTCGAAGCTTGGAGCCCGAGCGGGGAGTGCAAAGTCAGCAGAAGAGGAGCGGCCGGGGGAGGCGGCGCCGCAGCGAATCCCCAAGTAGGTCAGGCAGAGCCGCGCCGTGACAGGCACTAAACTGCTTAAGTGGGGCTTTCCACTGGAAACGCTGACGCCCCCATCACAGTGCTGGCTCGGGAGGCGAGCATGCGTGTGCGCCCATGGGTGTGCGCGTGTGGGGCTGACTGGAAGCCTCCCTCCCGGCTTCTCCTGGTGCTGAGCCGCTGTGGCCCCCAAGTGGGTTGACCAGGCTACATGGGGCCCTCGCCTGGAGAGGCCCAGCCCCGTCAGGCTGGGGCAATGCAGGAGAGGTGGGTCTACTGGACAGGCACTCACAGAATGTCCTGGGTTCTGGAGGAGGAAGAGTCTCTCAGGGGAGAGGCCCAAGCTGGGCCGGCAGGGAGGGGCGGGCAGGCCAGAGCACAGACATGTGGTAGCGGTGCTAGGCGGGCTCCCGGCTCCTGGACTCTGCCCCCTCGATCTCAGGGCCAGGGCTAAGTGTCCAAGGGCCCGTGGCTGCCAGGGCTGAAATCTGACTACGTGGTGGCCACACAGACCTCACGATGGCTACGGCCACCTGATCGTACAGAAAGGACCCTCTTCTAACTTATTCCTCACAAGTCGGGCCCCCTGTCCTCCAAACCCCTGGACCCAGACCATGGGGCCCTCACCAGCTCCTGGGGCAGTAGCTGCTGTTCAGCAGGGGCTCCGGGGCCATGGCCAGATGGGCTCTCCAGTCTCCCTCTGTTACCCCCACAGCATCTACGTCCCAGTACGGGGGCCTGCAGAGACTGGCCAGCTGCTCAGTTTTCCAGGATACACCTCCAGCAGGCAGGCAGGGTTATAGGCCTGGGTGGGAGCTGAGACCCCCGCACCAGAGGCCAGAGGTGCCATGAGGGGAAAGAGCCATGTAGCCTTGGGGAGAGCAGCCTTGTTTGGGGACCCCATGAGGACAGGGACAGCCTTGAGTGCGGCTGGTCCAGTGGAGGCTGAGCAGAGCCGCCTCCCTGGGCCCCTAGGCTGACTCATGGAGTGGAGGCTCTGCTGTGACACCTGAGGACCTCCTCACCGGGCACTGCTCCTTCTGAGGGCCACCCCTGCCCCGTCTCACTCCAGTAATGAATAAGAAGGATTCGGGGGCGCCTCTGTAGCCTGGCTGGGTAGCAGGGGGCAGTACTAATTACACTGCCTCCATTACAAACGCCGTGGTCTATTATGAGGGGCTGGGACTATTTTATGTATTTTATGTGCTCACATCTATGCAATTGGTATTTCGATCAATGGATGCATTACAAGCTTTCCCTTTAAGAGCCTAATAAACAACAAGATGGAAAGTAAAATTCTCCATAAAATGACACTTTTAAAAATCCATTTCAGCTGAAGCCACTGGTGTTTTGTATGTCAGCTGCAAAAAACAAGTATTAGTGGGACTTCACAGCCCCGCTCTGGAGTGCCGAGTTCAGCTCGTCCGGCAGAGGCACCGGGAGGCCAGGTGCAGCCGTCCTTGGCGGGTCCATGACCCTTTGCACCTGTGCCAACCTTTGAGCTGGGTCATCGGCCCAGGACCCACTCTGCCTGTGCCAGCTACTGAGGGGCAGGCTGGCCAGGAATCCTGCCTAGGCCCTCAAGGACCCCTCAGGTCACTGCTGTCTAAAGAGACCCACAGCAGACATCCCCCCACTCCCAGACCCTGGGACAGCCCCTCCGAAGACCACACAGCAAATGCGGCTCAGCTCCCTGGAAAAGGGTGGTAACTTCAGCAAACTTCGTGAGGCCCTCCCAAGGACAGTGGTATCTGCAAAAACCACGGAAAACCCACTCACTTCAGAGGGGTAACCAGAACCAATTATGAAGCAAAGATGTGTGAAAACCAAAAGCCTTGCAAGACACCGGCAAACACCAGTTGGAACACAGAAAGAAGAAAAGCCAGAAAAACTATAAAGTAACTTAGGAAAACTTCTACAGCAGGTGTGCCTGGCCAGCATGTGGAAATTATGGAGCGTGGGTCTCCCGGGTGCTGAGAACAGGAGGGAGGCAGGCGGGGCCGGGGATCTGAGGTGCTTGTGTGTGTAGCTGAAATCATAAGAAGAAAATGCAAATCTATGATTTGGAGGCTGGTTCCCTGGTGAGGCCGAGCACCCGATCCAGTGTTTCTAAGGTGATCTGGAAGAGTAAGCATTCCGGAATAATGAAGGGCACAGACAAGTGGGTCAACAGTGAGGATGGAGAGTCTGGGAACAGCCCATACATCTGCTCACCCAAGTGACGTGGGCACCCCGCACCTGAGTGGGTCAGGGCCTCATTTCAATACATGTGTCTCCATGGGGAGACAAAAGGACTTTGGCCCCTACCTCCGACCACAAGTAAAAATTAATTCAAGAAGCCTCAGGCTTAAAATGTAAAAGCTAAAATAGCCAAGCTTCTAGAAGAAAACATGAATGTGGGGTAGACAAATATTTCTTAAACAGGACACAAAGAGCACTACTCATAAAAGGCTGAAAACCAGACGCCGGGGAAGAGCAGGCCCTCAGCTGTAAGCAGACGTGTGGGGCGGAAGACATCCACACAAAAACGAACTCCCACAGATCAGCCAAAAGGCAAATCACACACAAACAGGCCAACACCCAAAGAGGCCCTTTACAGAAGGGCACCACCACGAGACCTGAGTGAAGAAAAAGATGCCCAGCAATGCCAGCCAGCGGGATGGGCATGAGGCCCCACACCCCCCAGCAACGGCGAGAATAGGAGACACGGGACTGCGAATCCTGGCAAGGCCACGGGCCAGCCGCAACGCTCACATGCTGCTGCTGGCAGGCTGGGACAGCTATGTGGGATATGCTCCGGCCTCAGCTTCCAAAGCTCAGTGTCCATCACCCTCTGAGGCAGCAACTCCACAGAAACAAGGGCTACCAGGCACCCAGAGACACGCCTAAGACAGCAGCTTCATAACTGGCAAGGATGGGAGAGACCCCAGATACCCACCCATCAACCGCAAGATGGACACACACGGTATATCCGTATCACAGACCACCACACAGCAGGGAAAAGGAACGAGTTCCCGCCACGCGTGGCACTGCAGCAGAGCGACAAACGTGGGCGCCTACGACTGCCTGGCTGCTGTCATGGAATGCTCTGCACTGGGCAGCTTCGACAACAGAAACACACTTTCTCACGAGGCTGGGGCGCTGCACTGGGCGGCTTCGACAACAGAAACACACTTTCTCACGAGGCTGGGGCGCTGCACTGGGCGGCTTTGACAACAGAAACACACTTTCTCACAAGGCTGGGGCGCCACATCGAGGCGCTGGCAAGGTTGCTTTCCAGTGGGATCTCCCTTCCTGGCTTGCACTGTCCTCCCATGGCTTTTCCTCTGGGCATGTGCCCCTGGTGGCACTTTTTATTCTTGTAAAGACATTAGTCCTAGTGGCTCAGGGCCAAACATGTATAATTCCATTTAACCTCAATTACCTGTTTGAAGACCCCATCCCCAAATGCAGTCACATTGGGGGTTAGGGTTTCAATCTATGAATTTGGTGGGGGACACAATTCAGTCCACAAAAAGTGATGAACAAAAGAAATCAGACACAGAACAGCATCCACTACATGACCCCACCATCACAAAGCTCACACACAGAACGGCACCTGCTCCACGGCCCCATCGCCACGAAGCTCAGAACAGGCAAAGCCAATTGAGGTAGGCAGCGAGCAGAAGAGCAGGTGCTCGTGGGGTAGACATGAGTGGGAAAGGCCGGAGGGAAGCTTCCAGAACTCATGCCATCTTAGACAGGAAAGGCTGTTGTAAGCACATCAACACATGAAATCTCAAGACACTGACAGATTTAAGTGCACAGAAAAGTAAAAACTTCTGCAAACATCCTCACGAAATTCAAAGTGAGGAAAATGACAAAGGCGACCCTCCTGAACACTCGGAGTTCCATGAATCCATAAGAAACAAGCCAGCTGGAGACAAGTGAACAAGGGAACACAAACCATGTTGAACTTGACCAAGAATTAAAGTTAAGCCTGGATGGCACCCTCGTCTGCTCTGCTGTCCATGTTTCTGTCCATGGCTGCTGACGCTGATGAGGCCCAGAAGGGCCAGCGGTCCATACCCCCTTTGTCCCCCAAGCCGGTGGCAGCACTGACCCCCAGGACTATTCATCCAGATGAAGGTGCTTCTCTGGGGAGGGCCTAAGACTAGCAATGAGAGGAGCGAGGTGGGGCCTGGGTGGGGATCAGCTTGTGACTACCTGGCAAGTCAAACGTCATTGCCTGCAGGGAGCCTTCTAGGCTGCAGACACCAGAGAAAGGTTGGAGCTGGGTCTGGTACCTGTGCCCTAACTGAATCGTCTCCTTGCTCTGCCACTCCCCATGACTGCTGGTACCCACTGGGCAGGGGACACCCTAGGTGGGAAGAGCTCAGCCAGGGCCTGGCTCCAAGAAGCTGGGTAGGGTGGGGTGGTGGAGTCCTGGAGAACGCGCAGCCAGTGGAAAGGAGGGAGCTGGGGCTCCTCAGCCAACCTTTGGGGGGATGCACCCTCCCACCGCGGCTGGGCCGCGGAGCCCCGCCCACCACTGCCTGGCCCCGCCCACCGCCCCGGCCAGGGGAGGGGTCAGGGGAGGGGCCGGCGGGAAGCAGCCTCCGCAGGCATGGGGGCGCCTCGCCCCTGTCCCGCCCCAGGACCGCCCCGCGCAAGCCAGAGCACTGAGGGTACTGAGCTGGGCCATAATTTATGTCCACCCGCCAATGCTTTATGGCTTTCTTAATTCGGCTCCTGCTACTATTAATGTAGTTAATGCTGAGATTATATCTATTTTCTGGCGTCAGGCGGTGATTTATTCAAGCCATTTTTCCGGTGGAGGCTCCCACGCTGTTAAATCAAGCGCCTTGCCAATTAAGTGCTGACTTGGAAAGTGGACGCAATCTTAGCAGACATCCAACCGCAAATTAAACCGTGCCTGACTCTGGGGAGTGGGCGGGGCAGCGGGACGCTTGCTGACTTGCAGGAAAGTCAGGAAAGTGCTGGGTGCATCCTACCCGCCGTGGTCCCAGGGCCTGTCCCTGAGCCACGGGTCTCTGGAACTGCAGCCCCCACCCACACTCCAGGCCACACGGTTCCAGGGAAACACCCTTAGACACCTGTGGCTCCTAAGCCACGCCCAGCAGGCACCTGACACACAGGGCCCTAGCAGGTGTTGGGGACCATGGAGGTGGTGGGGGAAGGGGGCCATGAGGAAGGTGGGAGCCTCCCCAGCAGGTGGGTGGGCTGCATGGTGCTCAGCAGCTGGAAGGCCCCCCGGGGCCTGGACCCTGCGGGAGTCTCACCCACAGTCCCATCTCTGAGGGCCCACATAGCAATACAATAGAAAGGATGTAGGGAGGCCAGGGTTGGGGGCAGCCAGGCTAAGGACTCCCACCCCGAACAGGCCCAGCTCTCCTGAGCACTCCTGTCCCCTGTGGGGGCCTCAGTCCTCTGTCAGGCACTGTCCACATGCCAACTGCAGTGGCCACCCAGGCCCAGTCCAGAGAATCTGCTGCCACCCTCCTCCCCAGTGGGGCCCTGGGACGAGGTAGGCAGATGCCACAGCTACCACAGCGCCTGTTCTGGAAGGGTCCCCAGGTCCTGAGTGCACTGCGCCACCCCTGTCCATCTGCCAGATACTCAGCCCAGCCCTGAGAGGTTAATCATGTTTTGGGGGAGATATGGCTGGAGGATTGATATATTCGAGGAATTAAATAAGATACTGACGGCTGAGTGCAGTGGCTCACGCCTGTAATCCCAGCACTTTGGGAGGCCAAGGCCAGTGGATCACGAGGTCAGGAGTTTGAAACCAGCCTGGCTAACACAGTGAAACCCCGTCTCTACTAAAAAATACAAAAAACTAGCCGGGCGAGGTGGCGGGCGCCTGTAGTCCCAGCTACTCGGAGGCTGAGGCAGGAGAATGGCGTGAACCCAGGAGGCGGAGATTGCAGTGAGCCGAGATCGCGCCATCGCACTCCAGCCTGGGCGACAAAGCGAGACTCCGTCTCAAAAACAAAAAACAAAAAACGAAAACCAGGCGTTTAACTGTGTGAGGCTCCCAGGCAGCGCCGGGTGCAAAGGACATTTTATTTCTCCCTGTCAGGGGCGGTTTTTCAGTTTCTAGAAATGCCCACGCTTGCCCCTCCCTCCAGGGAGCCCAGGCACCAACTGGTAGAGACACGCATGTCCACGGCTGGGCACACGGGGCAGGAGGGCCCAGGCACGGGGGGCTCTGCCCTCCACAGGCTGAGGGGAATTCCACGGATCCCACAGGAAACCCCGGGGGCCCTTGAGCTCCCTCCCAGAAGGTCCTTGTGTAAACTGAAGGAATGCTCCCTCCGGATTTGTCACCAGGCACGCCCTGCAGCCTGTCCCTTCGATGCCACTGCTGGCCACAGGGAACCATGCTGTGGCCTGCAGTTCCGCCGAGGTGGCAGCAGCATCTCACCAGGGAGCTCCTGCATCCTACCCCAAGGGTTTGCCCACAACGGCTGGGCGAGGCTCACACCCGTATGACCGCAACAGGAGCCAGCCCGAAAGGGCAAAGCAGCACCTTGAGCCCCACAGCAGCGTGCCACACACGGCTCGGGGCACATGCCCCATCACCAGCTCCTCAGGCCAGCCCAGCCCGGAGCCATGCATTGGTCACAGTGGTACAGAGAGGACCCCCTTGTCCTGGACTCGCAGGTCCCTCTGCCGCCATTGCCCAGCAGGCCATGCTGTCACAGCAGGGATGGGGTGGACTGAGTGGAGCTGCTCCCAGCGTAGGGGAGGCAGAGGCCGTGCAGGGCTGTGGGGCCGGGTGCAGGGTGGGCCCTAGAGAAGGAGCAGAACAGGGCGTGACTCCCTCAGTCCTGTGGGCACAGGACACCCTCGGCCCTGGGCCTGGCTTGGACTTCACTCACAGCACCTACTCCTCTTGGCCTCCCACTTTGCTGGGAAGCCCTCGGCCACCCTGTTTCTCACAGCCCACCCCATGGGGCGTTGCCTCCACCTGGTGCACCAGGTGCAGCACCTGAGCGTGGCTTTTACCCCAGGGGAGGAGGGCAGAGAAGGAGTGAAAGCAGAAGGAGGGCACACTACAGAGAGCCGGACACATGCGTGCAGACAGGGGATGGAGAGGAGAAACAATAAGGAAAAGACAGACATGCATGGGACCAAAGGGTGGAGGCCTAAGAGGCACAGAGATGCAGGGACCAGCAGGCCCAGGTCAGGTGGCAGAGCCTGGGGTGGGGGAGGAGTGTGCTGGCCTTGGTGGCCTCCAGGCGCCCCCTCCTCACCAGCCACCCACTGAAAACACCACAGTCAGGGGACACACACCACGGACTGGCCCAGTGAGGGGGATCCGGTGGCAGCCACCTCCCTCCTCCCACCGGGGCCTCAGCATCGGGCCATTCCCAGCGCCCCAGCCCGCCTTATACCCCACCATCTGGACCCTCAGTCCAGGACACACTGGCCCTGACCCTCTGCAGCACTGACCACAGGACCATCCTGAGCTCCCTGTGAAGAGCTGTCCACCTGTGGGGACAGGAACGGAGCCAGCAAACAGACCTGGACCCAGAGCCACTGCCGGCTTGATGCTCAGCTCCCAAGGGACTGATGCCAGAGGGGCCTGGGGAGGGCCTCACCTCGCACCTACACCTGTGTGGGCACCTGACCGCACGCACTTCCTGCTGGTCAGAACAGCAAAGGAAGAAGGCACCCCGGTTCCAGGGGCTCCCTCCTCAGGGTCCTGTGTGTCCTGCAGGGGCTCTGGGCCTAGGGGCTCTCCCTCCTCAGGCTGTCCCCCTGTGGTCCTGGCCCAGGCTCCCTCCTCAGGGTCCTATGTCCTGTGTCCTGGCCCAGCTCCTCCCCTCAGGTCCTGTGTCCTCCAGGGCCTCCTCCCCTCAGGGCCAACCTGTGTCCTGGGCCCAGGCTCCCTCCTCAGGGTCCTGTGTCCTGGCCCAGGGGCTCCCTCCTCAGGGTCCTGTGTCCTGGCCCAGGGGCTCCCTCCTCAGGTCCTGTGTCCTGTGTCCTGGCCCAGGGGCTCCCTCCTCAGGGTCCTGTGTCCTGGCCCAGGGGCTCCCTCCTCAGGGTCCTGTGTCCTGTGTCCTGGCCCAGGGGCTCCCTCCTCAGGGTCCTGTGTCCTGGCCCAGATCTGCCCTGCCTGGGGTCTAAGATCTCCAGGAAAAAGTCCCTCTCCCTTTGTCCGGAAAAAGTCCCAGAGGATCAGAGGTGTCCCTCAGGGACATCTCAGCCTCGGTGTGGATGCGGGCTAGCTCAGGCCCTGGCAAGACTGGCTCTCCTCCCTCTTCCCTGCCCCAAACCACCAAGGCCAAGGCTGCAAGAGGGGTCTCAGCCACACCTGGAGAGAAGGTGGCAGGTATGCAGGCTCGGGGGGATGCCAGCTCAGCCCTGCTGCCACAGGCACTGCCAAGGACTCCACTCACAAAGCCGAAAGGCCTGCCTGCCTCAAACAAACAGAGAAATAAATAAATAACCACAGCACACTTCGAGACGACTTCCAAATTAAGAGTTGCATCCATGCTGTCAAGCCCCTGCTAGCAGCTTCTGTGGCACCTTCCGTGCAAAACCGTATCTCAGCCCATTTATTAGAATGATGAAGGCAAAAGGGATCTAAAAATTGCACTCCTCCCTTAATGAGCAGCCGAAGGGATCGGTAAGCATAATTTCAGAGGCCAGTAATATTTTATATAATCGCCGAGTGGTTTAAATTGAAAACCCCCAACTGAATCAATATTTACTGCATTGAAACGAAATGAATAGTAATAAGTCACTAAGCTCCCTGTCCTGTTTCATAAAATAAAAAATTATAAAAATGAGCACAGGCACAGGGAGGCCATCACATTAACTTTTACAGCACTTGGGGAGCTGTAACCGCCTGTTCCCATAAAATAAAATTCTAAAAAACCTGCCGGAGTCCTGCCTCAGCAGCACGAGGGAAAGCCTGGGGAGGGGAGGGGAAGGGGAGCTCTGGGGGCCGTCCCCACAGGCCTCCCCAGGGCCAGGATGGGCCCCAAGACCCCACAGGCTGACCATGCCTGGTGCCCACCCACATCCCACACAGAGGCCCAGAACGCCCTGGACCCTCCAGCTCCAGCAGAGACTCCCTGCCACCCTCAGGCCGAACTTCCTGCTTTGATTTCTTTACCAGTTTTCTCAAATTCCAAGGCATCTGAGAGAGCGTGAATGAGAAGCTCAGGCAACGGGATCGGTGGCAGCCTGCCAGCCCTCCCTCTGACCAGGCCCCAGGCTCTGGGTGGGAAAAGCACAAACGCCTGCCAATGTGGAGAACGGAGAACAGGGCTCCAGCAGATGACCCCTGAGGGGTGAGCACAGGACCCTGCCCCACAGTGCAGGAGCCTGTGACCACCCCTGCCAACAGGCTCACACAAGGCCTGGGAAGGTCAGGGCTTCCGAGCACAGCAGCGCCGGCAGAGCCCAGAGTGAGGGCCAGCCGGGACAGCAGGGAAGCGGCAGGTCGGGGGATGGGGTGCTGCGGGCTGACACACAAGGGGATGGGAGCACAGGAACATGGCCCCCAGAGGGCCAGGAGCCCCCGCACTCACCCTGAGACCCTGGCAGGAACAAAGGCCTCTTTCCACAGGGCGAGGCTGGCTGAGTAAGGTGGGGAAGGGGCCTCCTGCAGTCTAGGATGAGGAGCCAGAATACGGGTCACAAACAGGCAAACGGCCTGAGCAGATCTTTCAGACAGGAGGACAACCAACGACCTTACGTTAGCCGAGTAACGTAACTGGACATCACTGGACATCAGGGACACGCCAATTAAAACCACAGTGAGAGGCCACACACGTGAGAATGCAGATTAAAAAGCTGACACCACCACATCTGAGGGGAACAGAAGGGGTCGCGGCACGCTGGCAGGCGGTTTTGTGACTTCACATCAAGTCAGCAGATGTCTTACGTCCCAGCGATCCCACGTGCAACAGTCATGGAAACACAGGTGCACAGAAAGAGCTGCACGAGGACTCAGCAGGCTTTATTCACAATCACCCCAAACTGCAAGTGACTCAAGTAAAATTAATAAAGTGTGGAACAAGAAAGGAAGGCTCCCTGGCAAAGACGGGACGTGCACTGTGAAGCCAGCAATGACACGAGCCTGAATCAGGTGCCAAGCGAGTGAGCCAAGCTGGAAGAAATGCAAGAACATCTGACTCCATTTCCAGAAGCTCCAGAGCAGGCAGTTAGTCTATAGTGAGAGACTCAGACCACAGGATGCTCCAGAACAGGCAGAAAATCCACAGTGAGAGGATCAGAGCTGGGGCTACCTCTGGGGGTGGAGGCCTCTACCGGGAAGAGGACAGAGAAGGGCAATGGTGATGTTCTTTATCTCAACGAGGTATGTGTTGCACAGGTGCATGCGTTTTGGGGTTTCTGTTGTTGTTTCTGAGACAGAGTCTCACTTTTTTGCCTAGGCTGGAGTGCACTGTCAATCATGGCTCACTGTAACCTCGACCTCCTGGGCTCAAGCGATCCTCCTGACTCAGCCTCCTGAGTAGCTGGGGTACAGGTACATGCCACCATGCCTGGCTAATTTTTCTTTTTTTTCTTTTTTTATTTTTTAAACTGTAGAAACAGCCGTCTCACTACGTTGCCCAAGCTGGTCTTGAACTCACAGGCTCAGCTATCCTCCTATCTCAGCCTCCCAAAGTGCTGTGATTACAGGTGCAAGCCTGTAATGCACCTGGTGATTCATTTGTTAGAACGCATAGACTGTTAGATTTATACCTCCCACTGTATGTAAATTCTACCTAGAAAAGAACTGTGAACAAATGTGGACCCCTAGTTGGTAGCCCTGCTTTGCTCCGTGGTATCTGTTAATAGCACTGGAACTTGTGTGCTAGGCCCGAGCAAATGAGCAGACAGACTGAGAGAGTGATGCGGCAGCTGCCTCCTGGCTGGAGAGGTCAGGAGCACGGAATGACGGAAGGCTGAGTGAGCCAGCAGAGGTGGAGTGGAACTCATGCTGTCAGGGTGAGGGTGTGCACGGGAGTGGCAGCAGACACTCAATGCCCTTGTTCTGACTCAAGAGGGCAGCAGCATGCGCCCCCAGGCCAGGACCTTAGCACCACCGACACCTGCGGCTGTGTGATTCTTGGCCAAGGCAGGCCGAGAGCCACTGCACCCCAAGGAGCCGGGGTTCTGCAGAGAAACAGCTGACTCCAGGGTGAGCCTGGAGCACCTGCCGTGCAGAACGTGAGGACGTGCCCAGGAACGAAAGGACGCATCAAAGGGACGTAGGCCAGCCTCAAGCGGCTTCCACCAGCCAAGGCCGGGACCAAGTGAGAACCAAAATCACACAAAGCAGATCACAGCCCATCAAGGGGAGGAAAATCACAGAGCAGATCACAGCCTATCAAGTGGAGTAGGACTCCTGAGTCCACACCGCTAAACCAGTCAACAATGATGCAGGGCAAAGGGGACAGGGAAAGCCACCGCTCACAGGATGGAAGGAGAGGTGGGAAAGTGATCCCAACATCTTGAATGAGTGGACAGAAGTCCAATAAGAAACAGGATGCTCCCTCAGTCCTCACGCTTCTCCCCAACAATGGCCCAAAGTAACCTGCTCCGCAGAGAAACTGCCAGATGACATAAACCCAGTGGTCAGGCCAACACCGCTACGCCAGGCAGCCTGAGGCCACACCAGTGCTGCCATGGCTTTCCCGCCAAAATGGTAAATCTGCATCTTATCACAAAAAGACGTCAGATAAGCCCAGTGGAAGGGTCACAAAATAGCTGGCCTCTCTTGTCCAGACTCCCAGCCCTTCCTGCACTGGAGAATTGCACGTGGTCACAGAGACGTCCCAAAGCACCAGGCTCCAGGGGCACCAAGGCTCCCGCTTCTGTGCAAAAGCTCGTCTACAAAAGAAGAGAAAGCAATACTGCAAATGCGATGAAATATCATATAAACAACTGCTGAGTTTCGGTAAGGGAGTCCTGGGTGGTATTTTTGCAACTTCCGTAACTGTAAAAGTATATCAAAATAAAAAGTTATCCCAAAAAATTAAATGCAAGAAGCTAATTAGGAGAAGAAAGAGGAAAGAGCCCAGGAGCCACACAGCTACTCTGCTCCCTCCCAGGGGTTCCCAGAACAGCCAGGACAGGGAGACTCAGCACCCAGGCCAGCCCTAAGGCTTCTGCACCCACCTGTCCATCAAGCAGCACTGCCTTCCTAATGCCCCCCAACCCCGCCACCAGTCACTGCCACTTCATCCCTGCAGCTGGGTGGGCAGCAGCAGGAAGCTGCCCCTGAAGGTGTAGCCATAAAGCCAGGAGGGCATCCTGGGGTCCACATGGGCCATGAGCTACAGAGCAGTCCCGCCTCTGACAGGCAACAGCCCAGGACCAGCACCGCCTGCCCCTGCCCCATCCTGGCAGCTGTGGTCTTTTGGTGCTGACTGCAGCCATCTGTAGGCAGAGGTCTTAGTGGAGTCCCGGGAAAGGCGGAGCACAGACGCAATGCTGTGGTCAGGAGGGCCCTGGGTAGCCAGGGGCCAGGGCAAGCCTGGACACAGATTTGACACCTGCTGACCAACAGCCCCACACAGAAGCTGAACCAGGCCCGTCACTACATGGCTGTCTGGTATGGCCAAGTCCAGGTTCCTTCCGTGGTCTCTGGGTCTCACGTGTGCTACCTGGGCTGCCAGCAGCTCAAGGCCTGGCCAAGTCTCTGCACTTGAACACGCTGTGCCTCCCACAGGGCTTTCTGGGGCTCCCCAGTGCTGTGCCAGCTGCTTCCTTCCCCAAGAGAGTCCCCTCTCTGCCTGGCAGGCACCACAGCTACGAAGAGGCCCCAAAAAGCCTGTCCCTAAGTCCCCATGGGGCCACAGCTTCCATGCAGGCAGGGCCAGACACAGGGCAGGCCCTCAACACACCAGGTGAGCAAATGCGAGTGAAGGAGCCAAGGAGAAAGGCGGAGAAAGGCAGAGAAAGGCAGGAACCGCCTGGGCCGCGCACCGGGGACCGAGGCAGGGGCTGTATCACGCAGCCTGCTGCAGCCACCTGCCTGGGGGGACCCTGGAAAGAAGGTCAAGAAGCCAGACCTTGGCCTGAGTGACAGCACCCACAAAACCCAATAGACTCAAGGCTCCTACCCAGTTAAAAACCACAACCCAAACCATCACCCCTCTATGTGAAGCCTTGTCAGGCCAGGTTCTCTCAGAACCTGCAGTGCTAGAGCCTTCCTGCCCTCCTGGCTCGGGGGGAATCAGGAGACCCCGGAACTTAGGGTCACCTGCACCCAGACCCCCTGACCTGAGCCCACAGCCTCTGAGTGTGGCCCGCTCACCAGTCATCTTGCCTTGCCAGCCTGCTGTCCTGCCACGGAGGCAAGGAAAGGCTGTGGAGGCTGTAGTGGCTCCAGGCTGCCCCCAGAGCTGTGCTAGGACATACAGGGTAGGCAGCAGTGCTCCCAACCAGCCTCCTGCCCCACGCAGCCCTGTCCTCCCCGGCTGGAGGGGGTCACCCCATGTTCTGCCCACTCACCACTCTGGACCTACTGGCCCCCACACTGCTGTGTGGACCAAGCAGCCTAAGGGGGATGGGAACCGGGGGCAGAGGGGTACAGGGCGGGGCAGAGGCAGAGCCATGGCTCAAACACAAGCCACCAATGTGAGCCTCCCCCAAGAAGGAGCTGAGAGCTGCCGAAACCACACAAGCCGCATTTCCGGGCCCTTTGCAGGCCAGGACCACTGCCAAGCCCAGGGTGGCAAATGCCGAAGGACCCCGCAGGGGCTCCTGGCTGTGAGGGAAGCCCAGGAGCTAATTTTTTTGTATTTTTAGTAGAGACGGAGTTTCACCATGTTGGCCAGGCTGGTCTTGAGCTTCTGTCCTCAAGTGATCTGTCTACCTCGGCCTCCCAAAGTGATGGGATTACAGGGGTGAGCCAGTGCACCCGGCCATGTCTGTTAGACGTCAACATAAGCTTTGGAGGAGACACTCAACACCAGGGTACCCAGAGTTGGGCCATGATGGAGTGCTGGGGTTTTTTGTTTTTGTTTTTGAGACAAGGTCTTGCTCTGTTGCCCAGACTGGAGTACAGTGGCATGATCATGGCTCACTGCAGCCTCAACCTCCTAGGTTCAAGGGATCCTCCTGCCTCCTCAGCCTCCCACGTAGTTGAACCCACAGGCACAAGCCATCACGCCCAGCTAACTTTAGTACTTTTTGTAGAGATGGGGTCTCACCATGTTGCCTGAGCTGGTCTTGAACTCCAGGGCTCAAGCGGTCCACCTGCCTCGGCCTCCCAAAGTGCTGGGATTATGGGTGTGAGCCACCATGCCTGGCCACGGGGCACTGGTTTTACATAAGGATTCATCCCAGGTTCCTCTGACTGGCACACCCTGCAGGGCACATCAGAAGATGGCGAGAACCCTGCTGTGGACTGAATGTTTGTGTCCCTCAAAACCCAATGCTGCAGTCCTGGCCCCAGCGGGATGGTGTGAGGACGCAGGGCCTTCAGAGGTGATGAGGTGAAGTGGTTCTGAGGTGGGGCCCTCGTGATGGGACAAGCATCCTCAAAAGAGACCCCGGGGTGCACACGCACTCACCACGCTCTCCCTGCCTCTCTCTGGCCATGTGAGGATGCGTGGGAAGAGAGCTGTCTGTAAACCCGGAGGAAGTCCCTCGCCAGACACCAAGTCTGCCCAGCACCCTGGTCTCGAACGTCCGGCCCAGGACTGTGAGAAGTCAGCGTCTGCTGAAGCCCCAGTCTGTGCTACCGTGTGACACGGCCCCGGTCGACAAAGATAGTGCCCAAACCAGAAGACTGGCAAGAGGCGGGGCAGGGCGGCTGGTGTCCCAGGAGGCTGTGCAGGCACACCTGCTCATTAAGGAGACACGCATGGGGAGCGCAGCATCGTGGCGGGGACTCCTCCCTTCCCCGGGCTGAATCCCTCTTAATGAGGCGTCACTTTGGAGAAGCGTTTCAGAGCCCTTCAAAATCCTGGCCTAACCCTCGTCAAAACTGTACAGATTACTTAAGATTTACCGCACAGACACAAGATAAAATAAAATAAAATAAGGCAGCCCAGCGAGAGGCAGCCCCTGACAGGGCCATTTGTAGGCAGGATGGAAAAGCCTCCGATTCATCTGCTGAAGCGCAGCAGCTTCTGTTTATTTCGCACTTTCATGTCAAATGAATTTGGAAAGAGAAAAAAGGTGACAGGCAGTTAGGGACATAAGTCACATTTCAGCTTCAGTTCAGATTAAAGAACTTGCTGGAGCTGGTGAGGGCACCAGCAAATCCACAAATCTCAGAACAAAAAAATTAAATCCCCTCAGTAGAGCCTGAGGCTTCAGGGTGGCTCCTCCAAAACCCTTCACTGACCTTCTGCCTCGCACCCCTGCATCCCAGGCCCACTGAGCCTCTGGGCTGGCTCCAGGCCTGGCACCCCCGGGACAGGCTTCACTTCAAGGCAGCAGTCCTGGGGCCCGGGGAAGGGCTGGCCAGGGCCGGCTCTCAGGGACCACTGTGGCAGGGCCAGGGCACGCGTAAAGCAGCAGTACAGTAAGCTCCCAGTGTCCCCGGGCCAGAGCAACAGCCCCTTCCTGTGTATTGGGCAGATGTGACGGGCACCACACTCAGCAAAACAGCCCAGTCCCATGCCTCAGCTTCTGGGGAGAGATGGCACATGGCCAGCACACCGCCAGCATGACCCCGTCAGCTATTGCCCCGCCCCAAGTAGCCACATGGCCGGGCATCTGGAGGCAAGGGCAATGCGGCCTCTGATGGGAGCAGAGGTGGCACCGTGGATGCCACCCCTTGAGGCAGGAGTCCCGTCCTGCTCGTGGCACACAGGCACTGCTCCTTTTCTCCTCCCACCCTCTGCCCCACCCCAGTCTCTACGTATGATGTCTGGAGCATGCCTCAATGGTGTGTCCATCCTCAGAGACCTGGCTGGCAGCACGCAGAAGCCCCAGGAGCTGCTGCCCAGCAGCCTCTGTCTTCTGTCTGACGATGAGCACTGGCCGGTCACAAACCGGAGACTACCAGCCAGCACCCAGCCATCTCCCCACCACCTCCTCCAGCACCCAGCCGGCTCCCTACCGCCTCCTCCAGCACCCAGCCGTCTCCCCACCACCGCCTCCTCCAGCACCCAGCCGTCTCCCCACTACCACCTCCTCCAGCACCCAGCCGTCTCCCCACTACCACCTCCTCCAGCACCCAGCCGTCTCCCCACTATCACCTCCTCCAGCACCCAGCCATCTCCCCACGGCCTCCTCCATGCCCAGGCCCAGAGAAAGCTGCTGACAGGGAGGCCCAGGCTTATTACAAACCCAGCCATCAGGGGCCCCGATGCTGTCCACATGGGCCCAACACGACCACCAGGCCGACAGTAACTTTCTACTTAAATTAGGAGAGGGAGAGAGAAGGTACGTGTGCCAAATCACCCCCTGGAACAGGGCAGAGGCCTAGGCTCAGGCCAGGCACCCACTTGCCCACCCTCCCTCCCTCGGGCTACAGGGAAGGGGAGTTTCTAGAGCTTCCCAGAGGAGGGAACAGGCCTAATCACACTGAGTCCTCCCCACTGCCCAGGGCAGAGCTAGGGCCAATAGCTCAGGGCCTGAAGCTCCGTGCTCGGAACTTGCGGGTCTGCTTCAACAACAGAGAAAGATGCCGAGGCGCTGAGGGGAAGAGGCCTCACGTATACACATGACTTCCTCTCAGGGCGACCAGATCTCCAATCACAGTGAGGGGTCGGCCGGGGGCATCCCACACTACCACACCAGCGCTATCCCTCAGCAGCTAGCCACCCTGCCTCCCTCCCCTCCCGCGTGTCCACCAGCCCCTGCCAACTGTGACCACCGTGGCTTCCAGGACTGCTGGGGCCTGCCCGCCAGCCCCTCCAGGGATGGGTGAGGGGGAGCTGGGGTCCAAGGAGAGCCCTGGTCTCAGGCTCCAGCCAGCCAACTGGCAGGACAGCCTGCCTTCTTCCTCTCCATGCAGCCCTTAGTCCATGGTGGCCTGGGCCTGCCCAGGGAGGGCTGAGGGTTCAGTCACATGCAGGCAGCCCTGGCTCTGATGGAGCACGGGAGATGGCGCATGGGCCAGGCCAGACCAGCTGCTGGCCCAGACAGGCCCTTTCTGCCTCAACAACCCAGAGCCCAGGCATGTGTACAGCCAACAGCAGGCCAGGCAGCCATGCTGGGACGCAGGTGACCCCGGGCAAGGAAGGCCCAGCCCACTGGTGGCCATTATTCCCAAGGTTTCCTAAGAGTCGTGCCCCTCAGCTCAACACCCTCCCCACCCCACCCCCACCCCCACAAGCCCAGGGCTCAGGCCCCAAACGGTCCCAGACGCCTGGCAAGGGGTGGAACAGGACTGGGGTGAGGTGGTCAGGAAAGCGGGGAGGGCCCCTCACACACCTCCTTAGCCACATGTGCACCCTGGGGTGGGCTCAGCCTGGCCTTCACACGTAGAGAAGACACTGAGGCCTGGAGCCCATGGCCACCAACCACAGCCAGGGCCTCCAGGGGTGGGCTGAATTCAGGCTCCTGGTGCTGGGGGTCTTGATCCATCAAAGGCGGGGTCTACTCCACCTCCTACCCACCCATGCCTGTGGTCCAGCCCCTACACCAGAGCACTCAGAAAGTAAAGGCCGCTCCCTGCAGGGGAGCTGGCCAGGCTTCGCTTTGGAAGAACAGGGACCTTGCAGGGAGCCTCTCAGCTGACCCGCTGTTCTCAGCTACATGGCACCGACAGGAGGCCCTGGGTGCTGGGCCGGCTGCCACCTCCTCCTCCTCCCGGCCTCCTCAGCCCCAGGGCCCGGGCACCCATTTCTGTGCAACAACACCGTCAGGGCCTCCTGAGCAGACCCAGCTACAGGACCCAGGCCAGCCGGACCCAAACCGGAGGCCTTCTCAGCCTTCAGAATCCTGAAGGAGAGGCCCTGCTGGGTCCACCCTGAGGAAAATCATCACTCAGCCCCCAGGTGCACCCCCAGGAGAGATGGACCCTCGACGTCGGGCTGACGACGACCACAGGACGGGGAGCAGGAGCGGAGAATCCATAAATCTGAACCTCATTCCCGATGATCTGGGGCTCTTATTAAGTAAATTAATTTAAGTTAATTTAGCTCGATCATGACTCCCGATCACAGTGATTTAGTGTGGGGGAAATTGCATTAGGAAAGGCCATGCTCACCAGATAGAAGAACGGAAGAAAATTAGATCCACTTAGCAATGTGAATTAATATGGAAATAGCAGGTGTAAATTTAACCTTATCGAGAGAATAAAAATTATCTTCATAAATTTGTAGAAATAGCCCCCGAGATGCTTATAAATCTATTTAAAACAAAAATATTACAAAAAGTGCAGTAAAATTAATTTAAAATATACTCCAGCTATTGCCTCCAGAAAAGTCAGCAGCAGGGCCAAGCTGAGTGTGGCCGGGTGATACGGGAGGCAGCAGGACACCGCCTGGTGGGCTTGCCAGCTGGCTGACCTGCCACAGGGCCCCAGAGCTGGATAGGGCTGCCCATACTGGTGGGTGGATCCCCTGGAGTTAGCCTCAGGCCTGGAAACCTCTGGCTGGCAGTAGGGAACCGCCAGACAGCTACGGTATGGCGGGTGGCGGTTCCCTGGACTATGGCTGCTCGCCCCGAGGCCCCGCCCACCATCTCTGGCCCATGCCACTCCCCCAGGAGCAGGCTCCCGCAGGGAGGTCAGAAGACAGACGGAGGGGTCTGCCACTGTCTGCTTCCCGCCAGGGCTATCACCCTCTCCCGATCCTGGAGATGGGGCACCACCACCACAGCAAAGGAAGGGGCCAACCCCCTAGGGCCAGGCCTCCTGAGGCCCAGAGACTGAGCAACCTCCACTGAGCAGGTGGCAAAGCCTCCTGGGGTGAGGGCCCCAGGAAGGCAAAAGCCGTTCCCCGCTGACAGAGCCGCCCTCCCAGCCTGCATCAAGGTCAGAGTGCGAGTGGGGGCCAGACCACAGGCAGGCAGCCAGCAGCAGGGCAAGGAGGAGCTCACATCACCACCTTGACAATCATACATTGACAGCTTCCAGACAGGCCGCTGAAGGCCCAGCCTCTCCCACCAGAAGCTACTCCCTGAGAGATGCTCAGACAGCACATGGCGTGGGCCCTGACTGTCCGGGCAGCGGAAGCTTCCATGGCACAGAGCCCTCACCAGCTAATAGGCTTGCTGAGAACAGCAGGGCATGTGTGCGTGTGTGTCCGTCCGTCTTCATGTGTATGTGGTATTCACAGGCTGGCCTCCTATTTGGTGCAGAAATTGCTAAAGACACAGAAAAATCAGGCTGGTCCCCAGCCTACGAGCCAAATGCCAAGCAGTTCTGGGATGCGCTCAGCTCCCCCTGGCCCTCGGGTTCTACCCTGCAGCGCTCAGGGCAGGGCCCGACAGCCCAGTTCCCATGCCTGCAGGAGCCCAGAGGAAGCCTTCCTACCTGGACAGTGAGAGCCGCCGGGCCCGCCAGGAGGGCAGAGACAGGGGGAAGGGCGGGGCGCTGAGAGGCGAGGCCGGCGTCTTCTTGACAATGCGGTAGCGGGTCTTGATCACCTTGCTGGTGGGTGGCGTCTGCACGGCACGCAGGCTGGATGCTGCGGAGAAAGCCCAGGGCACAGACGTGGGTCAGGGAAGGCCGGCAAGGGCAAGGTCAGAGAGGCTGCCCACAGCGCCAGCTCTGCCTACCGCCTCCGCCAGAGCTTGAAGACTCTCCATCACCCCGTGGATAAAACTCTCAACCCATGTGGCACACATATCCCCAGGGTGCCTGGCAGCCGACGCTTCAGGAGCTAGCCAGTGCAGCCTCTAGGAGAGGTGGGCACCAGCCCCTCACACCCTCTAGCCATCTGGAGAAGCAATGGAATGCCCACAGGAAAACCAGGAGAAGTCAGGGGCCTGGCAGCTGGGGATGCCTTGCAGTCCCCTAGACAGTATCCGCACCAGGTGGACTTGAGGTGGCTGGCTGACTCGCAGCAGGGCAGTGAGGCAGGCAGATGGGCCACCTCACCCAGGCCAGAGGTGGGGGGTTGAGAGGCTCCTGGCCTGTGCCCTGCACACGGGAGGGGTGCTGGAGCACTTACCTCCTCAAGCGGCACCTCCTCACCTCCGTGCCCAGACAGATTTATGTACTTAATCACTGTTTTCATAACATTTCGCAGGGTGATAGACACAACAGCTTTTTTCCTGCTGAACATTTCATGCAATTTACAGGAATCTATTGTCCGAATTCCCTTCCACTTGATAGCTGGCAATTTACCCACAGCTTTGAGCGTTGCATCTAATTGCCTAACTTGCATCATGTACAGCTCTGGCTGCCCAGGTGTGATGTACAGCTCAGCACCGATCATTAAGCTAACTGTAGCAGTGGGTGCAGGCCATGCCTCTAACAGCTCCCCTCGAAGCCCAAGGCTCAGGGGGCTGCTGAGAGCCTGCCCCTTCCACCCTCCAGGTGCCACAGGAGGCTCCGCCCCCTCCACCCCTCCAGGGTGGCCCCAGGGGCCCACGCCCCCTCACCCCACTCAGGGCCTTCCATTCCACCCCCATTCCATTCCATTCCTTCCATTCCACCACCCCTGGCTCCTCCAGGCCCCCATGGCCAGGGCCTCCTCCTTCAGTCAATTCCTTCCCCTATTGCCCCGGACCCTTCCGGTTTCCACCCCCTTCGTCCCTCCACCTCCATAGGATGTGCTTTCTATTTCCCAATTCTTTTCCAGAGCCCTAAACACAATGGACCTTGAGCATTAAGTCCTCCCTGAGCCTTCTGACCCCATCTCCACAGGCTTCATCCTCTCACCACTTTTCACCCTGTCAGATGTCAGCAAAGAGCCCCTCCCTCTGGCGTTTCCCCAGCACCATCCAAGCTGCAGCCTCTACCAAGGCACCTGTCAGCCTGCACGGGAGCAACTCAGGAACACTTGGCCCCAACACGGCATCAAAGCCTTCCCAAGAGGCCCCCCGAGTCCACATCAGAGAGTCTGCCAATTGAATTTTCAAGGTCTTACAAGCAAGGAGAGACCAGCAAAAAAATCAATAATAGCTTGTTTCAACTAAGCGCTGGAGAACATAAGAAGTCCTTAAGTTATCAATTACCCCGAGGTGACCTCCCCACCTTCCAGCCCTGCTGCAGGCTCCCTGCTTCTGCCTGAGGAGAGCAATGGGCTGCCCAGCTGCTCCTGCCCCACCTGGGCCAAGCTGGGGGCCAGCCTCGGCACCTGGGCAGTCAGGGCACCCACTGGAGCACCACCAGCTGTGGGGCCAGGGCTCAGGGTTGCCACCTGCCCACCCCCAACCCCAGAGTGCCCTGGTGACCCACTTGCCAGCCTGCAGCCTGCTTCCCACCACGGCTTCCCACAAGCCTCCCAGGCCGCCCAATGCCTGCTGCTCTGGGACGTAGAGCCTGGGGCAATGCTGGCCCCCTTGGAGCCACAGTGCGACAAAACTAGGGTGCAGTCCTGCTCAGAGGCCAGGTGGGGCCAAGCAAGGCAGGAGGGACACTGGGCCACACTCGGGCCCTGGGGGTTTGTGTTCCCCTCATCAACCTCTTTCCCCAAATTCTGAGCACAGGAGCCCCCAGACCTGGCCCAGTTCCATCCCCATCGCCAAGTGCACAGCATCCCTTTGGCTAAAATCACCTCTAACCTTGGGGACCACAGCTCGCCCTCCCTCCCAGGTCCAGCACATGCCAAGTCCTCTAGGAAGTCCCAGCCCCCACTGCACACAGGACCAGACTCTGCACTCTGGAACACTTCTGCCCAGGAGGGGCAGCTTGGGGCAGGCAGGGCCTGGCAGGTGGCGGCACCGTGATCACGCTCCCGCGCGGTGCTGACAGCAGTCAGGTCAGGCTTCTCTGCCTTACTGCGTGTTACGTCCCCTCCTGAAAACCACACGGTCATAACGCGGCCCCAACCTCTTGTCACAACCTCCTCAGGCTGGGCAGGTATGTTCTGCACATGTCACCTAGACAGACCCCTCTCCCACAGTCGCTAGCAGAGTGGGGGCACTTCGAGGGGCTCACAGTGGGAAGGTGGCAGCCAGTGTGGGGCCAAGCTGAGCTCTAGCCTGCAACCCACCCCCACAGCAGGGTCATGTCCCCCACAGCCTGGCCCTGCAGACCATGGGCAGTCCCTGTCATTCCCAGATGGGCAGCTCGGACAAGCTCATGACAACCCAGGACGGGCAGGGCACAGCCGGACAGAGGGGTAGTGGCAGATGAATTCTGAGCTGGGCCCCCAGCGGCTGGCAGGAGCAAGGGCACACAGACCCAGAAAGTCAGGGCTGCGGGAAGGAAGCGTCCCTCCCCGGCCCGGTTCCCCAGGGTGTGCGGCGACGGCGTGGGCAGGTGGTAAGGCTTGGGAGGCTATAGGACGCTGCTCTGTGGCCAAGCAGGACCCAGGCAGAAACAGGCCTCTTCCCTCCTCCCTGAGGACACAGGCCCAGGCGCCCATCCCTCCTGGCTGGCTGGGGTTTGTGTAGATAATCATGTTATTTAGATAGGATGTTGGTTTAATTCCCTTCATTACAGACTCCCAGGGCTGTAATTTTTTTCTCCACGTGACGCATTCCCGTGGCACACTCGGCGCACGTCGAGCCCCTTGCGCCTTTATTGCCGGCAATGCCCCGGCCCGTGTTATCAGCCCCGCACACACGGCCCTCTCCGCCCGCCATCAAGAGGTCACTTCTAATGACTAATCGATCTCATTAGCTTTCCTAATTAAAAACTTTACTACCGCAATGGAAGACAAACTACAAAAAAACTGCTGGCATCATATGTGAATGGGATATGAGCCCATCCATCAGCAGGGTTTGAGCTCTTGCACACGGCACCACCTCGGGCCAGGGGCCAGGTGGGGCAGCCCTCAGGCACCCCAAGAGCCCTCCTGTGTACCAAGCACCACATGCCCAACGATGCACCGTCAGGAGGGCGGCAGCTGAGGCTGGGCCCGGCCATCAGGGGTCCAGGAGTCTGGTCCCACCCCCGGCAGGAGCTGCTCCTGCAGAGCCTGGCCCTGCCCACCCAGCTCACTCTCCTCGGACAATTCCAACACAGATGGCTGATCTGATCAGATGGAAGTTGCAGCCTTTCTCTGTTTTACGCGGAGCAGGAGTTGAGGGAGAGTTCAGATTTTTATGGAACTTCAAAGGGAAATAACTAGCAAGAAAATGAGTTGCCAATTTCACAATTGGTTAATGAATAAAAAGATGAAACTAGAATTACTACTCTGTGCAAAGAACTGTGTGAGGCTGCCAAGCAGGAGAGAAGGCGGCTCCACCACTCCACTGTCCAGCCCACCAGGGCCAGAGTGAGTGTCCCAGGGAGCTGTCCAGCTGTCTGTCCAGCTCCCAGCCTGCCGATGGGAGCAGGATCAACTCCATCAGGGAGGGCCTCGCCCATTAACTGAGGTGGAGACCCAGACAGACTCTGACTGGCCCCAGGCCAGTATCCACCAGCCCCTGGGCCTCATGCACAGTGGGCTACAGAGATGGGAGCACCAAGGCCTCCAGAAACAGCAGGCACAAGAGTGGGCCCTGGTGCAGACAGGCCCAGCGCAAAGACAGCAAAACTGTCACTGCCGGGCTGCCGGCCCAAGACAGTACCCTGGTTCTAGAAGCCCCTTCCCCAAGCCTCCGCAGGCTTCATCCCAGCTGGGGAGTGGGGACGGTTGAGGAGGAGGCCAAAGACTGGCATGGAATTTGCTGGAATCGGCCATAGCCACCCCCACAGCAGCAGACAGGACGGTGTTGGGCCCATGAAGGGATGATGTTGACTTGCCCAACAGACGCCTCGCACCACGCCACATTCCTGACACAAGTGGCAGCAGTGAGCAGCCAGAATGGGCCAGGCCCACAGAACAGGCCTGGGGCAGCCCAGACCCTGCATGCAAGGAGAGCGAGCAAGGAAGGGGCCAGTCCAGGTGCAGCCCCCGGGGCTGCTACAGCGCTGCCCAGGGTGATGGATGGCTGTGGGCCATGGACATTCCAGCCAGTCAGGCCCCCCATCCCTAATTCCTGACAATTCCACCTTCTCTGTACATTACCTGATCTGCTTTTTATCAACAGTTGCCCTGGCACCTCACCATCTCCACACTGCCTATGCCCTTCTCTGACTAATGGCAGCTTAAACGCTGCAAACCCACTTCTCCTGGTGTCTGTGACCTAGTTCTGTGTCTTTCCAGTCCTGTTGTAGTTTTTGAGGTGGTGCCAACTCTGTGCCAGCCCAGGTCTCTGGCCCCGGTGCCCTGAGCACGAGGCAGGAGGGGCCTGGCAACAGCACAGACTAGGGATGGCACCTTCCAGTAGGGCCGTGAGTGTCCCGCAGGCAAGCAGGACACAGCCTAAAGAGAGGGCAGGAGGCCCTGTGCCGTTCCCAGAAACCTGAGTTCACGAGGCCCCCCTACACAGCTCCAGTCACACTCCCCGCCCCACTCACTGGCCGGGCCTCTTCCTCTCTCCCTCCCGCACTGCCTGACCAACCCAGAGCTCAGGGTTGCGCCTTCAGCCCCACAGCCGCAAGAGGGCGCCAGGGACGAGGCAACGACTCCCAGAGAGCAGAGTTCCCACGATTAATCGCCTAATTAGAGCTGTGATTACAACAGAGAGTGCTCAGTGGCGCGGGGACGTCCACGTGGCGGGCGGAACACCGGGAAGTGCCCCTCCAGGAGAGCCAAGCCTGCCTGGAAGGAGCAGAGCCTGGGGTTCCTGAGAGAGGGGAGAGCAGGGCACAGGCACAGGACTAGAGGAGTAGGGGCTGCAAGAGGCTGGGACAGCCTGGGCGGGGGGTGCCCAGGCACCGTGGGGAAGTCGGGGCAGGGAGCGTGGGAGGAGAGCTGGGGGCACTGGGAGTCAGGGCCAGGCCTACCCTGTGCTCCTGCCTGGCTGGCACCATGCTCACACCCGCGGCCTCAGCTGGCTCCACAGCCTCTGGTACCATGCCGCCCTCAGGAAGCACCTGCCAAGCGCAGGCCCCACCTTCCACCCCTGCAGGTCCAGCTCAAAGACCCCTCACACCCCCACCCCTCCCAACTTGGCTAGGAGACTGCTGAGGGGCAAAGGCAAGGGAGTAGGGGGCGCCCCAGGGAACGGGGCAGGCAAGTTCCAGACCAGCCGACAGGCAGGTGAGCCCAGAGGCCCCATCTCCTCTGCTGCAGCTGGCAGGTGATCCCGCCCCCACCAAGGCTGCTGAACACCCAGCACCAGGCCCCATGCTGGAGGCTCACGGAGTCCCATCAGGCAGCGTCCCTGACAGCAGCTGATCGCGCTCTTGGAGAAACAGCCATGAAAACTCCAACAGAGCATATGGCCCATGTTCCTGAGAGCCCCGGGCTCTTGCATTTCAGGCCGTGACGTATGTCTGAGTGGTGCGCAGACACCCAGACCTGGTGGGGGCACAGCGCCTGCTACTGCAGCCAATCAGAGGTAGCGTTCGCAGAACTGTCTCCCGTTGAAGGCAGCTCAGGTAACAGTTCTCACTATTCCTAGGGCAGGAGGCTCTGACCATCGCGAGCACAGAGCCCTTCCCTGAACAGCCCAGGCCTAGTCCGGGGCACCTCCTGGAAGGCACCCGGGCCTGGCAGCTCCTCATAGCCTTTGCTGAGGCTGGTGGGGGTGGACAGGGTAGCCCAGCCAAGGTGAAGGGCTGTGGAGCAGCTGAAATCAGTGAAGCTCGCCAGTGCCTGACCACCAAGGGTCCCTCCACCAGGCCCTTTCTGAAGTTTGGCCCAGTCTGAGTTGTCCCCTGGGGCCGCACGGTCACCACCTTGGTAGCCTGGTGCTCACCCCCAGCCCTTCCACGTGCTAGGTCCTGAAGGTGGCGAGGCCAACGCTACACTGGGGGTGACATGGGTTCTGGCCTCCAAGGAAGGGTGGGTAGATCCCAGGGGCCATCAGGAGCAGCTTCCCTGAGGTCCACCATGTGCAGGGGGCAGTGAGGTCAAACAGGAGGTCTCTGGCTCTCAAGTGCCACCATGAGGTCCACAGGAGACTGCCTGCTCTCCCAGGAGCCTCAGGCCATGGGTCCCCATCACTCCCACCTGGGTTGCCACTGCAGGCCCCACCCTGGCTCGGGCCCTTGTCTCCCCAGTGTCTGCATCATCTACAGTGGAGCTGGCCTGGAGCCACTGGCCCACCCAAGGCCTGCCTGCCAGCGTCCACTTGGTGTCACCACACAGCAAGCATGATCCTGCCGGGACACACAAGTGCACTCAAGAGCACACGCGCAGAGACTGACATGCACATGGTGGGCGGTGGGCATGCACACAGGCGTGAGCACACGGGCCTGGTCATTCCCGATCCTGTGGTTCTCGCCGCTAGCAGCCAGGACAGGGCCAGGTTGCTCACCCCACAAACCTGTACCCGGCTCTCGCTCCCCCACTCAGGCCCTCGAGTTTTGTGCTGAGCCAGGCTGTGCAGCTCAAATGCGGCCCAACCCAGGAGCTGGGCTCACCGCCTGGACGTGCACCTGTGGGCACCCATCTGCAGGACCAACAGCCTCATTTCTACTGACACCTGGTGAAGTTAGGGGCTGCAAGGCCACTCTCCAAGGCCACTCTCCGAGGCAGGACAGGAAAGCCTCCTTGGTTTTTTGTCTGTTTCTTCTCTCTGCCCTTCTCAGTCCCCTCCCTGTCTGGCCCATGTGCAGCTAGGCCCGGCCGCCGCAACTGCTGTGGTCCTGGGTGTCTGCTCCCGCAGGACGAGGCCTGTGCCTGGCCAGTGCCCCCACCATCCTGTAGACACACCCCTCGGTGAACGCTGGGAGCTCAGGGAGCCTGCCATGCCCTGCACCCACTGTCTGGACTCACCAGTCCTTACTGCTGGGTTCTGAGAAACATGAGGGTCAGTCCCTGGGGCCCAGGCCTGCCATGGGGCTCCTGCCCCGCTCCCCGATCCAGAAGCCCAGCCTCTGCTCTTCTCTTCCCCGACCACAGATGGGCAGTTCCCAGCTGCTTTTCTCACCTAGACACCGAGAAGAGCAGGATGGAGCCAGCCTGTGGCGCACACACACTCCCCGGCCTGCAACGCCTCAGCCCTCCATCGCGCCAGCCAGGCGGGTCATCGGCAGGGCCCCTGGGGCGCAGCGAGGGGCTGCAGCGATTAGTGCTGATGAGCACACAACCCAGCTGGTCATGCATGACATCAGCTTCCCGCAGACAGCACTGGTAGGCTGTGGGGACCCTGCAGTTGTGCGGAAAAGTGGAATCAAAGTGGGCACCACGGGAGGCTCAGCCTCTCCCCACAAACGGGCCTCCCAGGCTCCTCCACTGTTTGGAGGGAAAGATCCAGGTAGGGCTCCTGCCTGATTCTGGCCAGGTCAGGCAGAACATCCCCATCACGAGAAGGGAGGCACCTCTGCCCCTCCTGGCCACCACACAGAACCCACAATGCCAGCCACATCAGCTGAGGGCAGTGGGAATGTGGCCAAGGCCTAGAGGAAGACACCAGCCCATGATGCCCACAGATGGTACAGCTGGGTCAGGCAGGTGCTGGGCCAAGGAGCCTTTGCGGGTGCCTTTGGAAGGGATGGAGCCTGGAAACACCAGCCCCCTCCACCTGCACCGGCGCTCCACCTGTCATTCAAGACAGCTGGAAACACCGGCCCCTGCACAGGCGCTCCACCTGTCACTCAAGACAGCTAAAACACCGGCCCCTGCACAGGAGCTCCACCTGTGTCACTCAAGACGGCTGGAAACACCGGCCCCTGTACAGGCGCTCCACCTGTGTCACTCAAGACGGCTGGAAACACCGGCCCCTGCACAGGCACTCCACCTGCGTCACTCAAGACGGCTGGAAACACTGGCCGTTCCACCTGCGCACCCAGACCACCATCTATGTGGGCAGACCCCTGGCTGTGTTGTCACAGGTTCACTGCCCATCTGGAGCCAGCCCCAGGGGTTGCCCACACTCAGCACCCTGGCATCTAGCCAGCCCTGCTGGTTCCAGCCCAGGCCCTGCAGGTTCGGGGAGTGTGCTGGTGACACGGCTGGGCCCTCCACCGCTGCTGGCCCTCCCCTTGCGTGCTTGCGTGTGCTTCAGGCCCGTCCATTTCTATAAATGAGCCGCAATGGCAGCCGAGGCAGGGGGCGGCTGGTGAGTGCCCCACCCCCATGCTGGTGCGGTGGGAGCTGCCAGGACCGCGCTCTAACAAGCCTCAGATGTGGGATGACTGGAACCACAAAGTATGAATTTTTATGAGTCTAATAAATCACTTCACTTTTCTTGTGCATGATGGCTCCCAGGACCTCAAACGCTGCAGACGGAGGGCAGGAGCTCCTGTGTGTGGTGGTGGCCAGGAGCAGGGCCACGGGGCTGCTGGGGTCCTCCTGGGCAACCTCAAATCCTCTGGCCCCACGCCCTGAGGCTGCTCAGCAGGGTGGAGCGCAGAGACCTGCTCGCTGCCGCCATTAGGCCCTCCCTGCCAGAATCCCACGTTGGCAGAAAAACTTGCCTCAAAGCCTCGTCAGCACGAAAGGAAACTTTGCAATCACACACACACACACACACACACACACACACACACACACTCGCTCTCATGCACATGCTCACCCCACAACAGAGACGGCAGAGGACTCCAGTCTTGAGAGAGGAGGAGCAGGCGCACCCGGCCCCTCCTGGGAGCCCTGCCAGGACTGTCTTGGAGGCTGGGCCCCAGCACCTCCCCAGGTGGGTGCAGCACGTGGCTGGCCACATGAGAGGATGGCCCCTCAGCTTTCACGCCCCGGCCTCGCGTCCCTGGGCTGCAGCCCTGTGGGATCTGGGGATTCATCTTTGACAAACATTTACGGATTATCAAATCACAACAGCAGCCCGACAGGGCCATAAGTCACCCTAAGCAGCCGTTCGCAGTGCAGTCTGAATTTGGGCAGCTCAGTGATGACAAATGACCGCTATCAGCCGCCCTGTCCCCCAGTGTGGGATCCGTGCTCTCTGTTGTTCCACACTACCTGGTGTTTAATGACAACACTGTCAGCCAGAGATGCAGCACCACCGAAGCTGCCGCTGCAGACTGTCAGAGCCCTATTAAAGGGAAGATTGAGACCCTACTCTTCTTAAAGTCACTCAAGCAACACAAGCTGCTAGTTCCTGTAATTATTGTGCGCAAGCCATCGATCGCACGCCGGCACCTGACCCGCCTGTATGAAATGAGAATAGTTTGCTCTGTGACAGTCACTATAGATTATAGAGGGTGGGGCTTCCTCCCCTCTTCCCCACAGCTCTACCCAGCCTCAGGTGCAGGGGAAGAAAGGGGGCCTCCCTGCCCTTCACGGCTGGAGGGGACAGTGCAGCATTCACCCAAAAAGGGTGAACACAGGCCTTGGGCAGGGGTGCAGGGGAGCAGGAGGAAACGGGACCAAGCTGGCCCTGTACCCCAGGCCACGCTCCAAGCAGGTGGGGTAGGCTCAGGGTATGCAGGCTGCAGTGAAAGACAGCTGGGCTTGGGCCTGGCCAGGTGTGTGCTGCCAGGCGTGCACCCAGCCTCCGTCCCCACTTCACAAAGAAGGGGACTGGGGTCTAGGGCACGTGCTTTGTGAACGATGTTCCCCAAGCTCTCCCCACCGGCCTGCAGCCCCAGCCAGCCTGGAGAGAGCCTGTGTGCCCAGAACCCCAGGCCTGCAGCTCAACCTGCTCCCCGTCTCACCATAAGAGGCACCTGGGACGGGCCCTTCCCAAGGCTGGGAGCTCTGACCGGATTGAGAACGCCTCTTCACCTTGTCTCTGCTTTGATCCCCAGCTCCCGCCTGCCCGGCACCTGAGCTCCCTCCCCAAATCTCCAGGCCCACCTGTGCTCCCTGCCCCACCTGCACACATAGTTACTGGGGGCACCCAGACACTCGAGGGCGGAAGAGCAGCCCCCAGAGGACAGACCTGCTCCGGGCCAGGACAGCAGCTCCAGGCTCTGAGCGAGGCACAGCCAAGTCCCGAGGCCCTGGCCACCACGTCTCAGGGTACTGGACCTGGAGGCGGCCACTCAGCAGAGCCTCAGGTCTCCTGGTCCACAGGGCACCCAGCCCTTCCGCATGAACGCCATGGCCCTGGTGCTGCAAGAGGGGCTGGTGCTGTGGGCCAGCAGGCAGCTCCAGAGCCAGGATGCCTAGTGCAGAGTCAGGCTCCTGTTTGGGGGGACCCCGGTGATTCCACTGGGCAGCCCAGACTGGAAACGGCCTCAGCCTAACCCAGGAAGCCCCAGGCCCTTCCCTCCCAGCCCACCCTTGACCTTCACATGGCTGGGTCTGGTTGGATCCCAAGGTCAGTGGAACAGATCTGGGACCAAGTGGCTGCCGGGCGGCACGAGGACCCAGCTCCGCCATGTGGCACGGCCTTCTCTCAGGAATCCTCTTCTTCCTCTGAGCACAGCCCAAGAAAGATTCTTTGGAGAGAGTCCTGGCAACACCCTCTACAGAAAGCAGCAGCCCCCGAGAGAAACCGCGTGTCCAACTCAGAAACTGCAGGCTGTCAGGACTCCCCGGCCACATGCTGCTCTCCTCTGGGCCACTCCTGGCCTTTCCTATGGCTGTGGGACAGTGGGCAGGCCGCAGAGGGGAGGTCGTGGGTGCCAGGCACCAGGTGTGCCCTGAGGGCCTCCTCCAGGGCTGGTCTTGGCAGCCACAGCATCGGGGTCAGGCCCACCAAGGCTGGAGATGGTGCGTGGGAGCCACAATCGCAGTCTCAGGGACACTGGCTCGACAGCTTGTGCTCCCTCTGGGACACACAAACGTGCAACTGGGGACCCTGAGAAGGCAGCAAGGGGCTGCTGCCCTCAGTCGACCCAACAGGGGCCACAGGGGCAAGGGACAGAGGCTCCCCTGGCCTTGACTGGGGTGGCACCAGCCCGGCCGGCAGCCCATTGCCTTTGAGGGAAGCCCATCCCCTCTCCTCTGGATCCTCCATCCCCAAGCACGGGGTGCAGCCCCAGCAGCAATGCCTGCCTCCCGGCGATGCCTCCCCAGTGCACAGTGAGCAACGGACCCTATGGGGTCTAAGGCCAGGCCAGGGTGCAGCGAGCACTATGCCAGCCTCCCCAGGAAGGTGACTCACCGATCCTCTGAAGGAGAGGAGGGGAGGGGTAGCAGCGAGTGTGCTGACGGCTGACGGGGGCAGTGGGGCGACGGCTGACCGAGGGCAGTGGGGCACAGGGCCAGGCAGGCAGTGGCCCCGCATTTGGGTTAGGGTAGGAGCTGAGGAGGTGGGCTGCAGACAGGTCCCCGACCAGCTCCATTCCCCCTAACTAGACTCCTGGCCAATGCCCTGGGGCTCCAGCCTTCAGGGAGAGCACGGGGAAGGATGGGTGAGAACCACTGGGGCCAGCACCAGCCCTGGCCTTCAGGGCCCCAGACCATGGTGCAGTGGGCGGGACCTGGGGTTGGGAGCTCATCTTTCAGTAAGATGAGCTTATGTGTCTTGAAAGCGCAAAGGTTAAGAATGACTAAGCCTCACATGCCTCATTACCCCAGTCCTGAGCACCCCACGTCACAGCTGCAGAAACAGAGGCTCGGGGTGCACAGAGGCAAGCCCCAAGCGGCGGGCAAGATCTGACCAGTGTGCACGTGTGCTCACACTGGCACCCATGGGAAGGACAGGCGAGCGTGCCATGCTGTGTGTGCACATGGGCCACAGCAGCCCACACAGCAGCACGGGGCAAACAGCCCGCCTCACCTTTTTTTTTTTTTTTTTTTTTGAGACGGAGTCTCGCTCTGTCGCCCAGGCTGGAGTGCAGTGGCCGGATCTCAGCTCACTGCAAGCTCCGCCTCCCGGGTTCACGCCATTCTCCGGCCTCAGCCTCCCAAGTAGCTGGGACTACAGGCGCCCGCCACCTCGCCCGGCTAGTTTTTTGTATTTCTTAATAGAGACGGGGTTTCACCGTGTTAGCCAGGATAGTCTCGATCTCCTGACCTCGTGATCCGCCCGTCTCGGCCTCCCAAAGTGCTGGGATTACAGGTTTGAGCCACCGCGCCCGGCCCCGCCTCACCTTTCACAGCCGCAGGCCCCATGAGCAGGCCACCTGGGGACAATAGCCTAACCAGACCTCAGGGCAGCCAAGACCACCACTCCAGTCCCATGCCCAGGACTCATCATGGGCCCAAAGGCTGCACTGCAGGGGACGCAGAACACCCCCGCAGTCCAGAGGTGCCCTACCCTGTGGGAAGCCACGGCCCAGCACCTCTGAGCCCGACGGTGCCACAGGGGAGCTGCAGCCAGACCGCCAGCCCCATGCCATCCCAACAGACACAAACCACTCCATAGCCTGCCTAGGGCCGCTCCCCAGGCCTGGCAGGACTAGAACAGTACTGCTTGCCCTACCCACCTCCTTCCCACACGAAGGCACGATGGAGCTGGGTGGGCTTCTTCAGGGCCCAAGAAGGGGCCCTGGCAGAAGGCAAGAGCAGTGGGGGTGCCCAGAGCTCTGCAGGGCAGTCCCAGTCCTGGATGCATGGCCAGCATCATGAAAATGCTCCCAGGGGCCACCATGAGGAAGAGGCAGGTGGGGTCTCCTCCTCAACAGAACAAAGAAGATGCTGAGAGCTCTTTGGCAGGGGACTGACGTCTCCTGGGAGAGGGCAGGTTGGGGGCAGGCTCCCCTGACTTGGGAGGAGGTAAGAGCACCCTTCCCAGGCCACTCCAGCCCTGCATGCGGTGGGAGGGGCAGCTGCAGGCCACCAGGAAGGCCTGGGTGGGTGGAGCCGATGGCCAGCTGCCCACCCCGGGCCTCCACACAGCCCTAGTGCTGCTTTGTCCTCCCAGGCCCACACAGTGGGAACCAGCTGGGAAGCACTGGGGTGCAGGTCAGGGATGTGCCCAGATCCCAGCCGGCTGGCACCGCCCTGCTAACAGGGCTGTGGGGCTGAATCTCACAGCGTCCTTCTGCCCCACGGGACAGAACATCTGATTTCCCACTGAGGGCAGCTCATGGCACCCACCAGGGCCCACCGCTGCCCAGGAGCTAGGCCAGGAACTGCCCCCTCCCTGCCCTCATCCTCCAGCCTCGCTGGCTGGCAACCGTGATCTCTGCCCAGCAGCACCCCCTATGGCTGGGTTTCTGGCCCGTCTACCCAGAGAGGGGATCAGGCTTCACAGCGGCAGGTTTCCCACACACACTAACAGCCACACAGGCAGACGGCCCGCCCAGCCCATAGGGCTCTCACTGCGAACAGCTGGCCTGGGACAGGGAAACAGACCCTGGGAGGGGCAAGCCCGGCTCTGCCACAGCCCCTGCCCAGCCCAGAGTGTTCTCAACAAGAAAACCACAGCCACCCCAGGGGCAGCCTGGCTCCTCCCAAGAGGCCTTCAATGAGACGAGGCAAGGAGGCTGGAGACACAGGGCGGAGGCACAGGTGGTGGCAATGGCCCAAAGTCACGAGGCTACGGAGCACACCAAGACCCAGGTCGTGAAAGTGGTGATATGTGGGCACAGCCTCGGAAGTCTGAAGGCACTGACCCCACCCTCCACCCACTGGGACCCCCTCCCAAGCCTTAAGGGCTCCTCAAGTCCTGGTGCCCCACTGGGCAGGCCCTGCCCCCCAGCACTATGTCCGCCTCTGGGGAGCTCCCAGCAGGGAGGGGGACTGGCTGTGGGCAGGAAGCCCAGGTTGGAGCAGCTCGGGCCTCCTGTACATGGGGCATCTGCTACTTATGTTTTCAAAGGGCCCAGAAACAAGCCACACCTGCAACCGTCCAGTGGCACCCGCCAGGGCAGGCAGGAGGTGGGACAGGCACGGAGGACTTCCTGGGAGGCCAGCCCATCCAAGCAGCATCCCCACACCGCCTTACCTCATTCTCACCACCCCACAGCCGTGAGGCCAGGACTCAGCCCCGCCCCCACCAGTGCACCTGTCTGGGGCTCTCAGAGCCTGAGGCCCCCAGAAGGGGTCCCCAGGAAGAACGTAACTCGAGCACCCATGCACCTTTCAGAGGTGCTAGAACAGGAGGGAGGGTTTTTCTGTCCTCCACCCCCCACCCCACCCATGCAGCCCCAGCCTCTGGCCACAGAGGCAGCTCCCATATTGAAAGGAGAGCCAGCATCAATGGGCATGGCTGTCACGGGAGTTCTCCCTGCTGGGGGCTCAGGGGATCCCCACAAAGTGCCCTCTATGGAGGGGTCAAACTAGAAGAGGTGTGCCTGCCCAGGTGTGTCTCTGGGGTCCCTCTGCTGCTGTAAGCGTGTGGCCCAGTGCTGAGCCCCCTGACACCTGGTCCTCTGCCAGCCTTCCCTCGGAATCCAAGTTTACCTCTGAAATAGAACTGATGACCCGTGGCCTCAGCAGAGCCTGGCTGCTCACTGCAGATGTCATGCTGCTCCTGACAGGTCTTTGCATGGGCCACACACAACCCTGTGGGCCGCAGCACCGCACAGCACAGAAGACGCCCTGACCTGACGACAGGCCTATTTCCTTCACCTCATTAAAACTGTATTGGAAGCCAGGCACAGGGGCTCACGCCTGTAATCTCAGCACTTTGGGAGGCTGAGGCTGGAGGATTACCTGAGGTCAGGAGTTCAAGACGAGCTTGGCCAACATGGTGAAACCCCGTCTCTACTAAAAACACAAAAATTAGCCGGATGTGGTGGCGTGAGCCTGTAATTCCAGCTACTCAGGAGGCTGAGGTGGGAGGATCTCCTGAACCCAGGAGGTGGAGGTTGCAGTGAGCTGAGATCGTGCCACTGCACACTCCAGCCTAGGGAAGAGAGCAAGACTAAGACTCCGTCAAAAAAAAAAAAAAAAAAACCACACACACAAACGTATTGGGCTGAGTGCAGTGGCTCACGCCTGGAATCCCAGCACTTTGGAAGGCCGAGTTAAGCAGATCACCTAAGCCCAGGAATTGGAGACCAGCTTGGGCAACATGGTGAGACCCTGTCTCTACAAAAAAAAGAAATACAAAAATTAGCCAGGTGTGGTGGCGCACACCTGTAGTCCCAGCTACTTGGAAAGCTAAGGTGGGAGGATCACTTGAGCCCGGGAGGCAGAGATTGCAGTGAGATGGTGCCCCTGCACTCCAGCCTTGGTGACAGAGCAAGACCCTGTCTCAAAAATACATACATTGCCCTCTGATTTCAGCAAGAGCCCTGTCCTGGGTGACTTGGAGCCATCCAGCCTAGCCCTTCACGTACACAGAACCTAAGCCCCCTCATCCTGCTAGTCCAGGGCCCCTCAGGGGCAGGGGCTAGTGACAGGGGCTAGCGACAGGGCAATCTGCCACACGCCCTGCCCAGAGGTGCCCCAGACTAGGCCTCTTCTCCCTGGAGGAGGTGCTTTCGGTTGTGTTGGCTACCGCTCCCTCGTCAACCAGCACTCTGGTGGGCACCACCTGGCCCCCACACCTCCCACTGCACACAACCCTCCAGGTTTGCTCCACATCCCCGGGGGCTGTAGCAAAGACAGACGCACAATGAAACCGAGCTCACCTGCAGCACCAGTGGCTCAGAGCCCGACAGGGGTCCCACAAGAGCAGGCGGCTTCAGAACGCTCCCACCACACCCCTGCAGCTCATGCTTTCCCGACATCCTGTCTGCAAGGTGATCTCAGGGAGGGTGGTGTTTGCAGCCATCCTGGAAGACACTGCCTGCTACAGATGGAAGCCACCTCAGGACAACTGTCACCATTCCTCAAGCACCAGCTTGGTGAGCTCCCAGAGGCAGTGGGAGACCACAGCTTAGAATTCCAGGACATCCGTGTGAGGGCCCCTGTCCTCACACAGCTTGGGCAGGCAGACCCTCTGCTGCGTTCTAGGAAAGTGGCCACCGCCAGGCTTCATGCCACCAGGAGTGCGTTCTCTGCAGGCTGCCCCACCCCTGAATCACCCCGAGATAACACAGAGGGCAACTGGCGGGAGAAGAGCTGCCACCTCCCGCCACTAACCTGCTGGAGCCAGAGCGCACTGAGACGCAGCAACACTCCAGGGCCAACTGAGTCAGAGCGGGGCCGCAGGACGACGGAGAGCGAGCTGGCATGGGCTGGGGTGGGTGAAGGACGGGGCCTCACTACAGGCCTCACGGGGCCATGTCGGGGTACCCAAGGCCACCCAAGCGCCCAGGGCAGCCTGGAGGACTGCCTGGATGCCAGGAGTCTCCCAGACAGAGCTAGCCAGTGGGGGAGGGCGCAGTCCTGGAACAGAAGTCCGTGTTCCCAGGTGGTCCTGTCTCTCCAGGGCAGCCTCCCCGTCCCCCAATGGGCAGGAAGGGCAAGTGTGCCTGGGAGAGACACCGGGCACAGTGCCCCTGCGGTGCCCACAGCCTGTTTTAGGATGGGCCCTGGAGCAACATGGCCGGCACAGAGCAGACCCTGGTGGGCTCCGAGCCCCACTCTCTCTCAGCCCTTCCCACAACTCCAGCAGGTGGGGACACAGTCCCGGAGTCCACAGTTACTGAGACCAAACAGTCTATGACACCAGGCCCTAGGGGAGAGCTCCCTGGGGGTCTGGGCTAAGGTTCCCAGAGCCCCTGACACATGCCATGCTCTGCAAGCGCAGGGCAGCCTCGGTACTTCATGCCTGACTGCGCTGGTCAGACACACCTGGCTGAAGGGCCCAGAGCTCACCGCCAGCCGGTCTGCCTCAAAGAAACCCCAGCTGGGCCATGAGGCCGCGGCCTCAGAGCCGGGCCCCCAACCCATCACGCTAGCAGCGGGCAAGCCACACAAAGGTGGGTCAAGGAAGGGGCCAACAGCAGCTGGTCCCTGGCCCTGGGGGAGGAGACTGGCCCCTGTGAGCTCCAGGCGCACACCTGACACCTGCACTGGGCAGCACCTTCGAGGCAAAGGGGAATGAGCTGCGCTGTGCTGCACTGGTGGCTGCCTGGCCCTGGGCTTCAGCTCCCTGGGGGAACGAGAGGAATAGGGAGGGCAGCTGATGCTTCTGCACACAAAACCCCACAGCAGGGGACCTGCCGGCCACGCTCTGCCCCAAGCCCAAGCTCCATGTCCATGCTGCGCAGACCAGCCAGCGGCAGAAGCCGCACATGTGCCACGCCAAGTGCCACGCCAGTCCCTGGGCTGGGTGTAGACCATTGCCAGCCCCCGGATCAAAGGCGCCAGAGGGAGCTTGGGGTCCCCGGGCTGATCTCCGAGACCAGGGATCCGTAACACACACTCAAGCAAACCAACAGACAACTTGACACTTAACGTCTAGAAGCTGCTAAGTTTACGGTCATCATATCCAGCTACAGAATCCTCTGAAATTCCATCTGCTCTCTCTGCGAGCCCCGAGGCCCAGGCCACGCACAGTTGCACTTCGCCGTCCAGCTGGGCCAGATGGCCCAGGCCGTGGCAAGTGCTTGGCTTCTTCTGGCCTGGCCAGTCGGCCCAGGCCTCCCAGCAGTCGCACTTGGCCGTGCAGCCTGAGGCTACCCCAGGAGCTGGTGACAGTGCCAGCCTCCTGCCGAGTGAAAGCTCCTGACAGCAAGGTCGGCACGGCCTTGGACAGCCACGGGCAGGCGGACCAGAAAGGAGGGCCCTAAGGGGTGGCAGGTGGCGCAGGCACGGGCATGGCCACGGTCTCCTCTTCAGGATTCCCGTGGCCATCTAGAAGCCCTGAAGAGAGACATGTGGCCCAGCCCTTTCCAGAACAGCTGGGCCCAGAGACTCTGTGTCCCTCCCAAGGCAGAGCCACCCAAGGGACCCCAGAGCACGGAAAGAAGAGGTCTCAGCTGGGAGCCGGGACAGGAGCATCCCTGGGGCCCATCCTGAGGGGCTCCTTGCATGTCACCCTGCTCCCACGAGGACACGGACCAGAGACTGCGGTCACTGGACTCAGCCCTGGAAAGAGGGGGCTCCAATCAAGGGTGCCACAGACAGCCCTGGTCTTCCTGCTATGCCTTCCCATGCACCTCTCTACGGGAAGCACAGCTTGGCCAGCTGGGATTCCACCACTCAGCACACACGCAGTGACCAGAGCTGGCCAATGGTTGCAGCAGATCTGTACCAAGGGACAGGATGGGACAGGAGGACAGGGAATGGGCCAGGCCACGGGGGCAGGCAGTGCCTGTGCACCACTCTCCCAGGAGGCCTCCCCACCCATCTGGATGCCATGCCTGCCACACAACCCCAAGCCTGACGTTCTGCCTGGGCCTGGCACTGTCCCCGCTTCAGTGGCATCAGCCTGCAGCTGGCCCAGAGCCCAGGGTGCTGGCACTGGCGCTGAAGATGTGGGGGACCTGGAGAACCCTCACAGCCACTATAGTTCAAGTCCACCCAGGGCCACACTGAAACCCATGCTAGGATGCAGGCTGCTGCCCCAGTGGGCCACAGAGGGCACTGACTTCAGTGGGGGTCCAGTGGGAGAGGCCCTGGAGAGACCCTGGCTGGACATTCTCTGTCTGCCATCAGGCAAGAGCCCAGCACCTCCCACCAAGAGTCACACCCGTGCCATCAGGGCCTTGCCGGGCTGGCCCACCAGTCACGGTCCCAACATAGCCCCAGAGCTCAGCAGATGCCCAGTGAGCAAGGGCAGGGCCAGCTCTGGAGGATGAGTGGCAGGAAGACCAGGTGTCTGTGGGCAGGAAACACTGGGCTGGGGCTACTTCCTCTCCCAGTACTGCTGCTGGTGCCGAGCAGGAGACCCCTTGGGGAACCAGGACTTCCGGCCCAACAGGACCCCGCCCAGAACATGATCAGACTTGGTGCAGGGGAAACAACCAGTGGGATCACAGGGTTCCCAGACGATGCCCAAGTCCACATGGACTCTGACCACACCCAGCTTTGCCACGACCCACCTGTGGGACCACAGCAGGTGCCCTCAGGCAAGGGTCAAGGTGGAGAGACAGAGGAGGCTGGCAGGGGCCACTTATGGGCAGCGGATGGGGCGCAGAAGGCTGCAGCCCCAGCAGGGGCCTACACGGGGGCCCAGCAACATCCTGACCCCATGCGGAGAAGGGGCCAAATCCCAGAAGGCGCAGGCCACACTCGTCCCCAGCTGGAAAGCCGCCTCAGTGCCCAGAGCCACACCCACTCCCCAGCCCCTCAACAGGAGGCCAGCTGAGGCTGGCAGAGCCATGCCCCCGTTACTCCAGTGGGAGAACCGAGAGCTGGCGAAAAGACACCGCCAGGAGGCAGGCAGCATAAGCCCTGCTGGCTGTGCCTGGAGACAGACCCCAGAGGCCGGTCACAGGAAGGGCACACGCCGGCAGAGTGGGAAGAGGACCAGGCCAGCAGGGGTGGCCACTGGGACGGCCCTGAGCCATGCCCACCAGTCACCCGAGCACGCGGCAGCGTGCCCCTGGCTGCGTGGTGGGGGTTGGCAGGTGATGAGAGAGCCTGTGTCCTGCACCCCAACACCCACTGTCTGGTGGACTCCTGAGAGAGGCCACCAGGGTGAGGGACCCACCCGGGGTGTCCTGCACTTGATTCAAAGTCTGACAAGACATGTGATTAGGGGGACGTGGCAGCCCTGGGCTGGGAGGAGAGGGACAAGAGGACTATCTCAATCCATTCAACAAAAGGACCAGCCCAAGCTGTCCCCAGTCTGGGGACCCAGCGTCCTACGGCAGTGTGAGTTCTGGCTCTCCTGAGAACGCCACCCTGCCCAGGCAGCCCAGATCTTCAGCTTTGCGCCCACAGTGCAGTGCAGCACCACCACGGCACACACGCAACCCCATGCCAGCTCTGTGGAGTAATTAATTAGCACAGCCACAACACACGCAGAACTGGAGGCCTCCGGCATGCCTGATAATTTATGCAAGATTCAAGGATCGCTGTGGCTGCCTTTCCTGAAGCCTAATTCAGCATTTTCTTTTTCCCTTATGAAAGCAGGACTCCAGATCTAACTGCTCTCATGCCCTTTCACGGGGTTCACCACAGTAAAATCGAACAGCCCCGCTGCACACAGCAAGCAATGCTGGATCACATACCCCAGAGGCGCCAGGCAGAGCCTCCCAGGTGGGCAATGCTGGCCGCCAGCGCAGCCCAGCTGGAACACCACACCGGGCCACAGCACCCGAAAGCACCGCCCAGCCCCACGGCAAACACCCAGCCCCACGGCAAACACCCAGCCCCACGGCAAACGCCCAACCCCACGGCAAACGCCCAGCCCCACGGCAAACGCCCAACCCCACGGCAAACGCCCAGCCCCACAACAAACACCCAGCCCCATGGCAAACACTCTCGACCCCATTCACAGATACGGAACCGAGCACCAGCAAGGAGAACGGACAGACAGGGCCAAAGTCTCCCGCCAGGCCATGCCCGCATCACGCCTGGGGGCTCATAACCCTGCCTCCTGGCATCCAGCAAAGATCCAAGCCTCCAGCACCGGACACAGGGCTGCTCCCCCGTACCTAGCAGCATGGGGCAGGGTGCCTGCCCCTCACTCTCGCTGGGGCCATGGGAGAGTCTCTGGCCCCTCTGCCCCTGGCACCCTCCCCCACTGCCAAGACATAGTAAGCCCACCCTGGCACCCACCCTGTGGTGCGCCTCGGGCCCTGGGCACTCCTGCCTCCTCAGGGGCTGCCACTCATCTCTACGCAGGGCAGGGGAGCCATCTTGTTCCTGACCACAGCGCTCCAGCTCCCCACAAGGCTGGGACCCAGACCCGGCCAGCTCACCACAGAAGCCAGGTGGCACTGCCGAGGGGCTGTGGGGCCAGCGCCCACGCCTGGGCCAGGCAGCGACAGACACCCTCCACGGTCAAGCTTCTGTTCTCAGGCTCTGTGCAGCAGGTCAGGGCTCCACCGATGCCTCACGTCCCATCCATGGCCAGCCTCCTGGGGAGACCGCCAGGCTCAGAAAGGCCTCCCAGCAGCCTGGCACAGGAGGTTACAGCTCGGATGGCACAAAAACCAGCCCCTCCGCTGGAGGCCGGGGCTCGAGGCTGGTGGCACCCTGCCCACTTGCTCACTGAGCCTCTGAGTGCTGCTGCCAACCTCCACCACCCTGTGCATCTCAAAGGGGGCAGGACAGTGTCGGGGCAGGGAGCCCTGCGGCTTTTCCTCCTGGTGGGCAGCCCTCTGCCAGGCCCTCACCACTCGGTTGCCCACTCAGCATGGCGACTGCCCCGCCTTCCCGCTCAAGGCCTGCCCATGGGGTCTCCTGAGGGAGCGAGGCCCTCCCTTCTGCCCAGGCCCAGTCCTCTGGGAGGGGGCGCCTCACCCACACCAGGAGCTGCCACAGCCTGAGGCTCAAATGCACACAGGGCAGCCAAGGTGCTGCCCACAGCACCTTCCTACTGACAGGACGGACAATAATCCGGCAATTCCTGCAATACAAAACATGAGGCAGGAGGAAGGAACGCCCACGGTGGCGGGGCGGCTGGGACGCAATCTTAGAGGAGCTGGCCTGGCAGGGTGGACCATGGCCCACCTCACAGACTCCCGAATGAGGGGAGCAAACTGTGTACCCCTAAGGGTGGGGGAGGAGCCTGGCCAGAGGTTGGGCCTGGTTGGAGCTACAGAGGGTCTTCGGTGGGGGCAGGGCCAGTCGAGAGAAAGCAGTTGGGTTTTTCCCATGCACTGGAATCCACAGGCTGCGGGGGTCACTGGGAGAAGCCGCTGGGGACAGAGAGGCAGAGGGGCCACCACACTCCCAAGCTGGTGCCTGCTCAGTGACATCCCCGTAAGCATCTGTGGCCAAACAGTGCAAAGCCACAGCATGGGCTGGGTGCAGAATCCACCCGGGGCTCTGATGCCAGGGCTGCCTGGCAAACCACCCCTCTCCAAGGTACCGGGAGGCAACACAGAAATGACCATGTGCACAGGGAGGACCCCAGGACACAGAGGACCCCAGGACACAGAGGGCCCCAGGACACAGAGGGCCCCAGGACACAGAGGGCCCCAGGACACAGGAGGGCCCCAGGACTCAGAGGGGTCCCATGAACAGCCGCCAAGGCAGGCCCTTCCGAGACCCAGCAGTCAGGAGGCAGTGTTCGTGGAAATGTCACACCACAGTCAGGGGAGACCCCACAAAGGACTGGGCGGACGGCCAGGGCTCCTGGGAGGCTGCCTTTGGCTTTGCCAGGGCTAGAGGGTGAGACCCAGTATCCTCACCCTCTAGCCCATGTGCCTGAGGGACCCCAGCCCCTCAGGTCCCACTCTGGGTCCCGCTCTGGGGCTGGGGGAAGCCACGACAACCACCTGGTGGCAGGGAGGGGCTGAGGGCCAACAGCTCACACAGCGTATCCCTAAGCACTTCCTCAGAGAAACTTGGAGTCAGGGAATAGGCATCCAGGCCCCAAAAGACTCACCCGGGTGGGGCAGCCCTGGCACCTGGTGACACCAGAGGAGGGTCCAAGACCCATGCCTGCCCTTTCTGCCAGTGACCTGGGGTGAGTGGAGACTCCACTTCTCGTCTGCGAATGCTGACAGCAGTTCCTCCACACCCTGGGGCCGGCACGGCGAACTGAGGGATGGGTAGGAATCGCCTTTTGTGCAGCAAGCTCTGGGCCAGAGGCAGATGCCTGGCCTGGCACCTGTCAAAGCCTGGGCAGCCAGCAGGCCTCGACCCAGCCTGGTTGTCCACACGAGACCACCATGTAAGCCAGGCCCTTTCTGTCCACCACAGGTGTGCCCAGGACCTACCAGGCCCACACCCTCACCCAGCACACTGGCAACAAGTCTGGGAAGGTGGCTGCTTCCCAGGCAGGGCCTTGGGCTCATTCCAGGCCATGGGGTAAGGGGGCAGGCCAATGGCATGCATCCACTATCCTGGGTGGGTGAAGCAGAGGGGGCCCTCCCACCCCAGCAGATGACGACACCACTGCCTACCCACCTACCACGACTTTTCCTTGGCATAAAAGAGCAGATGCTTCCATGTGGCTGGTAGGAGTTCCATCACCTCCCGCCACCAAGAAGCTCCTCAGCCTGGGCGCATTGGGGTGGGTGGGAGAGCTGGCCCTCACTCTGGCCTGGCCTGGAGTGTACAGCCTGGACAGCGTTCCTCTGCACAGGCCAGCTAGGCTTAGGGAGTCATGCCTGTCATCCCAGAGTGGCCAAGCACAGCAACGGGCCCCAGGAGGACGTACCACGAAGCTGGCCCCGCATCCCCCGCACCAGAGTGAGGGCCTGGCCACACGGCTCAGCTGTGTGTTCTGTAAACACTGCACACCAAGAGCACTAATTGCCACAGTTACACGAGTGGCAAGCAGGACCCCATGTTCAGACTCCGAAAAGGTTTTCATCTCTTCTGCCCAAATGCCCTCTCTAGCACCGGTCCACCAGAGACCGATCAACCCAGGCAGGTCTCTACTGCAGCCTCCAGCAAAGGCTACTCGCCCAGGCTGCCCTTCTGGGGCTGTCTTATAGCTTCTTTTTTTTTTTTTTTTTTTTTTTGAGACAAGGTCTCATTCTATCACCCAGGCTGCAGTGTGCAGTGGTGCGATCATGGCTCACTAGAGCCTCAACCTCCCAGACCTAAGTGATCCTCTCACCTCAGCCTCCCGAGTAGCTAGGACTCCAGGCATGTGCCACCACGCCCAGGTAATTCTTGCGTTTTTTGTAGAGATGGGGTTTTGCCACTTTGCCCAGGCGGGTCTTGAGCTCCTGGGTTCAAGTAATCACCCGCCTCAGCCTCCCGAAATGTTGGGATTCCAGGCATGAGCCTGGGCGCCCGGCCAGTGTCTCACATTCTCATCCCCCAGCTGCCAACAGACCCATCCCCAGGAGAAAAGGAAAGGAAGAAATGGAAGGCAAGGGGCACACTGATGGCAGAGGGAGAGACCCCCAGGAATCCCCTGCCCCACTCCAGCCGAGGTCTGACTCCAGGCCCAGAGGACTTCGCAGGGCCAGGAGAGGGGAGGGGAGAAAAGGCACCGAGGAGTCAGACTGGAGCCTTCCTAACAGTCTCAGTCCCCAGGCGTGAGCCGCCACGCTGCTGCTGAACAATGCACTTTTGAATTCAATTAAAGCGATTATCTGTTGTGCCAAATAAATTGTGTACAGCATATATCCTGCGGCACTTTACACCTCCAGGCTCATTATTCCCTAACTGTTTCCTCCTGTTTATGCCTCTCAAATTAAATTGCTGATAATATGCGCCAAAATAAAAAATGAACGCACCTTGTCCCAAGAAAATTGATTCTCCCTTTTCCTGAACTGGCGATGGCCAGGTTTTATATACTCTGTTCTTGGTGATCATTAGTAATTCAATTTTCTTTTTATTAGCCCCCTTATCTGCTGAGCAATATAGTGGCAGGGCTGACCTCTTTCGCACGGGTAAATGTTTAAAATCTTTTCCCTGATTAATTTTGCCAGTTAAGAAAAAGAGGAGAAATGGCCCAGCTCTCAGCCATCACAATGAATAAAGCTTAATGTTGATTGTGATGGAATTTCTAATGCCAGGGAAATTGATTGAACGCGGCAATTACGCTGCAATAGTAACTCAGGGGAGATGGGATCGCTTTCTCCTGGCCGTAGCCTTTTGGTTATTTAAAATAATCCAATTTGCAAGGATAATTATGTATTAGCGTTTTATCTACCACTTGAAATGAACAAGGGAGTTTCGATACTGGCCCAGCATTAGCAGGTTATTGCTGCAAATTACTTGATATCTGCTTTCTTTCACATAAAGAGGAAATTAGGCGATCAATTACCAAAAAAGGGCGGACAGAGGGGATAGGAGGGGCAAGCACGCCCTCTGCTGGCCACTGGGCCGCACGGCAAGGCTGAAGTGTGGCGGGGGAGGGACGGGGCAGCAGGGCTGCGGCTGCCTGGCAGCTTTCAGAAGCCCGTCCCTAGTGCAGGAGCCCACAGGGCAGTCGTCCCCATCTGGACACTGGGACACTGCCCTCTCCTTGAAGAGGAGAGGTGGAGCTGGAACTAAGCTTTTGCTGGGCAGAAAATGGGAAAAGAAAACTCCAAACAGCCAAACGAAGGAGCAGCCCCACCTGGCGGCCCCACCCACAGCCCACACAACCCCGGCATCCAGGAACGAACGCCCCGGCCGATGGAGGCCTTGGCCACGCGGGAGGGCTCACTGGCTCACCAGGGCACTGCAGTGTTAAACGAAACAAAGCTGGGCCCTGCCCAGAAGCCCACCTGACCAGGGCTGAGGACAGGCAAGCCTCAGTTCTTAGGCAAGCAGGGAGGGAGATGGTGGGCCTTGCAGGAGGGCGCCTCGGGGAGCCACTCACCAGCTTCCCGGGCCCCAGCCTCCCACCTCAGCAGATGTCCCGGCCATGCCCATCTCCCCTGCGGCCAGCTTGGAGTCTTGCAGTGGTTGTCTCTGGGATCAGCTGCCTGAGTGACCAGGCCAAGATGCAGGCTCGGCCTCTCACCTCTGCACACATCGCCATGGGCTCCCTGCCCACTTGAGAGCGTGTGGACTCTGCTCCTTGGCCTGGCGTCCACAGCCTCGCACACAGGCCCTCCTGATTCACTGCCTGCTCAGGCCTGCCAGACACCCTGGGGCCCCGGACCTTCCCCTCTCAGGGTCCTCCCCTGTCCCTCCCTGGCTTCCCAACGTAACCAGAACCAACCCCCCTTTGCCTCCTGTGGCCTACAAGACCCTTTCCCGGGACCTGGTCCCTCTGCCCCGTTGGCTCCACCCCCTCCAAGCCACACTCCCAGACGGTGAACCGGCCCCACAGCCTCCTCATGCTCCAGAACGCAGCAAGCTCATTCCCACCTCCATCTCAGCCTACAGAGCTGAGCCCTATTCGCTCCTCTCTGCTCAGGTCACCTCCTCAGAGAAGCCCTCCCACTCGCCGACCACCTCTCTGCAGCTGGTCCTGTGCTATCCCCCTGCCTGTTCCTCAGAAGGCATTTTCCACTCAGAAGCACCTTTCTGGCTAATGTACAAGCACTCCGGTGGCTGCCTGTCTCCACCACTGGAAGGCGGCTCCAGCCTCATCATCTCTTCACCTTCACTGCAGGAGCCAGCAGGCTGCCAGGCACAGTGACTCAACTGTGCTTGCCAGATGGGCCAGTGGTGGGCAAGTCAGGGGGACGCCTTCCCCACCCCCACCCCTTCCTCACACAGGACCCTCTCCTCTCACTCCATGCAGTCACACTGGTCTTTTTTTTTTTTTTTTTTTGAGACAAAATGTCACTCTGTCACCCAGGCTGGAGATCTCCGCTCACTGCAACCTCTGCCTCCTGGGTTCAAGTGATTCTCCTGCCTCAGCCTCCCAAGTAGCTGGGATTAAGGCACTTGCCACCATGCCCGGCTAATTTTTGTATTTTTAGTAGGGATGGGTTTTGCCATGTTGCCAAGGCTGGTCCTGAACTGCTGACCTTAGGTGATCTGCCCACCTCAGCCTCCCAATGTGCTGGGATTACAGGCGTGAGCCACCACACCCAGCTTCACACTGGTCTTTATGAGTTTGGCTGGGCACAGTGGCTCATACCTGTAATCCCAGCACTTTAAGAGACTAAGGCAGGAGGATCCCGTCAGCCCAGGAGTTCAAGACCAGCCTAGGCAACAAAGCAAGACCCTGTCCCTACAAAAAAAGTAAAAATTAGCTAGGCATAGTGACCGGTACCTGCAGTCCCAGCTATTCAGCAGGGTCACTTGAGCCCAGGAGGTTGAGGCTGCAGTGAGCCGTGATTGCACCACCATACTCCAGCCTGGGAGGCAAGCAGGGCCCTGTTTCTAAAAACATTATTTAAAAAAAAAAAAAAAAAAAAAAAAGATGAGATCAATTACACCCTTCCCCCTAGTGAGGCAGGACCGCAGCAGCCCCACAACCGTGCACTCCACCATGGTCAGCCGGTGAAGCTGGTGGCCTCCCAAGCCACACTCCTTCCGACAGGAGTCCGGGGGTGCCGAGCAAGGCCCCATTAGCCGGAAGCAGCCTCCCCCATCCCCTGCCTATGCCCCACTCTACTAGAGGCCCGAAGAGGGAGCAGGCCAGGTGAGCAGGGCTGACCCTGCACCCAGTGGGGAGCCTCTCACCCCAACCACCACGCCATCTGCAAGCCTCAGCCTCCTAGGGCTCAGCAGCCCCTCCTGACCTCCCAGAGCTGGACGCCTCCTCAACCCCTCCTCCCCAGGTGACCAGGGGACACTGCCAACTGTCCAAGCCAACCCTACTATCCACTCCCAGACAAGCCCATGACCTAACCCCCATCCGGCCACCTCACTGTGGCCACCAGGGACCACATGGGTCTCTGCTTGCTCCCTGTCACCAGGATGAAATCCACGTGTTCTGGCATGCAGCAGGTGTCTGCTAATAGGGGACAGCCGACCTGCGCCCCCAGCCTCACTTTCGCCTGCCCCCCCTTCCCCGTGCTGCAACACCCGGCTGCATCGCCCCATTCAGTCCTCCATCTGGAACCACACGCCCTGCCCTCCCGTGGCAGCCCCCACATGACTCTTGGCTCTGCCCAGGCCCAGCTCCTTCCACAGTCTTCTGAAGCCTCCCTAGATGATAGTATGCTTGAATGGGTTTCTTTTTTTTTAGAGAGAGAGTCTTGTTCTGTCGCCCAGGCTGCAGGCTGGAGTGCAATGGCGCGATCTCAGCTCACTGCAACCTCCCAGGCTTGAGCAATTCTCCTGCCTCAGCCTCTCGAGTAGCTGGAATTACAGGCATGTGCCGCCATGCCCAGCTAATTTTTGTATTTTTGGTAGAGACGGGGTTTTGCCATGTTGGCCAGGCTGGTCTCAAACTCCTGGCCTCAAGTGATCCTCCCACCTTGGCCTCCCAAGGAGCTGGGATTACAGGCGTGAGCAACCACGCCAGCCTTGGCTAGATTTCTGAGCACCAGTCCCCAGTCGGAGTGCCCAGGTCCAAGCCTGCTCAATCCCCAACACCCCACCTTCTCCAGATGTCACAGACACGAGCTCAGGAAGCCATTGCCCTAACGCGCCCAGGGGAGCCACAGAGTCGCACGGGACCAGGTGCACACGGACAAACGTGGCTCCACACTGACCCTTACAGTGTCTGGGGGGTGCCACACCCAAGGGCTAGACTCTCACCACATACCCCCAACCACGTGCCCGCCTGGAGGCTGCTCCCCCAGTGTGTCGGCACCATCACCGCAGTGGGGGTCAACCTCAAAGGGGCTACACCCCACAATCTCCAGGCCGGGGCCTTCCCCGGCCGCGACAGGGGCTCAGACCACTTCTCTGCAGGCCGGGACCTTCCCCGGCCACCACAGGGGCTCTCAGGAGCTCAGACCACTTCTCTCCAGGCGGGACCGGGTGCACTCAGAGTGGTACGGCGGGAGACCAGACCAATTCTTTCAGTCCGCTCAAAACACTCGCACAGCACCATGTGACACTCAGAAAGGGCAGGGCAGGCAGACCTGCAGCCCCAGCCAGCTGAGCACAGAAGGGCCCTGGAGGAGGCAGAGGCCTGGGGGTGCCCAGCACAGCACAAGTGAGGGCTTCACCCCTGCCTAAGGGCTCAGCAGCCGCCGCCCCTCCTCCCTCAGGAGGGACGCAGCTGGGTCCATACCAAGAGACACACAGAAGAGGCCACAGCACCTGCCTAGCAGCACATCCCACACCCAGACTGCAGGGCGCAGCACCCGGGCCCTCTCCTCTTTTTTTTTTTTTTTTTTTTTTTTTTGAGAGGGAGTCTCGCTCTGTCGCCCAGGCTGGGATGCAGTGGCCGGATCTCAGCTCACTGCAAGCTCCGCCTCCCGGGTTTACGCCATTCTCCTGCCTCAGCCTCCCGAGTAGCTGGGACTACAGGCGCCCGCCACCTCGCCCGGCTAGTTATTTTTTGTATTTTTTAGTAGAGATGGGGTTTCACCTTGTTAGCCAGGATGGTCTCGATCTCCTGACCTCGTGATCCGCCCGACTCGGCCTCCCAAAGTGCTGGGATTACAGGCTTGAGCCACCGCGCCCGGCCCCGGGCCCTCTCCTCTACCTGCCAGCCCACCACCACCGTCTGCCAGGCAGTGCCCGCCCAGCCAGGGCCTCTAACAGCATAAGGCAGGGAAGGTGACCATGGCTCCTAACACGCCAGCAGATCCAGTGCAGGCATGCCCAGCCCCAGTACCCAGCGCCCCTGCTCCCAGCATACCTTCCTTGGTGGTGAGGTGGGCCCGGCTCGGAGGCAGGCGGCACAGTCGGTGCGTGGTGACCTGTACCAGGCCCTTGTTGGGGGTCTTCTTCAGGATAGGGCTGCTCTTCCCCCGGAGGGCCTGTCTCCGCCGGAGGCTGAGGTGGCTCTTGGCGGTGGTGGCAGGTGCGGGGCTGCCTTTCTTGTCTCCAGGAAGGCTGTGGAGACAAAATACAGGCAGCTCTCAACAAGCCCTGGGGGTTCTGCCCACCTACCCTTCCTCACCAGGACCCGAGGAACATGGGAGCAGCTCCTGAAGGCCAGGACCCGGACACATCGGGTCCTTTCTGGACCCTGCCTCCCTCAACCCATGGCAGCTCTGCCCACTCTCCACAGCCAGGCTGAGGCGGCAGGCTTGGATCCACAATCCCAGATGACCCCAGAACTAGGGCAGGCTACCATGCTCCCAGGGAGAACAGAGGGGCCTCAGCACTCTGTCCCCACACACATGTCCACCCCTTCCCCATCTACCCAGGCCAGAGGAGTCCCTGCATGGGGCAAAGGGAAGGGCCAACATCCCTGAGGAGAGCGGCCACCAGCCCCACGTGGCTTTCCAAGCCCCTCAGTAAGGGGGCAGCTTCTCCGCACTCCCTCTCCACACTTCCTGGACAGAGGGAGCTGCCAGCATGGTTTAGAGCAGAGCTGCCACCGAGAAACAGCCAGGAGTGGGAGCCAGGTGCCCATGTGCCTCAAGACAGCACCTGTCTCGGGGAGCAGGGCCAGAGAGAATGAGCTACACGAGCCAGCGACCTAGACCAGACAGCAGGGGTGCGCAGCAAGGAGGTGCCTTCCAAGACAGTGCGCGCCGCTGTGTCTGATGACGAAGGCAGGACCTCCACCCTCTGCCCAGCAGGTGCAGCTGCCACCTTAGCTGCCAACCTGATGGAGTCCCTGAGCCCAGACCAAGCACTGCGCCATGACACCATCTCTCAGTCTCATCACAAGTCCGCAAAGGTGGAGGCCGGGAGAGAAGTGTGCCAAGCAAGTGAGTGACTCTGCCTGGCTGCCTAGCCAAGGGGGCTGGGACCTAACACCAATCTGGTCGCCCTGGGACCAGAGGCCAACCGCAGCCTCAGCACTGCGCGAGGCAGGCCACAGAGCCCAAAGCCAGGAATGCCCAAGGAGGCTCCCGCCTACCAGCAGCTCCTGGCCCCCGCCCATCAGCCCAGCTGGAGCAGTCCTCAGCCTGGGGGCCAGCAAAGGCCAGGTCTCCTGGAGCCCAAGCCCTAGACACAGGGCAGGAAGGAAAGACCAGACACCCCTGGCAGGGCCCAGAGCCCTGGTCCACCTCCCAGCACAGACCTGTGGCTGGCAGCTCCAGGCCAGGGGCAGACACCTGCTCTCACTGTCTCACCATCCCCCTGGGGACACATGGACCCTGGGCTGGTCCCTGGGAACTACTCCCCCTGCGCCTGGCCTGGCCCAAAGCCTTCCCTCTGTGAACCCTGTGCAACTGGAATGGAAGCTGCTGTCTCTCACCAGCAGGAGAAAGCATGGGCTTGCCAGCAGCATGAGGGATGGGAAACCTGCCCCCTAACTCTGTGCCCCAGGCTAGCCCAAACCACCACAGCAGCACTTCCTGCCTCATTTCTTGCTGGAAACGTGAACCCAACTGCAGGCAAAGCTCCGAGCTCAGAAGATCCATCGGGGTGCCAAACAAACCCTCCTCACGGCCCCTCACACTCCACCGCAGCCGGCCGAGATGCCCACCTTGTACTGCCCCGCCTCCGGATGATCTTGGTGCGGCTCTTCACTTTGTAAGCCGAAAGCGGGGTCTCCCCAGAGACGGGCTTCAAGCCACTGAGTCCTACGGCTGGCCTGTCCCCCGGCGGGGACCTAGACGGGACTGGGGAGAGCTGGGAGGCATGATCCTTGCTGCCGGCCTCTGACTGCCAACGGAAGGAGGAAGAGGAGGAGGCAGAGGGGCTGGAGGCCTTCCACTTGTACTTGCTGGGGGCAGACCCTGGCTTGGAGGACGTGGCTGGCTTCCTGGGCTTGGGCTCTGGGTCATCTATGAGCTGCGGCTTCTCCACCTTGTTTGCCGTGCCAGCAGGGACCTTGCACACATTCTCTGCGGCCACTCTGGGACTGAGGGCCCTCCGAGCAGCCCGGGGACTCTTCGCGGAGGCAGCCACCCATTTGTAGTTGTTTTTCCGGAACTTGTTAGTTCGACAGGTCACAACCAGCGAGGCCTCCCGGGCCTGCCTGGGTCCTGAGGCCAGTCTGGCTGGGCCCACCACTGAGCCTGACGGAACTGGCTGATCTGTGTGGCCAGCATCTACTCTCCTGTCCCCAAGGAGCTGTGGAGCACAGCTGGCCACGGAATGAGAACCCAGCTTCCGGCCGGGGACCACACCAGTGCGTGGGGGCAGAGCGGAGGATGGGAAGCTCGCCTTGATGGCAATCACGCTCTCGCTGACTGTCCGGCGGGGCTCCCGGGGGCTGTCGCCCACACTGCCCACTGATTTCACCACCCTGGGCTTACCGGCCTCCTTCTGGCAGACCAGAAGAGGATCTTCCACATTGCAGGTCCCCCTCATTCTTGCTGGTCTCGAGGGCTGCAGCTGTCCCCGAGGGGGCTCACCTTCACCTTCCCGGGGCCTTTGGTCACTCCAGAGGGTGTCCTCATATTCTTCCAAAGAGCCCCGCTGGGCCCCTGAAGCACTGGCAGAGCCAGACTTTGATGGTGGTTTAACTTTGATGACCACGTTCTGACCTTGATTGAGCTGGACCTGTCTCCCAAGGATGTGCTGCTGCGGGACAGGAGCCGGGCCCCCCCGGGCCCCGTGCAACGGCCGCACAGCAGGGTCGGCAGGTGGGTCTGAGGGTCCCGGGGGCCGATTCACGAGGGAGTATTTCTTGCGCCACAAAGGCCCATGGTGTGAGGAGTAGCCCCTCCGGCTTGGACGAGGGTAGCGGGCACTGAAGGCCCTGCCACTGTGGTAAGTGGGTGGCTGCCACCCAGAAGCTGTTGGGGTACCAGGGCCTGGGGCATTGCCATGGAGGGTTTTGTAGTCATCAATTAGACCTGAGAAGACAGAACCACAGGCTCAGTTAGCCAGAGGGTAACCGTAACAATCATGACTACCCTGGAAGGGCATCAGCTGGCAAGATACCCCCAGATCTCATCTCACTTCTGAGCCCCTGCCGGTTTCAGGAGGCACAGCCCCCAGCACCTGGGACTCACTGACAACTCAGGCCGCGCCACCTGGGCCTGTCACTTCTATGAGCCTTTTCTCCAACAGCTCCACTTCAATCCTACTTCCACCTGCTTAACACAAAAATGAACCATGTGGTACAACCCTTATTTGCTGGTCTACTGAGTCCACAGTCCTTTGATGAGAAGTATCACTCAGTCTGAAGAGAATCGCAAAGATCCCCTCTGCACTGTTTGAATCAGAGGGGACAAGTCGGCCGCGCAGGCCCTCTGGCTTGCCTACAGATGGAAAGGAGTCACTCCACTAAGGGAAACAGAACTGACACTCCTGAGGACGCCTTGCCTGACAACAGGAAAAAAGAATACTAGGAGCAGAGACCATTGCCCTGCCAGACGTCACAGTCTTCCCTGCAGAAGAGGAGACAGCAATGGGCTAGAGTCCTATTGCAGTAAACTGACACAATCACAGGACTTTCCAAATAAGTCCCTGGATAGCTATCCCAGTGCAGGAGGGCCAGGAACACAGGCAAGGGCAGCAGCAGCCAGGGGTGCTCCGACTCAACCAGCAAACTAGCAGCAGCCAGCCTCCCAGACATCAGCATTCCCCCACCACAGGCCCTGCCCCTGGGGACACAGAAAGCCATGTCCAGACGTGGTGACACCCCGAGCAGGTGTGATGGGAGCCCAAGAAGTGTCCCCAAGTGGGAGGCAGTCCACCCGGCCTCTTATCCATACACACTTTCCCAATCCTTAAGTCTTCCCTTTGTGAGAGTAAAAGCAAAAAGGAGTTTTAATTTTTGTTAGTTTTTTTTGTTTGGTTGGTTTTGGCTTTTTATTTGAGATGTTATTTGGCTTTTTTAATTTATTTATTTTATTTGGCTTATCTCTGTTGCCCAGGCTGGAGTGCAGTGGCCCAATCACAGCTCACTGCAGCCGGGACCTCCTGGGCACAAGCGAACCTTCCACCTCTGAGTAGCTGGGACTACAGGCGCAAGCCACCACGCCCATTTCATTTTTAAAAATTTTTCTGTAGAGACGGGGTCTCCTCATGTTGCCCAGGATGGTCTCAAACTCCCGGGCTCAAGCCATCCTCCTGCCATGGCCTCCCAAAGTGCTGGGATTACAGGCGTGGGCCATTGCGTCCGTACATGGATTTTTTTTTTTTTTTAAGTTTAGAAACACCAATTTGGGTTTTTTAATGTTTAAGTGTGGAAGCTGAAGCCTGTTGAGTCTGCGCCTGAAATGCAAGGGAAGTGTGACTGTTTGGAGAAAAGGGGCATCAAAATTGGGCGTCGAGGCTGGGAGCGGTGGCTCATGCCTGTAATCCCAGCAGTTTGGGAAGCCCAGGTGGGTGGATTACCTGAGGTCGCGAGTTAGAGACCAACCTGGCCAACATGGTGAAACCCCGTCTCTACTCAAAATACAAAAATCAGCCGGGCGTTGTGGCGCATATCTGTAATCCCACCGACTCGGGAGGCTGAGGCAGGAGAATCGCTTGAACCCGGGATGCGGAGGTTGCAGCGAGCCGAGATAGCGTCACTGCACCCCGGCCTGGGTAACAGCAACACTCTGTCTCAAAAAAACAAAACAAAACAAAACAAAACAACAAAAAAATGGGCGTCAAGAAAAGAATCCGTGTGCGCCCGGAGCCTGCTCTGCCGAAATGACCCATGAACCAGTCCCAGTCCCGCAGTGGGGCGCGGGGAGCGAGGGTGGGCGCCGAGGTGGGGAGGGCCGACGCCTCCCGCGGGTTACTAAGCGATGGCCCTGCCTCCACCCTCCGCAGCCCCCGCAGGGCCGGCACCGCTCCCTCCACAAAGCTGGAGCCGGGGACTGACCCGGGCCCTGAGCCGGCCCACAAGTCCTGGCGGACCCTACCGTTCCCCACACCAGCCGCCACCAGGAACACGCGGGCGGTGAGCGACCCCTTCGACGAGGCGGACAGAGACCGGCCGCGAGGTGAGGGGGAAAGAAGGGGACTCGCGTCCTAGCCCCGGCCGGACCTACCCTGCAGGAGACGGATCTGCCGCCGTAATATCTCCTTTTCCTCCATCTCCCAAGTCCGCGACGCCCGGCCAAGCCCCCGCGACGTCATCGCTACGCGACCTTTTTGCCGCTGGCGGGGCAGAGCGGGCCGGGGCGGAGCCGCGGGGAGCAGGCCCGGATGTCTGCCGGCCGCAGACGACCCGCCGTCGCCCTGGCAACGGCAGCGAAGAGGCGGAGCCGCGCACGCGCAGAGCGAGGCGGGGACGTCACTAGTGAGCGTCGGGAAGTAGCCTGGTTGCCGCTGGGAAGGGACGGTTCGGGTGCTGGGAGGCCGCGCGGCCCAGCTTGTGCAGTCCGGGATCGGGTCCCCTTGGGAGACTGGGCGAGGGGCGAGACCTGGGGCCCTCCCAGCCCATACCGCAGTTCCTTCCCACAGTCCCTGCGTTTCATTTCGCCCCAGTTGAGAGTTGGAGGTCTACGGGGGGACCCCATGGGAGAAGGGCCAGTTAACAGTTACTCTTGACCCACGAGGGTCTGTGAAACCTCTTACTGTGGCCAGAGGAGAAGACATCGGAGAGCAAGTTTCCCTGGATAGACATGTTGAACCTCTGAAAACATGAAAGTTTTTGGTTCGTCAGTGGAAACATGTACAAGTGCGCAGTTGGTGGGAATGTAAATGGCGCAGCACCGCAGAAAACTATGGAGATTCCACAAAAGGTTAAAAGTAGAACTACCGGATATGAGGGCGATCTGGCTGCGACACCTGTCATCCCACTGATTGCCAGGGTTGATTCGGCTGATCTGGTTGGCTAGGTCAGTGTCCCCTTCCTTCCTCACTGTTTCATGTGCGTCCCTCCCAAAGCTGCGGCTCAATCGAAGGGGACGACTGTACCCAAGAGAGGAGTTGGGCTCCCCTGCTAGAACATCCAAACAAGCTCTCAAGGTCCATTTGTAGGAGAATGTAGGGTAGTCAAGCTTCCAAGATTCCAGACGCATCCAAATGAGGCGCTGCATGTGGCAATCTGCCTTTCTAGGAGAAAACAAAAACGGAACTACCGTATGATCCAGCAACCCTACTTCTGCCTATATTCCCAAAAGAATGTAAATCAGAGACTCAAACATATTTGTGCCCCCATGTTCACTGCAGCATTTTTCACAATAGCCAAAAGACAGCAACAAAAGTGGGTGGATGGAATGATAAACAAAATGTGGTCCATACAAACAATGAAATATTTTTCAGCCTTAAAAAGGAAGGAAATTCGGCCGGGTGCAGTGGCTCACGCCTGTAATCCTAGCACTTTGGGAGGCTGAGGCGGGCGGATCACGAGGTCAGGAGTTGGAGACCAGTGTGGTCAACATGGTGAAACCGCGTCTCTGCTAAAAATACAAAAAATTAGCCGGGGATAGTGGTGCGCACCTGTAGTCCCAGCTACTCAGGAGGCTGAGGCAGAAGAATCACTTGAACCCAGGAGGCGGAGGTTGCAGTGAGCCAAGATTGAGCCACTGCACTCCAACCTGGGCGACAGAGCTAGACTTTGTCTCAAAAAAGAGAAGAAAGAAAAGAAAAAAAGGAAGGAAATTCTAACACAGGATACACCATGGATAAACCTTGAAAACATTATGCTATGTAAAATAAGCCAGTCACAAAAAGACAAATCTTGTGTGATTCCACTTCCGTGCAGTACCTGGAATACACATTCCTAGAGACAGAAGGTAGATTAGAGGTTCAGTGGCTGGGATAAGGAGGAATGGAGAAGTGTTGCTTAATGGGTATAGGGTTTCTGTTTGGAGTGACGAAAAAGTTTTGAAAGTAGTGGTGATGGTTACACAAAATTGTGATGGTAATAATGCCACTGAATTACACACGTTAAAATGGCTAGGCTGGGCCAGGCGCGGTGGCTCACACCTGTAATCCCAGCACTTTGGGAGGCCAAGGTGAGCAGATCACGAGGCCAGGAGATGGAAACCACCCTGGCTAACATGATGAAACCCTGTCTCTACTAAAAATACAAAAATTAGCCAGGCATTGTGGCAGGCGCCTGTAGTCCCAGTTACTCAGGAGGCTGAGACAGGAGACTGGCGTGAACCCAGGAGGCAGAGCTTGCAGTGAGCCCAGTTTGCGCCACTGCACTCCAGCCTGGACGACAGAGTGAGACTCTATCTCAAAAAAACAAATAAAAAAGGCTAGGCTGGGCGGGGTGGCTCAAGCCTGTAATCCCAGCACTTTGGATTTTGGGTGGCCAAGGCGGGCAGATCACGAGGTCAAGAGATCAAGACCAGCCTGGCCAACATGGCGAAACCCCGTCTCTACTAAAAATACAAAAACTAGCAGGGCGTGGTGGCAGGTGCCTGTAATCCCAGCTACTCAGGAGGCTGAGGCAGGAGAATTGCTTGAAGCCTGGAGGCGTAGGTTGCAATGAGCCAAGATCGTGCCACTGCACTCCAGCCTGGGAGACAGAGCAAGACTCTGTCTCAAAAAAAAAAAAAAAAAAAAAAAAGGCTAAAATGACCACTTCTATGCTGTATGTATTTTACAATAATGAATAAGGAATAAGCAATGTTAAAGTTCTTCAGGACCAGGCGCAGTGGCTCACACCTGTAATCCCAGCACTTTGGGAGGCCAAGGCGGGTGGATCATGAGGTAAGGAGTTCAAGACCAGCCTGACCAACATGGTGAAACCCCCATCTACTAAAAATACAAAAAAATTAGCTGGGTGTGGTGGCACATGCCTGTAGTCCCAGCCACTCGAGAGGCTGAGACAGGAAAATCGCTTGAACCCGGGAGGCGAAGGTTGCAGTGAGCCGAGATCGCGCCACTGCACTCCAGCCTGGGCAACAGAGTGAGACTCCGTCTCCAAAAAAAAAAAAAGAAAAAGAAAAGAAACAAAGTTCTTCAGGCTGGTTGCAGTGGCTCACACCTGTAATCCCACCACTTTGGGAGGCTGAGGTGGGTGGATCACCTGAGGTCAGGAGTTTGAGACGAGCCAGACTAACATGGTGAAACCCTTTCTCTATTAAAAATACAAAAATTAGCTGGATGTGGTAGGGGATGCCTGTAGTCCCAGCTACTCAGGAGGCTGAGGCAGGAGAATCACTTGAACCTGGGAAGCTGAGGTTGCAGTGAGCCAAGATGGCACCACTGCACTCCAGCCTGGGCGACAAGAGTGAAACTCTATCTCAAAAAAAATAAAAATAAAAGAAGAAATTTCTTCAGGCTGAAGAGGATACAATATGGAGACTCAGATCTACAAGAAGAAAGAGTGTAGGAAATGAGAAGTATGTTAGAAAATGAAAATTTTTTCTCTTTGTTTTCTGTAAAACACAAGGAGCTGCAGCAAAAATAAGATATTGAGGTTTCTAACATATGTAGACATGAAACACATGGCAACAGTGATGCAGAGGACTCCCGTGCATGGTGCCTCTGAAGAGATACCTGTGCACGTAGGTAAGGACGCAATCCATGGCCTCCACCCAGCCTGCCTCTGTCCTGCTCCTAAGGCCAGCACTAGCCAGGCTAGTGTGACTCCACCCCCCATACAGTGATGGGCACTGTGAGGGCTTCTGCAGTGGCAGTGGCAAAGGCAGCTTGCTGGCTGGAGAGGGCTGGCTCCCCAAGCAGAAGGGCGAATGGAGGCTGGGAAGTCAAGGCAGTAGAACAGGCCGACTCAGGCCATGGGAGCCCCAGCCAGGAGTCCCACCTAACCCAGATGGATCGAGGAGAGGCGGAATCCATGTGAAACCATCTTTGCTTCCTGCTGCCTTGCAGACTCCATCCAAGCACCACCCAGTCCTGTCTATCCTCCCTCCTCCCTCCTCTTCCTTCGCTCCCACTGCAACTCTCCCAGCTGATCATTTCGCTAGAGTCTCTGCCTCTATCCCTCCAGGCAGACTGCGAGTGGCCTGGAGACAAGCCCGTGGGTGACTCTGGAGTGACTTATGTGCCAGGACTTGGGTGACCATGAGAGGACTCTGAGAATGAATGGGATGAAATTTCCCACCAGGAGGCTTGATGAGCACTTGTGCCGTGGACTAGCCCTGTCTTGTCTCCCTTGAGACTCTTGTGACCACTACCTTGTGACAGCCGGGGGTGGCCTGCCAGACTGTGCCCAGCACATGCAGAGCATTGAGAACGAAATGTTTGCGCCCCCACATGCTAACTTCATCTGTTCAAATCCAAACTATCAGTGTGATAGTATCAGGAAGTGGGGCCTCTAGAAGGTGGTTAGGTCATGAGAGTGGAGCCCTCGTGAATGGGACTAGTGCCCTATAAGAAGCAGATAGGACGGGCACAGTGGCTCACACCTGTAATCCCAGCACTTTGGGAGGCCGAAGCAGGTGGATCATGAGGTCAGGAGTTCGAGACTGGCCTGACCAACATGGTGAAACCCCATCTCTACTAAAAATACAAAAAAATTAGCTGGGCGTGGTGGCACACACCTGTAATCCCAGCTACTCAGGAGGCTGAGGCAGGAGAATCGCTTGAACACAGGAAGCAGAGGTTGCAGTGAGCCGAGATCACGTCATTGCACTCCAGCCTGGGCAACAGGAGCGAAACTCCATGTCAAAAAAAAATTACAGAGGCTGGGCACAGTGGCTCACACCTGTAATCCCAGCACTTTGGGAGGCCGAGGTGGGCAGATCACAAGGTCAAGGTCAGGACTTCGAGACTAGCCTGGCCAACATAGTGAAACCCTATCTCTACTAAAAATACAAAAATTAGCCAAGTATGGTGGCACGCATCTTTAGTCCCAGCTACTCGAGAGACTGAGGCAGGAGACTCGCTTGCACCCAGGAGGCGGAGGTTGCAGTGAGCTGAGATGGCGTCACTGCACTCCAGCCTGGGTGACAGAGCAAGACTCTCTCTCAAAAAAAAAGAAAAGAAAAAAAAGCGGACAGTGTGGCTGGGCGCAGTGGCTCACGCCTGTATGTAATCTCAGCACTTTGGGAGGGCCCAAGGCAGGTGGATCACCTGAGGTCAGGAGTTCAAGACCAGCCTGGCCAACATGGTGAAACCCCATCTCTATTCAAAATACAAAAATTAGCCAGGCATAGTGGCACATGCCTGTAGTCCCAGCTATCTGGGAGACTGAGGCAAGAGAATCACTTGAATCCAGGAAATGGAGCTTGCAGTGAGCTGAGATCGCACCATTGCATTCCAGCCTGGGTGACAGAGCAAGACTCCATCTCAAAAAAAAAAAAAAAAAATTGCCGGGCATGGTGGCGGGTACCTGTAATCCCAGCTACTTGTGAGGCTGAGGCAGGAGAATCGCTTGAACCAGGGAGGCAAAGATTGTAGTGAGCCGAGATTATACCACTGTACTCCAGCCTGGGTGACAGAGCTGATCTTTATCTCAAACAAAAAGAAGCAGCCAGAGACTACCTCTCTCTTTTCTCCGCTGTTAGATATGGGTGCTAAATTTCTTTTCAAAGAATCAATATGTCGGCCGGGCGCGGTGGCTCAAGCCTGTAATCCCAGCACTTTGGGAGGCCGAGGCGGGTGGATCACGAGGTCAGGAGATCGAGACCATCCTGGCTAACATGGTGAAACCCCGTCTCTACTAAAAATACAAAAAACTAGCCGGGCGAGGTGGCGGGCGCCTGTAGTCCCAGCTACTCGGAGGCTGAGGCGGGAGAATGGCGTGAACCCAGGAGGCGGAGCTTGCAGTGAGCCGAGATCGCGCCACCGCACTCCAGCCTGGGCGACACAGCGAGACTCCGTCTCAAAAAAAAAAAAAAAAAAAAAAAAGGAATCAATATGTCAGTATGTTGAATTATTTGCCTTCTACTTTTAAACTTAACTTCCTCATAAAGCAACATTTTTCAATTACCTGCTCCACCCTGACTCATTCCGATTACCTGCTCCACCCTGACTCATTCCGATTACCTGCTCTGTCATAACCGTTTTTCCAGCCAAACCACTCACCTTGTCACTCTCTTTAAATTAGCGCATCGGAATTAGTTTAGCCTGTGTGGTCTAACCCTAGCCAACAGGGGAATGACATAGCAGCAGGGGCCACATGCCTCAGGGATAAGAACCCCTTCCCCTCCCTTGTCTAGGTGTATGCTCACCATTGCTCCATCTGTAAGGGCGCGCCCTTCTGTAGAAGTACCTTGCCTTGCTGAGAATTAAAAAAGAAAATTTTATATTCGAGTGCTATTTCTTTTTTTTTTTTTTTGAGACGGAGTCTCGCTCTGTGGCCCAGCCTGGAGTGCAGTGGCCGGATCTCAGCTCACTGCAAGCTCCACCTCCTGGGTTCATGCCATTCTCCTGCCTCAGCCTCCCGAGTAGCTGGGACTACAGGCGCCCGCCACCTCACCCAGCTAGTTTTTTGTATTTTTTAGTAGAGACGGGGTTTCACCGGGTTAACCAGGATGGTCTCGATCTCCGGACCTCGTGATCTGCCCGTCTCAGCCTCCCAAAGTGCTGGGATTACAGGCGTGAGCCACCGCGTTGAGTGCTATTTCTTTTGTATCACCGGAACTTTATATGTAACATCCACCATGTGATGACACAGCAAGATGACAGCTGGGCCAGGAACAGTGGCTCCTGCCTGGAATCCCAGCACTTTGGGAGATCCAGACAGGCAGATCACTTGAGCCCAGGAGTTCAAGACCAGCCTGGGTAACCTAGTGAAACCCCGTCTCTACAAAAAAATACCAAAAGTCAGCTGGGCATGGCGGTGCGTGCCTGTAGTCCCAGCTACTAGTCAGGCAGAGGTGTGGGGATTGGTTGAGCTCAGGAGGTTGAGGCTGCAATGAGCTATGATCGCACCACTGCACTCCAGCCTGGGTAACCAAGCAAGATCCTGTCGCAAAAAAAGAAAGCAAGAGAGAAAGAGAAAGAAAGAAAAGAAAAGAAGACAGCTGACTGTGTGTCTGCATGTCACAGGGCAAATCCCCAAATTGGGGCTCAGCCCAGGAGGCTACACGGGTTCTTGGCTTCACACAGGAAAGAATTTTTTTTTTTTTTTGAGACAGAGTTTTGCCCTTGTTGCCCAGGCTGGAGTGCAGTGGCACAATCTTGGCTCACTGCAACCTCCGCTTCCTGGATTCAAGTGATTCTCCTGCCTCAGCCTCCAGAGTAGCCGGGACTACAGGCGCACGCTACCACACCTGGCTAGTTTGTGTATTTTTAGTAGAGAAGGGGTTTCACCATGTTGGTCAGGCTGGTTTCAAACTCCTGACCTTATGATCCGCCTGCCTTGGCCTCGCAAAGTGCTGGGATTACAGGCATGAGCCACAGCACCCGGCCACAGGAAAGAATTTAAGAGCAAGCCTGTAGAGGAAAATGAAAGCAAGTTTATTAAGAAAGTAAAGGAAGGCCAGGTGAGGTGGCTCACACCTGTAATCCCAGCACTTTGGGAGGCCAAAATGGGCAGATCACAAGGTCAAGAGATCGAGACCAGCCTGGCCAACATGGTGAAACACCGTCTCTACTAAGCATACAAAAATTAGCCGGGCGTGGTGGCAGGTGCCTGTAGTCCTAGTTACTTCAGAGGCTGAGGCAGGAGAATCACTTGAACCCAGGAGGCACAGGTTGCAGTGAGCCGAGATCACGCCACTGCACTACAGCCTGGCAACAGAGTGAGACTCCGTCTCAAAAAACAGTAAAAGGAATAAATGGGTGACTATCGATACCAGAGTAGCAGCCTGGGCTGCTTGACTGACTCTTGTTATGATTATTTCTTGATTATGTGCTAAACCAGCAGTGGATTACTCATGAGTTTTCCAGGAAAGGGGTGGAGAATTCCTAGAACGGATTGTCCTCCCCCTTTCAGACCATATAGAATAACTTGCAGAAGATCCCTGGCATTTGTAAACCATCACGGTGCTGGTGGGACTTTCCTGTAGTATGCTAACGTGTTGCAAGTAGGGCACAGTGAGCTGTGAGGACGAATAGGGGTCACTACTTTCTTTTTTTTTTTTTTTTTTTGAGGCTGAGGGGCCCTCGGCCTGTCACTCCAGGCTGAGGCAGGGCCGGACCTCAGCTCACTGCAAGCCCGCCACTTCCTGGGTTCATGCCATTCTTCCTGTGCCTCAGCTCCTCTCCCGAGTAGCTGGGACTACAGGTGCCCGGCCACCTCGCCTCGGGCTAGTATTTTAGTAGAGACGGGCTCACCAGGTTAGCCAGGATGGTCTTGATCTCCTGACCTCATGATCCGGGCCTGCCTGCCTCCCAAAGTGCTGGGATTTCAGGCTTGAGCCTTCACCAAGGCCCGCTGAGGTCACTTTCATCACCATCTCGGTGTTGGTGGGTTTGGGCTGGCTCCTTTCCCTCAGCCTGCTGTCTCAGTGGGCTCTTTGTGACCTGTATCTTGTGAAACAAGCTGTGCTGAATTCCCATCCCACTGAAACCAGGAAGTGGACCCTCACCAACACCCCAGCCAGGTTGGCACTTTGCTCTCAGACTTTCAGCCTTCAGAATTATGAAAAATATTCACTATCTAAGGCACTGATTTTTTTTTTTTTTTTTTTTTGAGATGGAGTTTTGCTCTCATCATCCAGACTGGAGTGCAATGGTGTGATCTCAGCTCACTCAACCTCTGCCTCCGGTTCAAGCAATTCTTGTGCCTTAGCCTCTTGAGTACCTGGGACTACAGGCACCTGCCACCACACTTGGCTAATTTTTGTACTTTTAGTAGAGATGGGGTTTCACCATGTTGGCCAGGCTCGTCTCGAACTCCAGACCTCAGGTGATTCACCTGCCTCGACCTCCCAAAGTGCTGGTAGTACAAGCATGAGCCACTGTGCTGGGCCATAAGCCACCGATTCTGTGGTGATTTGCATAGCAGCTCGAGCTGAGTGAGACTCCAGTTTCCTACCACTGACCCTCCTGCCAACAGTTATCTGCCCAACATGTCAGCCAGCTGACTGTCTCTTGCCAGCCAGTGAACCCAGATGGCACCACAGGGACCAGAGTTGAGCCATCTTAGCTGAACACAGCCTAAATTACCAACTCCCATAATTATCAGCAAATCAGTGGATAGCGACAACTGATGTATTCTTGGGTACTAGGGTGGTGGGAGAGGCCCAGCCACTTGCTGAGACGGGGCAAGGTGTGTGGGTTTTTTTTCTGGGGTTGTGAAACTGCAAATGGGATGTGAGCACTGTCAGAGTTAACTTGCTAAAACCGGTCCCCGCAGTTACGCTGAAAGCTCTGGCACGTGTGAAACCAGCAAACGTGAAAACAACGCACCTTGGCGGGAAGCAGAGTCACCTACACCACCTGCTGTGCACACTGGTGTTCCCAAGGGCAGTGCACTGCACATCCTGGGCCAGCTGCTTCGTGGCCGTCTCTCCCACCGGCGCCTGCAGGTGTTGGCCGCCCACTCTCCCTCGGCGTCTCCTTCCTTCTCGTGGAGCTCCTTCCCATAGCGCTGCCCAGTGTGGGTCTGAGTGGGGTGGGATTCCCATCACAGACTCCAGTAAACAGATGAACCCCGAGAGTGAGCCATCCCTGTTGTCCGTTGCGGTGGACCTCTCCCTCTCCTTCCCCATGGGAGATTTTTCTCTGCCCCATCCCACCTCCCTCTGCTCTCCTCCCCTCCCCAACACCCAGCTTCCAGCTCTTTTCTTATGCAGAGGCTTTCTCTGCACCAGAGCCTAAGCAGCCTTCTTCCCTCTGGATCCACAGGCAGCTCTCCACCTGCCCAACACTCCCCCAGGTGTGCCCTGGGCCCCAAAGCACCCCACTTCTCTCCAGCCCAACCTCAGAAGGCTGCCCCGAGCACTAGCCTCTGTTGGGGGAGGGAGGACTAATGAGACGCAGTGTAGCCATGCTAAACGCACTTTTATCAGGGGACGTGCGCAGAATGTCAGGCCTTTTGTGGGCTAGTTATGCACCCCCTAACACCACTCCCCAGACCCCACCACCCCTCCACCCCACCCCCAACCCCATCTCATTGCCCTGCGGAAGTCCCTGCCTCTCCCATCCAGTGACTCAGCCACTCCCGCCTCGGGGTGTGGCCCTGGAGCCCTGACCCCTCCAGCTGCCTTCCTTGCCAGGTGGGGATTCTGCCTGCAGCCAGGCCCCAGGCACTCGTGATAGCGAGACAGCGGCAGGAGACAGACAAACGCCTACGCAGATAGGAGTGGGTCCCTGGTGGAGCCCCACCTCCAAGCCAAAGACAGCCTGAAAGCCAAGCTACAAGTTAAATCTCAGTCCGGCTTGAGAACCTGTCTTCCTGTCTGGCGCACTTTCCTCTGATTTGTCCCCACCCTTCACCTATTTTACATATGCCTACCCGACATAATTGGCTTTCTACACCGTTATGCCCACCTTTCAGTGGTGCCTTTGCTTTAGCCTCTCTCTGCATGCCCACAAACCAATCAGCACGCCCTCCCCTGTTCTGAGTCCATGACAGCCCAGGACTCAGCCACATTGGGAGAGAAACTGCCTCAGCATTATCCCCTCCGCTGACAGCTACTCCATTGCTCAATAAAATTGTTCTCCACCCTCCTCACTCTTTATTGGGGTGTTCTGGGGTTGTTTGTCTAGAGACAGAGTCTCACTCTGTCACAGAGGCTGGAGTGCAGTGGCGCAATTTCGACTCACCGTAACCACCTCCTGGGTTCAACCAATTCTACTTCAGCCTTCCAAGTAGCTGAGACTACAGGTGCCTGCCACCCCAGGGTAATTTTTTATTTGTATTTTAATTTGTTTTATTTTTTGAGACAGAGTCTCACTCTGTCACCCAGGCTGGAGTGCAGTAGCATGATCTTAGCTCACTGCTGCAACCTCCATGTCCCAGGTTCAAGTGATTCTCTTGCCTCAGCCTCCTGAGTAGCTGGAATTACAGGTACACGCCACCACACCTGGCTTTTTTTTTTTTTTTTTTTTTAGTAGAGACAGAGTTTCACCATGTTGGTCAGGCTGGTCTCGAACTCTTGACCTCAAGTGATCCTCCCACCTCAGCCTCCCAGGCCTGAGCCACTGCACACAGCCCCTCCTCACTATCTGATTGTCAACAGATCCTCATTCTTCTTGGATGCAGTACAAGAGCATGGGGCCCACCGAACGTGGTACAGAGAAGGCTGTGACACTGTGGCCCTCCGCCCTCTGTGGCAGAAATGGCGCTGGGCCTGAGCCAGCCCTGAAGTCGAGGACCGAGGCAGGGCAAGGGTGTTGCTGGCTGGGTGTCTCCAGCTGGCAAAAGTGATTGAGGAAAGTCATGCATCACTCAGGTGGGAACAGGTGTCTGGCCGGCCACAGCCAGTGCCCCATGATGCCCCCTGTGCCCTCTATTGTGGAGGGAGAAAGCGATGGTGGGAGAAAACTGCCCTAGAGGTCCGGTGGGTCCCCCGCATCCCACTCTCCCCACTGTCACAGACGCGCATGACACTCACCTTCCACTGCAAGGCCCTCAGGCCCTCTGGGCTGGCACCTTTGGGAGAAAGTGTATTTTTTAAAATTTATTTTAGATGGGTTCTTGCTCTGTCCCTCCCCCAAGCTGGAGTGCAGTGTCGTGATCTTGGCTCACTGCAACCTCTGCTTCCCAGGTTCAAGCTATTCTGCCTCAGCCTCCTAAGTAGCTGAGATTACAGGGGCATGCCACCACGCCCAGCTGATTTTTGTATTTTTGGTAGAGACGGGGTTTCACCACGTTGCTCAGGCTGGTCTCCAACTCCTGACCTCATGTGATCCGCCTGCCTCGGCCTCCCAAAGTGCTGGGATGACAGGCGTGAGACACCGCACCGAGCCAAGTAAGTGTATTTTGTTGGTCTCCTATTCCTGAGGTCAGGCGTTGCCATCAGGCTCTCTGGGACCATGGTGGGTGGAGGGTGTGAATCTCTTTGTGCCAGGCTTCCATGGGCATTAAGCACTGGCCAAAGCGCGGGGTCCCTGCCTGCACGGAAAACACTCCCCACCCCCAAAGTAACGCCTGGATCCCGGCAGTCACGGCTTCTTCTAGCAAAGTGAAGAGAGGCAGAGGCCCAGAAAGCCAGAAGCCAGGTGGGGCACGTTTCTGTGTCACCCTCCCTCAAGCCCACCCCAAACCTGCCCAGGCAGCAACACTTCTCCCGGAGCTGGGGAGGAAAGGACAGGCCTCAGGGCAGGGACCCCAGAAGGAGACAGGATGGGGGGTGCGCGCCAGGGAAGAGCACTGGGAGGCAAGGCCTGGGTTCTCTGCAGGCAGTGGCTGGCCCCTAACCCCATCGCCCTCTGCCCCAGGGGAGGGTGTAAGCCGTGGGGTGCCCAGGAGCTGCTGGCCTTAGCAGGGCTCCCCTGCCACCTGCCTCTCCTCACTCTTGGGGCGCCTCTGAACCCGACACCTTCTCCTACCAGGCCCCATCACCACAATCTGCCCCACGTGGGCTCAGACGCCCAAAGCCCCGGAGGCGGAGGTGGGGGCTGGGGGTTGGGTTGTGTGTAGCGCAGCGGGTAAGAGGACCAGGAAAGGTGAAGCTGTGAAGAGGCAGGGTGGGGCAGAGTGGGAAAGGCGGAGAGGGGGAGAGGGCAGGGGGAGCAGAGTGGGAAAGGCGGGGAGGGGGAGGGGGCAGGGGGATGGGTGCGGGGGGGGAAGGGGGGAGAGGGTGGGAGAGGGGCAGGGCAGGGCAGAGAAGCCAGCGAGGGGTGAGGCTGCCAGGACATGGTGGGGACTTCCCTGGCACCCCAGACCCCCTCGGGAGCTGCTGCCAGGCCGGGACAAGGTCTGGCAGGCACCCGAAGTCCCGCCCTGCACGGGGCTGGTTCCACAGGCCGGGTTGTCCAGGTTGCCGTCAGGCATGGGGTCCTCGTGCCCCTCCCTGCCCCGAGATCACCTCTCTCGTTGGTGCCCTCCTCTGTGCTCTGCGCACCTCCACCCCAGCGCTTGTCTCGGCTCCTAGGACCAGGGGCCTGGACGCTGCTCAGGGCAGAGGCGCCCCCTCTGAGGAGCTGGCCCCTCAGCCACACTCCGAGATAGCCGCCTCCAGGGTCGCCTTTCCTTGGAGCCCTGCCGCCCGCCACCCGCCGCTCACTCTGCACACACAGCAGAAGGGACGTGGTGTCCCCCAGGCTCTGGCCCCCCAGGACCTGCGTGGACCTGGCTCAGGGCACCTCGCCCACTTCCGTAAACTGGGAGGACGGATGAACCCCGACACAGGCGACGGAGGGGCTGCCCTCTCCGTGCAGAGTTCCTACCCTCAAGACTTCTGGCCCCGCTGGTGAATGGTGGCTGGGAGCAATGGGGCAGGGCCAGCCTCCCTCCTTCCTCCCAGGCTGACCTCTGCCTTCCTTCGAGCACTTCCTGTCATTATTAAAGAACTGAGTGTGGACAGAGCTGTCATTGCACCTGTCCTCGCCAGCGCCCAGCTGGAAGCTGAGGTGACTTCACTGCCCGTTGACCTGCAGGCATAGTGGGCCACACCCCCCTCAGCCGTCCGGGCCCTCACCTGCCCCTCCTGCCCACAGACAGCGCCTGCTTGGCCTCAGATCAAGTCCCACAGAGGCTGCCGTGCCTGCCGCCTCCACCCCATTCCCCCACAAGGCAGCGAGGCCTTCCCGGAAAATAAGCCTGGACTCTTCACAACCCTGCTGGAGGCAAGGCCCGCCCTGCGCTCAGGAGGCCGCCACCTCCCACTGGTGTCTGGGAGGGGCCTGGCGCACCACAGACCTAGAGGCAGCGCAGGCTTTCCAGGAATTTTGCTGCAAAGGAAAGGAGAAAAGCAGGAGGAGGGGAGAAGGGAGGAGGGAGGAGGCCCAGAGGGGCTCATCTTCAGGCAGCGGACAGCCACGGGCGTGAAACCTGCTGCGCACCCTGACCTGCACATGAACACACACAGCAACATGTCACACACAGGAACACAAAGTCCCACTTACATGCTTCTATTTTTTTTTTTTTTTTTTTTGAGACGGAGTCTCGCTCTGTCGCCCGGGCTGGAGTGCAGTGGCCGAATCTCAGCTCACTGCAAGCTCCGCCTCCCGGGTTTACGCCATTCTCCTGCCTCAGCCTCCCGAGTAGCTGGGACTACAGGCGCCTGCCACCTCGCCCGGCTAGTTTTTTGTATTTTTTAGTAGAGATGGGGTTTCACCGTGTTAGCCAGGATGGTCTCGATCTCCTGACCTCGTGATCCGCCCGTCTCGGCCTCCCAAAGTGCTGGGATTACAGGCTTGAGCCACCGCGCCCGGCCCTTACATGCTTCTAAATGCAGACGCGTGCCTGCATCAACGAGCTGGAGCACATGAGCAAATGCACGTGTACATGCACTATGTGAGCACAAACCCGTGGACACAACACGCACGTGCGTGCATATGCGCACAAACGTGCACACGCACGTGTGCACACACACACAAACGCACACGCACGTGCGTGCAGACGCGCACAAACACGCACACAACATGCACATGCATGCACACACAAACATGCACACAACACACACATGCATACACATACGCATAACACGCACATGCGTGCACACACGCACAAACATGCATACAACACACACGTGCATACACATGCGCAAACGCACACAACACGCACGTGCATACATGCGCGCAAACACGCACACAACACGCACGTGCATACACACGTGCACAAACACACATGCATGCACAAGCACACAAGCATGCACACAACACACACGTGCATACACATGCACACAAACACGCACTGCATACACGCGCCCAACGCCCACACAACACGCACGTGCATGCAAACGCGCACAAACGCGTTCATTAGTCGCTACTCAGGCTTCTGGAGTCTCCTGCCACTATGAGCAAGGATTCTGGGCCCACACCCAGCTAATGGGCTCCAGCTGGACCAGAGCTAGAAGCCCACCAGGCAGAGTTGGGTACCCCCCGCTTTAGGTGCCCACCACCAGCCAAAGCTCTCAGGCCTGCCTGTGTTCAGCCTGGGGTACACAGCAGTTCTGGGTTTCTGATTACCTAAGATAACGTTTCCTTCTGTTGGCATCTGAATTTCCAGTTATTTGTGGCTGCAGCATCCCAATGCACACACCATCAGAAATCTCCTTCAGCGTACTAGCCTCAGACCTACCAGGGCAGAGACCTTGTCTTGTTTGCTGGAAGATCACCTAGCAGCAGGTGCTAATACACATTTGTTGGATGAATGAGGGAGCGTGACAGAGCCTTCGGGGTGAGGCTCAGGCCAGGCCAGCCAGGCAGGGTGGGGGTCTGCTCTGGCCCCAGAGGTCTTGGAGGGAAAGGCCAAGAGGCAGAATGTGGTGGTGAAGAGTGGAGGGTGCAGAGCCCCAGGCTGCCACAACACCCCTGCCCTGAACACCTCCGGCTGGGCTCAAGGTTGGGCTGCAGGATCTGGGTGAGCACTGCACTCCAGCCTGGTGACAGAGCGAGACTCAGTCTCAAAACAAAAACAAAAACTTAGCCAGGTGTGGTGCTGAGCACCTGTAGTCCTAGCTACTCAGGAGACTGACAAGAAAGGATCACTTGAGCCCAGGAGGTCGAAGTTGTAATGAGCAGGGATTGCACCACTGCTCTCCAGCCTGGGCGACAGAGAGATCTTGCCTCATACAAAACAAAACAAACAATAAAAAATACGCAAAAGAGCCAGGAGACAGCATAAGAAGGACCCACAGGGCACCACCTCGTCCCCACTGTGTTCAGGCCTGGCAGTCGGGCCCAAGCCCAAATGGCCCCATCCACAACCTCAGAGCAGCTGGGAGGGCCGGGTGTGAGGACTACCATGTACAGGGGCGGGCCCAAGGCCCCTGGCCCCGGGCCCACCATGACTTAGGTCAGCAGGGCACTGAGGGAGCCTGTGCCGAGACTGGGTGTTGCTACTGGGCACTAGATTTTTAAAATAACGGCTTTAATGAGACATAATTATATAATTCCCATATCATACAATTCATCCATTTAAAGTGTGCAATTCTGTGGGTTTTAGCATATTCAGAGGTATGCAAACACCACCACGGCCAATATCAAAACACTTCCTCACCCCAGAAAGAAACCCCAAACCAGCAACCGTCGCTCCCACCCCCTCCCCCAGACACCGGCAGCGCCATCTCCCTTCTGCCCTCTGGACGTGCCCATTCTGGACACGTCATGTGAGCGGGATCACGCCATCTGCTCCTTGTGCCTGGATTTTCACTTAGCATGATGTCTCCGAGGTCCGTCTGTGTCGTCCAGTGCCTCAGGGTCTTGTTCCTTTTGACCGTGGGCGCCGTTCCATGGCCTGGATTCCAGCGCCTGGACTGGCCATGTTTAGTCTATGTATGCCTCAGTGAATGGATGGGGTTTCCACCTTGCTGCTATGGCAAAGGATGCTGCCGTATGGCCAAGGATGCTGCCGCGAAGTTTGGTGCACAGGCATCTGTTCAAGTCTTGCTTTCGGTTCCTGTGGGTGGAGCTAGGGGTGGAATTGCTGGGTCACAGGGTGACTCTTGGAGGAGCTGCCAGGCTTAGGTGGAGCTAGGGGTGGAATTGCTGGGTCACAGGGTGACTCTTGGAGGAGCTGCCAGGCTTATTCCAGAGGGCCACATGGGTTGACATTCCCACCAGCACTGCACAGCGTTCCAGTGACTCCATGTCATCCCGTGCTGGTTATTCACCTTTAGTAATACGACCACCCTTGTGGGTGTGCAGTATCTCTCTGTGGATGCCATTTGCATTTCCTTGATGGCTAAGTATGTTGAGCATCTTTGCATTTGCTTGAGGGCAAGTTCTACATTTTGTATATCTTTGGAAGATCTGCCCAGCCCCTTTGGCACAGGCCCAAAGTTGTTTGTTTGTTTGTTTGTTTTTGAGAGGGAGTCTCACTCTGCCACCCAGGCTGGAGTACAATGGCATGATCTCGGCTCACTGCAACCTCCGCCTCCCAGGTTCAAGCGATTCTCCTGCCTCAACCTCCGCCTCCCAGGTTCAAGCGATTCTCCTGCCTCAGCCTCCCGAATAGCTGGGACTACAGGCATGCGCCACCACGCCCGGTTAATTTTGTATTTTTAGTGGAGACGGGGTTTCACCATGTTGGTCAGGTTGATCTTGAACTCCCGACCTCAGGTGATCTGCCCAGGCACAGGTCCAGAATTTTAAGAAAAACCACAAAGCGCTACGAAGTTTGAGCCTAGCAGGATGGGGCGCCAGGCCGAGGTTCCTCGGGACGCACGAGGCTGGTGCTCCAGGCCGACTTGCGGGAAGAGGGGGCAGGAAGGGGGCCGGGGGCGGGCTCTCCGGGACAGTTCCGGGAGGGTGTCCTGGGCGGGCCCTGCCTCGGGTCGCAGTTTCACTTTTAGGTTTGGGCACCTCCGCGGAATTCCGCTCGCCGGACAGCTCCCAGGGAGACCAGACGCGCCCCTCGGGCCACCGACGGTCACGGTGAGCTGCTGCCCCGCTCCCTCCCCCGGCCTGGCTGGAGCTCCTGGGTGGGGCCGGTCGCTGGCTCCCGGGTCGGGGATGCTGACCTTGCTGCGCCCCTGCGTCCACGGTCCCAGCGTTCACCCGGAAGGCTCCGCGCCGCACACTGGGGCGGAAGGTCCGGGCTGCGGGGAGGGAAAGTCCGGGCTGCGGGGAGGGAAGGTCCGGGCTGCGGGGAGGGAAGGTCCGGGCTGCGGGGAGGGAAGCTCCGGGCTGCGGGGAAGGCTGCCCTTGGCCAGCCCAGGGGCCCCGCCTTTGGACCTGGGCTTGGGCTTGACTCCCAGGTCCGCCGTCCAGGTCCAGGTGTCCGGGCTGGTGTTCGTCCCGCTCCCAGCTGCCTTCTGGGCCCAGCCTCCACTTTCAGCAGGGCCGGCACTCAGAGGCTTCCTGGGGCAGCCGCGGCCCCTCCACTGGGGCCCAGGTGACCCCTATTCCAGCAGAGGCCCGCTATGGCCTCTAACGCCTGAAGCCTCAGCCTTGGACAGGTGGCCTAGACACAGAGAAGGCCCTGGAGGACGCAGCTGGGATGGGGCGACACTCTGGCTGGGTCTTACAGTGAGTCCCTGTGCCTTTTCAGGAGGTGACAGCTTGTTTCCTCGCAGCCAGAGGCAGCCATTCTAGCGGACAGAGCCCTCTGTGTTAGAGCAGGTCTGGGCATCAGGCCCCACTGTCCCGGGCTGGAGGTGCTCATGGCCCCGTAGACAGCAGGGAGGACACTATTTCTGTGTTGGGGAGCAGCCAGGGACAGGAGTTTTCTGCCAGCCGGAGCATCCCAGGATGAGCTGGGCAGGCCTGCTCTCGAGGGAGGGAGTCCCCCACCATGGGAGGCATCCAGGTACTGACCCTTCTCCCACTCCCTCCTGCCCTCCCGCGGAGGGCACAATGCCTCACCCATTTTCCCTCCTCAGGAGCATGGGGTCAGCCTTTGAGTGGGTGGTCCGGAGAGTGGTCCAGGAGCTGGACCACAGTGGGGAGCTCATCCCCATGACCAGCCCAAAGGACTCCCCTGGCTTCCAGCCCTACTTCCTGGTGGTCAGGAAGCCCTCAAGCTCATGGTTCTGGAAACCGTGTTATAAGCCTCTCAACCTGTCAATCAAGGACATCCTGGAGCCGGATGCCCCAGAACCAGGTGCCTGACGTGGTGCTGAGGCAGAGCCCCAGGGAGGCTGGGTGGGAGAGGGCAGTGGGCCAGGTCCAGCCAGCCACCCGCCGTGCTCTGCAGGCTGTAGCTCTGGGCCTCCCTTCCAGAGGGCAGGGCTTTTCCAAAGGTCCCTCTGCCCTGGTTATGGGACAGGGCTGGTGGGGGCAGGGGAGAGGCGGGGTGGGTGGGCAGGGCCTCAGGTCTGGCCTTGCTTTAGATTTGCAGCGTGGCAGCACCTTCCACTTCTACGATGCCGTGGATGGGCAGCTACGGGGCGGCGTGGAACTGTCAGCCCCAGGACAGGCGAAGATCGCAGGCGGGGCCTCGGTGTCTGACAGCTCCAGCACCTCAATGCATGTGTACTCACTGAGTGTGGACCCGAACACCTGGCAGACCCTGCTCCATGAGAGGTGGGCCCAAAGAGGGCAGGGCCCCACCGACCCCAAGCAACCCTGCTTTTATTTATTTATTTTTAGCCGGGTGTGGTGGCTCACGCCTGTAATCCCAGCACTTTGGGAGGCTGAGGCAGGTGGATCACCTGAGGTCAGAAGTTCAAGACCAGCCTGGTGAACATGGTGAAACCCTGTCTCTACTAAATACACAAAAATTAGCCGGGTGTGGTGGCAGACACCTGTAATCCCAGCTACTCAGGAGGCCGAGGCAGGAGAATGGCGTGAACCCAGGAGGCGGAGCTTGCAGTGAGCCGAGATCACACCACTGCACTCCAGCCTGGGTGACAGAGCAAGACTCCGTCTCAAAAAAAAAAAAAAAAAAAAATTTATTTATTTTTTAAATTATTTTTTGAGGTGAGGTTTTGCTGTCTTGACCAGGGTGGTCTTGAACTCCTGGTCTCAAGCAATCCTCCTGCCTCGGCCTCCCAAAGGGCTGGGATTACAGGGTGAGCCACTGTGCCCGGTCCCAGCCTTGCTCTTGGGAAGGTCACAACCTTGGGGCATCTGAAAAGTCCCAAAGGCAAAGGAGCGCTGTGGCTGGAACCGGGTTGTGGAAGGACGCTGCAGGGGTCATCTGGGGCCTCAGCTGCCAGGACTGGATCCTAAGGACCAGACTGAGCCCCAGGCTGCTGTGAGGACAAGTGGTGGTGTGAACATAGGGGCCCAGATGAGGGGGCTGCTCCCCGAGTCTGGACTTGGAGTCCCCGAGTCCACCTTTCCCCATGGGATCCCATCCCCGTGGAGAGCCCACAGAGAGGCTGCCGGTCCCCTGGCATCCACAGACGTCTGGAGGCCCCTCTGCACCACCTCCCTCAGTGGCATGGGGCTGTGAGGGGAGGGAAGACATCTTCGGGGACTGTGGCCCAGTGAGCTTGTGGCTTCTCGGACCACAGGCACCTGCAGCAGCCAGAGCACAAAATCCTGCAGCAGCTGCGGAGCCGCGGGGACAACGTGTATGTGGTGACGGAGGTGCTACAGACGCAGAAGGAGGTGGAAGTCACACAGACCCACAAGCGGGAGGGTTCGGGCCAGTTTTCCCTGCCGGGAGCCATGTGCTTGCAGGTATGTAGCCAGCCCCGGGCCACACTTGGCCCCACATGGGCATGCAGCGGCGGGTGATGGAGGCTGCGGGGCTGGGCTCTGCCAAGGCCCCTCAGAGCAGCTCCCAGCCCTGTGCTTGGCTGCGGAGCTGAAGTCACCTGGTGGCAGGCCTGCCCCCAGCACCCAGCCCACACCTGCACCCAGCCCACACCCATACCCCACAGTCTGGTGCCCAGGGCCCAGCCCTGAGCCCATCTTCATGCCTCAGGGTGAGGGCCAGGGCCACCTGAGCCAGAAGAAGACGGTCACCATCCCCTCGGGCAGCATCCTCGCATTCCGAGTGGCCCAGCTGGTTATTAACTCTGACTTGGGTGAGCTGGAGTTGGGGGTGTCTCGGGCCCAGGCTCTGGAAGAGAAGCAGGGAGGCCTGCGGAGAGCTACCTGCCAGCATGGGCTGCTGTGGGCCCCTGGCTGAACAACGTCCTGTGTCTGGCAGGTGGCTGAGGTCCTGTGCTCTGGTGTGTGGGTGATTGGGCAGGGCCTGAGCTGGAAGGGAGCTCCCAGTAGGGGAGGGGAGGGGAGGCTGGGATCTAGGTGACATGCCTGTCCCTGTCTGTTCCCACCTGGCTGGCAGACATCCTTCTCTTCCCGGATAAGAAGCAGAGGACCTTCCAGCCGCCCCCGACAGGTGAGAACCGAGAGACCCCAGCGTGGGGTGTCCGGTGGGAAAAGCACGCTTCCTTGGCAATTGAGGCTTTCTTCTCATGTTCTCAGGGCATAGGGAGGCCGGGCAGCCCCCTGAGGCGGTGGGCACCCCCCATACACACACAAGGGGTGACACAGGACAGTTGACCCTGGGCCTCCCTGGCCCCCCCCGCCCTGGGCTGCCATTGTTAGAGGTGGTGACCGGGGCTGTGACGGCCCAGGGAAGTCCTCAGCCCTCTCTGGCTCAGACACCCATCTCCTGCACTGACCAGCCCTGCCCTCCCATACCCCTGCCCAGGCCACAAGCCTTCCAGGAGTGTAGGCGCCTGGCCACAGCTGCACTCAGTCCTCTCCATGATGGGGTGCCTCCACAACTTCTCGGCAGGTCAGTACCCTCCTGACCGCCCTGGGGACCTTTGGTGGGCTCTCCTTCTGCCCCCTGGGGTCTGCCTATCCTGACCAAGGCTTTCCAGGGCCCTGTAAGCACCTAGGCAGTGCCAGCTCCTCTGTTCCTACAGATGGGGTCCCTGCGGAGGGGACGTTCACTGAAGACTTCCAGGGCCTAAGGGCAGAGGTGGAGGCCATCTCCAAGGAACTGGAGCTCTTGGACAGAGAGCTGTGCCAGCTGCTGCTGGAGGGCCTGGAGGGGGTGCTGCGGGACCAGCTGGCCCTGCGAGCCTTGGAGGAGGCGGTGAGCAGGGGAGGGTGCCCGGGGCACACAGGGCCTGCCCAGCCAGCCAGGCTCACCTGCCCCTCCCATGCCCACAGCTGGAGCAGGGCCCGAGCCTTGGGCCAGTGGAGCCCCTGGACGGTCCAGCAGGTGCTGTCCTGGAGTGCCTGGTGCTGGAATCCAGAATGCTGGTGCCAGAACTTGCCGTCCCCGTTGTCTACCTGCTGGGGGCGCTGACCAGTGAGCGGCCCCTGGGGGCAGGTGGGGAGTGGGAGGGAGAGAGGTGGGCGTTCCCAGATGGGCCTTCAGGAACCGCCTCTTACCTGACTCTCTCCCAGTGCTGAGTGAAACGCAGCACGAGCTGCTGGCGGAGGCGCTGGAGTCGCAGACCCTGTTGGGGCCGCTCGAGCTGGTGAGAGGGTTCAGGCTGCAGGAGGATGGGCTGAGCCAGTGGAAGGGGCCCTGTTGCACCTGAGAAGGGATGGTATGGGCAGGCCCAAGGTGCCCAGGTTTCCCCATCTGACAGACTCCTGCCCTGTCTTGGCAGGTGGGCAGCCTCTTGGAGCAGAGTGCCCCGTGGCAGGAGCGCAGCACCGTGTCCCTGCCCCCCGGGCTCCTGGGGAGCAGCTGGGGTGAAGGGGCACCGGCCTGGGTCTTGCTGGAGGAGTGTGGCCTGGAGCTGGGGGAGGACACGCCCCACGTGTGCTGGGAGCCGCAGGCCCAGGGCCGCATGTGTGCACTCTACGCCTCCCTGGCACTGCTATCAGGACTGAGCCAGGAGCCCCACTAGCCTGTGCCCAGCATGGCCTGGCAGCTCTCCAGCAGGGCAGAGTGTTTGCCCACCAGCTACCAGCCCTAGGAAGGCCAGAAGCCCAGCAGCCACGTGGCCAGTCTACCATGGGGCCCAGGAGCTGGGGAAACACAGTAAAGGTGGTGTACGAAGGAAAGGCTGGTAGCAGAGTTTTTGAGGGGTCCTGGATCTGGGTAGGGTGGGTAGGGGTGGGGACAGTACCTATGCAGGATCAGGAGGGACATCAGGGCCACGTGCAGGTGTGTCTGCATCGTCCCGCTTCTTTTGCACCCTAGAGCTAAGGGGAGCCCCATGCTGGGCTTGGCTGCTCTAGAGTAATGGGCCCATGGCCCTGCCCACCCCTGTCTGTGTGTTTCTCTGCCTGTGAGGAAGGGCAGGGCGATTTAGGTGAGACAGTTCCACCAGGCGTGTCCATGGCTGAGGCATGGCAGGAACCTCTGCTTCAGGGAGCTTGAGGCGTGTGCCGCAGAAGGGCGTGGCCATCCTCGGCCCACAGGTGCTTTAGGGGTGCAGGTGTGACTGATGACAGGCCCTGCCTTCCTGGGGCCACACAGGAGGTTCCCGGGGAAGCAATACTAAAGAAACTTACCTTTAGTCCGTTTCACCCTCATCTGCTCGCCTGAGCTAAGAGCCTGGAGAGAGGAGGTCCCCTGGCCTGTGGGAATTAAGCAGGTCCAGAGTCACATCAAGTTGCTTACTTGCAGGAGCTCAGCAGCTGTGGCCTCCAGGTCCAGGGAGGGACACGCAACACTTGGTGTGGCCAGGGAGTTATTGTTCCTGGGAGAGTGGACAGCCTTCCTTGGTAGGGACCAGTCTACCTGCACACGGTGGCTAGCCTTCCCTGCTTCTAGCAGGGCACACAATGGCCACACAACTTGCAGAGCTTGCAAAAGAGAAGGAACAGTGGACTCAGCTACAACTGGGACATTAAATCCACCAGAAAACCTGGTATCCAGGCCCAACAGTGATCTTTTTTTTTAATTTTATTTTTATTTTTATTTATTTATGTATATTTTGAGACAGAGTCTCTCTCTGTCGCCAGGCTGGAGTGCAGTAGCGTGATCTCGGCTCACTGCAACCTCTGCCTCCCGCAGTTCTCCTGCCTCAGCCTCCCAAGTAGCTGAGACTACAGGCGCGCACCACCACACCCGGCTAATTTTTGCATTTTTACTAGATACGGGGTTTCTCCATGTTGGCCAGGATGGTCCCGATCTCTTGACCTTGTGATCCGTCCACCTCAGCCTCTCAAAGTATTGGGAATACAGGTGTGAGCCACCTCGCCCGGCGGACTTTTTAAAAAAATTTTTTTTAAGAGACAGGGTCCTGTTCTGTCGCCCAGGCTGCGTAGTGACACAATCATGGTTCATAGCAGCCTCGATCTCCTGAGCTCAAGGAGATCTCCCGCCTCAGCCTGCTGAGTAGCTGGACTATAAGCACATACCACCAGTCCTGGCTAATTTTTTAATGTTTTGTAGACATAGGATATTGCTATGAATAGTGACATTAACATTGAAATAGGAGACAAAGCAAACTCCAGATATCTCAGATCCAAGTTACAGAACTTCCTAGACACTCCCACCCACAGTGTAGGAAGAAACTCAACGCCTCTCAGACTCATGGTCCTCCTTTGAAAACCCTTTCGGGTGACTCGAAAGGGTGAGTGGGGTAGGAGTAGCCCGGGTCCAAGAAAGCATTTGAAATGGGCAGGCACACAAGGCAAAGCCTCGGCGCCCTGAGACGATCAAGGCCATGCCACGCGATAGGCCACACCTGAGCTCCATCTTGAGTGTTGCGCCACCAGTGAGCTCTCGGCAACATTGCCCATCAGAGATTAGGCATCAAGGCCAAGACTGTCCTGGCCCGCTGGCTAGAGGTGGAAAGGGAATGAGTGTCAGGGTGCACCTGCCCTCTTGCCCTCCAATCTTAGACCCCGTTGGAAGATTTGCCCTGGGGTGGGCTCTCTGCAGGTGGGTCTGATGGACCCCGGGGGCCACAGCATCCCCATGGAGGGATCAGCCCCCTGTGCCACCTGGAGCCAGGGAAGAGTCACACTCCAGAGACCAGGTGGACTTTACATGAACCTCACTCCTCCTGGCAGGGCAACCAGGTTCTGGGCAGTGCCAGAGCAAGGCGGGGCTGGACACATTCCTAACAGGCAGCTGTGTGGTGCAAGCCATGCCTGTACTGCAGACAGCCTGCTGCAGGATGGCACAGACTCTCCTGGGCACCATGAGGGAGGGGAGGAGCACGGGGTGCTGCCTGCACACCGCAGTGCGCTCCCCGCCTGAGCCCCCATCTGGAGTGAGCATAACATCACTGTTGGGTTTGCCCGCAAGACTGTCCAGCGTGCTGTGCGGTGTGGGCATGCCTCTGCTAGGCTGGCAGCACATGCTTGCCCTGGGGGCTGGCTCCTGGTTGCAAAGTGAGCAAGGAGGCCGGGCTTGCTTCCCTCTTTGGGGCTGCTACCGAGAGGATCCATGTGGCTGTGTCCTAAAACCCGTCCCTGCCAGTGCTGAGGGTGTGCCCCCCATGGGTGCTCCCAGCCTGTCCTTGGAGGTGCGGACCTCGGACAGATGGCTGGCTTGAGAGCTTCCTGAAGGCTAGCACGGACGTCCAAGGTGCTTCCATCTGACCTTCACTGGGCATCTGGTGGCCTCTGGCCTCTCTGACTTTCTATTGATCTGTTTCTTGTATGTTGAATCCCGTTTTGGTATCTGCTGTGGAGGATCCAAACTAATCCACCAAACCTTGCCCCCTGCTCCACAGAGACCCATGCCCTTGACCTGATCCTCAGCTTCCTGCATATGACCTGCAAAGAGACCCTCACCCCAGTGCTGACAGCTCTAACCCCATCCATTCCGTGCCTGTTAGACCAGAGTGCAGCTTCTCTGTCTTACGGTTAACCCAACCTGACCTGGTCGTAGCCTGTGCCTGGAGTCTGCCTGACCTTTAACCCTGCTGCCAAACCGGCCCTTTACCTGGGGCCATGTCGGGGCCTATGGCTTATGACCCCAGCCTGAGCCAGATCTTGGACCAGGGTCAGCTCCCATAACCACATTCGAAACAGATGCGGCCGGGCGCGGTGGCTCAAGCCTGTAATCCCAGCACTTTGGGAGGCTGAGACGGGCGGATCCCGAGGTCAGGAGATCAAGACCATCCTGGCTAACACGGTGAAACCCCGTCTCTACTAAAAAATACAAAAAACTAGCCGGGCGAGGTGGCGGGCGCTTGTAGTCCCAGCTACTTGGGAGGCTGAGGCAGGAGAATGGCGTGAACCCGGGAGGTGGAGCTTGCAGTGAGCCAAGATCTGGCCACTGCACTCCAGCCCAGGCGACAGAGCGAGACTCCGCCTCAAAAAAAAAAAAAGAAAGAAACAGATGCTCAACGCTTTCCATCCATGTGTGTTTATTTTAGATGTTTTCTGTATGGGAGCCGGGGAGACAGGTCAGTAGGACCCCATGCCTGCTCCTGAGGCCCCAGTCTGGGGAAATGGTCCCAGCCCTTCACAAGGCTGTGCACACACCCTGTGCATGTGTGGAGGCTTCACTGAGGGGGAGGCTGCAAAGGAGGCCTTGAATGTGAGGACATTTCCAGGCAGGCATCCTAGGTGCAGGAACCTGCTGTACAAAGTCAGAGAGGTGAGGGCACAGCACTGCCGGCTCCCAGAACAGCCTCTTCCTCATGTGTCCAGTGGCGCGTTCCTCATTTAACCCTGGGAGAGGTGCTGGGGTAGTGTCATGAGTGCTCAGTCTGACTGGGCGTGCACACAGGACCCCCACATCTGAACCCCCAGGTGTGATCGAGGGCCTACGTGGTCCAGCTTGGGGGGAGGTCGGGGCAGCTTCTGGAGAAGGCCTGGCTCCTATGAGGCCTGACATGATGAAGGGGGGTGATGATGGCTTGGCTGAGGGGGCACAGCAGGTGCGGCCGGGAGACAGGTCAACACTCTTGAGCAGAGAGGATGCCCGCCAGGAGCCTCAGGATGCTGGCAAGGAATGGGTTGCAGGATGAGGATCGGGGGTGCAGCTGCAGGGCCGGCCAAGGCCCGGACAGGCCACGGTGGAGACCCAGGAGGGCAGCCTATGGGACCACCAGCTTTGGGGTCCCCCACCAGACTCAAGAGGCCAGGTGCCATCTGGGCCAGGAGCCAGGCCCAAGGTGGGGCACGGGGCACGCTCCAGGGGGCTGTGAGAACAAGAGCCCTGACGGGGACAGATGGGTGCCGGCTGTCCCTCTGGGTCGCCATCAGGGTGGTGGGTGCCTGAAAAGGGGGCGCGGGGGGGGGGGGGTGGGTGCGGGCACTGGCATCCAGCACCAGGCCCAGGGAGCCCCTCCGTCGGGGTGGGGACGGGCTGCTGTGCCCGTGGGGTCCTCGAGTCGGATCCTGGCCCGCGGGTCCCAGCCCCCAGCCTCAAACTCGGCGGGGTCCGGAGCAGCCCCAGCGGCCCGCCAGGCTCGGGCGCTGGAAGGGGCTGTCGGCGAAGACGGGTGGGGGCCGTGCGGGGCGCGGGGCGAGGCGGAGGAGGCGGGGCCCGCGGGGGCGGCCCCGGGCGCGGGCCAGCATCGCCACCTGCTGGGCGGACACGTGCGCTGCCGCGGCCACAGCCGGCTCGGGGTCGCTCTGCAGCCGCCCTAGGTCTGCGAAGAGATCGCAGCTCAGGCTGGGGAGCCCAGGAAGGCCGAGTGCCCGGGCCCCGGGCCCTCCACCCACCGCTCCTGTCCACTCCGCCCTAGCACCAGCCACCTCTCCAGAACACCATCCCCTGGCAAGGTGGGGCCTTACCCTGGAATAGGGAGCTCAGCAGGTCCTGGTTGACGTAGCCGGGGCTGGCGTGGTGGACAAGGAAGCCTGGACCACAGCAGATGCATGACTGCGGGCCCCACAGCCCCACAGGGCGGGACTGGCCCAGCTCCCACAGCCCTGGTGCCAGGGGCAGTGTGACCCCGGGCGGCCTCACCTATGAGCACGGCAGCTGCCCGGCGCAGGGGGTCCTGTGGACTCCGCAGGTAGCCCTGGGTCTGGCTCAGGAAGTTGGGCACGTGGCCTGGGTATCGCTGAACCTGGGGACAAAAGGGCTAGTGGCAGGACAGGAGGGTGATCCTGAGTGTGGAGGAGGCTGCAGAGCTGAATCCAGGGGCCGGGGTTCCAGGGGAGCCCCCCAAGGCAAGTGGCATGGTCTGAGGCCTTGGACTTGTCCCACCAGTAGCCTGACTATCTGGTTTGGCTGCGGTAGAAACGGTTTGGGGGCCCCCGTGAACCCTGGAACAAGTGGGCAGCTGATCATACCCCCTTGTGGTCGGCTTGCTTCCCCTACTGACCAGGCGGTGGCAGAGATGGCTCAGGGCCTCGGGGCTGTCATAGTGGGCCACAGTGACCATCTCCTCCAGCAGGCCCCAGCAAAAGGCCTGGTCGCACCGTGCCAAGGTCCACTCTGAGCTCTGGGATAGGGGAAGGGAGCCGGGTCAGGGGTCCAGGAAGTAGAAAGGCAAAAGGTGGGGGTGAGAAGAGGGGGAGCAAGGGCATCAGGTGAGGGGCAAAAGAGCCCAGGGCAGGGGCCCGGAGTGAATCTCAAGGGAAGAGCAGTAGTAACCTGGTCGCCCGTGACGCCTACCCCTGAGGTCCTTGGGATGGGGGAGTCCCTGACCTGTAATTGTCGGAGGGGAGGCACGGTGGGAGAGGGGAGGCACGGTGGGAGTGGGGAGTGTTGGATGGCATAGGGGTGGCATGGTGTTGGGGGCAGCTGACCTCAGCAGCGTCCCTGCTGGGGTCATGCAGGCGCAACAGGAGCGGCACGAGACTCTGCAGCACCAGCTTCCGCAGGGGGCCACGGAGCCCCAGCCGGAGCCCGCCCCGGCCCCGGCGCACCAGAGACCCAAGGAGCCCGACCGCCGAGGCGCGGATTGAGTCCCGTGTCTGCGTGGGAGGGCGCCGTCAGGGCGGGCGGAGCATGAGAGGGGCTGCAAGGGTGGGAGGGGGTGGCCAGCGCGGAGCGAGGAAGCGGGGGTCTAGGGAAGGCTGCTGACTCAGTGCGATCTGGGGACAGGGAACAGGGCCTGGGAGGTGAGAAACTGGATGGGAAGCCTGGGGTGCGACGACAGCCGGAGGGACGGGGACCGGAGGCGGGGAGTTTGCTCACGTCATCCAGCAGCGGAGGGAGGCGCGGCCCCAGCTCCACGCTCAGGAGCCGCACAGGCGCCCGCGGCCGCAGCAGGAGCCTCCTCAGGGCGCCCAGCGCTGCACCCACGAGCCGCGAGTCGCCTTCGCCCAGTGCGCCCAGGAGTGCCGGCAGCAGTGTGCTCACGTGCCGCACCTGCTGGGACTCGAGTTCAGCCTCCTGCAGACCTCGCCTCGACCCGGTCAGGACTCTCTCTACCCCTCCCCTTCTCTCACCTTCCTGCGATTCAGCGCGAGGTGGCCCAGGCCCAGCAGGCCCAACCAGCGCACGGTGGGCTCGGGGTCTCCCTGCCAGGTGAGGAGTCGCTCCAGGATGACCTCCTCCCGCAGGAGCCGTGCGGTGGGCCTGCTCTGCAGCAGCTAGGTGAGGCACACGGGGTCAGCACGCCCGCGGTCCCCGTGCAAGCCGCTGCGACTCAGGGATCAAGTCCAGGGTCACCCTTCACCACCCATCCGGGAAGCAGGCTCACCCCGGTGAAGAAGGCCATAGCCGTGAGGCGCTGCAGGTCGTCCGCGCTGCGCAGCCGCGGAAGCAAGTCTGCGAAGAGGCCTCGCAGGTGGTGGTCGGCATGTGCCACCATAGCACTGGGGTGGGTGGAAATGGGAGCTCTCGCTCCGTTTGGCGGCCTTACTCCTCGAGAAGACGCCATCCCAACACCACCCTCATGCCCCTGCCTTTTCCCTGTCCCCCTGGCCAGCACCTGGCTAGCAACGAGTCTCTTCCTGGTGTGACTTCCTGGGGCCCCTCCTCACCTGGCCAGCAGCAGGACACCCTCCAGGTGGGTGTGGGCTCCCACCAGCCTCCTCCAGCCTCCTGCCTGCTCCATGCATGTGACCACCATGCGGCCTCCATCCCCGGTGAGTAGGGCCTTTAACGCCTCCACGGCACAGCTGATGGTGGGGACAGTGAGCAGGCGGGCAGTGGGGGCTGAGAGGGTGACAGCATGCTGGCCCACCCCACGTACCCTGGTGTTGCCTCTCACCTGGCATGGCTGTGTGGTGGCCCCCGGTGGGACAGAATCCAAATCTTGGGCATGTCGGGGGAGCGGGGGCTGCAGGCCAGCTTGTGCAGCTGTGTGACCAGCGCAAGCAGCAGATGTGGGTAGAAGCCCCTCGTGGCTCCCACGCAGCCTGAAACAGCCAGCATCTCCCTCAGAGCCCACGTGGCCTACGGAGCAAGTGGCCCACTTAGGCCTGGGGCGCGCCCAGAGTTTCACTGGGCAGCAGAGGGACAGGCATGCCCTCAACAGGACAGGGACTAAGCCTCAGACATGCGTGGGACATTCCAGGAGCAGTTACCTAGGTGCAAACTCCCTGTCCCCACCCTCTTCCCTCCCTCCCTCCCCTCCCCTCCCTCCTCCCCCCTCCCCCCTCCCCTTCCTCCTCCTCCCCTCCCCTCCCCCCTCCCCCCCCCTCCTCCCCCGCGCCTGCCCTGTGGTGATGGCTGGAGCCACCTACCGCCAGCGCCTGGGGTTCAGGCCCCAAAGCACCCTTCAGCGCCCACAGCAGTTGCACCAGCACCTGCCCATTTACACGCTGGTTACGGCTTAGGCTGTGCCAGAGCTCGGCTGCTGCCCTGAGGGTTTGGAGGGGGCTGGTGTGAGACAAGGAATGGGTGCAGGGGTGGGTGTCAAGGGGATATGTAGGGAGTCCACAGCCAGGGTGAAGGCAGCCAGTAGGACTCCAGCAGGGGAGGGGCAGGAAACAACCACCCCCATCTCTCCCCATCCCCAAATCCCAGAGAAACAAATGAAGTGTTAATTGTGCAGACCACAGCATAGCCTGTCTCAAACTGAGCTGCAGGGTGGGGACCCACTGGGAGTCCTGTTGGGTCAGCGACAGTGAAATAAACCTGGCATTATTTAAAAAAAAAAAAAAAATCGCCACAGAGAATAAAACCAAAGATAACTTCTGGGGCAAATTAACCAAAGAGCCAGGATGTCCAGGCACATTAGCCCCCCAGCCTCATTCACCCCACTCCAGAGCCAACCCCAGGATGGTCTCCAGGGGAGACCACCCGAAGATAGAAGGTGGCTCCAAAAGAGGAGCCCAGCATCAGAAACTCTGACAGGAGTGCGGGGGTCGGGGGGGAGTTTGCAGAGCTAAAAGTGAGGGGACCGGGAATGGATATGGGGCACGAGTCATCACGGGGCTGGAATAAGGAGGCCCCCTTTCAGCTCCCTCTTCTGGGGCCAGACTCCACCGCCAAGCGGGAAGGGGGAAGGAAGCCGCGTGGGGACCGCAGGGCCAGGACCAGGACGGTTGGGTTACCGATTGGGGGGCAGAGAGCGGGGTAGCAGCGCACACACCACGTCCCGCGCATGCTCCAGGGCCAGCGCGCTCAGCACTCTCAGGGCCGCCCTCCGGGGCCTCCCCTCCGCCAGGCTGGGCACCTGCGCCAGCAGTCCACGCACCAGAGCATGCACCTGATGGGGAGGAGTGCAGACTTCAGCAGTCAGGCCTCCTCCACCGTCCATTCCCCTCTGGCCTGCACCCCACCTCCACCCCCACCCTGATCCCACCTGGCAGGAGCAGCCTGAAGGTGGCGGGGTCAGGCTGCGCTCTCCAGGCCCCTCCCACCACCTTGGTTCGTGAACCGGCAGGAGTCTGTAGAGCATGGAGTGGGTGGAGGCTGACCTGGTCCTCCAACCGCTCCCCTCGGGCCTCCAGGGCTGAGGACAGGGTGAGCGCTGTCGCCTGCGTCCCTGCAAAGCCAGCCTCCTCCAGGCAGGCAGCCGTGTACAATGCGAGGTCGGCAAGAACTGCCTCCTCCCAGGAATTCTGGGGAACCTAGGGCAGGAGGGTGGGGCGTCTGAAGTGCCCAAACCTCTCCTAGCTCTCCTCCTGGTCTCTCAGCCTCCCACCTGGCTTCCTACAAAATCCCTTGCTCCTCTGTTGCTCGCCAGCCTGTTTCACCTCCCCCAGGTCCAGCACCGCTCCCGCCCCCCGCTGCCGCCTTCCACCTAGCATCCACAGGATCCCCCAACCGGTTCCCACAACATCCCTTCCCTCACCCCTCACCTGGTGAGGCCCCTCAGGGGCTGGTTCCAGGGCACTGTTGGGGGAGCAGGGCTCGCTGCCAGCTTCAGGGACGGTGGCCCCACGTCCAGGCTCAGCCTCAGAGGGGGCAGTGAGTGCCTGGGTCTGTGGCTCAGCTTCAGGTTTGAGCTCCCAAGACCTGGGCTGAGGGCCTGTGGAAGGGGGTCCCTGGGGCTGCCCCTGCCTGGCTCGAATTCCTTCAGTCAGTGCTGTCAGGGTTAGAGCCCCCACGGGAGCCTCCCGGGCCCGGCCCCACACACCCCCAGCCATGGCGGCCCTTGCCTGCAGCACCTGTCACTGCTCCTCCTGGGAAGTTGTGCCCAGGACTGACCTAGAAGCTGGCCCAGGCGGGACCACAGGCGGGACCACGGATGGGCGTGGTGGCGCGTGTGCGAGCGTGAGCTTGTGGGGGCTGGGGAGCCACACGGAGGTGCCTACAATGGGCCTTTGAGGGGCCCCCCTGCCTGGGCTGCTGGAGGGGAGTGGCCACCTGGAGCCTGAGTGCCTGTGGTGTGGCTCTACCCACCAGGGCCCTGGGAACAGGATCCCCAAAAGCTGGCAGATCCACAAAGAAAGGGGGAGAAGGACCCTCACCCTGACTACCAGCTCCTGTTGACCAGGGGGCTCAGGGCAGTTGTGGACAGCTCTGAGGAGGTCCTCGAAGGGTCCAGAAGTCTGCGCCCCACCGTGAGCGGAGGCCTGATTCAGCCCCCAAATGGCAGTCAGCTCCCCACTGGGCCTGGGGCTAGAGGCTAGCCCTGCCCCCTGCACGCTGGCTCTGTCAGACACCCTGGAACAGGCATGACTGGGTGAGCTTGGGGCAGTCCGGAGGGGTGGAGCGGGCAGCGAAGATGCCAGAGGAGCGGCGGCCCCTCCAGAGCTTGTGCAGGTCCTCTGGGTCCTGGGTCCTTGGCTAAATCTCACATTGAAATGTAATCCCCGGTGCTGGAGGTGGGGCCTGGTGGGAGGTGACTGGATCCTGGGGGCGACTTCCCCCTTCGGTGCTGTCCCCATGATAGAGTTCTCAGGATCTGGTTTTTTGAAAGCGGGTGGCACCGCCCCACCCCTTTCTCAGGCTCCAGCCATGTAAGACCTGCCGCTTCCCCTTCCGCCAAGATCGTAAGTTTCCTGAAACCTCCCCAGCCATGCTTCCTGTACCTGCGAAACCACGGGCCAATTAAACCTCTCTTCCTTAGAAATTACCCTAGTCTCAGCTATTTCTTTACAGCAGTGCAAGAACGGAATACAGCCACCGTGGCTGGGCCCCTCGGAGTGCGCGGGTGCCCTGTGGGCCTGGGGTGTGGTGTGTTCTGTCCAGTGATTGTGAGTCTGTATCTCTGTCCTAGCTGGTACTCCCCGGGGCTGGCTGGACCGGACCTCTGCTCTGAGTCCCCACCCTCCACCCTCAGCCAACCACACAGTGGATGCTGCCCATCCTGAGCCCCGGGGAGCCAGATGAGCTGGTCTTGTGGAATGCCTGGCAGACGGAAGTGCCCCTGACGCACCCCAGGCGGTCGGCATTCCCCCCACGCCCTTGCCTTTCTGTGCCACCTCAGGCTGCTTGGACAAGAGAGGCCCAGGCCCCCAGCCTCCACTTCCTGCCAAGCCTATAACCCCTCTCCCAAGCAGTTCCTCTGAAGCTCGTGTTGCCCAAACTGGTGGAACCCTGAGATCAGGAACTTGCTGGCACAGAGGCAGGGCCAGCCCAGCACACAGCCACATGCAGTGCCACTCCGGTCAGGTGTCTGGGGCTGAGTCAGCTCCTGGAGCTTCAACTTCTTCCCCCTTCTTCCTCTCCTTCCGTGGGCTGCTGGGTCAGGAGCTATGTCCCTGAGGTCAGATGCCAGGGGGGTGCCGGGTTGGCAGCAGCAGTGGCAGGAGACACCTGAGCTCTCCCTTTTGGCACGGGGAGTTTGAGATGTTCTCACTTACCCTGAGCCTGGGGGACGGTGCCTAGGCAGGCGTGGAAGCCCAGGGCCACGGCTGGACCCTCTTACTTGGCACTGACCCCCATCCTGTCCCGCCCCCAGCCTGCCTCTAGCAAGGAAAGGTCTTCCGCGGCAACTCCCTCAACTTCAAGGCAGACACCAAACCTCTCCCTGCCTGTGCGCTCGCAGCTCTACTGTGGGATCTGACTCCCCACAGCCCACCCCAAGTCGGGGAACTCCTCACTGCCCTTCAGGCTTCAGTACAGGGCTGTCTCCCAACCTGGCAGGGCCTGTGCTTTCACTGGGATGCAAACCCTCCTGCTCCCTCTAGCAAAGCTCAGATTCCCGACTCCAGCCCAGCCCCAGCCCGGGAGGCCCTGGGGCCAGGTGAGTGTGGGCTGGGTGAACAAATGACACAAACAACACAGGACAAGCTGTGGGGAGAAGTGAGCGATTCGTGTTGTTTCCAGGCAGCCCCGCTCCGAGTCTTAGGGGGACGCCCCTGCACGCAGACTGTCCACTGGGGCCTGTAGCTGGCAGTCTCAGGGGGACGCCCTTGCATGCAGACTGTTCACCAGGGCCTGCAGCCTCTCAGACAGCACCACCTGCAGGGAGCAGAGAAGGAGAGCGGTGGGCATGGTAAGGGCAGGGGCACACAGGGCAGAATGACAGGGCAGGCCTCCCTCCAACCTGGTACTGTGCAGGGCTCTGCAGCCGCCTGTGCTCAGGGCTGAGTTGGCTCAGGGACAGCTGGACCAAGGCTCTAGACTCTGCCAGGGATGGGAGCGGCTCACATAGCTGCAGGGAAGAGGCAAGGAAAGAGAAGCTTGGGGCTGGCTCCTGGTCAGGGCTCTACTGGGGCTGGAGGGCAGGTGAGGGCAGTGGGGTAGCCACCTGTCCTTGCTGGAGGCAGAGCCACAGTAGTGGCTCCACCTGGGCTGGCCTCACGGTGCAGGGCTCCTGGGCCCCTGGAGGCCACACCCTCAGCTCCTGCCCAGCCTGTGGCGCTGGCTCCTCTGCTAACTGCAGTACGTCCATAAGTAGAGACCCTGTGTGGGTGGGGGCAAGAATAAGGGGGGGCCCTGGTGTTTTGAAGGTAGACAGCGGGGGCATGGGAGGGTCTCACCGTCAGAGCCCAGGAGCCGGAAAGCAGCCTTGCTCCCAGGTAACGTCTGCTTCTCGGGGTCTTCGGTCAGCTTCATTCGTGGCTGGCCCCCCACGGCCACCAGCTGCAGGGAGAAGGCGTTGAGCTGGCTGGTCCTCATGCCCCACCCAGCACCATCCCTCAGACCTGCCCCCACCTGGGCCCCCAACACTGTTCCCACCTTATAGACGCAGCCCAGGGAAGGCTGTTGGGGGCAGGTGACCACACTGGTGCCAATGCCAATGACATTCACCTCACTGCCCTGGGTGGGGGAAAGGAGGTGGCAGTGAGCCCAGCCAGTGCCAATGCCAATGACATTCACCTCACTGCCCTGGGTAGGGGAAAGGAGGTGGCAGTGAGCCCAGCCAGAACCTGCAGGGGCCCCCAGGAACCCCCCAGCCACCCTCTGCCTACCCCCTCATCCACCCCACCTCCTGGGCCAGTCGGGCCAGTGCCTCCTCATCAATGTTGTTGCTGACTGCAATGGGGACTGACTCCAGCCAGGGCACCTGGAACCTGCCGCGTGGGTGGAGAAGGGGTGGGGGCCGCCCCTCAGGTCTTCCTGATTCACCCCAGTGTCCCCCCGCTCCCCTCCCACCTCAGTCAGGGACACCTACGCTCACCTGCTTGGGAGCTCCTAGGGAGCCCCACCCCTTACCTCCCTGCCACAGCCTGCAATATTACCTCTGAAACTACAGCCGAGTGCCTCACTGTCCTTCCCTGCCCCATTCCCAAATCCTGGCTCCCCAGGGGTCTCCCACCAGGCACACCTCCTCCCCAGGAAACTCACTGGGCTGCAGCAGCTCGGAACACCTTGCGGATCTCCTGGGCCTGCTGTAGCAGGTCACCACTGTCCAGCCTCACACCCACTGCCCGGTAGCCCAGCTCTCCCAGGGCCAGGGCGACTGCTAGGAAGTTGGGGAGACCACTCCTGCAGGAATGGATAAGGGGGTCAGGGGCTGCCGAGGTTCTGCTGAGCCCACTCCTAAAGTGCCTGGGCTTACCTCCGCACGCTGTAGGAGTCCAGGAGGCCCTGGAAGGCCCGGGGAAAGGCCAAGGCATAGGCCACAAAGGCTGCCCGCTCACCTGGGTGTGGCTCCTGCACCCCCAGCCCCAGGTGGGCACACACGTGCTCCAGCCACACCTGGGCTTTGGCCGCCAGGTCCACCCCAGGGCCCTCACCAGCTGCCGGCGCCAACATCTGTGGAATGGGGTTGGTGAAGAATGGGGGCCAGGAATGCAGAATGAGGCCCGGGGGCAGCCAGGGACACCCTAGTTTGAGGGCAAAGGTAACGCAGCCTGTGCCAGCTTCCTGGGACAGCACTGGGGTGACCTGCCTGGGTGGCACACCTCTCCCCAGGGCAAGGGCTGGCTTGAGGCCTGTCGCCTGGAGACGGCAGGATTGAGAAGAGGGACTGACCGGGTCAGGGGGCACCTCACTGCCCGAAAAGGAAGTGACGAAGGAGTGGGCCAGGGTCCCCGCCACTGGCACACCGCGGAGCTGGCCCGCTAGCACGTTGCTGCTGCTGTCGAAGCCTGGGGAGGAAGGTGTGGGATTGGGGGCCTTGGGGCCAGGACGGGGCTCCTCCTTCCCGGCCCTTGCCTTCCCCCGCACCAGACCCTCACCGCCCAGGTAGCTGTAGGTGGAGGCTGTCAGGCCCCCATCCGGGCCCTGAGCCCGCCTCAGGCCCATCTCTAGCAGCCGCTTCTCTGGCCCTGCGATCAAGCGAAGCCGCGCTGCATTGGTGGCCACCAGGCTGTAGGGAGACAAGAGTCACGGGGCCCAGGGTGAGGGTCACCAGGCCAACCAAGACAGCGGTGACCTGGGGCCTGGAACTTCCAACCCGGGAACCCCACCCTCACCCAACCCCTCCTTACACCCTACACAGTGGGGGTGGGAGGCCAGCCCTGGGACCCTGGGCAGCCAGCCCTGCTGCCACAGTCCAGCACGCAGCCCCAGCGCTGGGGGCCCATCCCAAACCCATGCTCCCTGCCAGCGGCCCGCAGCCCACCTGGCGTAGCTGACCAGGCAGAGCAGCGGTGTCTCCAGCAGCTGCACCACCAGCAGCGGCCCGGACACCTGCAGGAGCGGCACCTGTGGGGAGCGAAGTCAGCTCCGCGCCCGGCCCAGCACCCCGTGGCCACCGCCCCGCCCGGTCACCACTACTCACGCCCGGGAAGGCGAGGGAGCCCTCGGGCAGGGCTCGCACCGTCACCTCGGAGCAGTCGAGGGACCGAAGGTGCTCGAAGAACGCAGGGTCTGTGTCTGGGGGCAGCACCGAGGCCAGGAACTGCACGTCTGGAAACGAGGTAACTGCGCTGACACCAGCGTGGGGACAGACCAGTCGTGGGACATCGGGGTTCCATTGCGGGGCAGGGACTTGCACCGGCCATGGGTGGGGGCGTCTGTCGGGCGTGGGGGGGATCGTGGGGTGGGGGTTTCGGTCGGGCGTGGTGGGGAGCTCCCGGGGTGGGAGCTTCCGTCGGGCGTGAGGGGTTCGTCGGGCGTGGGGGGCTCCCGGGGTGGGGGGTTCATCGCGCAGGCAGGGGGACTACCGGCGTCCCGCAGACGGAAGGCGCGCAGGAAGCGCACACAGTCGCGCAAGCCGGCGGCCAAGGCGAAGGCGCCGCCGAACGGGCAGCGGCGGAAGAAGAGCTCGAACTCGGCGGCGTCCCGCGCCCGGCCCGCGCGCCAATAGCCCAACGCCATGGTGGCCTGGTAGAGGTCGGTGAGCAGCGGCCGCGCCGCCGCGAGCCCCTCGGGGTCCTGTTCCGCCGCCATCCCGCTCCCGACGTCCGGACTCTGGCCCGGCCCGCCCCGCCCCGGCCCCGTGACGCACCCCGGCCTATGGCGCACTCCGGGTGGGGCTTATCGTGCGGTTTGGGAGCGGCACGGGACGCGCTGGAGGACGGGAAGGGTCTAACAGTCTCCGTGCGCTGAGAGGGGCTGAAACAGCTGAACCCGGGATGGGGTGGCAGATGTCACTCAACTCTTCTCGGACCCCCAACCCCACTCCAGGCCCAACGGCATCTTTGGAGCGCAGCCCCGTCCTGGTCACCGGAGGTGCCCCCAGTCGCTCGTGTCTCCGCCCCTTGGCCGGGCAATGAGGTGCAGCTCAGGACTTGCCAGGAGGCGGAAAGGGTGGAGGACAGACCAGCCAGACTCCACCCGCACCGACCCAGAAGACAACCGCTGGCCAGCAGCCAGCTTCTGCCCTGGGCCTGGGAAGGGAGGCCAGAGGCTGCCTTAGTTGGAGCTTGAGCAGCCAGGCTAGGACGAGGGAGCCCAGATGGACGCAAATGTCGTTTGGAAAGAGCTTGGCACCCAGGAAAGGGAGGCGTGGGGCAGGGGGGCACAGGCCCACTGTTGACTGGCACCAAAAGACCTTCTGTGGCTATGAAGGCCCAGTGTCCCTCAGTGGTGGCTTTTATGGGATCCTGTACTCCAAGCCCCACAGGAAACTTTCTAAACCTTTGAGGGCAAAGTCAGAGGCCACTATCCAGGGGGAATCCATTCCCCTGTGGCTTGGGGCCCTGAGGACACCGTCTGACCAGAAATAATCAAGTAATTACACCCCATCCTTTTTCACCCCAATGCAGACATGTGTGGTCCAGGGGAGGGAGCGTGGCCATGCATGCTGACCACATGGGGCTGCCAGGTTGTTGAGGCACAGCTCCACAGAGCCCAGGCAGCCACACTCCGGCCACCCCAGAACATCAGGGGAGGGGCACAGTCCCTGGAGCAAGGGGGCAGGGCTTCCAGGAATGAATGAGGTGAGGGGAGGGCTGTGACAGCACATGACAAAGGGCATGGCAGCAGGGCCGGGAGCCATTGGGACCTCTTTCCTGGACAGTTCCAGGCTTGCACGCTTGCTCCCATGGGGACAGTGCCAACAGGAGGCAGAGTGGTAGGGTGGTGGGCTCTCCAGATAGTGAGCTAACAGTTTGTTTCTGGCTTTTTAAACCGCTATGAATTCGACTTGCTTTTGCAATGGAAAGGAGAAGACGGAGGGCCAGAGCTTTGGGAGGGAGTGGCCAGGAGATGGAGGGACAGGCAGAGGTCTGCTGGGGGCAAGGTCACATGGCCACAGAAGGTGCAGCAGCTGAGATGACTGTGTGGGAGCAGCAGGGCGGAGACGGGGCTGAGACAGGGAGGGAGACAGGCCAGGTACGAGCAGGAAATGACCAGGACAGGAGCCAGAGGGCCGGTCTCAGTCTTTAATCGTGGCAGGGCCTCAGGCACGCGCGCGCACACACTCAGGCTTCAGATCTTGTTGAAAGCTGCGATATCGACACTCTGCACCTGAGAAGTGGAGGGCGATGGTCAGGGCTGTTCCCCTACAGCCCACTCGGAGCCAGGAGCCTCCTCTGAGGGGGGTTCACTCTGGGACTCGCTCCCCACTGCCCCAGTGCAGGGCATGGGCCAGGGCCCCCAGTCTCCTCTCCCCGGCCAGCCCACTCACGTGCTCCTCAAACTTGGTGATCTCCTCCTCCAGCAAGTCTGTCCCCACCTTGTCGTCCTCCACCACACACTGAATCTGTAGCTTCCGGATACCGTAGCCCACGGGCACCAGCTTGGAGGCCCCCCAGACCAGCCCGTCCAGCTGGATAGATCGCACACAGGCCTCCAGCTGGGCCATGTCCGTCTCATCGTCCCACTGTGGGGAAAGGGGAGGAAAAGCTGGGGTCAGCCACTCTCAGAACACCCAGGAAGTACCTGCGTGCCCCCTACCCCCTACCCACTGTGTGTACAATTGTCTCCTTAAAGGGCCCTCAGAAAATCCAAATTCACACCTTCCTGTCTCCAAGTTTGTGTTTATCCCAAGACTTCTCAACTTGGCGTTAAAGTCTCCCCAGAACCGAGAGAGCAGGGGAGGGAGGGTCACAGGCTGAGCCAGCTGGGCAGGCACCAGGGCAATGCCCGGCTCCCAGAAGCTCCACCCTGCCCACTCACAGGCTTGACATCCAGCAGGATGGAGGACTTGGCCACCAGTGCAGGCTTCTTGGCCTTCTTCTCCGCGTACTGCCGCAGCCGCTCCTCCCGCAGCTGTGCCGCCTCCTTGTCCTCCTCCTCATTGTCGCTGCCAAACAGGTCAATGTCATCATCCTCGTCATCCTCTGCTGGTGTGGCTGGCTTCTTGGCCGGGGGCTCCACTTGGCGCATGGGAGACACGTGCTGCCACAGGGGAGGGGATAGAAGGCATGGCTGAGACGCCCCAACCAGGGCCCAGAGCTGCCTGGCCACCTCCTAGGCCCTCCTCCCTCCCTCGACCGGAGCAAGGGCAGCCCCTGTGCACCCCTGCTGTGGTTCCCCACATGCAGGCCCCAGGAAAGACAAGAACTGCCTCTACCTGCCCAGGGGATTAGTGCAGGCCTAACTGTAAACCTTCCTGGGGACCTGAGGACTCCAGTATTCTGGCTGCCAGCTCATCACTGCTGGAGCCAGTGTACATGGAGACATGGAAGCCAGCAGGGCCACGTGGTCCCTGCAGTGTCAGGCGTGGGGAGAGCACTCACCTGGGTCTGCGGGGCCGTGGCCCGGTGGCCAGGCGAGCTCTTCTCCAGCACGTTCAGCCGGGCCTCCAGCTTGGAGATGGCCTGCTGCAGCTCCTGTACCACTGTGGGGGCAAGGGGAGCACGGTTAGATGGCAGGGGCCAGGGACAGCCCCTACCCACTGGCCCGGGGCCTCACCGCCACGCAGGCTCTGGTTCTCCACTTCCAGACTGGCGATCCGGACGACAAGCTCGCTGTGATCTCCGCTGGGGCCGCTGGAGGCCCCGGGGCCTGCGGTCTGCAAGGCAGGAGGAGGGGAGGGCTCAGTGCCCAGCCTGCTCCTGGGGTCCCCTCAGAGGCTCCAGTCAGCTCCACCAGGTCCCCCTGCCATGCTCAGGACTGCAGGAACTCAGAGGAGGAAAACTCTGGCTCAGGAGAGCAGGAGGTACCCCCTGCTGATGCCCAGCTCAAACATATGACCTTGGAGATGGTGGCCGCCACAGACCACAGTGAAATTCTCAGCCAGGCAAAGTCCAGGACAGGAAGCTCTTGGTGCCCCAAACACGGAAGCTGTGGGGAGCTGGACCATGGCTGCTGCTGCCCGTCAGGATCCTGCTGAGCAGTCAGGCTCAGAGGCTGGGTGGGAGATGGTGAAGGACTCACAGTCCTAGGGACAACCTGGGGCAGGCCTCAGGGGACCAGGCAGCACTGGAAATGGGAGGCAGGAGCAGCTGAGGGCCCAGTGGGGGCAGGAGGAAGGAGCCCACCTGTGTGGACAGCAGCCACCCAGAGCTTTGTCTCCATGGGCCTCATGCCTGCCATCTCACTCAGCAAGCTAGTCTCTAGGTGACCCAGGGCCCCAAGCCCACCTCATACTCCGCCATAGCTCAGACTGATGCCCTGGGGCCCAGACAGGCTCCTAGCCTCCTGGCCCTTAACAGTAGCCAGTCCTTATGCATCTACCTGCAGGCATGGGCCATTTAGCCTGCCCACCCAACACGATGGCTCTAAGGACAGCGTGTACCTGGCTGCATGGCGCTCTCAGCCAACCCCATCTTGGCAGCTCCCCGGGGCTCCCTCTCTGTGAGGAGGGGCCTGCAGCAGCTGGGCAGACACACTCAGGCCTTTGCCCAACGTGCAGCACCAGCCCTGGGGCCCTCCTGCCACAGTCCTTGGGGCCACGCTGTGGGGAATGCTTGTTTATGTATCTGGAGAGTATGGGAGCTAAGCCCACAGATCATGGACAATGCCAAGACTGTGGCCCAGGAGGCCCACCTGGCACAGGAGGAAATGGGCAGGGAAAGGCCAGGCTGGCAGGGGCACGTGAATGGTGGTGGGGGTGCGGAAGGCACTGGCAGAAACTGACAAGCTCTGGGGCAGAAGCTGGAGCATGGGAGGGCCAGGCTGTGGGGCGTCAGGGGGCATGGAGAATCACAGCAGACCTCCTGAGGGGGTGGGGCTGGGTCCTGAGGAGGCCAGAATCCGTGAGTGGCAGGGCCAGGGCACCTGAGGCCTCATGCACCCCACATAGCAGGCCCAAGGACAAGCAAAAGGTCCCCTTTGGAAGAGGCACTAAGTCAGCACTGGCCCCGAGCTGCATGATGAGCAGTGGGGACTGTTTCACCACTGCCCTCCCTAGGCCACTAGGCCACAGCCCACAGCACTCAGGCCAGAGGGGCAGCCCCCTCCCTTGATGCTGACTCGGGGGGACTAGGGACGCTAGGCATCAGAGTCCCTGAGCACAGCTTCAATGGGGCAGGTTCAGGTCACCCAGTGCAATCAGAGCGGGCCTCAGAGAGCCCCTCAGGGACTTAGGGGATGCCAAAGGCAAATACTTCAGAGCCAGACCCATGCCAGTAAACCCTGTGCCAGCACCACATTCCCAGAAACCCTGCAGTTCTGAAACCCCAGTGTCTGCTGAGCGCTCCCACCCCAAATCCAAGATGAGACTGGGCCCCTGCCATGGGCTGAATAATGTCCTTCCAAATCCACATGCTGGAGTCTTATCCCCCAGTATCTTAGAATGTGACCTTATTTGGAGACAAGGCCTTTACAGAGATAATTGTCACTGAGGGGTAGGGGGTAATCCAATCCGACTGGTGTCTAATAAGAAGACATCACGACACACACTCAGAGGGATGACTGTGTGAGGATGTGGAGAAGACTGTCTACATGCTGAGGCGCCTCAGGAGAAACCAGCCCTGCTGCCACCTCAATCATGGACTTCCAGCCTCTAGAGCTGTGAGAAAACACATGTGGTTTAAGTCACCTAGTCTATGGAACTTTGTTAGAGCAGCAAACCAGTCCCTAAGCCCTAATAGTGTGAATACCTGCCTGTCCCAGAGACCGTGACTTCGGGGTTGACCCTACACAGCCAGGGCTGAAGAGTTCCTGCAGCCCCAGGGCCAAGCCCCTGACCACTGCCTTCTGGGCACTGGAGGGCAGTATGCCTGACTTGGGTGCAAAAATCTGTGGTAGCTTTATCTCGTGTCTGCCTAGCCTGGACCTGGTCAGGTGCCTGGGCAAGCTAGGGGTGCTGGGTTGGGATCTGGACAGAACGCAAGGCACGAAGAAGCACCCACCTGGCAGACAGGAGTGGCAGCCCTTCCTGGGCCCACCCACCCAGGGATGCCCAGCTTATGGCTCGGGAGCCAGCACACCCCTAGCTGGCTGTGACTATGGCGGACAGAATCATGGCCCCCGCAAAGATGTCCACATACAAGTCCCCAGAGCCTGTAAATATAGTCTCCCATGGCAAAAGCGATTCTGCAGATGTGATATGATTAATTTAAGCGGATCTCAAGATGGAGAGAAGATGCTGGATCACCCAGGCGGGGACACTGTCATCACAAGGGCCCACCCGAGGCAGCAGGAGCGAGGAAAGGGAAAGGCAGGCTGAGTGATGAGACAGCTGTTTAGGAGCCTCGGGCCAAGGACTGTGAGCAGCTTCCAGCAGCCAGAAGAGACAAGGAAGCGGATTCTCCCCATAGAGATACCAGAAGGACCACAGCCTCGATTTTGCCCCATAAGACGATCTCAGACTTCTGGCCTCTGGAACTGTAAGGTGAGGAACTTGTGCTGTTTTAAGCCACTGAAGCGTGACAGTGTTACAGCAACATCAAGTGGAAACCAACACAGATCTTGGCCCAGGAAGTGGGGTGCTGCTGGAATGCCTAACAATATGGAGGTGGCCTTGGAGTTGGGCAGTGGTGAGGCGGGAAGAACTCCGAGGAGCATGACACAAAAACCCTAGACTGGCCGGGCGCGGTGGCTCACGCCTGTAATCCCAGCACTCTGGAAGGCCACGGCAGGCAGATCATAAGGTCAGGAATTCAAGACCAGCCTGGTCAACCTGGCGAAACCCCGTCTCTACTAAAAAAAAAAAAAAAAAAAAGAAAAACAAAAAATCAGCTGGGCTTGGTGACAAGCACCTGTAATCTCAGCTACTTGGAAGGCTGACGCAGGAGAACTGCTTGAACCCCAGAGGCGGAGACTGCAGTGAGCCAGGATCATGCCACTGCACTCCAAGCCTGGGCGACAGAGCAAGATTCTGTCCACAACCCACCCACCCCTGCCAAAAGAAAAACCCTAGCCTATCTTGAGCACACTGTTGACAGGATTCAGATGCTAAGCCCCTCAGTGAAAACTCAGAGAAGGTGAGGAGCAGGGCACATCATCTTCTAGAACAACCTAAACCTAAACCGCCACGAACATGCTGTTGGTAGGAATAGGGATGTTAAAAAATGACAGTGGGGGGGACCATGGGCCACACAGGAGTGCGCCCTTCAAACCTCATGCGACCCGCGGGTTGGACTGTGACTGCCGGACACTAGTGACACCCTGTTGTTTCCTTCTTTTTCCCATTTTTAAAGGGAATGCCTGTCCCACAATTGTATTTTGGGAACAGATAATTTGTTTTCCAGTTTCACTGGTCCACAGATGGAGAGGAATTTTGCTTCAGGATGGACCACGCAATCCCCCATGCCTGATTGGATGGGATTCTGGACTTTGGAGGGACACTGTGGGGGACCCAGGCTTCTGCAGATGTTGGTGGAGAGCAATGCACCTTACGAATGAGGCAATGAGAATCTCCAACACCCACGTCCCAACCCCCAGAGCCTGCAAATCCACTACCTGACGTGGCAAAAAGAAGAATCAGCAAATATGATTAAACTCAGGATTCTGAGGTGGGGAACGTCCTGGACCTGGGATCCTGGCGGGCCCAAAGCAAACACAATAACCATGTAAGTGACAGAGGGAGGAAGGAGGCTCAGAGAGAGGCGTGAGATGAAAGTGGAGGCGGGGGTGACGAGGTTGCCTGCTGGCCACCTCGAAACAAGCAATGTGGGCATCCACTGGAATCTGGGAGAGGCAAAGGAACAGACTCCTCCTGAGCCTTGGGAAGGATGGCAACCTTGCTGACACTGGGGTCAGCCTCCTGAGACACATTTCAGACTTCTGGCCTGGAAACCCGGCATGATACATATGTACTGTTTCCAGTGTGAAGCTGTGGAAAGCCACAGCAGCAGCCACAGAAACACTGACTCCGTTCTCGGGGCCAGGACAGTATCCCAACCCAGGGAGAACGCAGCCCCAACTCCTTGGGAATACCAGGGCTGCCACCTCCCAGAGGACAACCCTTCCCCAACCAGCCTGTCAGGCTGCAGCCACTGCCTCCAACTCCTGATCTCAGCCCGGGGCCTGGAGGCCAAGCAGGGCTACAGGGCTCCTCTCTGGGTCTCCAACTCAAGATGGTGCCAACTCTAGGCTCAGAACGCCTCGCACCTTGCAGAACCACTACTTCTGTCCCCAGTGAGGCAAGATCTAAGAGGGAACGCAGGAAGCCCTGGCAGACACACAGTCCTGCCACGGGGAGCAAGCAGGGAAGCACAGGCCCTCACAGCAGGCGCCCACAGCACACCCTGCGAATGGCACCACTCAGCTCCCAGCCGGCCCCGCAGGAACGGCCAGTGTGACCGCCAGCAGGCAGACAAGAGGTAAGCACAGAAGGGACGCGAGAGTAAGAACACTGTCCATGGCAGTCCGGGCCTGGAGGCCACAGAGCCACACGCCCCAGGAGCACAGCGCTGTGCACTCCGCCCTGACTCTGCTGTGAAGCCAAACCACCAGCAGCATCAGGAAAAATGAGACATGCTACTTGGCCGAGCAGGAGCCCGCGGGTCCGTGGGCCGCGGGTACTCACTCCGGCCAGGGATTTCTGGATGTTCTCTCTGGCTCTCGCAATGTCACGAAGGATCACGCTGGCGCCATTCTCCTGCAGACAGTGCAGAAAGAACCAGTCTTTTTTTTTTTTTTATTAAAAAAGAATTTAATTAAAAAACAAACCAAAAAATCCCATGAACCCTCACATAGAGACAGCAAGAAAGTATTGCACAGAACGAGAGCTCAGCGGGCCAGAAAAGTGGGAGGTGCCTGAGGCTGTGATGACAGGCACAGGCGCCCATGTCTGCGGGGAACGAGTGCCAGGCCTGGCCCCATGCTACCTGCACAGGCACCAGCAGGAGGGCCCTGAGCAGACCCAGACCCGGGGGCCCAGCCAAGGCCGCCTGCCCCAAGACCCCACGCCCAGCACCCACAGCAGAGCCACTGGGCCAGGGTGCCTCTGCCCTCCTAACCTGGCTGAACCCTCCTCGTGTGCCCCAGCCACTCCTGTCGGGCAGCAGAGCCACCCAGCCACCCCACATGCAGCCCTCACCTGGCGGGAGGCACCGGCCACAGGCCCGTTCATCTGCTCGTAGAATCTCCTTTCTGCATCGTCATATTTGAACTTGTCAAACCAGATCTTCTCATGTACTAGGAAGTTTGTAGCCATTTTTCTGCTGGGAGGGGAAAGAGGCAAAGTCAACACGGCTGGGAAGTGGGGTTGAGACAGCCCTGGCCTCACCCTTCCCCACAGAGACCCCCGTCAGAACAGCTCAGAAGCACCAGGGTGCGGCAGGGCTGACACCCACTTCAAACACCAGTGGTTCTCCACAAAGCGACACCAAGCCCGTAAGCCCTCACCCCACATGGCGTCCCCAGGCCTGTCTTCCAGACGAGGGGTTCTCAAAGTGTGGTCCAAGAACCTCTGGGGGTCCCAAGGCCCTACCCTTTCACTCACATGAAGCTGGGTTTATGTCAAACAGCTGGAGTGCGGAGGCAGGTACAAGGGCCCAGCTGCCTCCCACTAAGCCAGACACCCAAGAGATTTGCAAAAATCTCAAGCAAGGCCATTCTGCTCACTGAATTTTTTGGTTATGGGAAAAGTATTTCTCATAAAAAAAAGTTAGTAATATGTAACGAGTTTCTTCTTCAACAAATAATTACACTTAGCATTTCTTTTTTTTTTTTGAGAGGGAGTCTCACTCTGTTGCCCAGGCTGGAATCAGTGGTGCGATCTCAGCTCACTGCAACCTCCGCCTCCTGGGTTCAAGCGATTTTCCTGCCTCAGCCTCCCGAGTAACTGGGACTACAAGTGTGCACCACTGTGCTTGGCTAATTTTTTGTATTTTTAGTAGAGAAGGGGTTTCACCATGTTAGCCAGGCTGGTCTTGAACTCCTGACATCAGGTGATGCACCCGCCTCAGCCTCCCAAAGTGCTGGGATTACAGGCGTGAGCCACCGCGCCCGGCCCATTTCTCAGTTTTAATTGCTAATGTGGTAAAAATCAATAGGTACAATGAAAGCTGTTTGGGGTCCTGAGAGCAAGAAGGTCGAGAATGGGTGCCCTAGACAGGGACTATGGCCCACAGGCAAACCCAGCCCGTGGTTTTACTGGCACACAGCCCCACCTCGTGCTCCTCCCACTGGCCGGCAGCAGACGAGCTGGGCAGACGACTCTGTGGCTGGGGCCCAGACCCTCTGGTTCTTTATGGAGTTTGCTGCCTCCCACCCTGGACTGGCCAAGACCCTCCTACTGTCCAACCAAGTGCATCAGAACTGGCCCCATCCCGCTCTGCCGCCAGTCTGTGTGTGGACTCCGGACCATCGCTGGACCTCGTTAAGTGTCCTCTTGTTAACAAAGGGCTGGAGTCTGTGAGCCTCCTCCGCGTCCCTCACCCGGGACACTCTCCTGGCGAGGAGGGACCAGGCCACCGTGAATACCAGGGCAGGTGGAAGGGCAGGAGGTTAGCAATCCCCCATGGGGTCCCGCCTTCAAGTGATCTTGTCAACCAGCAAATCCAGACCCCTGGGGGTCCAAGGTTGGCACCACTTCCTTGGGGGCTTAGGCAGCAGCTTGGGACACTCGGCTGGGACCTTCAGAGTCCTTCGCTGACACAGCCCGCCCCACCACCAGGACGCCCTCGCCAGCAGGCCAGCCTCGCCACTTGCATGCCCTCTGTATTCCCTTCCACGTCCAATCGCCTACCCACCTGCCTGGCCCCAGAGACCGCTGCTGGGGTTGCACCTGCACCCTGGAGCAAGCCCCCAGCACCTAGAGGGAGGTCACACAGACCGGGCACCCTGGGATGGGGGCCACCTGACCAGCCACATGCCCATGCATCTGAGATACCACCACCTTCCCTCAGAGGTAGTTTCAGGTGACAAAGAAAGCTGGGGGTGCCCAGGACGGGCAGGCAGGGACACACTGGCTCCCACATCTCATCACAGGGGAGCGCTAGGGCCAGAAACCAGCTTCAATGCTTCCTGCTCCTATGGGTAGCCTTGTCTTCTCAGCCCTGGCATGTGACAGCCACAGGGGACTCGGGGAGCTTCCCAGCCCAAGAGGGACCCTGGGCGAGGCAGAGATTCTGCCTTGTGTTGACCCCTTCCCTGCCCCCATCCAGACAGCCCAGAACTTTGTAACCCCAAGCAGTGTCCCTGGAACCCACACTGCCCAAGCACAGCACCACCTTTACTCAGCCTGCTGCTGCATTCAACTCAGCTGGGCCCAAGGTCTCCGGGAGCCCCCACCCCAGGTGGGCAGGGGAGGAAGCTGGAGGAGCCCCAGCCTGGGACGGCTGTCCCTGTGCCCACAGCCCAGGCTGGGTGCCCACCCAGCACGTTTCTCCTACTTGGGTCTCAGGCTGGACACGGACAGGCCAGACCGAGGACCGGGTCGGTGAGACAGGGAGGCAGCTTCGAGGCACCAGGCCATGCGCAGGGCCTCGGCAACGTGGTGGCGGCACTCAGCGCTGTCGTAGGCAGGCTTGCTGAGCCAGGGGGCCTCTGCATCCTTCTGCAGGAAGTAACAGTAGGGCAAGGAGGAGGGGGCCTCCCCGTCGGCCCACCGCGGCCCAGCCCGCTTGTTCCCTAAGACGTGGCGGCCCCGCCGGTCTCTGCGGCCCCTCCGGGCACCCTCGGCCAGGCCAGCTCGCTCTTGCAGGCGCACCTTCCCCGGGGGATGGCCGTCAAACAGGGCCTCGTAGAAGCCCCTCTCGGCTGCATCATACCGGGGCTTCTCCAGCCACACCTCCCGGACCAGTGCCTGCAGGCTGCCCAGCGGGGGCTGGCCATTGACTGGTGGGCTGGGCCGGTGGGCCGGGTTGGGGACAGCCGCCTGCTGGCCTGTGTCAGGAGTCCCCTGCCTGCGGCCACCCTCGGGAGCCAGCAACAGGGACTGAGACCACTCCACAAAGGCCCGCTCAGCCTGGTCGAAGGAGGACTTGTTGACCCAGGTCCCCCAGGTCACGTGGTGGCAGGCCACCTGGCTTCCATGGGTGCAGGGACCCCAAGGGGCCAAGGCAGGAGGCTGGGCTGCCCGGGCAGCCACGTCTGCCAGCTTCTGGCGGTAGGAGCTCTCTGCCTGGTCGAAAAGTGACTTGTCCAGCCACACGCGTTCGGCCGAGAGCCCCAGGAGGGCCGGGGCCGCCGGGCTGAGCCCACTCTTGGGGGAGCGCTTTCTCTTTTTCTGCAGGGGCTTCCTGCCGTCCTGGCTCTTCCTGGGATCACTCCTGCTACTGTCGTCAGGGGCCTCTGCCTCATCAGTGTCCTCAGGGTCGTCCTGGCCGGGCCCATTCATAGCTGGCCCCTCGGCTGGCAGCTGCTGGGCAGAGGCGGCCGCCTGCATGGCCTCGTGCTCGTAGAAGCGCCGCTCGGCCTCCTCATACTTGTGCTTGTCTTCCCACACGGTCTCCAGGGTGCAGGAGGCCTTCCCGCTCCTCATCTTCCGGACACAGCGATAAAAAGCAAGCAGAGGGCAGAGTTGCAACACTGCGGGTGGCTGTGGCCCCGTGCCCACCCTCCCTGTGGCTGCCCTCCCAGGGCAGGGGCTGAGGATGCTCCCCAGGGGCTTTCATGAGATGACATTCAAGGACTTGAAAGTCAAGCCCATGTGGGGGATGCTCTGTTGTAAACAGAAAACAGGCTGGGTGCAGTGGCTCATGCCTGTAATCGCAGCACTTTGGGAGGCCAAGTGCCTCCCAATACATGAACAATACATACCTTTTTAAAGTGAACGTAATGCCCATGAAATATCTGAGACATACTCATACTATAAAATTTTTCATCATTTGTCTGAAGTAGGCTTTAACTGGCTAACTGGCTTTCTCTGCATTTTTGCATAGGACAGGCTTGGCCACCCCACTGTGGTGGCTGGTGTTCCCATCCTACAGAATGGCCTCTGTGGCTATCCTGGCCACACCAGTACCACACCCAGAGCACACTCAAAGGTCTTAGAAAAGAGGGAGCCTCAGCCGGGTGTGGTGGCTCACCCCTGTAATCCCAACACTTTGGGAGGCCTAGGCGGATGGATCACAAGGTCTGGAGATTGAGACCATCCTGGCTAACACGTTGAAACTCTGTCTCTACTAAACACACACACACACACAAAACAAACTAGCCGGGCATGGTGGTGGGAGCCTGTAGTCCCAGCTACTCGGAGGCTGAGGCAGGAGAATGGCGTGAAGCCGGGAGGCGGAGCTTGCAGTGAGCAGAGTTCGCCACTGCACTCCAGGAAACTCGTCTCAAAAAAAAAAAAAAAGCCGGGTGGGGGGGAGCCTCTCTGTGGGCCTGACTGTCCTCCCCGGGAGAGGGCCAGGTGACTGGGCAGAGGGTGGAGTGCCCACTCATGAAGGGTCACATCAACGGGACTCGCCAGGGAGGATGCTGGTGACCAGTGTGTAGAAAGGAGGGGCCAAGCGCCTGGAGCACTGAGACGGCTCTGGGCTCTCTATCAGCCGCCGTGGCCTCCCAACTGGAGTCCATATCTTTGGGTCCATCCAAGCTAAAGGGGCATCATGGGGATCTCACAGTCCCAGGACATCAGGGTCCCCTCTCAGGTTGGGTTCTGTGTGATGTAAGAGGGACCATCTTGGTGGGAGGCAGGTTGTGAGGCTCCACCCCCACTTGCTACCCCCAGTGAGGCCTGGGAGCCTCAGCCTCCTCCCTGGATGAGGTGCTCCCTCAAGCTCTGGGCAACCTCAGTCATCTGCTGCCCCAGTGCTCCAGCAGCCATGTGGGATCCTGCTGGGGGCATGCTCTGCTCCCAGGTGTCCAGTGTGGTGTTACAGAAAGGACAGACCCAGAAGGCCAGGGGCAAATCTGCTCTTGGGATACAGGTCAGCGCCCCAGCCCGCGCTCGGCCTGCGTTATCTTCCTCCCCAGCCATGCCCGACTCCAGGCTCTGCTCCCCAAAAGCAGAAACGCCTGGGTCTAACCAACACCTAGGAGCACCCTCAAGAGGGGGCGTGCAGCCGCCCCTCACGGACACTGCTGCTAGTCAGCTGCCTCCGCAGATGTGTCTAGTGGAGCCTGAAGGCAGACCCAGTGGCCTCAGGGCACGTGGCTGTGACTGGGACCACCTGCCTGGTCTTCACCCAGAGGGAGGCAGCCTTCGGTCAAGAACAGACCCTTCACACCAGTGGCTACGGGTCTACACCCCTCTCCTAACATCCTTACTCAACAAAACCAAGGCAGGTTCCAATGCCTCCAGTGGGGTGCTGAGCTGTCTACACTCCACCCAGGCGGGGAGGACCTTTGGGAAGCCCCCCGCACTGCACTCTGAAGCCTCTTAAGTGGAACATGGAGTTTTTTCCAGGCATGTAGCCAGAATCCCTCAGTCCCAGCAATGAGTTCTAATGGCACCAACAAGGAACCAGGGCCAGGAGGCCACAGGGCCCACGAAGAAGCCCCTCGGCTCCCCTGCTCACTCCTCCCCCAGGCTGGGGCAGCACTTACCAAGACCAGGCTGATGGGCAGAGGCAGGGGTTGGGGGTTGGGGGTTGGGGGTTGGAGGTGGGAGCAAGAGCCCAGGAGACAGGGCATTGTGACATCGTGCGGTAGACCCCTGCCAGTCTCTCTGATCCCACGGAGCAGTGCAGGTCCCATCAGCAGTGCCACTAAGCTGGCCCCCAGTGCCAATGCCCTACCAGACTTTACTGGCCAAGGTGGCCTCAGACTATGTTCTTGGGGGCTCCGGGCAGAAGCTGCCACTCAGCGAGGGGAAGCCACTTCTAAGGCTCCTACCGAGACCTGGCACTGCCACCACTTCCCCACAGGGAGCAGCGTGTCGGGTGCTGACCTGCCAGCCCAGGCCAGGACCCTGCTTAGGGCCACATAGGGTGCCCACCTGCTGCTGCCCCATCCAGAAAACCCAATTCCTCCACTTTACAGATGGGAAACCGCAGCCCCTCTGGGCAGGCTGGGTCATGCACAGGTGGTGTTGGGGTTCCCTTGGGTACAGTGATGGCTGGGGGTTCCCTGGTCAAATGAAGGGGAATGGGGCATGAGGACAGGTGGGTACTTACTTTGCTTTGGCCTCCTAGGACAGCATGAAGGAAAAGCAGCAAGGTTAGAGGCAGACAGAAAGACTAACCGGGTCAGACACAGCAGCAGGGCAGCCCAAGCCGGCAGAAGGCCTTTCCAGAAGCTGCTTGGCGAGGTGGCGTGGAGGTGACATTGATGGAGACGGAAGCTGAGCGCCAGACAGACCCGCCACCACCACAGTCCCAGGTGGCAGCTGAGTCCACACGCTCGAGGCGGCATCACTCCGTCATCCCCTGAAAGGGGAGCTCTTGGGATTACTGTTAGCTGGAGCCCAGGCAGGCCCTGGGGGACAAGCAGGGACCACTATCTGAGCCAACCTTTCCCAAATCCACCCACCCTGTCGTCACCTGAGCAAGGCAGCCTGAGACAAGGTAAGCCAACGCCCACAAGCATCCCCTGGAGCTGCCAAGGAGCTCCCCAAGCCCCTCCCCTGCACTGCCCCTGTGTCCGCTCGGCTGAAGGAGCCCAGAAGATGACAAGGACCCTTAAGGGGGAGGCAGCCCAGGGCCCGCATTGGTGCAGGGCCTCTCTCAGCAGGAGCCACCATCAAGACAGGGCTGGCACCCAAGGGCCCCAGCACAAGCCACAAAGGCCTCCCAGACTCACTCTCCCACAGTGTGCACACAAGGACAGGACCTTCACCCCGTTTACTCCTCAGCTGGAGACACTAGGTGTCCAGCTCCTAATCTCACAAGAGCCAGCTCATAAACTCTGCAAGCTCTGGGAAGGGTAGCTGGGCACAGCTGAAAGCCCAGCCACCAGCCTGTGTCCTGGGTGGGACTGGGCAGGAGGGGCCACCTCCTACTGCTGAGCAATCCAAGGAGCCCTGGCTGGGATCTGTCTTCCTTCACCAACCGGAGCTCTGGCCCCAGGGCCCTGCCCACCTCTGTGCACCCCACACTGCAGCAGGGAGCACCCTGCTGGGAGGAACCGGGCACCCTGCAGGGGTCAGGTGTAGATGAGGATGCTACGGAGGCAGCTGCCCCATAGGACCAGTAAGAGGGGTCTTGGGTGGGCTTCCCTGCAGAGAGGAAGCTCTCAGGAGACACCACAGTGAGCCATGCTGGAGACCTGGAGGCCAGGCCCATCACCCGGGGAGCTGGCCACTGACAGCGGGCAGACAGCCTCCCAGGACAGCCAGCACAGCTCCCCACACCTCCAAGCCCACCTCCTCATTTCCCCGCTTCCTGTGTTCCCAAGCACGAGAGGACCTGCCGGACGGAACGCACCATCTCTCCTAAAAGATCAAGTCTGAGCTTCAACGCTTGCGCCGACAGGCACATGCAAGCCTGTCTCCTCCAGCAGGAGAGCCCGGAGTAGACGCAACGACTTTTTCAACTGCATCCCTACAAACAGTCAGCCCCTTTGCTCCTGCAGTTTACCCAAGCTCGGGAGGAGCTTGCTAAAGAGAACACAGGGAGACAGCCAGCTGTCAGAGAAGCAGTCTTGGAAACGCCAGAGTCAGGCCCCAGAGGGAAATGGCCCAAGTATCCCTACTCTGCTCCTAGAAGCAGGCCAGGCTCACCACCAAGGCTCTTCCCTGAGGGGCAGACAGTGTCTGCCGAACACCCGAGCCTCTGGCAGCTGCCCAGAGTTTGAGGGTACCGTGGGGTCCTGGCTCTGGAAGGCTCCACCCAGCTAACAGGGCCTGTGACACAGGTGGCACCCAGCAAGACCCAGTGCAGTGCCATGGCTCTCACAGCCTCCCCGTCCCTGTCCTGGGAGCAGCCCCGGCAAGGACGCTCCTACCCAGAAGACTCCAGGTCAGGAGGGCAGGGCCCTGAGGAAGGCGAGGACGTCCTGGAGAGCTGTGGCCATCAAGGTGCTTTGCAGCCTGGACGTCTCCACACACCTGGGCAAACGGAAGCTTTCTGGGAGGAGCTGGCTCCCAGGCCCTGCCCTCCAAGCCACCCCATCACAGTGGTACACACAGACAGGTTCCCAGATTGTCCAGCCTCCACCGGGAGAAGTCAGGGAGGTGGGCAGGGGATGGGGTCCCAGATTGTCCAGCCTCCACCGGGAGAAGTCAGGGAGGGGGCAGGGGATGGGGTCAGCCACCGGCTCGGCCTGTGCATGCCCACCCCTCCCAGCAGCACCTCTCTCTGGCCCACCTGGCTGGCCGGAGTCTGTGGACTGGCACTGCCTGATACAACTTTCAGTGTTTTCAGTGCCCAAAGGGTGCAACGACTAGCCCTTAAAATGAGGCTAGAGCCCCTGAGGAAGTGGGTCTTTAGGCAGAGCCACCGCACAGCAGGGCAGCGCACAGGACAGATCAATGTCTTCCTGCGTGGAGGCCTTTGGTCTTTCTTTTTTTGAGATTGAGTCTCGCTCTGTCACCAGGCTGGAGTGCAGTGGCGTGATCTTGGCTCACTGCAACCTCCAACTCCCCAGTTCAAGTGATTCTCCTGCCTTAGCCTCCCAAGTAGCTGGGACTACAAGCACGTGCAACCATGGCCAGCTAATTTTTTTTCATATTTTTAGTAGAGACAGAGATTTACCATGTTTGCCAGGCTGGTCTCGAACTCCTGACGTCAGGTGATCTGCCCACCTTGGCCTCCCAAAGTGCTGGGAATACAGGCATGAGCCACGCGGCTGGCCTAATTTTTGTGTTTTTAGTAGAGATGGGGTTTTACCATGCTGACCAGGATGGTTTCGATCTTCTGATCTCGTGATCTGCCCGCCTTGGCCTCCCAAAGCGCTGGGATCACAGGCGTGAGCCACCGCGCCCAGCCGCCTTTGGTCTTTTCAAGAGATAAGAAAAAAAAAACCTCCACAGCTCCACATTCCCACTCAGCCACTTTCCTGTCTGACCCCTGGATATTCCAGCCCTACTGGGAAACACCAGCCTGCCCTGCATACCTCAGAGCGCTCACTGTAGCTACCCAAGCCACCCTGCCCCAGGCCAAGCCCCACCCCAACCATGTCTGTTCTGAAAAGCCACTGCAGGTCAGCTCCACGTCCAGCCCTGCTTGCGGGACTCTGGCCAACCCTGCCTGCCCAGTGCAGCCCCCGTGCCTCCTGGGTGGCTCCAGCACTGCACAGGCTTTCTGGAACCCCTGACAATACAAGACCCACGCCACACCTCACACGGCACCCTTGGCTGCCAGCAAGGCGGGAGAGCTGGAGCCCTGTGACAGGCTCCTACACCAGCACTTAGCATAACACACTGCCACCAGCTTCCAACACGCTGCTGTCACCTCACAACACTGGCACAGGATGATGACACACAAATGCTCAATGCCACATTTCCTGTCCCCAGCCCCCAGAAGGCTGATGCCAGTGCACGGCACAGCCCCGATACTCTTTGTCCATCATCAAGCATGTGTGCCCACCTGTGCTAAACCCTGCAGCAGGTTCACCCAGCAACCCAGAAGCAAAGCCCAGAGGGCCTAGTCCTCCAGAGAGGGCGGGAGGCAGCAGGGGCTCTGCTGGCTGGGCGCGCACTCTGCCAGCACTGACCACGTGTGAACTCTGCAGCAGCCCAGGGGAGATGCTGCTGTCTCACAGGATTGGCACTGCGCCCAGAAAGCCTCTACAGGGACAGGTCTAGGAGCCTGGCTAGGCCGGAGGCATTTGGTGAGAAGGCGAAGGTGAGCGTCCACTTCCTCAGAGGACACTCAGGGGCTCCTTCCACACCTTCCGAGTACATCCCCCACCCCCAGAACACGGCTGGGCACACACAGGGGCTCCGGAAGTAACCAACTGCCTGCGAGCCAGCTGCTTAAGGCTCATGGGGTCCAGATGACAGGACGGTCGGAGCTGTAGAAGGAGGCTGCTCAGGTGAGATGGCCTGGCCTGCCTCCCTGGGAGGTGAGCCACAGGCAGTGTCAACTTAAGAAGCACGCCGCCCTGTCAGGCAAGGACGACCCCAGGTTTAGCTACACAGTTCTTTTGCTGCCAGGCAGTCCTTCATTCTGGAAACCAATCCTGATGTCTCATCAGGTCCCCAACCCACTCCGCCCCCTTTGCCTTCTTCCACTTAAAGCCTCTGAAAGTACTACTACTTAGCAACACCATCCCCGCCCCCTTCAGAGGCTGCCCGACCACCCTATCTCCAAATCAAGAGACATAAAGTTTGACTCAGTCACAATACAGGCTTATTCATTTCTGTGTTCACTAGCGTCTAAGTTCCAAGAGTGTTGCGTCCGTGCTTATCCCCTCCGTGCTCAGCTGATGCGTGCAGTAACTGGTGCTTAATAAACACGTGGTGGATGAAGGTCTGCAGGCCAGAGAACAGCTGGGGCAGATGTTTGGTCTCCCACGGAGACGGCAGCGAACACAGGCCTTAGGCCCCAGCAGCCTGGCCGAGGGGCTTCCCACGACCGGGATGCGCCGTGAGCCAGTGCTCCCAGCACCCCCGGCCCGCGGACGCCCTCCAGGCCGGCCACGTGGCCTCGGTCGCCCCGCCCCTCTGCGCTCGCCCCAAAAGCCGTACTTGGCCCACGTCCCCTAAGCCGGCGCTGGCGCACTTGCGCCTCAGTCCCTAACGGCGCGAGCTTCTGGTGCAGCCCGGGCCGCCCGCCCTCCCGGCCTCTCGGGCGTCTCTGACGCGCCCGGCTCCTTCCGGCAGGGGCAGCGGTACTCACACGCCAGCCAAGGACGCGGCGACCAGGGAGGAGGAATCGGCGGACGCGGGATGCTTGAAGAAAGGGAGGGCCGGCCAGGCCGCGCACGGGAAATGAAGCACTGGGCTCTACCAAGAGCCGCGGGCCGGGGGCCCAGGGGGGGACGTGGCCCCTGCACACGCTCCGCCTGGCCGCCGGGGCCCTAGACGCGCTGCGCCCCGACACTTCAAAGGCAGAATTCCGTTGGAGACGACTGCGGAGGCCGCTCTTCAGCGGAGGAGTCTGCACAAATGCCGGGCACGGGCGGCTGCGCGCGCGCCCCCCTGCGTCTCGAGGCCAGTGGTGTCGCCGGTGGGGCGGGGCCGGAGGCCGGCACGCGCCGAGTGACGCACGAGGCGGCCAGTGCGCAGGCGCGGGGCGGGGCCGGGCCGGCCTGGGTCAGCGCGCGTGCGCCCGCCAAGCTGCGGGACAAAGGGGAGGGACCCGCGCGGCCCCGCCCCCGAGTGCCCCGCCCCGAGCGGCTGGGCGTGTGGCTCCCGCGACCCGCGGCGCCGGTCTCGCCGCCGCCGCCATGTACCCCGCGGGTCCCCCGGCCGGCCCGGTCCCGCACCGCGGCCGCCGTCCCCCGCCCGGGCCCTCTGTGCCCGCCCCGGCCCCCGTCCCCGCTGCACGGCCGCCGCCCCCCGCGCCCGGGCCGCGGCCCCGCGTGGCCGTGAAGATGGCCTTCCGCAAGGCCTACTCCATCAAGGACAAGCTGCAGGCCATCGAGCGCGTCAAGGGCGGCGAGCGGCAGGCCAGTGTGTGCCGCGACTTCGGCGTGCCGGGTGGGACGCTGCGCGGCTGGCTCAAGGACGAGCCCAAGCTGCGCTGGTTCCTGGAGCAGCTGGGCGGCGAGGTGGGCACTCAGCGCAAGAAGATGCGGCTGGCCAACGAGGAGGAGATCGACCGCGCCGTGTACGCCTGGTTCCTGGCACTGCGCCAGCACGGGGTGCCGCTGTCTGGGCCGCTCATCCAGGCGCAGGCCGAGGCCTTCGCGCGCCAGATCTACGGGCCCGAGTGCACCTTCAAGGCCAGCCACGGCTGGTTCTGGCGCTGGCAGAAGCGCCACGGCATCTCCAGCCAGCGCTTCTACGGCGAGGCCGGGCCCCTCGCCCCGGGCCCCGCGCCCGGCCCGCCGGTCAAGGAGGAGCCCACGCTGCCCTCCGGCGCCGGCCCCCTGCCCGACCGCGCCCCGGCCCCGCCGCCCCCCGCCGAGGGCGGCTACGGCGACGAGCAGATCTACAACGCCAACGTCACCGGCCTCTACTGGAAGCTGCTTCCGGAGCAGGCTGCGCCCCCGGGCGCAGGGGACCCTGGAGCAGGGGGCTGCGGCCGGCGATGGCGGGGCGACCGCGTAACGGTGCTGCTGGCCGCCAACCTGACCGGCAGCCACAAGCTGAAGCCGCTGGTCATCGGGCGGCTGCCGGACCCGCCCAGCCTGCGCCACCATAACCAGGACAAGTTCCCGGCCTCCTACCGCTACAGCCCCGACGCCTGGCTCAGCCGCCCGCTGCTGCGGGGCTGGTTCTTTGAGGAATTTGTCCCGGGCGTCAAACGCTACCTGCGCCGAAGCTGCCTGCAGCAGAAGGCCGTGCTGCTGGTGGCCCACCCGCCCTGCCCAAGCCCAGCTGCCAGTATGCCCGCCCTGGAGGACAGCGAGGATGCCCCCGTGCGGTGCAGGCCGGAGCCCCTCGGCCCTCCGGAGGAGCTGCAGACACCGGATGGCGCTGTGCGGGTGCTGTTCCTGTCCAAAGGCAGCAGCCGGGCACACATTCCCGCACCGCTGGAGCAGGGCGTGGTGGCCGCCTTCAAGCAGCTGTACAAGCGCGAGCTGCTACGGTTGGCTGTGTCCTGCGCCAGCGGCTCCCCGCTGGACTTCATGCGCAGCTTCATGCTCAAGGACATGCTCTACCTGGCTGGCCTCTCCTGGGACCTGGTGCAGGCGGGCAGCATTGAGCGCTGCTGGCTGCTGGGCCTGAGGGCCGCCTTCGAGCCCCGGCCGGGCGAGGACAGTGCTGGGCAGCCGGCCCAGGCTGAGGAAGCTGCTGAGCACAGCAGGGTGCTCAGCGACCTCACTCACCTGGCGGCTCTGGCCTACAAGTGCCTGGCTCCCGAGGAGGTTGCAGAGTGGCTGCATCTGGACGATGATGGGGGTCCACCCGAGGGCTGCCGGGAGGAGGTGGGCCCAGCCCTGCCCCCTGCAGCCCCTCCGGCCCCAGCCAGCCTGCCTTCTGCCATTGGGGGAGGAGAGGAGGAGGAGGAGGCCACCGAGTACGGAGGGACCTCGGTGCCCACTGCCGGGGAGGCTGTGCGCGGGCTAGAGACAGCTCTGCGGTGGCTGGAGAGCCAGGACCCCAGAGAGGTGGGGCCACTGAGGCTGGTGCAGCTGCGCTCACTCATCAGCATGGCCCGGAGGCTGGGGGGCATCGGGCATACCCCAGCAGGCCCATATGACGGTGTGTGACCAGGCCAGCCCAGTGACCTTTCTCCTGCTGCACTTGGAGGGAGGGGACACACACAGTCTCCCATCTCCCCTCCCCCGGGGTGGCCCACCCCATGGGTACAGGGGGTTCCAGGAATCCAAGTCCAGCCTGGCTTGGAGGAGCTCTGTTGGTGAGAGGTTGCCCTGCCTCACTGGCACCCCAGTCTCCTGGGGGCCCAGCTGGAAGAGGCCTGGCCCATTCTCCTCTCAGGGCAGGCATGTATGCGGGGCATACAAGGCACAGCACCTGTCGGAACAGGTGACTGTGTTCCCGCTCTGGCCCCCGTGGGGCTGGGCCTCTGCCCCTGTACCAGTCGAATGCACTGGATGAGGGCCGACACTCCTGTCTGCTGTCGAGCCCTGGTGCTACGTGGCCCCAGAGCCACAGCGCAGTCATCTCAGTGGCAAAGCACACCACTTGGTTCTATTTTTTTTTTAAACACATTAAATCTGTTTTTAAAGATACTCTTCAGAGGGGCCGTGAGAACAGGGGCCAGGTGGGCTGGTCTCGGGCCGCCCTGCGGTTGCTATGGAGGTCAGAGGCCCGAAGTACTGGAGCATCACTGTGGAGTGGGGAGGGATAGAGCCCCGTATTTGGGGTTTCCATAGGTTCCGGGTGCAACAGGGAGATGTGGAGTTCGGTTTCCTTGGATTTTTAGTTTTCCCGAAGAAAACTCTGGTCTGAACAGATCTCTTACGCCATGGATTTGGCAGCTGCCTGGATTTGCGCCCTAGTGACTTGGCCAATGGCAGGAGAGTTTCCCCGGCTTCCTCATCAGCCACAGACCATTTTTTCCAGTCCCAGGGTCCGGAGCCACGTGACATACCTGGAAGCAGGCCCTGGCACTGACAGCCCCAGGCCGATACGCAGTGCCACCCTCTGTGGGCTCTTCTCCCCGCCCTCAGACTTTTCTGCCTCTCCCCAGACTGCCAAGGATGTGGCTGACAAGCTGCTCCTGGGAGGCCCAGTCTGAAAGGAGTAAAGGGTCCCAGGGCCTGTCCAACCCTGGTTCTGTTCTGCTCCAGCCAGGTCTAGACCTAGAGTCCTGGTTGGACTGGGGCCAGGGATGCCCATGCCTCCCCAGGTAGGGTGGGAAATGCCTTTGCAGAGATGCTGCCTGAGCTGGTGTGAGAGGCAGGGAGCTGGCCTGCTTGCCTCCAGGTGTTGGCCCCTCATCCCCACCTGCCTCCAGTGTCCTAGCAGTGGGAACCTTGAAAACCCGGAGTTATGGAGTGCAGGGGTAGCCTGGAGGCTTGCACAGGGAAGGGAAGGGCTGTGCACCAGCTTGTCAGTGGGGCAACTGCAGGGAATGTCCCCCAAAAGTGACTTCTTTTTTTTTTTTTTTTTTTTGTTGAGACGGAGTCTCGCTCTGTCGCCCAGGCTGGAGTGCAGTGGCCAGATCTCGGCTCACTGCAAGCTCCGCCTCCCGGGTTTACGCCATTCTCCTGCCTCAGCCTCCCGAGTAGCTGGGACTACAGGCGCCCGCCACCTCGCCCGGCTAGTTTTTTGTATTTTTTTTTTTTAGTAGAGACGGGGTTTCACCGTGTCAGCCAGGATGGTCTCGATCTCCTGACCTCGTGATCCGCCCGTCTCGGCCTCCCAAAGTGCTGGGATTACAGGCTTGAGCCACCGCGCCCGGCCAAAAGTGACTTCTATACAGGTCCAAGAACAAGCAGTTCCTTGGACCTGTCCCCAAGTCAAGGAATATATACATATATATGTATATATCTATATCTCAAAATCTGAGAGCTCAGCTGAGGGTGTGGAAGTTTTGGGAAGAAGAAACAGACTCCCTGAGCAGAGCTCAGGGCAGCAGCTCCAGGCGCGCCTGCTGAGCCCATCAGGCCACCCCCACCTACAGGAAGAGCCTCTGGCCTGAACTGCTGGGGATGGGCTGCAAAAAGCCTGACACATTTGGGCCAGCACCTTCCAGGGGCTCAGGCACCCAAGGCGGGGACACCACCTCTGCTCTGCCAGGCCTGCCTCCAAGGCTCTGAGGAGGAGCTGACTTCACTGGTCGCAGTGCCAGCGAGGGCTGCACACCTGGGCCTTGTCTGCAGCCTGGGCAGCTCCTGGTGCTGCCCCTCAGCCCAGCTACTCATTGCCGCTGCATCTTTGGCGAGGTTTTCATCTCCAACCTTTCTTCCCATCTCAGCCCTTTTGTTGGCCCGGGTCCCAGGACGCTGGCATCGGTGCTGGCAGGCCCGCTCCTCTCATCGGGGTGGCTCTGGCCTGTCCCCCAGTACCTGGACGGTCACTTTCTATAAATAAGGCAGCACTAATTTTTGCTATAAGAAAAAAGAGGCCGGGCGCAGTGGCTCCCGCCTGTAATCCCAGCACTTTGGGAGGCTGAGGCGGGTAGATCCCCTGAGGTCGGGAGTTCAAGACTAGCCTGGCCAACGTGGTGAAAACCCCATCTCTGCTGAAAATACAAAAATTAGCTGGGCATGGTTGCAGGTGCCTGTAACCCCAGCTACTTGGGAGGCTGAGGCAGGAGAAATGCTTGAAGCCAGGAGGCAGAGGTTGCAGTGAGCCGAGATTACACCACTGCACTCCAGCCTGGGAGATAGCGAGATTCCGTCTCAAAAACAAAAAACAAAAAACAAAAAAAAAACAGGTGCAAGCTGGTGGGGACACCAGAAGCCTACCAAGAGTGGATCTGCCTGCTGGCATTTACTAGGTGGGGAACACCCCCTAAAGAGGGCTTAAAAAGCATCTCCCTAGTATGGGGTGTGCTAGCATAGGGTGCTGTGTGGCAGAAGCTCAGCTGCTGGGCCCTGCTGCTGAGAAGGCTGCTCTGCCCACGCCTGGTCCCGTGGGCAGTGCCAGCCATGGATCCCTGCTATCCTGGGCTGGAACCTGGGGCCCTGTCCCAGCCCTACCTGCAGCTCACTAACCCTCTCTGGGTTCTGCTTAGTGTCTGAAGTGATGGGAAGACCCCAGGGTTGGTGGCTGTAGTGGACCCCGGGGGCGGTGGAACCCTTTGGGAGACCAAGTGTTCTTTCCCAAAACTGCGCGGGTGCCGTTGCCTGCGGGGTCCTGGCTGTGGGCAGACGGTGGGCTGGGGTGAGGCTGCATCTACTTCCTGTAACAGCCATGGCTGCCTGCGGGTCCTGGCCTCTCACTGGCAGATTCTGCACATTCCCTGCAGGCACAGGGGTGGGCAGGGGTGCCTGTGGCCTCGGAGGTGCAGCCAGCTGTCCTCAGCTCGGATGGCCCACAAGAGCCCCCAGCTCCTGTTCACTGCTCTTCCAGTTAGTGATCCCTGTGTCAGTGTCATCGTCAGAGCTCCTGGGCTTGGCGGGGCTGGAGAAGGGAAGGTGCTGAGGAGGGTAAGATGAGCGGTTTTGTTGAAACCACCCGACCTGCATTTTCAGGGGGATGAGGCCACTGCCTTGGCCCAGGGACCTGCAGGCTTGGGGGACCCCCTGGATGTCCGCTGAGCTGCGGATGAAACATCACAATGTGGTGGGAAAGGAAGGGGGACACCCCCAGACTAGGGGGTGGTCCTGCAGGGATCCCAGCCCCTTACCTACCTACTTGAGATGCCCGTGGGGAGCAACCCCAATGGCACATCAGAGTCCCTGGGCTTGCAGGGTCATGCTCTGTTGAGGGCCCTTCCTCTAACTGGCGAGCTTATTTACAGCTGAGCTTGCCTGGTCAGATGGGCCCAGTGGCTTTATCTAATAAAGGCCGGACATGTCCGCTTCATGAGCATCTCTGTTTTGAAGTCGTATTTTTTAACTCTTGATCCAATGCTTGGATCAGGAATACCCCTTAGATTAACAGTCAGGGCACAGGGCATAAAAGTGCAACACTGATTAAAGATACCGTAATCATATCCATCGTTTTCTATCTTAAAGAACAGTTTTTGCCTGGCAGTAAAAGGTACAGGGGAGGCCTGGCTGACCACGACGCTCCCCGCAGTGCCCTGAGAACCTAAGCCTGTGTCTTTGTCACAGGCCCTCACCAGCTGGGCCAGGAGTGGCTGGATTGGGCTCTCCACCTCCCGAACTGAGCTCACCTAGTACCTAGGGCTTGTCAGGGGTCCCGGGGGAGACAGGTGTTGGCTCAAAATCATTGATTTCTCCTTGCAGATGGGCTCAGTGTGAATGCAGGTGGCCCTCAGAAGGGCTGTCCACGTTCCTTTAGGGAGCCACCTGCGCCAGACCCCAGGCTCCCAGACCTGCCCAGGCTCCCAGACCTGCCCAGGCTTGGCACACAGTCCCCTGGGGTGACTGTGCAGGGGAGACAATTCCATGCCTAACAAAGCCCCCAGGTGATGTAGAGGCCTGCAGCAGGCATGGGGAGACCTCTGCTGTCCACAGTGCCTGCACCCTCACTACCTGACACCTGTCCTTGACCAAGGTTGTGGGCCTCAGCTTAGATGGGGCAGGCATTGGACCTTTTTTTTTTTCCCCCCTAAGACAGAGTCTTGCTGTCACCCAGGCTGGAGTGCAGTGGGGCAATCTTGGCTCTCTGCAACCTCTGCCTCCTGGGTTCAGGCAATTCTCCCGCCTCAGCCTCTCAAATAGCAGGGATCACAGGCACGCACCACCATATCCGGTTAATTTTGTATTTTTAGTAGAGATGGGGTTTCTCCATGTTGGTCAGGCTGGTCTTGAACTCCTGACCTCGTGATCCACCCGCCTTGGCCTCCCAAAGTGCTGGGATTACAGACGTGAGCCACTGGGCCTGGCCTGGAACTTGGTTTTATTCACCTCTGGTGAAACATAAGCTCACTTGGTGCTCTCCGGCATCTTTATTCCCATCTTCTTAGGCTGACCGTGACAAGTGCCAGGGCCAGGCTTGGACCAAGCAGTCGACTGAGTCAGCCTGCCCCGGGAACCAGGCGGGGGAGGGAGCTTACGGATGGGCTAGGTTCGGGGGAGTAAGAGAGAGCAGGTGGAGGGCAGAAGTCTGTGGCCACAGAGGCAGCTGAGCATGAAGGATGGAGCGTGCTGCTGTCCTGCAGGTGCCCTTAGCCCTGTTTTGCACTGGGGGATTGATCTGCCCAGGCACACAGGGAGATGGCACAGCAGAACCCGCTGCCCAGCCTCGCTGAGGGCATGCTCCCCGCCTTCCTCCAGAGGCTGCTGGATGGAAGCCGAGCGCTGCAGCAGTTGGGGCCAGCATGGGACTGGAGGCCCAGGTGAATCTTGTGGGGCAGGGGATGGAGCTAAGACTGCCTGGCCTGGGCCCTCCCCACCCAAAGGCCCTAGAACCCTAGCCTTCAATCCTGGAGCTTTGCTTCTCCCCCAAGTCCTGGCTTTCCTGACTTGCTGCCTTTTAGGGACATGTGGAGGGGACAAGTCCTACCGTCAGAGGCCAGTGTGGTGGTGCCAGAGCCACGGGGCATTCCAGGACCCCTGACCTAGGTGAGGGGCAGGAGGGCCCAGAGCCACCTGGCCACTTGTCAGGAGCTTAGGATCAGGAGGAAAGAGGGAGACTGTATCCCAACTAAAGCCAGGGGTCTGCATTTGTCCTGGCTGGCCAGGGCCACCCTCTCAGACCTCAAGCTGCCCCACCTACCACTGCCCGCCTGGTGCCACCCCAGCACTGCTGAAGACCTGGCCAGCAGTTCCTCCTCTTTAGCAGAGGACGAGCACACCCACCACAGGCACCTGCTTCTCTGGGCTGCAGGGCAGGCTCCAGCTCCCTGTGGGGGCCCCACCCACAGCAGGCCAGGGCCCCTGGCTTTACTGTTGGGGAGAGGGTCTCTTGTGTAGACCCCATATGGCTCGTGCCCCCTAGAGCTGAGATGAGGCAGCTGGCCTGGCTGTAGCTGCATGGAGCCACCTGGAAAGCCAAAGGCAAGCCCCGGTTCCAGATCAGGCACTGGGCCAGCCGTGCCTGTTACCATAAGTTCTGTTCATGGCCTCGACCAACAGCCCAACCATGTGGGCAACTGACCAAGATGCCATCTCTTGGGCCCCTCAGAACGTATGTTGCAGCGAGGAGGGCTCACGGCAGCAAGGGGCAGGGCAACCACCACGGTGCCTTCTGCTCACCAGGGAAGGAGGAGTGTCCCCACTAGTCAGGGCTCCCCTGCCTGCTGGAACCTCTCAAGTCCTGCCCCCTGCATTTCCCTGTGCGGGGGCAGAAGGAGTGATAGGAGACCCTCGTGCAGGAGGGAGGGAGCCACAGTCCTCAGGGGAAGGGGCACAGGGAGAGGTGGGGGCACGAAGGCAGGCAAGGATGGCCAGAGCCCATCCTACTTTCTGCTGAGCTCCCTGGCCCGGCAGGTGGCGGCCTCCACAGCGCTCATGGTGGCTGCTCGCAGCCCGCCCTGCTCCAGGGCATGGAGCCCGTAGATGGTGGTGCCACCCGGGGTGCACACATCTGAGCGCAGCTGGGCTGGGTGTTGGCCCTCGTGCAGCAGCATCTTGGCTGTCCCCTGAGGAGAGTGTTAGAGCCTGGTGACCGGGGGAGGTAGCCCAGTCCCCACTGTGCGGCCTGCCCTTGTTGCATCCCCCAACCTTGGCCCCAGCTTCTAGAGCCTGCTGTTTCCCTGCCCACTGGAAGTGGTACAGGCCTGGGCCTTCCCAATGTTCCCCAGAGGCCACCCTCACTCACCAGCAGGGTCTGGGCAGCGATGCGGTGGGCCAGGCTGCTGGGCATGCCCATCTTGACGGCGCCTTCGGCCAGGGCCTCAGAGAATGCACACACCTGTAGCAGCACCATGGTGGTGGGGGGGATAGGTGTCAAAGCCTGGGGGCTCAGAACCTTCAGGAACAAGGCCCAGAGCACTAGCCATGGATGGCCAGAACTAAGGCCTGAGCCCAAGGGTCTGCAAAGGGGCTGGCCTCGAAGATCCCCAGGGCAGTGAAGTCCCAAGGACAAGCAGAGCTCCCAGTGGGCCTGGAGACCAACCATGCAGGCCTCAAGGTTGGACTCTGAGGGCAGAGGCTGTCAGAGGGACTTGGGTGGGCCCCTCTTTGCCAAGGGTGGGGCGGGGAATGGACGAGGCAATACTCACGAAGGCCACGCCACTGCCACTGAGGCCAGTGTGGATGTCGACGTAGGCTTCAGGCACCTCCTCACACCGCCCACAGGCCTCCAGCAGATGCTGCAGGAGCTTGGTCTCGCTGCTCCCCACGTGGCGGCCCCGCGCCATCACTATGGCCCCTTCCTGGACCACACAGGGCAGGTTGGGCAAGACCCGCAGCACCCGTGTGTCTGGGGGCAGCAGCTGGCCAGAGAGAGGTCAGAATCAGGGAGTCTGTAGGACTGGGCCCTGCTGGGAGGCCTCCAGCATCTGCCTCCCAGGTACAGCACCAGGAGGGAACCCTAAGCCCAAACACTTGACCCAGGTGGGCCACCCGGCCACCTCAGGCTCTCTGGGGGGCTGCCTGCCACCCAAGCCCGGCCAGCAGAGCCTATGCTGGGATCAAGGCCTTAGCCCAAGGGACACTCACCTCCTCCAGGGTGCTCAGAGACACCCCAGCAGCAACGGACACCAAGATGTGCTCAGCAGTGACCACAGGAGCCACCTCTGCCACAACAGCTGGCAGGATGTGGGGCTTGGTGGCAAAGATGACGAGCAGGCAGCTCTGCAGCACCTCCTGGTTGGAGTGGGTGGTCTGGCAACCCAGAGCCTGTGCCAGGGATACCAGGACCAGGCCTCAGGGGCTGTGTGAGCGGCACACCCTCTCCACCACAGCCCTTCCTGCTGGAGGCCACACATTCCCATGGGTCCCAGGGTCTCTCCCATTGCAAGTGTCTAGACCACCCCAACTTCTCCAATGCCCAAGACTCACCCAGACTAACCCTGCTCCTCACAGGCCATCCTGATGTCAGCGCCTCCCCAAGCCCTGAGCCCTCCATCCGCAGTGAATGTCTGTGACCACCACCCCAGCATGCAAACACACACATGCACATGCATGCACTCACGAGCATGCATTCACATATACACACGTGCAGACACATGTACTCACGAGCACACATACACGTGCACATGCATGCACTCATAAGCACACACATACACACGCATGCACTCACGAGCACACACGTGTACACACACCCACTCATGAGCATGCACTCGTGTACACGCACGCACTCATACACATGTGCACGCACACACACGAGCACATACGTGCACACGAATGCACTCACGACCACACAGATGCACATGCATGTACTCATGAGCATGCACTCACACACACGTACACACATGCAGTGACATACACACACCACACGTGCAAATGCACATGTGAGCATGCACTCACATATACACACGTGCACATGCATGCACTCACACGCATACACACACACACACACAAACACTTTGCTTTGGCCCTCCACAACCTTACTTTCCTCCTGGCCTCTCATCTCCCTTTCCCCAGCCCAGACCAGCCAGTCTCCAAACTTCAGCTACATAAACCACCCATCTCTGGCTCTAATAGGTGTCTTAGTGGGACAGGAGTCAAGAGCTATCCTGGGCTCTGGAGGGTATGAAGAACCTAGGCTCTATGCTCACTTGAAAGTGACATAAGTTCCTGTCTGTTGGTGCACTGGCCACTATGTGCTGAGCTTCCACTTTTCCTGGAAAGAAAGGAAAAGGAAGAGGGGTTGGTGAGGGGGGTGGGATAGGATGGCAGTGAGGAGAGGGAGGAGCTCACCTGGCCTCTCAGGCTCAGCCACGCCGGGCCCATCATGGGCCCCCTCCTGGCCTCAGGGACCCAAAGCGGGATGCACCATTCACTGGGCCCAGGCAATCATATCCATTGATTCTACCTGGCAGTCAACGCCCCTGACTGCTGCTGGGTGTGGAGGCCAGGAGCTGGCCTCGTTGGTAAGGACACATCCCTGGGGCCTCTGTCTCCAGGGAAGGGAAGGCTGCCTGGAGCAGAAGAGGAACACCAGGCCTTGGGGGAGTGTGGTGGGTACAAAGGCAGCTGATTGGCCACAGAAGGCCCAAGGGGGGCCCAGGGTCCTCGGGAGGGAGAGTCTGGCTGGGATGTCCAAGAGGCTAAATGCCTACTTGGTAGAAATCATCTGCTTTTGTGGGGTACAGGGGTGGAGAGATTGGGTTAGATTTTGGTAAGGTCGAACAGGAAGACAGAAGTGTACACTACAACCTAAACACAGCAATTAATCATGACAGTGCCACCCATACACACCAGTACTAGGCTCAACATTAGACATATTGTCTCATTTAACCAATACAGCTCTGGGAGGCATGTGGTACTGCCGGGTTTCACAGGTAAAACTCAAAGTAAGCTATTTCCTGATGGATCTTGATTCTTCTGGACCCTGAAGTATGGCTGAAGGCAGACAGCCAAGAGTCACCCAGCTCTCCCTACCCACAATCTGCAGAGAGGCTTCTAAATGCCTGGAGAAGTATATGGTCAGCATAAATATCCCGGCCATAAAGCAGTGTTTCTCAACAGGGGATGACTTTACCTGTCTCCTCCCGCCACCCAGGGGACATTCGGCAGTGTCTGGAGGCATTTTTTGGCTGTCACAACGTGGGGGGTGCTACTGGCACAGGATGGATGGTCTGGCCCAGGTGTCCCTAGAGCTAAGGCGTCTGGAAGAGAAGCCCTGCTGCTCGGAGAGGGGCTGGCGCGCAAAGAGAACATCAGAGGCTGGAAGAGGTGAGCCTGGCCAAGGCCACGCGGCCAGGAAGCCGGCCGCGGAAGCAGCACCTAGCCACGTGTAACTCAAATCTTCCCGCAGCCATGTCAAAAAAGTAAGAGGAAAAAGGCGTGACTCCGGCTGCACCCAGCGAAGCTGAGACCCGAGTGGCTGGGCTCGCGCCTCCGGCCCCATTCTCGCGACAGGACACCTCCCACGGGGCTACTCCCACGCCAGGCCGCAGGCCCAGCCCCGCGCCGCCCCACCTGCTCTGATGAGGCCCTGCGCGATGGCCCCCGCCATGCGGCCCGCGCCCACGAAGCCCACGCGCCGCGTAGCCGGCCCCGCAGCCGCCATCTTGTCGCCCCGCTCCGGCCGGCTTTTTGTCCGCACTCTACTGGTTCGCAGGGCGCGGGGACCCCGCCTCTCGCTGCTTATTGGCCCGAAGCGGCCAGGCCGCCCCTCACTGTCCATTGGCTGAGAGAAACTGGGGCGGGGCCGGAGGAGCGCGGAGGGGTCCCGGTCGGGCGTGCGAGGACCGGATTTTGGTTTTCCGGACGGGAGGGCTCGGGAAGCGGCTGGCGGGGCCGGTCCGGAGCGTGCGGTCACTGAGGCCCCGCCGACGACAGGCGGTGGAGGCCCAGGTCACGGAGAGCTGGCCGGGTCCAGGGGCCTGAGATCGACGGGAAGGGGAGGGGACAGTCGCAAAGGGGGGGCGTCATTTTTAATGACACAAGGAAAATAAGGCTTGAAGATCTGAGTGCGGTTTTGTTTTCATCATCTAATCTAAGGCTGCATGTTACCAATGTTATTTTCTTCTGAAGCCTTTGACGTTTTCTAAGCTCTTCAGTTATGAAATCCTCTCATTGATTCAACATTTACTGTGCAGCTGCAGCCTCTGGGCCCTGCTCTGGGCCTGGGCAAGTCCACCCCACAGCAGCAGATGGGACAGACTGGACCCCACCCTGCAGCCCTGCTTGTTGGCTGTATAGACAGACTACAGTCAGCACACACGCAGGACGGCCAGATTGTCAAGGTTCTAAAGCAAATGACGTAGAGAGGGATAGAAAGCCACCACAAGGCTGCTTCGGCCACCGCGGCCAAGAAATGTGGGTGGTGCACACTTTGCACCAGCACACTGTCAGCAGCTGTCTCTCCTGCCACCTTGGATCCTGCCAGCCCCTTCCCACACAGACCCCCTGGATTTTCTCCCAGGCCCCCTGGGCCAGTGACGGCTTGGGACCCAGGCTATGGGGAGGTGAAAGGGACCGGAGGCATCCAGTGCCATGCCATCATACATAAGGACAAGCTCATCATAAACAAGTACACCGAGTCGAGGTGAAGGAGGGTTGCTGGCCGAGTGCCCAGGGCCCCAGTGAGTAAAAGAAGGCCCAGTCCTGTTCAGCTTCTCCGTCCCATGCCGGGCCAGGCTTCTGAGCATCCGTTGGGAGCCCTTAGCTGACCTGGACACCCAGCCACCCATGGCTTGTGTCCAGGGCACCTCTGCTTTTGGCTGGGCTTCTTCCCACTGTTCCTCACCTGGCGGATCCAAGTGGCCACACAGGCACCACCCTCTCCAGGAGGCCTTTCCTGAACCCCCACATGGGCAGAGCCTTTATCCACAAAGGGCTGGTGCCAGGGGATACACTGTGAACGAGGCCAACCCACCTCCTGGAGCTCCAGGTCCTGGGATGTTGGCATGAGGGGTGGGGGTTGAGGCAGGACTCCCAGAAGTTTGCAGACAAATAATTCCAGCAGGGCAGGGTGGATGCTCAGACAGGGGCTGAGATGGTGCTGTCAGGGAAGGTGTTTGGAGGCTGGGCCACCTCAGCTGAGGCCTAAAATGTGGGGAGGCCTTGACCCAAGAGGAGGCCAGTCTCAGGGGAGGCCTAGAGGACACCTTGGCTTGCCTGACACAAAGGGGCAGTGACAGATAAGGTGAGTGGTTGGCTGGGTGCAGGACACAGGTCTGGACTCAGTGCCGGGACAGGGAGGACACACCAGTGCTGCCCAAATTAACAAAGGAAGAAGTGAAGCAGGAAGCCCTACCTGCAGCCAGAAGGCATCCTGTGCGTGAAGACAGCACAGGGCGCCCAGGAGAGGGACCCTGAGAAGAGGCCAGCCCAGGGTTGGGCCAGGAGCCAGGGAGGGTGTCTGGGTCCTGGGCGTGAAGGACCAGAGGGTTCTAGCCTAGAGGCCCCCTCTGTACAAGGCGCTGAGAAAGGGGGTGACGGGCAAAGTGCTCCTGGTCCATACCCCAGCACCACCCTGCCTGGGTGAGGCACCATCCCGGGAACCATTCTGGACTTTGCTGTCTCCGCTCTGAGAATGGGGGGGGGAAATGACACCCCACCTCTGGCAGCTGGAGCTGACCTGTCCAGCAGGCAGCTGTCCCTCTCCATGGGACGGGCCAGGTGGGGACCCACACCCAAGCCTGAGAGCCACAGAGACGAGGGGCCAGGCCAGGGGAAGCCTGAGCCACCGAATCATCAGCCTGCCCTCAGATCCATCCGTGGGCCCAGCTTGGCTGGCTCACTAGATGTTTCCGGCCCACTAGACCAGTGTCCCCAGAGCTCTCAGGCTGAGGCAGGGAGGCCCTAGTGAGCTCAAGTTACTGAGGCCTGCAGGTGGCCACGAGGAGAGGCTAGGACTGGCCCTGTCCTGCACATCCTTGTCCACGCCAGTCTCATTGCTGCCTGCCTGCTGCCTGCCCACACGTGTGCCTTCCCATCTCCAGCTTCTGCAGCCTTTCCACCCCAGGGAGTAGTCACCAGCTCTCGGGGGCTGAACAGCAAGCCAGGGGGACAGTGGGTACCAGGGCTGGCCAGGCTCGGGGGCAGTACCTCGGTGTGGGGCATGGCTCAGCACAGAGCTGCCAAGCCCAGGCCTGTGAAAATGCACTTTATTGGCTCCCAGGGAGTGGGACACAGGATTAGAGTGGACACACGCAAGGCCGGGGGCCAGTGTGGGGAGCAAAGCACTGGGCCTGCCCGGGCCCTGGTTTCCCTGAGGACTGATGTGAATGGGGGCCCCACTGGATAGATGCTTGGGGCTGCAGAGCGGACGGAATGTGGGCCCAGGTGGTGCCCTCAGCTCCTGGCAGGGTTGATGGGTGGTGGCTCTGCCAGCCGATGGTCCGCTGGCACCTGCTCCTGCCTTCCAGCTTCATTTCCGGGCCTGCTCGTAGTTGTCAGTGAACCAAGCACAGGTCTCCTTCACCGCTGCAGAGGCGGGCAGGTGAGGGCCATGGGCAGGGAGGGCCAGGGCCACATGGGAGGAAGTGGGGGGAGTCCCAGGGACAGCGAAGTCACCCCTCTGAGCTTTGGTGTCCCACCTCCAGGGCAGTATAGGCTCTGAGGGGGGCGCCTCACCTTTGCCCTGGTAGGGAGCATGAAGGAGAGGCTGGGGCAGGCCAGCAGGTGTGGGGGCCACCAAGTGGAGGGCTGTGGGGTCAGGGCTCACCCTGCTTGAAAGGTGTGAACCGGAAGTCAGGCAGGTAGGTCCTCAGCTTGCTGTTACTGGCTGTCTTCTTAAACTGCCCATCCGACTTGGATGTATCAAACTGCATGCTTTGTCAAGGCCACAGCGAGAGGAGCACCTCCACTCCCAGCCCCCGCAGCTTGTCCTTGAACCTCTGCCATTCCCAGGGAGCCACAGCAGAGCTCCTCCGCCTGCCAGGGTGGGCATCCTCCCTCCACAGTGTCCCACCCACGCTGGCCCTGTGCCGGGAGGCCATGGAGCCTGCCAAGGGGCCCCTGCCCAACCCCCAGCACTGGAGCCAGAGGATACGGTGACCTCCCCATGGAAGTCCATGGCCTCCACCACCGCCTCGGCTGCCTCCTTGATGGAGACCTCATCTTCCTCGCCCACTGTGGGGAGCCACCGGGTCAGGCCTCCCCTTGCTGCCCCCCAACTGCTCATGAATATTCCTGCTCCCACCCCTCAGCCAGCCTCCCAGGACAGCCTTGGATCTTGTCCCACCATGGAGAAAGGGGGCTGGGGGCTGAGGGCTGAGGTGCCCACCTGAGAGGATGATGGGCTCCACTTCATTGTACTCCCGCAGGACCCAGATAAAGAGCTGGGCCAGGTCCTACAGGTCAGACAGGCAGGGTCAAGAGACCATGGGTATAGCCACAGGTCCCCTCTCCCAAACACCCTTGCCGGGGAGTCCATACTGTTGTCCTTGTTCAGTGGGGGCTCAGCCTGGGGACCAGGGGTCCCTCCTTTCTCCCTCGGAGCTCAGAGCTACACCAGTGACTCCTGGAAACAGGACGCTATGGGGCCTCCACGAGAACCAGAGATGGTTCCTCTCGGAGCTCAGCCCAGACTCTCTCCTGGTCCGAGGCTCCCTCCTGCACCGCCTCCCCGACAGCCCAGCAGGGGCAAGCCCAGGGCTCAATGGGGCAGGTTCTCTGGGGAGAGCTATGCCTGCCTTTACGCACCAGCGAGTATATGAACTGCCTCCGCGGCTTCCCGGTACCCCACACCGTCAGGGCCGAGCCGCTGCCTGCAGATTCGGGGAGGGAGCAGGTGTCAGAGGCACTGAGTAACCTCCTCTCGAGCTGAGCCCCGGGACCCCGTCGGGCGGACGCACTCACTCTTGGCCAGGTGCACCTTGTGGATGAGGCCAGGCAGCACATGGCCATCCTCGATGTTGAAGTTGTCGTGGGGCCCAAAGACGTTGGTGGGGATGACAGCGGTGAAGGTGCAGCCGTACTGCTGGAAGTAGGCCCTGCGGAGGCACAGTGTCTCCTGCCCTCGTCCTGGGCCCGCGATCCCACCCCACGCTGCTGCTGGCCTCTTACTGAGGCTGGCACGAAGACCCCACCGGCCGGCCCCACCCGCCCCTGGGGGCCCTCTCCCCCACTCCTGGCTGGGCCTCAGCAGGACGGGTGTGAGGACCTGTTCTGCACGTCGATCATCCTCTTGGCATACGAGTACCCAAAATTGCTGCTGTGGGGTGGCCCATTGTGGATCTGCAGGGGCGGGAGAGGCAGAGGCCACTACTTTCTGGCCCCGCCCACAGGCTCCCCAGCCCCGCCCACAGCCAGGCCCCGCCCCTCACCATGGTCTCATCTATCGGGTAGGTCGTCTTGTCAGGGAAGATACAGGTGGACAGGCAGGACACCACCTTGCAGGCGCCCACCTCGAAGGCCGAGTGCAGGACGTTGTCGTTGATGTGCACATTTTTCCTCTGCAGGGGTGAGGGGGGGACCAATCAGGCTCCCCAGCTCAGATCCTAGCCCTTCCCTGCTCCTCCAGATGCAGAAGTGGAGATACACCCTAACCCTTCAGCCATGGTAGGACCCAAACCTGCCCATCCTAACCCTTTCGGGACAAGGTGAAGCCTCTGGGCTTACAGACACCACGACTCTCCAGCCCCACCAAGGCTGGAGGAGGGGCTGGCTCTGCCTTCCAGTGTGAGGAGAAAACCACACCCCCAGCTCAGGGATGGACCCCACACAGGAGGCTGCTGAGGTCCGGGCAGGTAGTGGAGGCTGGGAAGGAGCCCACTCTGGCCCTGGGCTGGGCTGGGGCTCCCACTACATGGGGAACGGGGCAGTCTACTTCACCACCCTGGAGGAGCTCCCATCTGGCTCTACCTCCCAGGATTAATGAAGCCTGCCCTTGCCAAGTCCCCCCCGCAAGCCCCACTTCCTGTGCATGAACTAGACATGGCATGGCTGGAGCACTGGGACTGGTCTTGGGAGAAGGGAGAGGTGGTGGCCAGGCAGCCTGCTGGGAAGGCCGAGACACCGACAAGGAGGGCTCTGGGGTGACAGGGCTCTTGGGCAGAATCTGGTCTGAGCCTCTGCTGACCCTAGTGCCTCCTACACTTAGCAAAGCCAGCTAAGGTAAGGCTGCTGCCTACAGACCTGTGGGGTCAACCCTCCCGGACACAGTTAGCCATGGCAGGGCCCTTATACCACGCCCCCTTCCCCCAGTCACAGGCAGCAGATGCACAGAGCTCTGTTTACACCCCTGCACCCCGGAGTGTGCAGTGGGCCCAGCTCAGGGGAGCTGGGCCAGCACAGTCCTGGGAGCCAGAGGCTCCAGAGGCCCTGGGGACTCAGGGGGCACGAACCAGCTCCCAGTCCCACGTGGCCTCTGGCTCCTTTCAGCTTCCCAATGCTACAGGTCAGCTCCACGGCTTTTCCTTCTGGGCCAAGTGCCTCCAGGCCCACCTGCATTGCCCCTCTGTCCACAGTACCAAGTGTGAGTGACTAGGGGTCCCTCAGGGGCTGCCCCCACCAGGCTGTGCCAAGCCCTGATCCTCAGGGACTTCCTGGGGTGGGAATGTGGGCCTGTGAGAGTGGGAAGGCCGCCAGGAAGTTCCCAGAACCTGGGATCCTGGTTTCCAGTGCTTGCTGGGGCCACCCTCACTTACCCAGAAGTCCAAATTGTATTTGATATTCCGGAACAGGCCCCCCACCATTGCAGCAAGATGGATAACATGCGTGGGTCGGACCTTCTCAAACAGGGCGCGGGTCTGTGCTGCATCCCTGTGGGGAGCCAGGCTGTCAGGAGGCTCTGGAGGGAACCAGCACTCCAGGTTTGGGTGCTGAGTGCAGGGACTGGGTGGGACTATGGCAGGAGGAACAGTCAAAAGGGAGGGTGGCCCCAGGGCCTGGCTGGTGTGAGGGTGCAGGCTTCCGGGAAGAGATGGGAGGGTGTTTGCCCAGGAACACAGCCAAGCACACCCAGGCCAGGCCAGCCACCTAGCAGGAAGGACCCAGACACACAGCTACTGCTAGACTCAGGAACAGGCCCAGCCTGGAGCTCTTAGTTCTGGGGTCAGGGGTAGGATGGGGAGGAGGGCTGATCTCGGGATGAGCTCACTCACGTGAGATCGGCGTCTTTGGAGGAGACAAACACCCAGTCCTCTCCAGGAAGTCCAGCTCCATCTGCTACCACCTTCTGGATGGCTTTGCCTACCAGCCCAGAGCCCCCTGTCACTAGAATCCGCATGGACCCCTGGGGTTCACCCATGTCAGTTGCACCTGTAGTGTCAAATTGTGGGAGGCTGAGGCCATTATACTCCCATCCTTTGGAGCCCCACTCTTCTGTGGCAACTGGCACAGAGTGAGGCCCTCAGGGTGGGGACATAGTCCACTGGCAACCAGAAAGACCCAGCTGGACAGAGGCACCCCCTCGTCGCAGCCCTGTTCCCCAGGGAGCTCTCACCCTACTCAGGGGTCCTGAGCTACCACCCAGCCCAGAGCACCTGTTCCCAACCCACGACCCCCCACTGGGCCGATAAAAGGTACATTCTTCTCCCCTCTGGCTGATAAGAGGGGAGGCAGACAACCTTGGGACTGGGGCTTCTGGCGCAAGTCGTTAACACGGCTTGCAGCCAAAGCCCGCATGCTAGGGACAGGCACGAGGCGGCGCCTGTGTGCAGCCCACGCCCACTCGAGGCGGGCTGGTCCTGGAGAGCCCTGGCCAGCCAGATTCCTCCAGGGCAGGACAGGCCTTGGGGCGCAGCCACCCCCAAGGATCCTATACTGGAAGCCGAAAACCTGCTCGGGCTCCGCGGCAGGGCCCCAGGACCAGCCCTTACGGGAGGGGGCCCTGCGCAGGCATCGCGCGGCTCCCAAGCACGCGAGGAGACCTCACCGCAGCCGGACCCTCTACCACGGCCCCAGGTTGCCCCCACGCCCCTCGATCCCAGACCCCTACAGCGTTCCCTGACTCTCACGGAGCATCCAGGGCCCAGGGTGAGGCTGACTCCGGTGCCACCTCACCTGCGTCCAGCGCCACCGCCGGCTCCCCGACAGCGGCTTCCGGCCGGGTGTGCTCCGGAGACGCGCGACGCCAGGTGGGGGGCGGGGTCGGGGAAGCTGGGGCGGGGCACTCTGGGACTTGGAGTCCGCGGCCGCAAAGCCGCTTGGGAAGCGCCGTCTCTCCCGCCGGCCGAGCGTTGGAGGGTACCCGGGGGAGGTTCCGAGCCGCAACCTCCTTAGCCCGCCGGGCGCTGGGCCCAGGCCCTGCTTGGGGCGGCTGGAGCACATGAGACGAGGGCCGGAAGGCAGCGCCGCGCCGGCTGCCCACGGCGTCAGGGGGAGCCTCGTGGGCGCTGGGGCCAGGCGGGCTCACGCTGCGGCGTCTCCCTGGGCTCCCCTTCCCTCCCAGGGTTCCACCCCCGAATCCGCAGACCTCGCTCTGCAGCCGCCTGGATTCCGGCCGCGATGAGGAGCTCGGGTTGTCGTCCCAAACCCGTGCGCTGTCACCCGCGCCCACGGGGACGCCCAGGCTCGGGCAGCAAGCAGCAAACAACCCCAGAGTTACGGCGGGTCACGATGGGTGACAGTGGGTCACGGCAGTTTAAGGAGGATCACAGCGGATCACGATGGGTCACGGCGAGTCAAGGAGGGTCGTGGCGGCTCACAGTAGGTCCCACGGTCGCGCTGGCAGCCGCCAGCTGCTCCTGCCCTCGGCTCAGAGCCCAGTCCTGCTGTCTGGGGCGGGAGAGGGTGGCAGCCCGGCCCTGGCATCGGGAGGCCCCCGTCAACGTCTTCCATCGAAGTGCAAGCATTTAAAAGGAGTCACGGCCAAGTGCGGTGGTGGCTCAGGCCTGTAATCCCAGCACTTTCGGAGGCCGAGGCGGGCGGATCATTTGAGGTCAGGAGTTCGAGACCAGCCTGGCCAACATGGCGAAACCCAGTATCTAATAAAAAAACAAAATTAGGCCGGGCGTGGTGGCTCACGCCTGTAATCCCAGAACTTTGGGAGGCCAAGGCGGGTGGATCACGAGGTCAGGAGATCGAGACCATCCTGGTTAACACGGTGAAACCCCCTCTCCACTAAAAATACAAAAAATTAGCCGGGCGTGGTGGCGGCGCCTGTAGTCCCAGCTCCTCGGGAGGCTGAGGCAGGAGAATGGCCTGAACCCGGGAGGCAGAGCTTGCAGTGAGCCAAGCTCGTGCCACTGCACTCCAGCCTGAGCAACAGAGCGAGACTCCATCTCAAAAAAAAAAAAAAAAGACATCCATAAAGCGATGGCTTTTATCTGACCGGAAGTCAGCAAAACATTAGAGATGACTGAAGTGAGTCGCTGCTGGGCATGTCCACCTGCTCTGGTGATGGGCAGGCAGCGTTGCTTAGTGAAGACTTCATAATTTCTAAATTATTATATGTTTCTTCCATAAAAATTGTTTTCTTGTCTTCTTTTCAGCAGTTACTAATTATGTTATTAAAAAATCACATAATTTGTATTCTATTGACCGTAATGTCCAATTACACAATCTTTCTTAAGTCATTATACTTTTTTTTTTTTTTTTTTTTTGAGAGGGAGTCTTGCTCTGTTGCCCAGGCTGGAGTGCAGTGGCGTGATCTTGGCTCACTGCAAGCTCCGCCTCCTGGGTTCACACCATTCTCCTGCCTCAGCCTCTGGAGTAGCTGGGACTACAGGCACCGCCACCATTCCCAGCTAATTTTTTGTATTTCTTAAGAGACTGGGTTTCACCATGTTAGCCAGGATGGTCTCGATCTCCTGACCTCGTGATCCGCCTGCCTCGGCCTCCCAAAGTGCTGGGATTACAGGCGTGAGCCACCACACCAGGCCTGTACTTCTTTTTTGTTTTCGGAGATGCAATCTTGCTGTGTTGCCCAGGCTGGTCTCAAATTCCTGTTCTGATCACTCAAATTCAAGCAATCCTCCTGCCTTCACCTCCCAAAGCTCTGAGATTACATGCATAAGCCACTGCACTCGGCTTGTACTTTTCTTTTAAAAATTGGTTCCGCAGGGTGTCATGGCTGTCATGGCTTACGCCTGTAATCCCAGCCCTTTGGAAGGCGGAGGTGGGTGGATCACCTGAGGTCGGGAGTTCGAGACCAGCCTGAGCAACATGGAGAAATAATGTCTCTACTAAAAATACAAAATTAGCTGGGCGTGGTGGCTCATGCCTGTAATCCCAGCTACTCTGGAGGCTAAGGCAGGAGAATCACTTGAACCCTGGAGGTGGCGGTTGCAGTGAGCTGAGATCCTGCCCCTGCACTCCAGCCTGGGTGACAGAGCAAGACTCTGTCTCAAAAAAAAAAAAAAAAAAAAAAGATTCAATTTGGAGACTCTTTTCTGTTGAGTCAGTAGAAACTGAAATTATCAAAGAAATCCATAATTTCTTTCTTTTTTTTTTTTTTTGCATGTTTCTCATGCCTCAGCCTCCCAAGTAGCTGGGACTACAGGTGCGTGCCACCACGCCTGGCTAATTTTTGTATTTTTAGTAGAGATGGGGTTTCACCATGTTAACCAGGATGGTCTTGATTTCCTGACCTCATGATCTGCCTGCCTCCGCCTCCCAGAGTGCTGGGATTACAGGCGTGAGCCACCTCCATGTTAAGTTGGTTCTTTCTTTTCTTTTTCTTTCTTTCTTTCTTTCTTTCTTTCTTTCTTTCTTTCTTTCTTTCTTTCTTTCTTTCTTTCTTTTTGTTTCTTTCTCTTTCTTTCTTTCTTTCTCTTTCTTTCTTTTCTTTCTTTCTTTTTCTTTCTTTCTTTCTTTCTTTCTTTCTTTCTTTCTTTCTTTCTTTCTTTCTTTTTTTCTTTCTTTCTCTCTTTCTTTCTTTCTTCTTTCTTTCCCTCCCTCCCTCCTTCCTTTCTTCCTTCCTTTCTTTTTTGAGATGGAGTCTCACTCTGTTGCCCTCTGTTGCCCAGTCACAGTGCAGTGGCGGGATCTCCAGCTCACTGCAAGCGCCTCCCAGGTTCCGCCATTCTCCTGCCTCAGCCTCGGGTAGCTGGGACTAAGGCTCCCACCACCATGCCCGGCTAATTTTGTATTTTAGTAGGGCAGGTTTCATATTAGTCAGGATGAACTCAATCTCTGACCAGCCCATCTCAGACTCCCAAAGTGCTGGGATTACAGGCATGAGCCACTGCGCCTGGCCAATACCCCCAAAGTCTTTATCTTATGGTAGTGTCTGTTTTGAGGGGTGAGGGACTGCAGAGCAAAGGACTATCAAGCACACAGCAAAATGGATAAATATAAAAGGACTTTGAAAATTTAGTTTTGAAACCAAACATTTATACCTCATACCCATTAAGATGGTTACTATTAAAAAGAGAGAAAATTGGGCCGGGCACGGTGGCTCATGCCTGTAATCCCAGGACTTTGGGAGGCTGAGGCGGGCAGATCACGAGGTCAAGAGATCGAGACCATCCTGGCCAACATGGTGAAACCCCGTCTCTACTAAAAATACAAAAAAAAATTAGCTGGGCGTGGTGGCGCCTGCCTGTAATCCCACCTACTCAGGAGGCTGAGGCAGGAGAATCACTTGAACCTGGGAGGTGGAGGTTGCGGTGAGCCAAGATCACACCACTCCACTCTAGCCTGGCGACAGAGCAAGACTCTGTCTCACATAAATAAATAGACAGATAGAGAAAATGGCTGGGTGCAGTGATGCACACCTGTAATCTCGGCAGGTGTGCCTCCCTCTTGGGAGGCCGAGGTGGGCGAATCAGTTGAGGTCAGGAGTTTGAGATCAGACTGGGCAACTTGATGAAACCCTGTCTCTATTAAAATACAAAAAATTAGCCGGGCGTGGTGACGGGTGCCTGTAATCCCAGCTAGTGGGGAGGCTGAGGCACAAGAATCACTTAAACCCAGGAGGCAGAGGTTTCAGTGAGCCAAGATCACATCACTGCACTCCAGCCTGGGCAACAGAGCGAGACCCTGTCTCAAAAATAAATAAATAAATAGAAAATAAGTGTTGGGGCGGGACACGGTGTCTCACACCTGTGATCTCAGCACTTTGGGAGGCTGAGGCAGGCGGATCACTTGAGGTCAGGAGCTCGAGAACAGCTTGGCCAACATGGTGAAACTCCTTCTCTACCAAAATACAAAAATTAGCTGGGTGTGGTGGCGGGTGCCTTAGTCCCCAATACTCAGGAGGTTGAGGCAGGAGAATCACTGGAACCCAGGAGGCGGAGGTTGCAGTGAGCCAAGATCGCGCTGCTGTACTTCAGCCTGGGCAACAGAGTGAGACTGTCTTTCAAAAAAAAAAAAAAAAGAAAAAAGAAAATAAAAGTGCTAGCAAGAATATGGAAAAACATTTGTGCACTGCTGTTGGAATGTAAAATGGTGTGGCTGCCATCACCATATGATCCAGCAATCCTGCTTCCCAGTATATTCCAAAAAGAAGTGGAAGTAGGGACTCCAACAGGTATCTGTGTATATCCATGTTCATAGCAACGTTATTCACCAGAGCCAGAAGGTGGCAGCAGCCCGAGTGTCTATGGAGGGATAGAGCCAAAGGTGGCATCTACACATGTGGAATATTCAGCCTTAAAGGAGGGAAATTCTGACACCTACTACACCATGGATGAACCTTGAGAACCTTATCTTAAGTCAAATAAGTCAGTCACAGGCCGAGTGCAGTGGCTCTTGCCTATAATCCCAGCACTTTGGGAGGCTGAGGTGGGAGGATCACTTGAGCCCAGGAGTTTGAGACCAGCCTGGGCAACATATCAAGACCGCATTTCTACAAAAAATACAAAAATTAGCCAGGTGTGGTGGTACATGCCTATGGTCCCAGCTACTTGGGAAGCTGAAGCTAGAGGATGGCTTGATCCCAGGAGGCAGAGTTTGCAATGAGGGGAGATCACGCCACTGCACTCCAGCCTGGGCAACAGAGCTAGGCCCTGTTAAAATAATAATAATAGGCCAGGCACGATGGCTCATGCCTGTAATCCCAGCACTTTGGAAGGCTGAGGTGGCGGATCACCTGAGGTCGGGAATTCAAGACCAGCCTGACCAACATGGAGAAACCCCATCTCTACTAAAAATACAAAATTAGCCAGGCATAGTGGTGCATGCTTGTAATTCCAGCTACTCGGGAGGCTGAGGCAGGAGAGTTGCTTGAACCCGGGAAGCAGAGGTTGCAGTGAGCTGAGATGGCACCATTGCACTCTAGGCTGGGCAACAAGAATGAAACTCCATCTCAAAAAAAAAAAAAATATATATATATATATATATATATATGGTGGGCATGGTGGCTCACGCTTGTAATCCAGCACTTTGGGAGGCTGAGGCAGGCAGATCACGAGGTCAGGAGTTCAAGACCAGTCTGGCCAACACAGTGAAACCCCGTCTCTACTAAAAATACAAAAATTAGTTGGGCCTGGTGGCACGTGCCTGTAATCCCGGCTACTCAGGAGGCTGAAGAAGGAGAATCGCTTGAACCCAGGAAGGGGAGGTTGCAGTGAGCCGAGATCACGCCACTACACTCCAGCTTGGGTGACAGAGCTAGACTCTGTCTCAAAATAATAATAATAATAGTAATAATTGTGTATGTGTGTGTGCGTGTATGTGTATCGGTAACTGATATGTATCTGTCTGTTTGTCTATCATTTATCTATCTGTCTATCCTAATTCTGTTTCTCTGGAGAACCCTGATTGATAACCTGGGTTTCTCTTTACAGTGCTGGGTGGTAAGTGGAGTGTTCACCAAGGAAGACAAAAGAGCTGGAATAAAAATACTTGCAGGGCCAGGCACGGTGGCTCACACCTGTAATCTCAGCACTTTGGGAGGTTGAGGCAGGCAGATTTCTTGAGGCTAGGAGTTTAGCTGGCCAACGCAGCAAAACCCTATCTCTACTAAAAATACAAAAATTAGCCGGGTGTGGTGATGTATGCATGTAATCCCAGCTACTCGGGAGGCTGAGGCAGGAGAATCACTTGAACCCAGGAGGTCGAGGTTGTAGTGAGCCCAGATCGTGCCACTGTACCCCAGCCTGGGCAACAGAGTGAGACTCTGTCTCAAAACAAACAAACAAACAAGCAAACAAAAAACAGTTGCAGAGTGTATTAGTTCGTTTTTATTCTGCTGATAAAGACGTACCCAAGACTGGGAAGAAAAAGAGGTTTAATTGGACTCACAGTTCCACATGGCTGGGGAGTCCTCAGAATCATGGCGGGAGACAAAAGGCACTTCTTACATGGCAGCAGCAAGAGAAAATGAGGAAGATGCAAAAGGAGAAGCCCCTGATAAAGCCATCATATCTGGTGAGACTTATTCACTACCATGAGAACAGTATGGGGGAAATCGCCCCATGATTCAAATGATCTCCCACCAGGTCCCTCCCACAACACGTGGGAATTAGGGGAGTACAATTCAAGGTGAGATCTGGGTGGGGAAACAGAGCCAAACCGTATCACAGAGTGAAAGAAATATAGCAGCATATTATATGGATAATACACAATGACCAAATGTGATTTATCCCAGAATACAAGTGTGGTTTAACACACAAAAAAGTATCTGTATAATACACCACATTAGTAGAATGAAAGAAAAAATTCATAATCATGTCAACTGATGCAGAAAAGGCATCTGACCCAAAGCCAGCACTCTTTTTTTTTTTTTTTTTTTTTTTTTGAGACGGAGTCTCGCTCTGTAGCCCAGGCTGGAGTGCAGTGGCCGGATCTCAGCTCACTGCAAGCTCCGCCTGCCGGGTTCACGCCATTCTCCTGCCTCAGCCTCCTGAGGAGCTGGGACTACAGGTGCCCGCCACCTCGCCTGGCTAATTTTTTTTGTATTTTTTAGTAGAGACGGGGTTTCACCGGGTTAGCCAGGATGATGTCGATCTCCTGACCTCGTGATCCGCCTGTCTCGGCCTCCCAAAGTGCTGGGATTACAGGTGTGAGCCACCGCGCCCGGCAAGCCAGCACTCTTTCATGTTAAAAACACTCAACAAACTAGAAATAGAGGAAAACTTCCTCATCCCGAGTTTCTATCTATGGTGTGCAGTTCAAGGACAGAAGCTGTCTCCATAACAAGAACGTGCAAGGTGAAGCAGCAGGTGCCGGTGGAGAGGCTGCAGCAAGTCATGTAGAGCATCTAGCTAAGATCACTGATGAAGGTGGCTACACTCAATGACATACTTTCAATGTAGACGAAGCATTTTCTACTGGAAGAAGATGCCAGCTAGGACTTTCTTAGCTACAGAGGAGAAGTCAATGCCAAGCTTCAGACCTACAAAGGACATGCTGACTCTCTTAAGGGACTAATGCACCTGTCGCTTGAGTGCTCTGGTGGAGATGTACAAGGAGATTTATGTTGTTCTTTTTTTTTTTTTTTTTTTTAATTTTTTATTTTTTTTTTGAGACGGAGTCTCGCGCTGTCGCCCAGGCTGGAGTGCAGTGGCGCGATCTCAGCTCACTGCAAGCTCCGCCTCCCGGGTTCACGCCATTCTCCTGCCTCAGCCTCCTGAGTAGCTGGGACTACAGGCGCCCACCACCGCGCCCGGCTAATTTTTTGTATTTTTAGTAGAGACGGGGTTTCACTGTGGTCTCGATCTCCTGACCTTGTGATCCGCCCGCCTCGGCCTCCCAAAGTGCTGGGATTACAGGTGTGAGCCACCGCGCCCGGCCCCGATTTATGTTGTTCTTACACCTCCTAACACAACATCCCTTCTGCAGCCCGTGGGTCAAGGAGTCATTTTGACTTTCAAGTCTTTACATTTAAGAAATACATTTTGGGCCGGGCGCGGTGGCTCAAGCCTGTAATCCCAGCACTTTGGGAGGCCGAGACGGGCGGATCACGAGGTCAAGAGATCGAGACCGTCTGGTAACCGGTGAAACCCCATCTCTGCTAAAATACAAAAACTGAGCCAGAAGGAAGAGGCCCGAGGTGGCAGGCGCCTATAGTCCCAACTACTCGGGAGGCTGAAAACTTAGAAGAATCGTTATAAGCAACCCAGGAGAAACTTACAGTGTGAGCCAGAGATCCTTTCCTGGCCTCCAGCCTGAAGAGGATGGAAACAGACTCATCTCAAAAAGAAAGAAGTCTGGCTACACATGTAAGACTACAGCTACAGCAAATGGTGAGTCCTCTGATGGACACACCATACACCTTAACAACAAAACAGTGTGCTGAGACCATTTTCGGTCCCGGAGACCTAACAGTGGCGCTAGCTAGGAACTAAAGACACACACACACAGAAATATAGAGTATGAAGTAGGAAATCAGGGTCAGCCTTCAAACTGAGAGCCCCAAACAATTTACCCATGTATTTAGTAACAACAAATAATATTCAACATTTTTCTACAGATATTACGATATATAAAATAGGAAATAAGAAGAGATGGAGCCAAATTAAAAAGAATAGGTTAGATGATTCTACTTCTACAGCCAGACATGTCAGCAAGGCACAGATCCCTCTGCTATTGTTTACAATGACAAGAATGCCCCAGCACACCCCAATGGCGGTGGCGGTGGCTCAGCCTGTAATCCCAGCACTGGGAGGCGAGACAGGCGAAATCCACGAGGAGTCAGAGATCCAGACCATCCTGGCAGCTAACACTTGGTGAAACCCCATCTCTATAAAAATACAAACTGGCAGGGAGGCGGTGGTGGAAGCCTGTAATCCCAGCTTAGCTACTGGGGGAGGCTGAGCAGGAAAAGAATAGCATAAACCAGGGGCTGGAGGCTTGTAGTGAGCTGAGATCTGGCCACTGCACTCCAGCCTGGATGACAGAGCCAGACTCCGTCTAAAAAAAGAAAAAAAAAAAAAAGAACGCCTTTAAGTGGTTTTCCACCCTGGGTGGGCCAGGTGTTCCTTGCCCTCATTCCGGTAAACCCACAACCTTCCAGCTTGGGCGTTAGGGCCATCATGAACATGTTACAGTGCTGCAGAGATTTTGTTTATGGCCAGATTTTGGGGGGCTTGCTCCCAATACGGTGCACATTTATTATCACATTTGTTTCTGTGGATCAGGAGTCTGGAGACAGTTTAGCTGGGTCCTCTGCTCAGGGTCACACAAGGCTGCAGATGCTGGGTGCAGTGGCTCACACCTGTAATCCCAGCACTTTGGGAGGCTGAGGCAGGTGGATCACGAGGTCAGGAGTTCAAAACCAGCCTGGCCAAGATGGTGAAACCCTGTCTCTACTAAAAATACAAAAAAAAAAAAAAAAGAAAAGCCAGACGTGGTGGCGGGCACCTGTAATCCAGCTACTCAGGGGCTGAGCCAGAGAATTGCTTGAACCTGGGAGGCAGAGGCTGCAGCGAACCGAGATTGTGCCACTGCACTCCAGCCTGGGTGACAGAGCAAGACTCTGTCTCAAAAAAAAAAAAAAAAAAAAGCTGCAGTCAAGGTGACAGCAGGGCTGTGTTCTCATCTGGAGGCATGACTAGGGAAGAATCCACCTCTAGGCTTGTTCAGGTTGTTTCCAGACCCCATTTCCAGGTGTCTGTGTGACTAAGAGTCTCATTTCTTGCTAGCGGTTTGCTGGGGACCACTCTCAGCAACTATCAGCCACACCTACTTCTGCCATCTGGCCCTCCCACAACATAACAGGTTAGTTCCTCAAAGCCAGTGAGGGGTAATGGTTCTGTCCAGTGTGCTGAGACAGAGCCTTGTATAACATAGCCTCATCAAGGGGTGACATGCCATCACCTTCATCATATTCCATGGCTTAGAAGCAAGGCAGGTTCTGCTTAAACCCAACAGGAGGGGATTATATGGGTACGCGACTCATAGGAGCCACCTTTGGGTGTGCCTACCCCATTAGGGCGTGTCAGCTCAAAGTATTATCATTGTGACTGGTGCCTAATAAATTCTAATGGACTTAGTTTGGAGGAATCTACACTATCCCAAACTACATTCAGAGACTGAGAAGCTTTCTGGCTTTTGTTTTGCACTGTATTTCTGCAGACAGTAAGCCCCCTTCCTGTGTGCTCCCCTCCCCTCTCTCTACTGAGAAGGTCATCTTTAAGGCATGGGTGAGAACTGTGCTGGGGAAATCCTGATCTGTGTCCTGAGAAGCTCCAGCTTCCATCAAAACTTAGCGTGGAGGGGCCGCAAGAACACTGGGCATTTATATTGCAGAGAAAGAGGATGCCCCTTGTTGCGTGCAGAACACCAAAGTAGATGTGAACTAGCTAACAAGGGACCCAGAAATATCCAAATGACAAACATCTCTTCATCTTGCAAGAGCCAGTGGAAGGGCCCCTGCCTGGAGGGGCTCGAGGTTTTGTGTCTACTCCCATCACATTTTTTTTTTTTTTGAGACGGAGTCTCGCTCTGTCGCCCAGGCTGGAGTGCAGTGGCCGGATCTCGGCTCATTGCAAGCTCTGCCTCCTGGGTTCACGCCATTCTCCTGCCTCAGCCTCCCGAGTAGCTGGGACTACAGGTGCTTGCCACCTCGCCCGGCTAGTTTTTTTTTGTATTTTTTAGTAGAGACGGGGTTTCACTGGGTTAGCCAGGTTGGTCTCGATCTCCTGACCTTGTGATCCGCCCGTCTCGGCCTCCCAAAGTGCTGGGATTACAGGCTTGAGCCACCGCGCCCGGCCCCCATCACATTTTTTATTCTCTTTTTTTCTGAGACAGAGTCTTACTCTTGTTACCCAGGGCTGGAGTACAATGGTGCAATCTCGGCTCACTGCAACCTCCGCCTCCTGGGTTCAAGCAATTCTCCTGCCTCAGCCTCCCGAGTAGCTGGGATTACAGTCACCTGCCACCACGCCTGGCTAATTTTTGTATTTTTAGTAGAGATGGGGTTTTGCCATGTATGCCAGGCTGGTCTTGAACTCCTGACCTCGGGTGATCTGCCTGCCTCGGCCTTCCAAAGTGCTAGGATTTCAGGCGTGAACCACTGTGCCTGGCCACGTTTCTTCTTCTGTCTTATTGGGCAGTGAGACTGGGCCAGACTTGCCTGAGGTGGGGTGGGCACCAGTGTTGCATGGTCAGGCTGCCACCTGTGCTTTGTGCACTGCACTGAAGCAGGTCTATCCTGAGCAACTGACGCTGCTGGTTCACAGTCATCAGCTGCATCTTCAGGCTGGCCCCCAACATGGGTGCACTCTCCACCGTGATCTGCTGGGGACAATCCACTTGCACTGAAATAGGGCCATAATGCAGTGGCCACCGAGAGCCTGGGAGGCCAGAGAAGGGAGTTGGAAGGAGCCTTGGGAAAACCCCTCAAGCATGAATGTTTCACCTGGACTTATAAGCAGAGAATAAGCAAAGAGGATTTCAGGAATAGGGAACAGCCTGAGCAAAGCCACCAAAAGGTGAAAGGGCAGTCATAGGCCATGGAGTGGTGGGCGCCTTGTGGCAGAGGCACGGGCAGTGGGCACTGAGTGGGGGCTCATAATCATTCTTTTAAGGCTTAAAATAATAGAGTTTCAACAGCTTAGATTTTTGAATTATTTATTTTCACTGATAATTTACAGCTTCATTTATTGGCAAATCACAAAATTATCTTATGTAAAAGAAAAAAAAATTGGCTGGCTATAGTGGCTCATGTCTGTAATCCCAACACTTTGGGAGGCCAATGTGGGTGGTTCAGGGAGGTCAGGAGTTCGAGACCACCCTGGGCAACATGGTGAAACCCTGCCTTTACCAAAAATATAAAAAATTATCTGGGTCTGGTGGCAGGTGCCTGTAATCCCAGCTACTCGGGAGACTGAGGTAGGAGAATTGCTTGAACCTGGGAGGTAGAGGTTGTAGTGAGCCAAGATCACACTACTGCACTCCAGCTTGGGCAACAGAACGAGACACCGGGTGCGGTGGCTCATGCCTGTAATCCCAGCACTTTGGGAGGCCGAGGTCAGCAGATCACCTGAGGTCAGGAGTTCGAGACCAGCCTGACCAATATGGTAAAACCCCATCTCTACTAAAAATACAAAAATTAGCTGGTGTGGTGGCGGGTGCCTGTAGTCCCAGCTACTTGGGAGGGTGAGGCAGGAGAATTGCTTGAACCTGGGAGGCAGAGGTTGCAGTGAGCTGAGATTGTGCCACTGCACTCCAGCCTGGGCGACAGAGCAAGACTCAGTCTCAAAAAAAAAAAAAAAGAAAAAGAAAAAAAATTGCTCAATCTTTTCTGCTTTCTTTACACACTATGTACATAAAATTGTTTCTCTCTATTCTGTCACCCAGGCTGGAGTGCAGTGGCATGACATTGGCTCATTGCAACCTCCGCCTCCCAGGTACAAGCAATTCTTGTGCCTCAGCCTCCCAAATAGCTGGGATTACAGGCACGTGCCACCACGCCCAGCTAATTTTTTTTTTTTTGTATTTTTAGTAGAGACGGGGTTTTGCCATGTTGCCCAGACTGGTCTTGAACTCCTGAGCTCAGGTAATCTGCCTGCCTCGGTTTCCCAAAATGCTAGGATTACAGGCATGAGCCACAGCGGCTGGCCTAAAATTGTTTCTCTTATACCTAGTAGTTTTAATTACATGTATTGGCCGGGCGCGGTGGCTCAAGCCTGTAATCCCAGCACTTTGGGAGGCCGAGACGGGTGGATCACGAGGTCAGGAGATCGAGACCATCACAACCCCAACTGCAGTGAGCCAGTCTCTAGAAAATATAAAAATTAGCCTGCAGGCGAGTGTGGAAGCCTGTAATCCCAGCTACTTTCGGGGGAGGCTAGAGGCAAGGAGAATGCGTGAACCGGGGAGGCGGGCTTGCAGTGAACTGGAGATCCACAGGCCACTGCACTCTAGCCTAGACAGAGCAGACTCCGTCTCAAAAATTACATGTATTAATTACAATGCTAATTCTTAGTAACCCCAGTTTTCAGTGAAAACCACAGGAAATAAGCAATTTTGAGTATGTACTTGAATTCTAGGCAGATCAAACTACAGCTGTAAAGACAAAGCCTGAAGGTTCCAACCCCTCCCAGCATGGCCAAGAGGCACAGCTGGATCAGAAAGGAAAGGGCCCAGGCATTGTTCCCAGGCCTCATGATGGCCACTTGTCTAAACCTCAAAATCTAAAGGCTCAAATCCAAGGATATAAGTTCACAAACTAAACAAGTATCAAAAAATATCATAAAACTGATAGCTTTATGATTTTAAAACATCTAGCAGAAATAGTATAAACAGGACTGACCAATAGACCCAGGAAAATGTCTAAATTAAATTCTGAACACATTTCTATTTTATTTTACCAATAATTTAAAAACTATCTTCGTTTATGAAAGATTTCTGAAGTCACATGAACTTGAAAAGCATTTGGGTTGATTATTTAATTGATGAGTGCTCCTTTATTTATCAGTCAATGGTACCATATAGACAGTATACAAACTTGTATACATGTATATATAATGCAGATAGACACAAATAAAGACTTTAAGGATTTGATTTTAAAGTTTTGGCCATGGGACAGTAAAACTCACTACTCTAAAAGGACAGTTGGCTGGGCATGGTGGCTCATGCCGGTAGTCTCAGCAATTTGGGAGGCCAAGTTAGGAAGATTGCTTGAGCCCAGGGGTCTGAGACCAGCCTGGGCAACATAGTGAGACCCCGTCTCTACAAACACGTTTTAAAAATTGGCCAGGCATGGCCGGGCGTGGTGGCTCACGCCTATAATCCCAGCACTTTGGGAGGCCGAGGTGGGCGGATCATGAAGTCAGGAGATTGAGACCATCCTGGCTAACATGGTGAAACCCCATCTCTACTAAAAATGCAAAAAAAGTAGCTGGGCGTGGTGGCGGGCGCCTGTAGTCCCAGCTACTCAGGAGGCTGAGGCAGGAGAATGGTGTGAACCCAGGAGGTGGAGCTTGCAGTGAGCCAAGATCACACCACTGAACTCCAGCCTGGGCAACAGAGCAAGACTCCATCTCAAAAAAAAAAAAAATTGGCCAGGCATGATGGTGTGTACCTGTGGTCCGAGCTTACTCAGGAACCTAAGGTTGGGGGATTGCTTGAGCCTGGGACGTCAAGGCTACAGTGAGCCATGATCATGCCACTGCATCCAGCCTGGATGACAGAGTGAGACCATGTCTCAAAAAAAAAAAAAAAAAAAAAAAAGAAATAAAAACAACAACCAGAAAAAAAAATTAAAGTTGGATCCAAACTGTGTCTTTCTATATGGAAAAGGTTAAAGTGTATCTGTCCCACATGCTGAAGCCCTTACCTAGACTTAGGAAGCACAGGGTAGTAAATTTACATCTCAAAGCACACAGAGAGAATTTAAGCTTTTTAAAAGGAGTCTGAGTGTGTTAGAAGAAGATTAAAATAACATAAAATCATAAGAATTTACCATAGGATTTTATAAGAAGACCAACTTCATTAAAATAAGTACCTTTTAATTTATTCTGTTTTCCAACTGAGCCACTGAGCTCAGGGTGGAGCCCATTAAGGAACAGGTCCAACAAAGCATTTGCAGTTCTTAGGGCCTAGCAATTTAAATATGTTGCAAGCAGGCACAAATGGAAGGCAAAGCATTTTTTAAAATCAAAGATTTAAAAAAATAAATAATTCTGGCTGGATGCAGTGGCTCATGCCTGTAATTCCAGCACTTTTGGAGGCTGAGGCAGGTGGATCGCTTGAGCTCAGGAGTTTGAGACCAGACTGGGCAAAATGGTAAAAACCCATCCCTACAAAAAATACGAAAATTAGCCAGGCATGGTGGCTCAAGCCTGTAGTCCCAGCTACTCTGGAGTCTGAGGCAGGGGGGTTGCTTGAGCCCAGGAGGCAGAGGTTGCAGTGAGCCGAGAATATGCCACTGCACCCCAGCCTGGGCAATAGGGTGAGACCCTGTGTCAAAAAAAATAAAAAATAAAAAAATCAAGAATTCCACTTTTATACTGAATTCCATGTCCCCCAAAAGAGGGAAGCACCATGGGACTGGGCCACGCGATGCTTTCGCAGCACACTCTGCTACTAAGACATTTCTCCAAGTGTTTACACGGCGTCTTAGTGATCTAAATGCACAGCAAAATGCATAGCCCCCTGTGTAATTCACACTCACTGCAGACCACTGCTGTCAGCCACCTCCAGAACTGCACAGCCTCCTGTGTAATTAACACTCACCGAACCCTGCTGGCCATTGCCTCCAGAACTGCGGCCTCCTGTTAAGTGATGCTCACCAGACCACTGCTGCTTAGGCCCACCTCAGAACTACCTGCAGCCTCACTGTATGATGCTTACTCCTTGAACCACTGCTGTCATGCCACCTCAGAGACTTCGCGGCCTCTTGTGTAATTAACGCCTGGGGTTTGCACTGCTGTAAAGCCCACCTCTTAGAACTTCTTTGGCCTCCTGTAGTAAACCTCCACTGCCAGACCGCTGCTGTCCAGCCCCTCCCAGACTGCCGGAATCACTCCTGTGCTGTATGCAATTCCTCACCAGACCCGCTGCTGCCGACCACCTCGGAACGCAATCTCATGGCCTGACCTGAAAGCGATCACACGCCGCCAAAAACGCGGTAATCTCTGGCCCACCAAGAGAAGCCCAATCTCTGGCCAGTCCAGGTGCAGTGGTTCATACATAATCCTAGCACTTTGGAGAGGAGGTGAGAGGCTGGTGTGTCTCTGAAGTAGTCCCAGGACTACAGGAAGTAGTTCCACGCCTGTAATCCCTAGCACTTTGGGAGGGGAGTGAGGGCTGGTGTCTCTCTGGTGGTCAGGTACTTGATAAGTTTCGCATATATAATCCCTATAACACTTTGGGAGAAATTTTGACTGGTGTCTCAGGCTGGTCAGGTGCAGTGGTTCGCCTGTAATCCTAGCACTTTGGAGGGGTGAGGCTGGTGGATCACCTGAGTCAGGCGGGGCCTTCAAGACCAGCCTGGCAGCTAGCAAGTGAAACCTCATCTCTATGAAAAATACAAAAAGTAGCCCTGGTGTGGAATGCGTGGTTGCACCTGTAATCCCAGCTACTCAGGAGAGATTGAGTGGGGAGAATTGCTTGGAACTTGGGAGGTGGAGAATTTACAGTAAGCCCGAGATGCATTGCCACCCATTTTTGCACTCTATCCTGGGTGACAGAACCAGACTCCATCTCAAAAAAATAAAAACCAAAAAACAAAGTAATCTTTGGTGCCCCCCAAAGCCAAAGAGATCAGTTGATACAATACAAAGAGAACAGAGTTTTAGACCTGAAAGGACCCCGTCCATGACTCTTCAGCCTCCACAGGAAGAAGACCCAAAAGGGTGTGAGTGGCGCCTTTTTCTGTGTTCCTTAAGGGGTCTGAGACATTGGACATCTTGTGATACCAAAGACAGCAGAGGAGGGAAGAGCTTGAACCTCAGCTTTCAATTAAGCCAACTTTTTTTTTTTTTTTTTTTTGAGACGGAGTCTCGCTCTGTCGCCCAGGCTGGAGTGCAGTGGCCGGATCTCAGCTCACTGCAAGCTCCGCCTCCCGGGTTTACGCCATTCTCCTGCCTCAGCCTCCCGACTAGCTGGGACTACAGGCGCCGGCCACCGCGCCCGGCTAGTTTTTTGTATTTTTTAGTAGAGACGGGGTTTCACCGCGTTAGCCAGGATGGTCTCGATCTCCTGACCTCGTGATCCGCCCGTCTCGGCCTCCCAAAGTGCTGGGATTACAGGCTTGAGCCACCGCGCCCGGCCAATTAAGCCAACTTTTGACCATAGAGTTTTTTTTTTTTTTTTTTGTTGATGGGAGTCTCACTCTGTCGCCCAGGCTGGAGTTCAGTGGCAAGATCTTGGCTCACCACAACCTTCGCCTCCTGGCTTCAAGCGATTCTCCTGCCTCAGCCTCCCAAGTAGCTGGGATTATAGGTGCACACCACCACGCCCAGCTAATTTTGTATTTTTAGTAGAGATGGGGTTTCACCATGTTAGCCAGGCTGGTCTCGAACTCCTGACCTCAGGCGATCTGCCCGCCCCAGCCTCCCAAAGTTTTAGGATTAGAGGCGAGGGCCACCGCGCCCGGCCAGAGCTCTTAAAAAAAATATTTTTGATGAAGGGCAGGTGAGTCCCCAAATTGTGGCTTAGCCCGTGAGGATTCTTGGCTTTGCCCAGGAAAGATTTCAAGAGCGAGCCCATGGTGTTAGATAGCACCTTTGACAGAAGTGGCCATGTACAGCAGCAGCACAGGGACTGCTCCTTGCAGAGCAGGGCTACCCTATAGGCAGTGAGCCCAGAAAAGCAACTCAGAGGCACTTCTGCAGTCATATGTATACCCACTTCTAATCATATGCAAATTAAGGGATATCTTATGCAGAAATTTCTAGAGTTAGGCCAGGTGAGGTGGCTCATGCCTGTAATCCCAGCACTTTGGGAGGCTAAGGCAGGCAGATCATCTGAGGTCAGGCGTTCAAGACCAGCCTGGCCAACATGGCGAAAACCCATCTCTACTAAAAATACAAAAATTAGCCAGGTGTGGTAGCGCACGCCTGTAGTCCCACTACTTGGGAAGCTGAGGCAAGAGAATCGCTTGAACCCGGGAGGCAGAGGCTGCAGTGAGCTGAGACCACACCATTGCACTCCAACAGAGTGGGCAACAGAGTGAGATCCTGTCTCAAAAAAAAAAAAAAAAAAAAAGGAAATTCTGGAGGGGGGAGACCCTGTCCCACAAAAAAAAAAAAAAAAAAAAAAGGCTCACACCTGTAATCCCACCACTTTGGGAGGTCGAGGCGGGCGGATTTCCTTAGGTCAGGAATTCGAGAACAGCCTGACCAAGATAGCGAAACCCCGTCTCTACCAAAAATACAAAAAATTAGCCAGGCGTGGTGGCAGGCGCCTATAGTCCTGTAGCAGGACAAGCCGCAGACAAAACTCCTCAGACACCGGATTAAAGGAAGAGATTTTTTATTCGGCCGGGAGCGTCGGCAGACTCGTGTCTTAAGAGCCAAGCTCTCTGAGAAAGAAATACCTGGCCTTTTTAAAGGCTTACAACTTTAAGGGGTCCACGTGAAAGGGTCATGATAAATCGAGCAAGCGTGGGAAACGTGACTGGGGGCTACATGCATCAGCTAACAGAACAAAAAGTTTTACAATGCTTTTTTCATACAGTGCCTGGAATTTACAGATAACACAAGTAGTTTAGGCCAGTGGTTGATGTTATTCTTATCACTTTGTTTAACTCCTAGGGCCGGGTGGTGGTGCCAAGGTTGTCTGGCTATTTGTCTTACTTTTGTTTCTTTTTCTCTTTACTCCTGTCTTGTGAACTAGGCAAGGTGCGGGGAGGAGGGCAGCAGGAGTAGTAGTAGTCTCCTTCCTTAGTCCCAGCTACTCATGAGGCTGAGGTAGGAGAATGGCGTGAACCCGGGAAGCAGAGCTTGCACTGAGCAGATTATCACGCCACTGCACTCCAGCCTGGGCAAGAGCGAGACTCCATCTCAAAAAAAAAAAAGAAAGAAATTTCTACAATTAGCGTGGTAAGTTCCGCATTGTCTGGTTGTTGCCATGGAAAGAGGCGGGAGCTTCCGGTGCTGTTACGGTAATGGTAAACTGACATGGCACACTGGTTGGTGTGCCTCATGGGAGGCTCTTCTGCCCTGGACCTGTTTTAGCTAGTCCTCGGTTTGGTCCCGTGTCCAAGCCCCGCCTCCGGAGTTGAGCTCCACCTCCTACCTCATTTTCTTTTTTAGAGACAGAGTTCTACTCTTGTTGCCCAGGCTGGAGTGCAATGGCATGATCTTGGCTCACTGCAACCTCCGCCTCCCAGGTTCAAGCAATTCTCCTGCCTCAGCCTCCCAAGTAGCTGGGATTACAGGTGCATGCCACCACACCTAGCTAATTTTTGTATTTTTAGTAGAGACGAGGTTTCATCACATTGGTCCAGCTGATCTGCCTGCTTCAGCCTCCCAAAGTGCTGGGATTACAGGCAAGAGCCACCGCACCCGGCATCATTTACTTTTGGATGTGCTTTGCAATAGTCAGAAGAGACCTGCCTCCAGGCCACCCCCACCTTCTCTCTCCACCTGCAGGCACCTGAGTCCACCTCTGTCTCATCCATCCTGAGTCCAGTGTGGGCTCAGCGATGCTCCTCCTTGCATGCATCTCTTATTTCCTCCTGGGGTCTGTCCCTCAAGATAGCCACTACTGCCACAACTCCCATCTGCTCTTGTCTCAGGTTCCTCTCCAGCTACCAGAAGATTTAAAAAATCTTTTAATTGTCTGGCCTCACTTAGCAACAAGGTCTCAAACTTATGCCCCAAAGTGGTCTTCTGTTCTTCTTTTACCTTTCTCCCACCTGCCCCACCCTGCGTCACCATGGATGTCAGTTTCCTGTACACTCCCCACCCTCCTGTGGACCCTCCCTCGGCCTTCAGAGCCGGTCCCTGCCTCTCCTTCCTGGCTCAGTCCAGTCTCACCCCAGCTGCTCTTCTGTGGGGCTGCGATTGCCACTGTCCTCATCCTGTCCTCTGTGGTCACTTCGCAGCCAGCATCACTTTCCAGCATCATTTGGCTTTTGTCACACTCCTGCTCAGAAGCCCACGTGGGCTTCCTGTGTGGCTTGGACTGGGACCACACAATCTGCCCCACCCAGTTATCTCGGAAAGACTGTAATTCCCAAGTTGTCTTCAGTCCTCCATTCATATCAACTTATCCCCAGACTCCATTCGCCCAAAGCAGGAAAGCTCTGCTCATGGCCTGAAGGCACAGTGGCCTTCCTCAGGGACTTTCCCAGACAGTTTTGTGCTTGCTCTCACACCAAGACCACCCATGGCCTGTTTCCAAACTCCACATCCCAGATAGCTTGAAACTGTTTTAGGATCTTTTATCAGAATTTCTGCTTTGTCTTCAGAATGGCTCCGTGCCCTCAAATCCCTACAAATTCCCTTTTTGGCTAAACGCAGTTTCTTTGGACAGCTTTCCTTTCTTGAGCTCTGGTTATGGCAACAGCATCAGCCTCATCTTGCATGGCAGCCTCCCCTCGGGCCTTTTGCCTTCCAGCTGCACCCCCTGGTTTTGGCTTTGTATTTGCTGTAGGTCAAGGGCTTTGGCAGCAGATGGCCACACCTGTGGACTCCTCCAGCATGTCCTGGCTGATGCGTTAGGTGAGTCATTTGGCTTCCCTATTTCTCAGTTTCCTCATCTATAAAATGGAGATAATATTAGAAGTCACCTGACAAAGCTGTTGTGGCTCAAGGGGGTTCCTAAGCAGGAAGCAGACTTATCACGGAGTGGTATTGGGCCTGTGGAGAGGAAGACACAAGAGGCAGGAGTCGGGCTGTGATGCCATCAAGCACAGCAGATACTGATTCCCTGCAGGGAGCTCTGCAACAGAAGTGGCTCTCAGGGCTGTCCTCGGTTGGACCAAGATGGCCAGGACTTTGCAACGTGAGTTGTCCCAGGGAAGAGTGTGACCCTGGTGAGTTGCAGCTGATGGCTGAAGACCGCTTACCACACCCCGAACAACTAGGACAACCAGCCTGTCACTGGAGGGGGCTCCCTGGGCCTCTCATCACAGCATCCACCACAGTTGCTGACGTTCACAGGGGCCAAGCACTGGGCTAGACATGGAACGAGACGGGGGTCCCTGACCTCACGGAGCTTCCTTTCTACTGAGAGGGACAATCAGTACCAAACAAGTAAACTCAAAGTATTAAGTGCCAAGATGCAGCCATGTGTTAGCTGTTGGTGGGGTTGAAGTGGCATTTGTCAGGTGTACAAGGCAGATGTTGATCTGTGACAACCTACTCAGGTGGTGTTCTCAAGCTCTTTGGGCCTGCAGACAGAGAGGCTGAAAGGTCTGTAAGCCCTGTGGGGAAGAGGCCCCAAGCCCTTCTTGCCTTAAGAGCTGGGTCCCATGGTAAGCTGGCAATAGGGTTGCAGCAGCTGAGGTCTCCGAGCCTGGATGAAAGGTGGGGTTGCTCAATACAGGGCTTTCACACACAGCCCTGGAACGCAGAAGCTTTTCCAAGAGTCGGGAGCCCCTGGAGAATCACAGCAGGACTTCCACATGGACTCTGTCCTGGAATTCCTGTAGACAGTCTTTGGATGAGGGCACGCGCCTAGCGTGTCCCCTTGGCCACAGCTCCTTCTCCCACATTGCTTCTCTTCCTTTGTTCACCCTGGTACCTGGCCCTGGTACCTGGGCTGTCCTCCTCATCAAAGGGATAATTCAAAACTCTGCAGTTGATTTTAAGAAAGTAGGTGAATTTATTGGCTGGGAAAGACTTAATGTAGTTTTGCACTTTAGGTTACTTCTCATTCTTTGTTTGCTTCTGTCAAAATGTAAAAAGGACCTATTCAAGTGGTCAACTGACAGGTCATTACGTACACTTGGTGATAAACTGCTGTTATGTTTTTTGAATGTAAGTCAGAAGGAGCTAAAGAAATTGAGAGTCGGCTGGGCACAGTGGCTCACACCTGTAATCCCAGCACTTTGGGAGGCCAAGGCGGGCGGATCACGAGATCAGGAGATCAAGATCATCCTGGCCAACATGGTGAAACTGTCTCTACTAAAAATACAAAAATTAGCTGTGCGTGGTGGCGTGTGCCTGTAATCCCAGCTACTCCAGAGGCTGAGGCAGGAGAATCGCTTGAATCAGGGAGCCGTAGGTTGCAGTGAGCCGACATCATGCCACTGCATTCCAGCACTAGAGCCTGGCGACAGGCGAGACTCTGTCTGGAAAAAAAACAAAAACAAAATTGAGTGTCATTGCTAAAACAAAATTCCTCCCAATCCCATCTAACAATTTAGGTAAACAAGTTTCCTCAGTGCTAGTAGAAAAATGGAAAAAGAAAACCAAAAATACGAATATAATTTTTTTTGGGGGGGGGGGCAGGGGAATGTAATTAGTTCGGACTGTGACTCATTCCAGCAATGAGTAATGTCTACCAAGAATCAAGGAGCCGGCGCGGTGGCGCGCGCCTGTGGTCCCAGCACTTTGGGAAGCCGAGACGGGAGGACCACCTGAGCCCGGGAGGTCGAGGCTGCAGTCAGCCGAGATCGCGCCACTGCACTGTAGCCCGGGCGACGGAGAGAGACCCTGTCTTAAAAAAACCAAAACCCGAAAACCAAAAAACCGCACAGCGCGCCGCTTCCCCACCTCTCCGGGGCGCAGAAGGAGGTAAAGTTTGGCCCTCACGGTATTTACTTCCCCTGGGTCCTCGCCTCCTGAGAGGCTGGTCTTGGGCTGCGGCCGGGCCTCGCCGCGAGTTCCAGACCCGAGTTTCCGAGCCCGCGCTTCCCGGCCCGCAATCCTCTCAACCGCGTAACGATGCCGCGCCCGCCGCCCGCCGCCCGCCCCGCGACCCTCCCGGGATCTTAGTTCCCGCGCCCGGAAGATCGCACCACCGAGAGGGGAGCCGATCCGTAGCGCTCCTAGAGCGCCACCGGAAGTTTCCCAGGCGGGGCTTCTCGCGACTTCCGGTCGCGGCGGGCTGGCTGAGGTGCGGGCTTTGTCGGCGGGTTTGCGGAGCCCGCGCCCGCGGGGTCCAGTCAACGGCTGCGGGGTCGGGCTGGCGCCGTCCTCTCCCCGCCTGCGCCGGGTGAGTGGCGCGTTCCGGGCGGGGGCGGGCAACGCCTTAGCTGCAGTCCCGGCTGGCTCCGGAGCCCGGCGGCCTTGCCGGGGCAGAGTCCGCCGGGAGGGCCAGGCGGGGTCCGCAGGCCGCGGCCCGCCCCGCAGGGCGTCCAGGAGCGGGGCCTTGGCTAGCCGGTGTCCCGGACGCAGCCACGGCCGCCCCCGCGAGGCTGCAGCGTCTTTCCAGCCAGCCCACCTCGGACCCGAGCCTGGGGTCTTCTCCCTGAGGAGCGCCGTGTGGGTCCCCCTGGTTCTCTCCTCTTGCCCGAGCTGTAGAGCCGCGGGCTTGAGTTTCCGTGTCGCCGTGTTCAGGCCCGCCAGGCCTGCGTGAGGTTGATGCCGCAGAGATGTCTTACGGTGTGACGGGACTGGGTGTGGGCGTTCCCGCGGCTGTGCCTGAACCCTGCCTCCGCGCCCTGGGGCCTTGAGGCTTCCCAGTGCTGGAGGAGATGCAGCGCCAGCATCTTCCTTGCTGTTGGGGATAGGGGTGGGGAGGGAAACGTGATAAGCAGAATTAGAATTAAGTACAAGACTTGGTCCTGGAGGAGATTCCCAGATGGGAAGAGGTGGTTTGGCAATCCTGCTTTTTCTCGAAGGTACCCTTTCCCTTTCAAGTCTTTAAGAATCCCAGTGGCAGCCGGGCGCGGTGGCTCACGCCTGTATTCCCAGCACTTTGGGAGGCCGAGACGGGGGATCGCGAGGTCAGGAGATCGAGACCATCCTGGCTGACACAGTGAAACCCCGTCTCTACTAAAAAATACAAAAAAATAGCCGGGCGAGGTGGCGGGCGCCTGTAGTCCCAGCTACTGGGGAGGCTGAGGCAGGAGAATGGCTTGAACCCAGGAGGCGGAGCTTGCAGTGAGCCGAGATCGAGCTAAGATCCGGCCACTGCACTCCAGCCTGGGCAACAGAGTGAGACTCCGCCTCAAAAAAAAAAAAAAAGAATCCCAGTGGCATTCTCTGTGCTTATGTCAAGGCTGTCTTGTCCCCTTTACACATAGGCTACGTCATGGTCCAGCGACCCTCAGGGTCTGAGCAGCGCCTGGGTGCGGGCCTCAGACTCGGGTAGTTGGTGTGAAACAGCTCAGGGAGCTGCCGAGCTTGTTGGCGCTGCCTCAGGGTCATGGAAGATGACCCAGGAGAGGACACGGGGCTCATCGTTATTCTTGGGCAGAGCGCTGAGCAGCATGCTGGTAGCAGAAGCCAAATGGCCTGCGTGGGGCGGGGGCAGTTGACAGCTGGCTCCAGTTCTCTGATCTGACGCTTGTTACCTCCCTGAACCTCTGCGGCATCTTGGGGAGCACTAGGAAAACAAGCGCTCCCTGCCTAGCGCGTGGCGCACGGTAGGCCCCTTGGTGTGGGGCGGGGCAAGGAGGTCCAGATGTTGGTGGAGCTCTAGTCCGTGGCCCACTCGGCTGCCCTCTGGCTCTGCTTTTCCTGTTTCCTAAGGGTGAAGCTTGGTGTTAATTTCTTCAGGCTGTAAGCAACACACAGTGACTCTGGCTGGGAGTTTGAGGCTGGAATATCCCCTTACCAGTGTGGGTGTAAGAGCTGGGGGCTTCTAGTGCCGAATGGGACACCCCTGGACACCCCAGGGCTGCTGTGGCTTCTGATGATACACAACATCTGCTGTTGAGACAATTTCAGGTGATTTTTATTTATTATTTATTTATTTATTTATTTATTTATTTGAGACGAAGTCTTGCTCTGTCGCCCAGGCTGGAGTGCAGTGGCATAATCTCGGCTCACTGCACCCCCAACCTCCCGAGTTCAAGTGATTCTTCTGCCTCAGCCTCCGGAGTTGCTGGGACTACAGGCATACGCCACCACGTCCGGCTAATTTTTGTATTTTTAGTAGCGACAAGGTTTCACCATATTGGCTAGGCTGGTCTCAAACTCCTGACCTCGTGATCCGCCCACCTCCGCTCCCAAAGTCCTGGGATTACAGGCGTGAGCCACGGCGCCTGTCCTCAGGTGATGTTTTATTCAGCAAATTCTGTGTTATAACAGGAGATGGGTCCATGCTAGCCAGTTTGTTGCGTGGAGCCACAAGTCAGGTGGCTTCTTTTTTTTTCATTTCATGTCAGTTTCTTTAAATGAAAGTGTATTGATTTAATTTTACTTAAATTCATAAAAGAAAAAGGAGCTAAGCAAAAACTGAAGATAGCTATTTTGTGATAACTGTTTCTTCGAAGCAAGATATTTGCAATTGTAAAAACTTTCTCTAGAGGCAGGCAGATCATGAGGTCAAGAGTTCGAGACCAGCCTGACCAACGTGGTGAAACTCCATCTCTACTAAGTACAGAAGTTAGCCAGATGTGGTGGCATGCACCTGTAATCCCAGCTAGTCAGGAGGCTGAGGCAGGAGAATCGTTTGAACCAGGGAGGTGGAGGTTGCAGTGAGTGGAGATCACATCATTGCGCTCCAGCCTGGGCGACAGAGTGAGATTTGTCTTAAAAAAAAAAATTTTTTTTCTCAAAAGTTAAAAAAATTATGAAAATCATTAAGAGGCACACATATGGCTTTAAGATATATTCTTGTAAACAGAAACAGCTTGTTTCTGGCTGGGCGTGGTGGCTCACGCTTATAATCCAATCCCAGCACTTTGGGAGGCTGAGGTGGGTGGATCACTTGAGGTCAGGAGTTTGAGACCAGCCTGGGTAATGTGGTGAAACCTCATCTGTACTAAAAATGCAAAAAAAATTAGCCGGGTGTGGTGGCAGGCGCCCGTAATCCCAGCTACTTGGGAGGCTGAGGCAGGAGAATAGCTTGAACACACAAGACAGAGATTGCGGTGAGCCGAAATTGTGCCACTGCACTCCAACCTGGGCGACAGAGCGAGACTCCATCTCAAAAAACAAACAACAACAAAAAAACCAACTTATTTCCAGGTATTATAACAGCCATTTCAAAATTTAAAATCAGAAGGCATCACTGAGTTCCAAAACAAATAAGAAACCAACATCTCCAGCCCACCGTCCCCCCACTTTTTTTTTTGAGATGGAGTTTTGCTCTTGTTGCCCAGGCTGGAGTACAATGGCGCAATCTCAGCTCACTGCACCCTCTGCTGCCCGGTGTCAAGAGATTCTCCTGCCTCAGCCTGTTGAGAAGCCGGGATTACAGGCGTGTGCCACCACACCTGGCTAATTTTGTATTTTTAGTAGAGATAGGGTTTCACCATGTTGGCCAGGCTGGTCTTGAACTCCTGACCTCAGGTGATCTGCCTGCCTCAGCCTCCCAAAGTGCTGGGATTACAGGCATGAGCCACCATGCCCGGCCCATCTCCTTTTTTATTTTTACTTATTTTTAATTTTTATTTATTTATTTATTTTTGAGGTAGAGTTTTGCTCTTGTTGCCCAGGCTGGAGTGCAATGGCGCCATCTCGGCTCACTGCAGCCTCCACCTCCACCTCCACCTCCACCTCCCGGGTTCAAGCGATTCTCCTGCCTCAGCCTCCCTAGTAGCTGGGATTACAGGCATGTGCCACCGTGCCCAGCTTATTTTGTATTTTTAGTGGAGATGGGGTTTCTCCCATGTTGGTCAGGCTGGTCTCGAACTCCTGACCTCAGGTGATGTGCCCACCTCAGCCTCCCAAAGTGTTGGGATTACAGCTGTGAGCCTATATGCCCCAGCTTACTTTTTGAGGATGAGTCTTGCTCTTTACTTGGGCTTTCGTGCAGTATAGGCAGCAATTCCCGGCTCTTTTCTGTAAGCCTCAAACCTCCTGGGTTCTACCATTCTCCTACTCAGCCTCCCATTAGCTGGGACTACAGAGGCACCCGCCACTGGCAGCCAGCTAATTTTTCGCCATTTTATTACAAAGCCAAGTTTCACCGTGTATTAGCCAGGATGGTCTCGATCTCTACAATGATAGTGAGTCCACCCGCCTCGACCTCAAAATACTGGGTCTAGGCGTGAACCACCGTTGGTCTTTTTGAAGTGGAGTCTTGCCCTGTATTGGGCGGCTGGAGTGCAATGGCGTGATCTTGGCTCACAGCAACCTCTGTCCCCTGGATTCAAGCGATTCTTCTGTCTCAGCCTCCCGAGTAGCTGGGATTACAGGCACGCACCACCACGCCTGGCTAATTTTTTGTCTCTTTAGTAGAGATGAGGTTTCACCATGTTGACCAGGGTGGTCTCGAACTCCTGACCCTGTGATCCTTCTGCCTCGGCCTCCCAAAATGCTGGGATTACAGGCGTGAGCCACTGCATCTGGCCTCTCTTTTTAAAATAGAGACTGTGTTTCACCATGTTGACCAGGCTGGTCTCTAACTCCTGAGCTCAAGCAGTCCACCTGCCTCAGCCTCCCAAAGTGCTGGGATTACAGGTGTGAGCCACCATGCCTGGCCCAGTTTGAATTTATCATCATGGGGAGAATTGAATCTGAATATTTGGGTTGTATATTAGCATTATTTAAGACGTAGGTTAAAGTTGCTGTAACAGATTCAAATATGGTGTTTCAAATAAGAAACTTGAGTTGTCTTACTCTCTCTTTTTCTTTTTTTGAGACGGAGTCTCGCTGTGTGGCCCAGGCTGGAGTGCAGTGGCCCGATCTCGGCTCACTGCAAGCTGCACCTCCCGGCTTCACGCCATTCTCCTGCCTCAACCTCCGAGTAGCTGGGACTACAGGTGCCCGCCACCACGCCCAGCTAGTTTTTTATATATATATTTTTAGTAGAGACGGGGTTTCACCATGTTAGCCAGGATGGTCTCGATCTCCTGACCTCGTGATCCACCTGCCTCGGCCTCCCAAAGTGCTGGGATTACAGGCTTGAGCCACCATGCCCGGCCGTCTTACTCTCTCTTAAAGGTAGGGGGTGGCCTCCAGGGACTCTGGCTGGCTGCCCTGCCTCATCAGCACTGTGGGGAGGGGAGAGAGCGGACAGCATGCACACATCACTTCCCTTCTCGCCTCAGCTTGGTCACAAAGCCACCTCAGTTAAGGGAACACTAGGAAGTGTCATTTGTGGGGCAATCATTAGTAATTTGATGGGATTTCTAACACTAAAAGGAAGAAGGAAACAGGAAGGCTGGGGAACCACAGCGGCCACCCAAGTGTCCAGCGGACCTTTTATCCCACACATGGGGATGTGCCAGTGTGGGTCCAGATCACTGCGATAAAGTGAATAGCAAAACAAAGCAAGTCACAGGAACTTTTTAGTTTCCCAGTGTATGTAAAAAACGTTTAAGCTATGCTGTGGTCACTATTAAGTATGCAATAGTATTATGTCTAAAAAAATGTAAATAATTTAAAGATATTTTATTGCTAAAAGATGATCATCTGAGCCTTAAGTTGTAATCATTTTGCTGGTGGAGGGTCTTGCCTCTCTTGATGTCCGTCCACCTCCTGGGTTCAAGCGATTCTCCTGCTCACTGATCAGGGTGGTGGTTGCTGAAGATTGGTGTGACTGACACTTTCTTAAAGTGGGACGATGAAATTTGCCACATCAATGGAATCTTGCTTTCACAAAAGATTTCTCTGTATGTAGCATGCAAAGCTGTTTGCTAGTATTTTACCCACAGTAGAACTTCTTTCAGAATTAGAGTCAAGCCTCTCAAACCCTGCCTGTGTTTTATCAACTAAGTTTATGGAATCTTCAAAATCCTTTGTTGTCATTTCAATAGTGTTCATGGCATCTTCACCAGGAGCAGATTCCATCTCAAGAAACTTACTTGTTTTGCTCGTCTCTAAGAAGCAACACCTCAGCCAGGCACGGTGGCTCATGCCTGTAGTCCCAGCACTTTGGGAGGCTGAGGTGGTGGGTGGATCACCTGAGGTCAGGAGTTCGAGACCAGCCTGGCCAACATAGCAAAACCCCGTCTCTACTAAAAATACAAAAATTAGCCGGGCGTGGTGGCGGGCGCCTGTAATCCCAGCTACTCAGGAAGCTGAGGCAGGACAATTGCTTGAACCCGGGAGGTGGAGGTTGCAGTGAGCCGAGATTGTGCCACTGCACTCCACCTGGGGAACAAGAGTGAAACTCCGTCTCAAAAAAAAAAAAAGAAGCAACACCTCATCCGTTTAAGTTTGGTCATGAGATTGAAGCAATTCAGTCACATGTTTAGGCTATACTTCTAAATCTAGTTCTCTTGCTGTTTTCACCACATCTGCAGTTGCTCCCTCCACTGAAGTCTCAAATCCCTCAAAGATTCATGAGGGCTGGAATCAAGTTTTTCCAACATATCAAATGTTGTTATTTTGACCTCCTCCCACGAATCATGAATGTTCTTTATGGCGTCTATAATGATGGCTCCTTTCCAGAAGGTTTTCAGCTGACTGCCCAGATTGATCAGAGGAATCATTATCTATGGCAATTATCTACAGCCTTGTGAAACATATTTCTTAAATAATGAGACTTGAAATTTGGAGTGACTCTCAGCCACGGGCTGCAGAATGCACGTTATGTTGGCATAAGAAGAACATCAGTCTCCCTGTTCATCTCTGTCAGAGCTCTTGGGTGACCAGGAGCATTGTCAGTGAGTAGTGTTTCGAAAGGAATATTTTTTTCTGAGCAGTAGGTCTCATTAGTGGACTTAAAATACTCAGTAAACTGCTGTAAACAGATGCGCTGTCATCCAGGCTTTGTTCCATGTCTAGAACACAGGCAGAGTGGATTTAGCATCATTCTCAAGGCTCCTAAAATTTTTAGAATGGGAAATGAGCGTTGGCGTCATGTCACCAGCTGCATTCGCCCCTAACGAGAGAGTCAGCCTGTCATTTCAATCTTTGAAGCCAGGCATTGACTTCTCTCTAGTTACGAAAGTCCTAGATGCCATCTTCCAGTAGAAAGCAGTTTTATCCATACTGAAAATCTTTTTACAGTAGCCACCTTAGTCAGCCATCTTAGCTAGATCAGGAGAACTTGCTGCAGTTTCTCCCGTAAAACTTGTGACTTCACCTTCCTCTTTTATGTATGGAAGTGACTTCTTTCCTTAAACTTCATGAACCAACCTCCGCTGGCTTTCTGCTTTTCTTCTGCAGCTTACCTCACCTGTCTCGGCCTTCATAGAATTGAGAACGGTTAGGACCTTGCTGTGGATTCATCTTTGGTTGCCAGTCACACCAACCGTCAGGGAAAGTTGTTGTTTTAATCTCTCCAGACCACTCAGACTTCCTCCACATCAGCAATAAGGCGGTCTTGCTGTCCTATCATTTGTGTGTTCACTGGAGCAGCTCCTTTAATTTCCTTCGGGGGCTTTTCCTTTGCATTCCCACTCGGCCATTTGATGCAAGAGGCCCGGTTTTCTGACTGAGTTTTAGACATGCCTTCCTCACGAAGCTTAATCATTTCTAGCTTTTGGTTTAAAGTGAGAGATGCGGGATTCCTCATTTCATGTGAGCACTTAGAGGCCTTGGTAAGGTTACTAATTAGCCTAATCTCAATATTGTTGTGTCCAGGGAAGAGGGAGGCCAGAGGAAAGGGAGAGAGATGGGGAACAGCCAGTTGGTGGTGGATGTAGAAAACACACATTGATAATTCAGCTTCTTTTATGGGTGCGGTTTGTGGTGCCCCAAACAGTGACAGTAGTTTTAGATTCCTGTTACCTGCCCGGTACCTGGCATGGGTGTGGAGGGCAGAGTTCTGAGGTGGCCTCTTAGATTCCTGGCCCCTAATGTACACACCCCTTCTTCCAGTTACTCAGACACTTGTCTGGTACTGCCGTGAAGAGACTTGGAGATGTCCAGAAGTCCCAGGTCAGTGAGGTGAGAAGGGAGGCTGTCTGGGAGAGCCTGACCTAATCGCACAGGCCCTGGGAAGCAGAGGTTCCTCCATCTGGTTGGAGAACAGAGGCTGAGATTAGACACCTGAGAAAAATGTGATGTGCTGTGCCTGCCTTGAGGCTTCAGGTGGCCCCTAGGGGCAGCTCCTGCTCACAGCCAGTAAACACACAGGGTTCTCAGTCCTACAGTTGCAGGGAACTGGATTCTGCCACGAAATCTGAGTAAGTTTGGAAAGTAGTTTTCCCCAGGGCCTCCAGATGAGAACTCGGCCCGATGACATACAGTTGCAACTTTGCGTGACCCTGCGTGGAGGTCCCAACTGGCCTGGATGTGTGACCCGCAGAACTGTGGGGTGACAAATGCATGCTGCTTTAAGCTGCTAAGTTTATGTAAATTGTTTTTGGAGCAGTGGATAACTGAGTGGGAGAGGGCTTGACACTGGGCGGGTGGAGTCCCCTTCTTGGAAGCAGTTCCCAGAGTGGGGATTTCCAAACTGCAGGCTGGGGCATTGCCCTCAACAGCGGGGCTGGGTAGAGCATCCCAGTGCCTGCGTGAGGTTTCGTAATCCCGGGCCTGACTTTTCCAAAGTGAGCACCGATGTGACCCAGGGCACCATGTGCCCCTGCCAGCCACAGTGTCTCCCGAACACCATTGCAGCTTACATCCTCCCACTGGGGATTGGCTCTCTGTTTTCTAGCTTTATGTAAATGGAGTCATACAATATGAGCTCTTTTGTGTCTGGCTGGTTTTGCTCAGCACTTCGTCTGTTGTGAGGTCCACCTGCGCTTTTGTGTGTGGCAGTTTTTTTTCTGTGCATTATTGTTTTGTGTGAGTCTTCTGTTGCTATTTAGGGTGTTGGAATGTTGCTAAGAACACTCTAGCTACAGACTTCTGCAGGGCAGGCTTGCAGTTTCTCCAGCAACCTAATTCCCTTGAAAATATCATCACTGTTGGCGCTGCTTGCTGCCAGTGCATCCCATGTCACAGCTCTGGTTTTGTTATTTTTTATTTTTATTTTTTTAAATTTTATTTGTTTTGAGATGGAGTCTCACTTTGTCACCCAGGCTGGAGTACAGTGGTGTGATCTCCACTCACTGCAACCTCCGCCTCCCAGGTTCCAGTGATTCTCCTGTCTCAGCCTCCCAAGTAGCTGGGATTATAGGTGCACGCCACCACGCCTGGCTACTTTTTGTATTTTTAGTAGAGATAAGGTTTCACCATAGCCAGGCTGGTCTCGAACTCCTGACCTCAAGTGATCCTCCCACCTTAGCCTCCCAAAGTGCTGGGATTACAGGCTTAAGCAACTGCACCTGGTGCAGCTCTGGTTTTTAAATCAGCAGAAAAATCTCTAGTTTTATTTACTGGATTCTGGGCTGGGCTGATCCCCCCTCTCTCATTATACTGGCAGTGGCCTTGAGGTATTGGAGACAGTAGTAGTGGGTGCGAAGGCAACATTACCCATCTTCGCAGTGGCCCGGCTCCCACTGCCCAGCAAGAACCCCAAAGAGAAGGCTCTTGAGGCGAGACAGTCAGCTTTCTCATCCTGAGAGCCGCATTAATGGGTCCTCAGTGCATAAGCAGAATATATGTGGAAATCAAAAAGGGAATACATGGCCGGGTGTGGTGGCTCACCCCTGTAACCCCAGCACTTTGGGAGGCCAAGGTTGGTGGACCGCTTGAGGCCAGGATTTCGAGACCAACCTGGCCAATATGGAGAAACCCCATCTCTACTAAAAATACACAAGAATTGCTTGAACCCAGGAGGCGGAGGCCGCAGTGAGCTGAGATCGTGCCACCATGCAATCAGCCTGTGTGACAGAGCAAGACCCTATCTTAAAAAAAAAAATGCTGGGTGCAGTTGCTCAAGCCTGTAATCCCAGCACTTTGGGAGACCGAGGTGGGCGGATCACCTCAGGTTGGGAGTTCGAGACCAGCCTGACCAATATGGAGAAACCCCATCTCTACTGAAAATACAAAATTAGCTGGGCGTGGTGGTGCATGCCTATAATCCCAGCTACTTGTGAGGCTGAGGCAGGAGAATCGCTTGAACCTGGGAGCCGGAGATTGCGGTGAGCTGAGATCGTGCCTTTGCACTCCAGCCTGGGCAATAAGAGCAAAACTCCGTCTCAGAAAAAAAGAGAAAATACAAATCCTTGGCTGGGCGCTGTGGCTTACTCCTGTAATCCCGGCACTTTGGAAGGCCGAGGCAGGCGGATTATGAGGTCAGGAGAGGGAGACCATCCTGGCTAACACAGTGAAACTCCATCTCTACTAAAAATACAAAAAAATTAGCCGGGTGTGGTGGCAGGCGCCTGTAGTCCCAGCTGCTTGGCAGGAGAATGGCGTGAACCTGGGAGGCGGAGCTTGCAGTGAGCAGAGATGGCGCCACTGCACTCCAGCCTGGGCAACAGAGTGAGACACTGTCTAAAAAAAAAAAAAGACAAATCCTCAGACTTCAGGCTGGTAAAGTACAGGCGCCAAGAAAGAGACTTTCTCTCAAAGCAATCACCGTTCCTTTGGTCTCTGCTTTCAGAGAGTGGATTCTGGCTTCCTCCCTTTCCATGGCAGAGCCTCAAGTATTGTTTCATTATAACATCTATGAGGGAAAAAGTGATTCCTGGCTGTGAACACCATGTGTGGAGTGTGCACAATCTCCCCACGACTGCCTGGCTTTTCTCCACGTCCCCAAGATGTGTCCATTAGGTGAATTGGGGTGTCTCCTTAGTCCCACCATGAGCGAGTTTGGGTGTGTGAGTTGCCCTGTGGTGGAACCCTGTCCTATCCAGGGCTGGTTCTCACCTTGCACCCTGAGCTGCCAGGATAGGCTCCAGCTACCCAGGACCCTGCATTAAAATAAGTGGGTAAATAATTATCTTGTTTTTCTTAATTTTTTTTTTTTATGGGAGATTTTCCAGTAAAAACTGAGAAACCTGCTAGACATTCTAAAAGAACTGTAGCAAGCACTGTTAATCTTTCTTTAAGGTATGTATAACTCACATTTATTTCAGTGTTTAATACTAGAAGTGTTGGAGCTTTTTTAAGTTAGTTTACAGGGTCTCACTCTGTCACCCAGTTGAGTGCCATGGCACAGTCATGGCTTACTGTAGCCTCAAACCTTTGGGCTCAAGTGATCCTGCTGCCTTAGCCTCTCAAATAGCTGGGACTGCAGGTATGCAGCATCATACCCAGCTAATTGTAATTTTTTTTTTTTTTTTTTTTTGAGACGGAGTTCCTCGGCTTTCTCTGTCACCCAGGCTGGAGGCAGTGGCCGGATCTCAGCTCACTGCAAGCCCGGCCCCGGCTTACTTATTCTTCTGCCTCAGCCTCCCGAAAGTAGCTGGGACTACAGGCGCTCGCCCCACTGGGCCTCGCTAAGTTTTTCTTTTTTTTTGTATTTTTAGTAGAGACGGGTTTCACTGTGTTAGCCAGGATGGTCTCGACCTCCTGACCTCGCGGATCCACCCGCCTCTCGGCCTCCCAAAGTGCTGCTGGGATTACAGGCTTGAGCCACTGCTCGGCCTGGGGTAAAATTTTTAGGAGATGGATGCCCTTGCTGTGTTGCCTAGCCTGGTCTCGAACTCCTGGCCTCAAGTAGGCCTCCTCCTCTGGCCACTGGAAATGCTGGGATGATAGGCATGAGCCACTGTACCTGGCTTATTACCCTCTATTGAGTGTATTATGTATGCATGATTAGAACATTCATTCATACAGCAGATATTTATGAAATGTATTACTTTCTGCCGGGAATTGTTTGGGTTGCTGAGGATAAAGAACAGAACAAAGTTCCTGCCCACACAGCACTTACATACTTGTCGGGGAGACAGCAAAACACAGTTTGTTGCCTGTGGGGAGGGGGCTAGTGTGTGTGCGCCACAGACGATGTGTATATATATATATCACAATTCGTTGATTCTAAGACACATTTTCTCCATATTTTAATATCTCTGAAATTGAGTTGCCTGTTAGAATTGATGGAGTGTTTTTTGTTGTTGTTTGAGACAAGATTTTACTCTGTCACCCAGGCTGGAATGCTGTAAGCACGGCTCACTGCAGTCTCAACTTCCTGGGCTCAAATGATTCTCCCGCCTCAGTCTCCCATAGCCGGGACCACAGGTGTGCTACCTTGCCTGGCTGTTTTTAAAAATGTTTTTTGTAGAGATGGGATCTCTCTGCCTTGCCCAGGCAGACACTGAACTCCTGGTCTCAAGTGACCCTCCTACCTCTGCCTCCCAAAGTCTTAGGATTACAGGAGTGAGCCACTGTCTGGCTTGATGGAGTATTTTCATTTAAATTGGTACTTTTATTTTCCTTCATGGTTCATAAAGTCGTGTCACATCTCACAGTCGTTGGCTGCTTTGATTGGGTGACTTGTGATTGGTCAGGTGGTCAGAACTGTGCAGAGGAAGCAGAGGCAGGAGAGAGGGCATGCTGAGGGTGAGGGTGCCTTGCTGTTTTGTAGCGTGACTAGGAAGGACTCCGATCAGGTGATGTCAACACAGACACCTGAAGGACATCTAGGAGTGAACCATGCAAATATTCTTGGAGTCTTTCTTTTTTTTTTTTTTTATTGAGGCAGAGTCTCGCTCTGTCGCCCAGGCTGGAGTGCAGTGGCGCGATCTCGGCTCACTGCAAGCTCCGCCTCCCGGGTTCCTGCCATTCTCCTGCCTCAGCCTCCCAAGTAGCTGGGACTACAGGCGCCGCCACCACGCCCGGCTAATTTTTTTGTATTTTTAGTAGAGACGGGGTTTCATTGTGTTAGCCAGGATGGTCTCGATCTCCTGACCTCGTGATCCGCCCGTCTCGGCCTCCCAAAGTGCTGGGATTACAGGCTTGAGCCACCGCGCCCGGCCTCTTGGAGTCTTTCTATGAAAGGGCAAAGGCTCCAAGGGGGCTTCTTTGGTCACACTGACCAAAGAAGAGGGAAGGGGAGGGCAGGGGGAGCAGTAGGAGTCCAGGCCCGGTGGCCCTCATGGGGCCTGAGTAGGGGATGGGAAACCCTTGTAAGTTTTGCGTAGAAAAGTGACATCTGATTTATGATTTTAAAGCGTAATTCTGCTGGCTGTGTAGAAAAGAGCTGAAGAAGGGGAGAAGTAAGAAGGTGGGAGGCAGTCACACTTCATGGTGAAAGGCGATGGTGCAGATGGCAGCCCTGTAGGCGGTGGGCATCTGGTGCTGGGCATGGTTTTGAACAGATGTGGTTGGAGGAGTTGCTGGCAGCTCTCAGGCCCCATGAGGCAAGTAGTTAGAACAAAAGGAAAAGGAGTCAAGGGCTATTGCAATGTCTGTGGCCTGAACAAATGAGACAATGGAGAAGATTATAGGAGGAGGAAAGTCAGAAGTGAGGCAGGACGCGTTAGTGTTGAAACTTCTGGGAGCATCCGATTGAAGGTGTGGGGTGGGGAGCTGGTCAGGTGTGGAGACTGGAAAGAGGGCCAGGTTGGAGGCAGGCATGTGAGTCTTCAGCATAGATGGCGTTGCTGTCCGATAATGAGTGCACTCCCCTCTGTAATGGACAAAGATGAGAGCTGAACCCTAGACACGCCAGGGCTTTGAGGCATCAGGGGACACTGGGAGGAGCTGTCAGTGAGGCAGGTAAGGAACAGAGAAAGGCTGTCCCAGATTCACATAAGGAGAGTGACTTCTGAAGGAGCAGGGCTGTGTCAGTGCTGCCGCAGGTTGAGTTGGAAGTGTGGCCATAGCTGACCCCTGATGTGGTGACATGGATGTTTGGGGTGAGAGCCCTACTGCAGTAGGCTCAGGGGAAGGAGGAAATGGAGAAATCAAGCGTGGGGTGGGGGCTCTTTGAATGTGGCTGTGGAGGAGGAGTGTTATGGGATAGTAATTGGTGGGACATGGGGCCCATGACGTGCATTTTTCAGGTAGTTGGGAACTGGTGCACTTCATGCTGACGGGAGTGGTGGGCTTGGAGGGCAAGGACTTCAGGATGGAGGAGAGGGGTGGGTGCTCAAGTGCTGTCCTTGCATGTGTGAGAGGGAAAGGGAGCTCACACACAAGTAGTAGTGTTGACCTTAAGTCAGATCAAGGGCAGTTTAACCCAGGTAACAAGCCTGGCAGAGGATGGGTGGAGATACAAGCTGGCAGGAGATGTGGGAGGCAGTGGATGTCCTTACCTGATTTCTTCTGTTTTCTCGTTGAAACAAGAAGCAGGGTCGGCCGGGCGCGGTGGCTCAAGCCTGTAATCCCAGCACTTTGGGAGGCCGAGACGGGTGGATCACGAGGTCAGGAGATCGAGACCATCCTGGCTAACACACTGAAACCCCGTCTCTACTAAAAAATACAAAAAACTAGCCGGGTGAGGTGGCGGGCGCCTGTAGTCCCAGCTACTCGGAGGCTGAGGCAGGAGAATGGCATAAACCCGGGAGGCGGAGCTTGCAGTGAGCCGAGATCGTGCCACTGCACTCCAGCCTGGGCGACAGAGCGAGACTCCGTCTCAAAAAAAAAAAAAAAAAAAAAAGAAGCAGGGTTACCAGTGGGGAGGGAGGAGGGAGTGCTGGGTCTGTAAGAAGACAGGAGAAGTGGAAGGTCCTGTAGGGAGTGGGAAGGCTAGGAGTTGCTGGCAGCTCTCAGGCCCCATTAGGCAAGTAGCTCTGAATTTAAAGAACTCAGCTGGCTGGGCGCGGTGGCTCATGCCTGTAATCCCAGCACTTTGGGAGGCCAAGGCCAGCGGACCTGAGGTCAGGAGATGGAGACCATCCTGGCTAACACGATGAAACCCTGTCTCTACTAAAAATACAAAAAGTTAGCCGGGCATGGTGGTGGGCGCCTGTAGTCCCAGCTGCTCGAGAGGCTGAGGCAGGAGAATGGAGTGAACCCAGGAGGTGGAGCTTGCAGTGAGCCGAGATGGTGCCACTGCACTCCAGCCTGGGCGACAGAGCAAGATTCTGTCTTAAAAAAAAAAAAAAAAAAAAAACTCAGCAAGAGTGCAGGCGCAAATCAGGACACAGCCTCGTTTTAACAAAAGCTTGGACTTTCCCATCCGAGTATGATGGAGGGAGAAAAGGGCAGGGGAGTCTGGATTCTGTGTAGGAGGGTGATTCTCATGTAATTTACAGTGAACACAGTGCCCCAGACCATGGGGTTTAAGCTAGGTACAGAGGGGAGAAGAGGACATGAAGGAAGGAATGAGGAACAGGGAAGAGGTGGCAGGGCTGATACATTTATACGTTTGTTTAAAATACCTGTCTTGGTTTCTTAATGGAGTCCAAGCATATCCCCACCCCTCTGCAACTCATCCAGGATTCACTAACGGTCAGAGGAGTGTTGTGCACCACAGGCCAGTCTGTCCTGGTATTGTATGTTAAAAGTGGAGCCACAAAGAAGCCATCTTACGTGGGACGGGCTTGGGTGTGAGGCCAGAGCTGTGGGTAGCAGCACTTTGGGTCAGAAGTGAGGAGCAGAGGAAACACTTTCCACCTCTTGGATATGAATTTTATCTGACCCTGATTCAGGGGATCCCCATCTGTTAAGTAAGGGGAAAGATGATTTTGTTGTCTTTTGTTTCAGATTCTAATGTAGGAACTGGTGAGAAGAAGGTGGTTGAAGCTGGATTTCTGAGGATGAAAACTCACATAGGATAATGTCAGATAAACTCACAGTGATGGAGCTCCCTTCTCCCGAGTCTGAGGAAGTCCATGAGCCCAGATTAGAGGAGCTTTTGGGAAATCCAGAAGGTCAGAGCCTGGGGAGTTCCCCCTGTCAGGACAGGGGCTGCAAGCAGGTGACAGTGACCCATTGGAAGATCCAAACAGGAGAGACAGCTCAAGTGTGTGCCAAGTCAGGAAGAAACCCTATTCTGAACTCAGACCTTCTTCTGCTTCAGAGAGAGCTCATAGAGGGGGATGCCAATCCTTGCGATATCTGTGGCAAAACCTTCACGTTTAATTCCGACCTAGTTAGGCATCGGATTTCGCATGCTGGGGAGAAACCTTACAGGTGCGATCAGTGTGGGAAAGGCTTTGGCCAGAGCTCACACCTTATGGAGCATCAGAGAATTCACACTGGAGAGAGACTCTACGTCTGTAATGTGTGTGGGAAAGACTTCATTCACTATGCAGGTCTCATTGAGCATCAGCGCGTTCATTCAGGAGACAAGCCCTTCAAATGTGCACAGTGTGGGAAGGCGTTTGGTCACAGTTCAGACCTGATTAGGCACCAGAGAGTTCACACCAGAGAGAGACCTTTCGAATGCAAAGAGTGTGGAAAAGGCTTCAGTCAGAGCTCCTTACTTATTCGTCATCAGAGGATTCACACGGGAGAAAGGCCCTATGAGTGCAATGAATGTGGGAAATCCTTCATAAGGAGCTCGAGCCTCATTCGCCACTATCAGATCCACACAGAAGTGAAACAGTATGAATGCAAAGAATGTGGGAAGGCATTCCGTCATCGCTCAGACCTTATCGAACACCAGAGGATCCACACCGGAGAGAGACCCTTTGAATGCAATGAGTGCGGGAAAGCCTTTATTCGGAGCTCGAAGCTCATTCAGCATCAGAGGATCCATACTGGGGAGAGGCCTTACGTGTGCAACGAGTGTGGGAAGCGCTTCAGCCAGACGTCAAACTTCACCCAGCATCAGAGAATTCACACTGGAGAGAAACTCTATGAATGTAACGAGTGTGGGAAAGCTTTCTTTCTGAGTTCATACCTTATTCGACACCAGAAGATCCACACTGGAGAGAGAGTGTATGAATGTAAGGAATGCGGGAAAGCGTTTCTCCAGAAAGCCCATCTCACTGAGCACCAGAAGATCCACTCTGGGGACAGGCCCTTCGAATGTAAAGACTGTGGGAAAGCCTTCATCCAGAGCTCCAAGCTGCTTCTGCACCAGATCATTCACACTGGAGAAAAGCCCTATGCCTGCAGTTATTGTGGGAAAGGCTTTATTCAGAGGTCAAACTTCCTTCAGCACCAGAAGATTCATACTGAAGAGAAGCTCTATGAATGTAGTCAGTATGGGAGAGATTTTAACTCAACTACAAACTTTAAAAATAATCAAAGTGTTCACCAAGAGGGACTCTCCTTGAGTAAGGCCCCCATACATTTGGGCGAGAGGTCTGTCGATCAGGGGCAACATATAGATAACTTATAAAATAATTGTTCTCCCGCCCAATGAGTGATGTTTGGAAATTCGTGGAATTAGGATTCATGTGGTTTCTAAGATTTGGACATGGCAGAATTTTGTGAATCATGGATGGAGCTGCTTTTGGAGTGGATGCCACCTGCCACTGTGCAGCACTAGCAGGCTCACCCTTCTCCTCTGCTGTGAGCACTGTCCTCGGGAGAGTCACAGGGCTTGACACCTGACTCTGAGCTGGAACAGTAGGGGCAGGGAGGAGACAGGTCTCAAGAAAAGGTTTTTTTAAAATTTTATCCACAGTTACAGTCCATCCTTGAGTTAAATCCCTTTTAGAGCAGAACTGTGTATCTAATCTTATTACTTAGGAGAATGTTACCTAGGAAATTTTGATCTATTAAGTTGAAGAAAGATAACTTGTATACAAACCCCCGAGCCATTTCCCTGTTGTCTGGAGGAGGAACTCCAGGTCCCCCATCCTGGGCCCTAAGGCCTCCTATGTCCTGGAGCCTCGCCTCCCACTGCCTGACTTCCTGCCATCCAGTTAATGCTGCAGCAACACCAACTGCTTCATCTTCCCTGTGCTCCACGTGGCTTCCTACCTCTCTCGCCTTTGTTCTTGTTAAAGGGTCTCCTCAGCTAATTAACTCCGAATCATGGTTCAAGACATGCCTCAGGCATTATGTCAAGGGATGTTTCCCTCAGGCTTAGTTGGCAGCGCGTTCCACACTTCTGTGGCTCAGTGATTACTGCTATTACTGTATTTACTTGCATATGTCAGAATGACTTGGTAGACTATCTCTGCTGTTATACTCTGAGTTCCTACAGACAGTGATCATATCTGATTGATTTCCATGTTTCCACTGTCTCTCACAAGGCAATAAAAAATACACCCCTAAATCTATGTGTGATTGGCATCTGTCTTGCTTTGTCCTTTCTATACTGCCATTCTAAAAATTTTCAGCTGTTAGCTGTTTTTTTAATTGTTTGTTCATTTTGTATCAGTATAATCTATGACTCTGTTAGAAGTATCTTCTCAGCCCTGCTACTGTCTGCTGCTCCTACTTAACTCAGAAGTTGCAGGCTATTGCAATAGCCTGTGCATATCCACGCCCTCCTGTGTGCCGCCTTACAGCTCATGCAGAACTGTCCACTTGATCTGGAGGGCATTGACACCTGACTCAGCTGGAACAGTGGGGACAGGAGGAGGCAGGTCTCAAGAGAAGGCCTTCACTCACTTGTCTGTATCTTCCTGTCTCACTGGAAAGGCACAGTCTCAATGCACTACATAGCTCTTCTGTTTTAGCAGTTCCAAGGTTGAACTGAGCTCTTGTCATTTTCCATGCTTTCTGGCTCATTTTCTCATTTACTTAAAAATGTATTGATATCTATAAGGAATAGTCCTAAATGTTGGGAAAACAGATGAGCAACCCACTACCCCGAAGTCCTCCACAGTGTAGTGGGGAAGACAGAGATCACAGTACGATGAGTCAAGTGTGTGCTCTCAGTGGTGAAGGAGCACAGGTGAGGGGGTGACTGATGTGGCACAGAGCTGGGAAGGCACAGAAGAGTGACATTTCAGCTGGGCCAGAGAGATCAGTAGAGATCAGCTGAAGAAAATAGGATCGGAGAGGGAATCCTCGCAGAAACATGGAGCCATGACAGATGGCTGTTTGGCTAGGACTGTTCAAAAGCAGGCGAGGCAAATAGTGGACAGCCACGTCGCAAAACTGTTAGTCTTTGCCTCTGAATTTCATCTGAACATGAACTCCAAAATCCAGTTTTGTAACCATACAGTTTTTCTTTTTCTCATGAGGCCATATTTTGAATTCTTAAATAACTACCAATCCTGAAAGCCTCGGGACAAGTAATTTAAAAAGATGTACATTTTCTGGAAAATGAGTGTGACTAGAGATGTTTCACATGTAGATTTTTCCAGACCATTTTAATCAACGATTCAATTTTTATATAGTAAAACACCTATTTTAAGTGTACAGGGTTTTGGAAAATCCGTACACCTGTGTAACCATCACCACCTGTGTAACCACCACCAACAGAACCAAGAACATTTCTGTCACCCAAAAAGTTCCCTTTTGCCTTTTCCTAGTTAAGCCCAGTCCAGCCCCAGGTAACCACTTTCTATCCGTATAGATTAGTGTTGCTTGGTTTAGAGCCACATACAAATGGATTCGTTTAGTACGTGTTCTTTTGTGTCTGATGTCTTTCACTGTGGCATGTTTTTAGACTCAACCCAGCTGTTTCGTGTTTCAGTAGTTCTTGCTGAATAGTGTTCCATTGTATAGATAAGCCGTCATTTGTTTATTCATCCACGTATTAATGGGTTTCCAGTCTCTGCTCTTAAAACTATGAGCATTTGTGTAAAAGTATGTATTTGCACATGTGTTTTTATTTTGCTTGAGTAAGTACTTAGGACTTTAATTGCTGTGTTGTAAGTGTCTTAGTCCATTCAGGCTGCCATAACAAAATGCCACAAACTAGGAGGCTTGTAAACAACAGAAATTTATGTCTTACAGTTCTGGAGGCTGGGAAGTCCAAGATGAGAGTGTCAACATTTGGTGTTTAGTGAGGGCCTACTTCCTTTTAAGTAGATGTCTTCTCACTGTGACGGTACGTGGTGGAAAGGGACTAGAAAACCTACCCCATTCATGAGGGCTCACCCCTTGTGATTCTGTCCCGTCCCCGAGACCCCACCTCATATCATCTTATGGGTTAGGAATTTGACATGAATTGTGCAAGGATGTAAACATTCAGTCCATTGCAATAAGTGTTTTTAACTTCCTAAGAAATTGTCACACAGGTTTCCGTAGTGGTTGGATCATTTTACACTACTACGACATTATAGGAAGATTTCCAGTTGCTCCATATCTTTGCTAACACTTGGCGTTGTCAGTCTCTTCAAATTTAATCAACTCTAGTCTCCTTATGATTTTAATTTGTATTTGCCCACTGAATGATGTTGTATGTCTGTGATTTCATCTGCTTATCACTTTTCTGTGTCGTCTTTAGTGATGTGTCTGTTCATACCTTTTGCCTATTTTTAAGTTGGGATGCTTATTGTTGACTCAAGTTCTTTCCATATTCTAGATGAAAAACATATGTAATATATATAATTATTTGTCTCCATTTGTGATGAATATATATTGTGAATATTTTCATGTTTGGTTTGCCTGTTCATTTTCTTAATGGCGTCTTTTGAATATTTTTTAAGTCTAATTTATCAAATATTTGGGTGCGGTGGCTCATGTCTGTAATCCCAGCACTTTGGGAGGCCAAGGTGGGCAGATCATCTGAGGCCAGAAGTTTGAGACCAGCCTGGCCAACATGGTAAAACCCTGTCTCTACTGAAAATACAAAAATCACCTGGGCGCAGTGGCGCACCCCTGTAGTCCCAGCTACTCAGGAGGCTGAGGCAGGAGAATCACTTGAACCCAGGAGGCAGAGGTTGCAGTGAGCCAAGATAACGATTTATGAGATTTTATAATTGAGTTTAAGAAATTTGCCTACTCAAAGGACATGATTTTTTTCCTATGTTTTTTATTTTATGGCGCTTTTACAGTTTTTACATTTAAGTCTGTGATCCCTTTTGAGTTCATTTTTGTGTACCATATGCGATGAGGATCAAGATTCACTTTGGATCTGTGTGGATAGTTGTTTCGGTTCTGTTTGTTGAGTCTACTTTCCCAATGACCAAGTCTTCACAGGTTGGTAAAAACTTAACTGACATAGAAGTGGTCTGTTCTGGACACCATTCTTCTTGTGTGTGTAGCTTTACACCAATATGACACTATATTGATTACTGTAGTTTTATTTCAGGCAGAATCTCATTCTGTTGCCCAGACTGGAGTGTAGTGGCACAGTCATAGCTAATGTAACCTCGAGCATCTGGGCTCAAGTGAGCCTCTTGCCTTAGCCTCCCAAGTAGTTGAGACTGTAGGCATGCATCACCACGTCTTGCTAATTTTTTATATTTTTTTGTAGAGATGGGGTCTCACTATGTTGACCAGGCTGGTCTTGAACTCCTGGCCTCGAGATCCTCCTGCCTCAGCCTCCCAAAGGGATTACAGGTGTGAGCCACCACTCCTGGCCAATTGTAGTTTTATAATAAGTGTTGAACTCAGGTATTGGAAGAGCTTCCGTTTTGTTCTTTTCCCATTTGTTTTTGTTTTGTTTTTTGTTTTGACTTCTAGATCTTTTGCATTTTCGTATAAAATTTGGAGTCAACTTTTATCAACTTCAGGCTGGTCCGATGGCTCATGCCTGTGTAATCCTAGCACTTTGGGAGGCCAAGGCAGGTGGATCACTTGAGGTCAGGAGTTCAAAACTAGCCTGGCCAACATGGTGAAACCCCGTCTCTACTAAAAATACAAAAAAATTAGCCGGGTGTGGTTTTGGGCGCCTGTAGAATCCCAGCTACTTGGGAGGCTGAGGCAAGATAATTGTTGAACCTGGAAGGCGGAGGTTTCGGTGAGAGCTGAGATTGCGGCATTGCACTGCAGCCCGGGCAACCAAGAGTGAAATTCTGTCTCAAAAAACAACTTTTATCAGTGTTTACAAAAAGAAAGTCTTCTGGATTTATAGTTCAATTTAGGGAGAAATGACATTTTAACAATTCTGAGTTTTCCAATTGTTGAACATGGTGTACTGTCCCATTTATTTAGATCTCTGGATTTCTCTCAGTTTGCAGCTCTCACACATTTTGTTAAATTCATGTATTTAATATTTCTGCATGCTATCGCAAGTGAGAAGGTTTTTTAAAAGCTATTTTCTAGTTGTTATTGCTGGTATATAGAAATGCGTTAGACTTGTACATTGATCTTGTATCAAGCAACCTAGATCAGTTAACTTATTAGTTCTAGTAGCTTTTCTCTAGATTCTTTAGCATTTTCTATGTAGATAATCATGTCATCTGTGAATAAAGTATTTTACTTTTCCAATTTATATGGACTTTGTTCCTTTTTCTTATTGTACTGACTAGGGCACCTTGTTCTGTTTTCCTTAGAATTGGTAAGAGTATGTCCTTGTTTTGATATCAGGATACTGTTACTCTCAAAGAATTGTGAATTATTCTATCTTCATCTGTTTTCTGAAGTTGTTTATGTAATATTGATACTATTATTTCTTCCTTAAGTGTTTTCTTCCTTCCCTTCCTTCCTTCCCTCCTTCCCTCGCTCGCTCTCTTCTTTTTTTTCTTTTCTTTCCTTCCTTTTTTTTTTCCTGAGATCCAGTCTCTGTCACCGAGGCTGGAGTGCAGTGACGTGGTCTCGGCACACTGCAACCTCTGTCTCCCAGGTTTAAGTGGTTCTCCCACCTCAGCATCCCGAGTAGCTGGAACTGCAGATGCTTGCCACCGTGGCCAGGTGTTTGTATTTTTAGTAGAGACAGGGTTTCACCATGTTGCACAGGCTGATCTTGAACTCCTGGCCTGGTGATTGGCCCACCTTGGCCTCCCAAAGTGTTGAGATTACAGGAGTGAGCCACTGTGCCCAGCCATAAATTCAATTTTTTTGAACAGCTATAACACTTAAGGTTTTTCTATTTCTTCTTGTGCCAAGTTTGGTAACTTTTATCTCTCAAAGAATTATTCATTTCATGTAAAACAGTGAATTATTGGCATAAAATTCAAAACATTCCATTCCATTTTATTGCATTTTATTTGACATTCTATTTTAATTACATTTAAAAGGATGTCTTCTGGCTGGGCGTAGTGGCTTACTCTGTCCCCCGAGCTGGAGTGCAGTGGTGTGATCTCGGCTCACTGCAATCTCTGCTTCCCGGGTTCAAGCGATTTTCCTGCCTCAGCCTCCTGAGTAGCTGGGAATACAGGCGCCTACCACTATGCCCAGCTAGTTTTTTGTATTTTTAGTAGAGATGGGGTTTCACCATGTTGGCCAGGCTGGTCTCAAACCCTTGACCTCGTGATTCGCCCATGTCGGCCTCCCAAAGTGTTGGGATTACAGGCGTGAGCCACTGCGCCCGGCCAAAGTAGATTAATTCATTTATGAGAGCTTCACCCTCATGATCCAATCACCTCTTAGACTCTAGCTCTCAGTACTGCCATATTGGGGATGAAATTTCTACATGAGTGTTGGAAGGGCAGATACTCAACATAGCTTTCTGTCCAAGACTCGTGTCCTTCTCACGAACAGATTTGTTGCAATCCCATAGTCCTCAGATTTTATTCCAGCACTGAATTAAAAGTCCAGAGTCCAGAGTCTCATCTGTGAGCCTGTGAAATCGAACAAGTTATGTCCTTCCGAGATACAATGATGGTGTACAGGCAAAAGACAGATATTCCCACTCCATCAGGGAGGGGTAAGCAGTGAGAAAGGGTTAGCAGGTCCCAAGCAAGTCTGAAACCCTGCAGGGAAGGCATTAAATGCTGAAGCTGGAGAATCATCTCTCTTGACTCCATGTGCCACTTCCTGGACACCCCAGGGTGAGGTTGGGTCCCCAAGGCCTCAGGCAACCCCACTCGATGGCTTTGCTCTACCCCCATGGGTTAGTCTCTGGTGCCTGAAGCTTTTCCAGGCAAGCGTGCGTGCTGCCAGTGACTCCACGGTTCCTGGTTCCCAGTGGTGGTCCCACTCCCATGCCTCGCTAGACATTACCCTGGTGGGGACTCCCCAGCAGCTCCAGCTCCTCATTTCCACTCAGCATTGCTTTAGTGGGGATTCTCTGTAGTGGCTCCACCCCTGCCACAAGTCTCTGCCTGGGCCCCTAGGCTTTCAGTGGTATCCTGTGAAATCTGGATGGAGGCTTTCAAGCCTTCGCAGCTCTGACTTTCTGTAAGTCAGCAGAATTAGCACCACATGGATGCCACCAGGGTTTAGGGCTTGTGCCTTCTGGAGTGAGGCATTCACATCTGGGGCTGCTTGAACAATGGCTGGGTGACCACGGAGCACTACGCTGTGGTGCCCGGAGCAGAGTCCTAAGGTGGCCCTGCGCGAGCCTGTGGAGGGCTCCCAGGGTCTGTCCCCTGAAAGCATTCTGCCTTCCTAGGCCTCTGAGCCTCTGATGGGAGAGGCAGCCTCGATAACCTGAAATGCCTGCTGGGTCTTAGTTTCATTGTCTTGGGAGAATTGCACCTGGCTCCCTTCTATCCAAGCTAATTTCTTTGACAAACTTCACTGGGCCATACCCTTAGTTTCCTCTCCTGAACACACTTTTACTCTACCTGGCCAGCCTGAGTTTTCCAAATCTTTCCACTCTGCTTTTAAATTATAAATTCTATTTTTATTTATTTATTTATTTATTTATTTATTTATTTATTTATTTATTTTTTTTAAGACGGAGTCTCACTCTGTCGCCCAGGCTGGAGTGCAGTGGCCGGATCTCAGCTCACTGCAAGCTCCGCCTCCCGGGTTTACGCCATTCTCCTGCCTCAGCCTCCCGAGTAGCTGGGACTACAGGCGCCCGCCACGTCGCCCGGCTAGTTTTTTGTATTTTTTAGTAGAGACGGGGTTTCACTGGGTTAGCCAGGGTGGTCTCGATCTCCTGACCTCGTGATCCGCCCGTCTCGGCCTCCCAAAGTGCTGGGATTATAAATTCTATTTTTAAACTATTCCTTTGCTCTCCAAGCTCAGCGTAAGAGGCCAAAAGTAACCAGCAGCTCCTTTTTCTGTTGTTTGTTTTTTGGTTTTGTTAAGATGAGGTTTTGCTGTTGTCACCCAGGCTGGAGTGCAGTGGCGGGATCTCGGCTCACCGCAACCTCTGCCTCCCGGGTTCAAGCGATTCTCCTGCCTCAGCCTCCCGAGTAGCTGGGATTACAGGCACGCTCCACCACGCCCAGCTAATTTTCTATTTTTAGTAGAGATGGGGTTTCTCCATGTTGGCCAGGCTGGTGTCAAACTCCAGACCTCAGGTGATCCGCCGGCCTTGGCCTCCCAAAGTGTTGGGATTACAGGTGTGAGCCACCGTGCCCGGCCACCAGCAGCTCCTTCTCTTTTTTTGCTGCCAGATATCCTAGTTCATCACTCTCAAGTTTGACCTTCCACAAAGCCTGCAGGCATGGACACAATTCAGTGAAGCTCATTGCCAATTTATATTAAGGATGACCTTTACTTCACTGTCCAACACCTTGTTCCTCTGTTCCATCTGAAACTTCATCAGAATGGCCTTTATAGTTCATATTTCTATCTGCATTCTGGTTGTGACCACTTAATGGATCTCCAAGGAGGTCCAGTCTTTCCTTAGTCTTGTCTTCTAAGTCCTCACCAGAATCTAGGCCTTTTCTAGCCTGCTCCCCCAATTCTTCCAGCCTCTGCCCGTTACTCAGTTTCAAAGCCGCTTCTACATTTTTGGTTATTTTTTATTAGCAGCATCCCACTCTCAGTACCAATTTTCTGTCTTAGTCCATTTTCTGTTGCCTACAACAGAATACCTGCAACTGGATTATTTATCTGTTTGTTTGACAGAATCTCACTCTGTTGCCCAGGTTAGAGGGTAGTGATGCCACCCTAGCTCACTGTAACCTCAAACCTCTGGGCTCAAGTGATCTTCCTACCTTAGCCTCCCGAGTAGCTGGGACTACAGGTGTGCGACACCATACGTGGCCTGAAACTGGGTAATTTATAAAAGGATTTTATTTCTTACAGCTATGGAGGCAGAGAAGTCCAAGGCCAAGGGGCCGCATCTGGTGAGGGTCTTCTTGCTAGTGGGGACTCTGCAAAGTCTGGAGATGGTGCAGGGCATCAATGGTGAGGGGCTGAGCATGCTTACGGGATAGCTCAGGTCTCTTCTTGTAAAGCCTTCAGATCCCCTCCTTGATAACCCATTGATCTATTAATCCACAAATGAGAGCAGGGCCCTCGTGATCCAGTCACCCCCTTAAAGGGCCTAACCTCTAAAATGCCTACTGGAGATTGGAGATGCCTCTTTTCCTTTCCTTTTTTTTTTTTTTTTTTTTTTTTTTGAGATTTTAGCCCCTCACTCTTGTTGCCCAGGGGATGAAGTGGTACTGCTGACCCTGCCTGCTGTAGCCCCTGCCTCCCGGTTCAAGTGATTCTCCTGCCTCAGCCTCCTGCAGCTGGGATTACAGGCGCTCACCATGCCTGCCACTTTTTTTGTATTTTAATAGAGATGGGTTTCACCATGTTGGCCAGGCTGGTCTCAAACTCCTGACCTCAGGTGATCTGCCCCTCAGCTCCTCAAGTGCTGGGATGGCTGAGCCACCACACCCAGCTTTTTTTTTTTCTTTCTTCTTTTTTTTTTGTCTCTGTGCTGTTGCTAAGGCTGGAGTGCGGTGGTGGGATCACAGCTCACTGCAGCCTCAAATCTCCTGGGATCAAGGTCCTTCCTCAGTCCCACTGTAGCTGGGCTTCTACAGGTGTGTGCCACCATGCCAGCTAGTTTTAAATTTTTAGTAGAGACAGGTCTCTGACATGCTGCCTTAGGCTGGTCTGGAACTCCTGGGTTCAAGGTCTTCCCACTTGGCCTCCCAAAGTGCTGGGATTACAGCATTTCACCATGCTCGGGCCAAGCAGCCCTTCTAAATCCTATCTTGAAAAATATTTGATTTTGGCTCTTCATTTTTGAAGGATGTTGCTGCATGCAGAATATGTAATTTACTTTGCCTCTGAGTGCTTGTAAGATTTTCTCTTTATCACTGGCTTTTAGCTGTTTGATTTCATGATGCGCCTGGTGATTTCTTTGCTTTATCCTGCCATCTGATTTGTGGCCTATTTTCCTTATTTAATCTTTTCCATCACAGTTTTTCTTCCTTTTCTTTCTTCCTCTTCCCTTCCTCCCTCCCCTTCCTCCCTCCCTCCCTTTTGACGGAGTCTCGCTTTGTTGCCCAGGCTGCAGGGCTGATCTCAGTTTACTGTAAGCCCGCTTCCGGTTCCTTACTTATTCTCCTGTTCTCAGCTCTCCCGAAAGACCATAGGGCGCTTCGCTTACCGCCTTCCGTTTGCAGACGGGTTTCACCGTTAGCTGATGGTCTCTGATTCTGACCCCGGATCCGTCTGTCTCTGGCTCCCAGTGTTAGATTATGGTTTATTTCACCATGGCCCCGGGTTCCCCTTCTCCTTCCTTTTTTTTTATATGGTTTCACTTGCTGCCCAGGCTGGAGTGTAATGGCAATGATTCGTTCTGCAACCTCCACTCCAGATACAAGCACTATCCTGTCTCCAGCCTCCAAATAACTGGGACTACAGGGTGCCCACCCACCACACCCGCTAATTTTTGTGTTTTAGTAGAGACGTTCTCACTCTATGTTGGTCTGTGGCTACCCCAAACTTTGACTCAGCTGATCCACCTCACGCCTCCCAGTGTTGGGATGAGGCGGAGCCACCACTCCTAGCCAGGAATTGCAATTTTAGGTGAAGTTTGCTTTCTGTTGCCCTCGGGGCACTGTGGCTCTGTTTGCTGCTGCCTTCCTGCCCCTTCGCTTGCTGTGCTGCAGTGTGGTCATGTTCTGTGGGTTTGTCTTCAAGTCCATTGACCTTTTCTTTTGCCTTTGAGGTCTTTTTTGTTTGTTTATTTTATTTTGTTTTTATTTCTAAAAGGTCACCTTGAGTTCAGAAGCCTTTGTGGTCTCATGTTCATTCCACCATTGAATTTTTCATTTCAGATACTAGGTTTTTCAGCTGTAGAAGTTCCACTGGATTCTTTTTTTATACCTTTCATTACTACATTACCATGTTTTCCTTTAAACCTGTGAAATTACTCACATGGCTTTTTAAAAGTTCTTATCTGACTGGGCGCGGTGGCTCACGCCTGTAATCCCAGCACTTTGGGAGGCCGAGACGGGCGGATCACGAGGTCAGGAGATCGAGACCATCCTGGCTAACATGGTGAAACCCTGTCTCTACTAAAAATACAAAAAATTAGCCACGCATGGTGGCGGGCGCCTGTAGTCCCAGCTACTCAGGAGGCTGAGGCAGGAGAATGGTGTGAACCCGGGAGGCGGAGCTTGCAGTGAGCCGAGATTGCGCCACTGCACTCCAGCCTGGGCGACAGAGCGAGACTCCATCTCAGAGAAAAAAAAAAAAAGCAGGCTGCAAAGAGTCACAGCGTGACCCTGGAGCGACGGCGTTTCCCTGTGCTTTGTGCTTCCTGGAAGAGCTCACAGCCAAGGAAAGGTGAAGACGGTGCGCTGCTGCGCGTGGCTTCCAAGGAAGGGTGAATGCCCAGACCAGCTCGGTCGGGGAGACCGTAACCCAGTGGCGCTAGAGGAATTAAAGACACACACACAGAAATATAGAGGTGTGGAGTGGGAAATCAGGGGTCCCACAGCCTTCAGAGCTGAGAGCCCAGAGCCCCAAACAGAGATTTACTCATGTGTATATTAACAGCAAGCCAGTCATTAGCATTGTTTCTATAGATATTAGATTAAAAGACTCCCTTGTGGGAAATGAAGTGATGGGCCGAAATAAAGGGATGGGTTGGGCTAGTTATCTGCAGCAGGAGCACGTCCTTCAGAAAGCGTGTGTAACTGTGTCATAGAGTGATTACATCCGGGCATTACTGCCAGCCAAGATTGATAAATATGCCCAATAAGTATAATTGTTCTCTGTGTCAGCCCTTGTTGAAGGAATACTCATGGCAATGGTGATCATCACTATCATAGCTACCATTAAATTACTCATTGTGACTGTTGTCCTGCTTTCCTCAGGTTTTCTTGTGCCATCGGTGACAGCTTCTTGATCTGTCCCCAGGTGGGTGGCTGTGTGCGATGGGTGTTGCTCATGACAGTTTGGGTCCTCCTCAGTGTCAGTCTCAACATGGCTGCAACCGGGGGGTCCTCAGGATCCTCCCAGAATCTCTTCCTTGGCATCTGGCTCATGATAAGGTTTCAGGTGTCTTGATGGTATCCAAATAGGCTGCTGATTTTGGCCTGGAGAAATATAAGCATAACCTCTACCCCAAGTTATTATTTTACCTATTTCCCAACTTTTTGTTATTAGATCTCTCCACCAAATCAATTGTTCTGCTTCTGTCTTTGCAGCTGGTTTCTGTAGATGCTGTTCAGCTGCTGATAACATCTGACCTTTGGGCAGGCTCGAAAAATTGACAGTTAATAATGCTAGATTCAATTGTGTATGGGCTGTCCCATAATCCCTATTTCTCCCCCTTTTTTGTTTTTGTCATCAGTTGTTTATCTGCATGAAATAGTAACTGAGCATTTTTAATTAACTGTGTGGAGTGAACCACATATGAAGAATCAGAAATCACATTAATGGGCATATCAAAAGCAGTCAATATCTCAATTACAGCTACAAGCTCTGCTTTTTGAGCTGAAGTATAAGGCATCTGGAATACTTTACTTTTCAAACCAGAACAATAAGCTTTACAATTTCTAGACCCATCTATGAAACAATGAAAACGCTTAGCAGGCTGCAGGTTGTTTACCACAGGAATTGTAAATGCAAACCGTTCACAGTCGTGCTAAGGGGATAGTAAAAACAGTCTTTTAAATCTGTGACTATTAAAGGCCAATTTTTTGGAATTATAGCAGGAGAAGGCAATCCTGGCTGCAATGCCCGTAGGTTGTATTAACCTTGGAATGATGCCCTTAAGCCAGTTAATACCTTCACACCGACTTTTCTTAACACAAACCGAGAATCTGGGGAAATATGTTGGAGCTCTGTGCCCATTTCCTCTTTTTTTTTTTTTTTTATCGAGTCTTGTTTCCTTTCACTCCAGGCTGGAGAGTGCAGGGCTTGATCTCGCCACTGCAAGCTCCGCCCTGGCTCACCATTCTCCTGCCTCTCAGCCTCCCGAGTAGCTGGGATTCAGGCGCCACGCCTCCGGGCTAATTTTTTTTGTAATTTCTTAGTAGAGACGGGTTTCACCGTGTTAGCCAGGGATGGTCTCATCTCCTGACCCTGATCCACCTGCCTCGGCCTCCCAAAGTGCTGGGATTACAGGCTTGAGCCACCGCCCGCCTTTTTTGAGACAGAGTCTCTCCTTGGTCGCCCAGGCTGGAGTGTAGTGGTTGATCTCGCTCACCACAAGCTCTGCCTCCCAGGTTGCTGGCCTCCTGCCTCAGCCTCCCGAGTAGCTGGGATTACAGGCTCAGCCCACCTCGGGCCTCTGGCTATTAGTGTTTTGTATTTTTTAGTAGAGACGGGTTTCACCGGCTAGCCAGGATGGTCTCGATCTCTGACCTCGCGATCCCCTGTCTCGCCTCCCAAAGTGCTGATTATAGGCTTGAGCCACCACGCCCTCGGCCTCTGTGCCCATTTCCCCACCTTGTTCAGTAATCCACCTCTAACACCTCTAGTTTCCTCTCTTTTACTTTAGCCGCCATTGTTCTATCCAAATTGGCTTTTTATCTTGTTAACCATTTTAAAAGTACAAGTTCTGAGGCTTACACCACCATCAAAAATGATATCCCAATCTTTATGGAACTTTGTCTTCTGCTTGAAGCTGTTCTCTTTAAACCTTGTAAATTTTTTTCTAGTCCCATATGAGGGATATGCACACATCGTATGTTGACTTTGAGGAATACATAATAATTCAAATGAACTTAGCTCCCCATTGTTGTACCAAATTTCATAAATTTATAGGTACAGAAGTTACAATTGATTGAATAGTCCCAAGTTGTCCATTAAACACAGTGCAAAAATACAACTACTTTGATATTTGTTTTACCAACCTAACTATGTTAAATTGAGCAGGTTGAATTGGCCATGCAGACGCCAGTGCTGTAGAGAAATGATTGAAATATCTGCTCCTACCCACCTAACCTTTAAATTCTCCTGAGTAGTCGCCTCTACAGTAGAACATTTTTTTTTTTTTTTTTTCATGGAGCCCTCTGTCGCCCAGGCTGGAGTGCAGTGGCCAGATCTCAGCTCCTGCAAGCTTCGGCTTCCTGGGTTTACACCATTCTCCTGCCTCAGCTCCTGAGGACCTGGGACTACAGGTGCCCGCCACCTCACCCAGCTACTTTTTGTATTTTTTAGTAGAGACAGGATTTTACCAGAAAGTACTGCATGGTCTCGATTCTGACCTTGTGATCCACCCGGCTCTGCCTCCCTGGTTGGGATTCAGGCATGAGCCACTGCTTCAGCCTCACAGGTAGAAACATTTTTTTTTTTTTTGAGAGGAGTCTCTGCCTCTGTCGCCCCAGGCTGGGATGCAGGGTCGGATCCTCAGCTCACTGCAAGCTCCGGGCCCTGGCTGCCTCATTCTGCCTCTCAGCTCTCCCGAAAGCGGGAGAGCGCCTGGCCACCTCTTGGCTAGTTATTTTTGTATTTTTTAGTTGAGATGGGTTTCACTCTTGTTAGGCCAGGATGGTCTCATCTCCTGACCTTGATCCGCCTCCTGGCCTCGCCTCCCAGTGTGCTGGGATTACAGGTTGAGCCACCGCTACCTCGCCCAGGTGAACACATTGACAGTGATTTGATTTAATCTACTGCCGCTTTGCCTTGTTTATTTGTGCTTCCAAATCCTCCTGTTCATTTAATTTCACTTTCTCCCATTCCCATACGCACAATCAGGAGCTGTACAGGCAGCCCTGGCTCTGCTTTCCAGGGAACAGAAGTAGATATAACAATGTGAATTTCCCCATTGTAATTCAAGAATCAATGACTCTTGTATGTATTTGTACCCCCTTTAAACTTAAACTAGACCTTCCTAAAAGTAACCTATCATCCTGCTGGGAAGGGACCATTCCCAAGCGGGACCTTTTAAGGGGCTCCCAGGCAGAAAACTCACAGCTTTTGTGCAGCATAACCTATTATGCACTACCGGGCTGTGGCAGGGCACAGACATTGTACAGGGCTGAGGGAATGGCCTGAGGCCAGAAATGCCCCAGTTTGAATGGGGCCTGGGATGGGCCCTCATGGTGTTTCCCGGCACCAGTTCCCATCTTTTATCAAACTTTAGAGTGACACTGACTAACCCAGTGTTTTCTCCTTTTTTACATTTTGGACATATTTTGTGCCCAGCAGTTTCCTTTTTTCCCCTATCTACGCAGCCTGACTCACTGATTTTTTCTACATTCTTTTTTAGTATGACCATGTTTCCAATGTTTAAAGCAAGCCCAGGAAATGGAGTGTTTTATCCACTCTCTCAGTCCTGCCATTGCCTGTGCTAGCAGAGTAGGCTTGTGCAGATTACCTCCATACCATCACAGGCCTTGATATAATCAACTACATGCTTCTTTCCTGAATTTTAAAGGAAAAGGCCCAAATGTAGCTAATTACTCTGCTGGATCTGGGAGGTGTATTCTAAGAACTGCCAAGCCTCTAAATCACCCTCCTTTAGCTTGCCAATCTCTGCCTGAATAGAACTGAGAGGGATCGATTGAGGCACTGCTTGAACAGTCACTGGGCAACTACTTTTCCCTCTAGTGTCCCTGAAAGAAAGATCTGGAGGGTCTTTTTCTTCAAAATAATAATGAGGGGTGTAGGAAAAGTACAGATGAACCTCTCCCTCCTTTGCCGCTTAGCTTTTAGCTGGCAACAAACCTGCTCTGTAATCTCTTCTATTACTTCATTATACTCTCTTCTCCTCCCTCACATTTAAAGCCTCATGGTGGGATCGAACCAGACTCCACACTTGTCCCATTGTTGCCCCTGATGCTTCAAGCTCCTTCCTACTCACCACAGGCATTGCTTTTAAGAGTACTCAGGTGTCCTACAGCTTAGTTCCATGTTCTCCAGCCATCACTCTGGCAACCCTTCCACCTGGATTGAGCTCCCACGATGGACTTCACTTGCTGCCACACCAGTTCAGTCAGGGAGACTTAACCCAGGGCACTGAGGAGAAATTAGCATGAAATATTTATGAAATGAGGTTCTCACAGCCTCCCAGAGCTGAGAGCTCCAAACAGAGGTTTCACTCCACGTATTTATTAACAGCAAGCTGTAGTCATTAGCATTGTTTCTTTTTTTTTTTTTTTTTTTTTTTTGAGACGGAGTCTCGGCTTGTCGCTTCAAGCTGGAGTGCAGTGATGCCAGTCCTGCTCACTGCAAGTCTGGCCCGGCCCACTTATTCTCCTGCCTCAGCCTCCCCGAGGCTTGGAACTGCAGGCGCTCACCACTGCCTCCGCTTATTTTTTTGTATTTTTAGTAGAGACGGGGTTTCACCATGGTCTCGATCCTGACCTTGGTGATCCGGCCTACCGGGCCTCCCAAAGTGCTGGGATTACAGGCGTGAGCCACCGCGCCCGGCCCAGCATTGTTTCTATAGATAACAGATTAACTAAAAGGATCCGTTATGAGAAATGAAGGGATGGGCCGAAATAAAGGGATGGGTCTGGCTAGTTATCTGCAGCAGGAGCACGTCCTTAAGGCACAGATCACTCATGCTATTGTTTGCTTTAAGTGGTTTTCCGCCCTGGGCGGGCCAGGTGTTCCTTGCCCTCATTCTGGTAAACCCACAACCTTCCAGCATGGGCGTCATGGCCATCACGAACATGTCACAGTGCTGCAGAGATTTTGTTTATGGCCAGTTTTGGGGCCAGCTTATGGCCAGATTCTGGGGGGCTGTTCCCAACAGGTGAAGACTGCGCTACAGGGCGTGGCTTCTAGGCTCTGGAGCTCTAGCATTGGCTTTTGGTTTGAGGACCCACTGGGCCACTGTGAGGTGGGCTGGAGCTGCACTTCACCACCTGCCTCGCCGCAGGAGCCCTGCTCTGTCTGGAGGGCCTCAGAGCACACCGGGCCCCTCCGTCAGCCAGGTATGAGACTACCCGTCTCCTGCAGCAGGGCTCAGGGACCTCTCCATGGAGCCACAGGCGTGGGCTTGGGGAGAGGCCCAGAAGACAGAGGGTGGCACGGGGACCTGGGCCATCCTTGTGTCTTCTGGACCTGCCCAAGCCCAATCCTAGACTCCACTTCCATCTCTTAGTAAACTGCTGGCCCCTTGGATGTGCGACTGGTAGCTCCAACAGCACCCAGTCATGATGGGCAGCGCCAGTCTCATAAACATCTTGGCCTCCACAGTCACTTGTTTGGCACCAAACACTTGTTTGGCACCACCTACTAGCTGGTAGAGTCCCCTGCACATGACGGGGCCCTGCGCCAGCACCCTTGGGCCTGGGCTGCACATCCTGCATTGTCTTGTATGCGATAAATATCAGCGTGCCCAGCCGTTCGGGGCCACTAACAGTCTCTGCGTCTTGATGGTAGTGGTCCCCTGGGTCCAGCTGTTTTCTCTTTATCTCTTTGTCTTGTGTCTTTATTTATTACAATCTCTCGTCTCCGCACACGGGGAGAACACTCGCTTAGCCCCATAGGGCTGGACCCTACACCCTTGATTGGCTGGAACTGAGTGACTGGTACCAGAGCAAGTGACAGTCTGTTCACACCTCCAGTTAGGTTACAGTTGACTTTGTAGGAGAAACCTTTAGGCCGACTTTAGGTTACCAGGGCCGGGCTCCGTGGCTCACGCCAGTAACCCCAGCACTTTGGGAGGCCAAGGCAGGCGGATCACCTGAGGTCGCAGTTCAAAACCAGCCTGGCCAACATGGTGAAACTCCCGTCTCTACTAAAAAAAACCAAAAAACTCAGCCGGTCGTGGTGGCGTTTGGCTGTGATGGGGAGGGGCCTGCTGGCCGGGGCGGAGCCACAGGCGGGGCGGGGCGAGGCGGCGGCCTGGGCGGCCTGCGCGCACCACCGAGACGTGGGCTCCTAGAGGGGCCGGAAGCTGTCGGATAACAACTTCCGCTGGGGAAGTTTGTAGAAGTCTGGGCTACCGGCGCGGCGTAGCGGATGCAGCATCCTCGTTGAGGACGCCCTGGTGGTGAGTGCGCCCGTGTCCCCGCCGCCCCTCCGTCCCTGGGTCGTGGGCTGTCTGACCTTCTAATTCTGCGGCCGCCCCAGGGCTGTGAAACCCAGCGCGGCGGCTGCTGGGACAGACCCGGGAGGCTGCCTGTGACCCCGGCTATTCGGGGGCTGTTCTTCGGCTTCTTCCGGCTCAGCCTCCTCTTCTCTCCTCGCCCCTTACACTTGCAGGTTTGTCAGGACCCGGTTGTGTATCCTCTTGAAGCTGGTTTCTCCCCGGCTGACCCCGTCCACGATCGTGACCGCATTATCCCTCATAGACACTTTCCACACCTGTGTCTCCAGCCCGCACCGCTCCGGTGAGACCCAAGCGCTTAGACTTAGTTCATAACACTCAAAGCTCCCCTGCCCCAGCCTGAGCTGCTGTAACGTCCACCCCCCACCCACTGGTCCTCCCAGGCATTCCACCGCGAAGGGGAGGAGGCAGAAACCCGAGATTCACTTCTTCCCCTTTCCTGCCCACGCCCAGCCGCACAGTCAGTCACTGGTGCGTTAGCTCCATAACTGAACCATTTGCCTCCTTGCCATTCCCACCCTGTAAGTCCCAATCCTGGCTCTTCCTCTCTCACCTGATCGCCTCCCTGTCTTCTCCCCACCCCCATCCTGTTTTGCTGCTTTCTCATTTGTTCATCACAGAGGATCTTTTTAAAAATGTAGCTTAGCCAGGAGAGGTGACTCCCGCCTGTAATCTCAGCACTTGGGAGGCCGAGGCAGGTGGATCATTGAGTCCAGGAGTTCGAGACCAACTTGGCCAGCATGGTGAAACCCCGTCTCTACAAAAAATACAAAAATTTAGCCGGGTGTGGTGGTGTGCACCTGTAATCCCAGTTACTCTGGGGAGGCTGAGGCAAGAGAATCGTTTGAACCTGGGAGACAGAGGTTGCAGTGAGCAGAGATCGCGCCACTGCACTCCAGCCTGGGCAACAGAGCGAGACTCCATCTCATTAAAAAATAATAATAATAATAAATTTTAAAAATGTAGCTTAGGCCGGATGCTGTGGCTGACGCCTGTAACCCCAGCACTTTGGGAGGCTGAGGCCAGGGGATCTCTTGAGGCCAGGAGTTTGAGATCGGTCTGGGCAATATAGTGAGATCCCCTCTCTGCAAAAAATTTAAACAATTGCAGGACATGGTGGCGCATGCGATTTTGGTTCCAGCTACTGGGGAAACTGAGGTGGGAGGATTACTTGAGCCCAGGAGGTCGAGGCTGCAGTGAGCTGTGATTGGGCTACCACACTCCAGCCTGGGTGACAGAGCAAGACCCTGCTCAGAAAAAAAAATCCTGTGTTAATTTGCCTAGGGGGAAAAGAAGCAGCTATGACAGTATCCTTCTGTTCTCCTGTATTAAACTTCTGTCGCATTACACATGAAACCATGGCTCAGGATGCCTTGAATAATCTGGCCTTAGCCCCTTTTCTGGCCTATCTCACGGTTCTCCCCGACTCTGCTTTCCAGGCTGGGAAGCCCAGCCCAGGTTGTAGTGCAAACACAGCTGTTCAGCTGAGGGGAGCTGGTGTTTTTGTTTTTGTTTTTGTTTGAGACAGAATCTTGCTCTGTCCCCCAGGCTGAAGTACAGTGGCACAATCTTGGCTCACTGCAACCTCCGCCTCCCTGGTTCAAGGAGTTCTCCTGCTTCAGCCTCCTGAGTAGCCTGGCTAATTTTTTGCACTTGTTGTAGAGACGGAGTTTCACCATGTTAGCCAGGCTGGTCTCAAACTCCTGACCTCAGGTGATCCACCTGCCGTGGCCTCCCAAAGTGCTGAGATTACAGGCGTGAGCCACTGCACCTGGCCGGGAGCTGTTATTTTTATCACTGTGGTCATTGCTACTTGCTAGAGGAACTCAGCAAGTCGTCTGATTGGAAAACACCACCCATGACCTGTGTGCTCAATGTGCCTTTTCATGTTTTTATAGACCGTTGTATCACTTTGGTTGAAGTGTCTGTTCTAATATTTTGCCCAGTTTAAATTTTATTTTTCTTTTTTATTGATTTGTAGGAGTTACAGTTCTTTATATAAGTCCTTTGTCAGATACATGTATTGGGAATATTTTCTCTTATTCTGTGGCTTGCCTTTGTGTCTCCTTTTTAAAAAAATTTTTTTAATTAAACAGTAGAGACAGAGGTCTCCCTATGTTGCCCAGGCTGGTCTCAAACTCCTGGCCTCAATCAATCCCCCTGCCTTAGCTTCCCAAAGTGCTGGGATTACAGGCATGAGCCACCACACTCAGTCTCCTTTATTTTTTTTCTTGACTGCCATGATAAACAAAAATGTTTAATTCTGATAAATCCAATTTGTGATTTTTTTTTTTTTTCTTTCTTGAGACAGAGTTTTGCTCTTGTTGCCCAGGCTGGAGTGCAGTGGTGCGATCTTGGCTCACCGCAACTTCCACCTCCCGGGTTCAAGCAAATCTCCTGCCTTAGCCTCCTGAGTAGCTGGGATGACAGGCATGCGCCACTACGCCCGGCTAATTTTGTATTCTTAGTAGAGAAGGGGTTTCTCCCTTCTTGATTGAAGAGAGAGCCTGTTGGCCAGGCTGGTCTCGAACTCCCCACCTCAGGTGATCCGCCCACCTCAGCCTCCCAGAGTGCTGGGATTACAGGCGTGAGCCACTGCACCCAGCCTGAATTTGTAATTTTTTTAAAGTGCTTTTGGGGATCCATGAAAGAAATGTTTGCCTACCCCAATGTTGTGCGGACAGTCTCTCTGTGTCACCCAGGCTGGAGTGCAGTGGCACAATCTTGGCTCACTACAACTTCCACCTCCAATTTATGAAATTTTTTTTTTTTTTTTTTTTTGAGATGGAGTTTCGCTCTTGTTGCCCAGGCTGGAGTGCAATGGTGCGATCTTGGCTCACTGCAACCTCCATGTCCCGGGTTCAAGCGACTCCCCTGCCTCAGCCTCCCAAGTAGCTGGGATGACAGGTGCCTGCCACCATGCCTGGCTACTTTTTGTATTTTTAGTAGAGACGGGGTTTCACCATATTGGCCAGGCTGGTCTCAAACTCCCCACCTCAGGTGATCCACCCGCCTCGGCGCCCCAAAGTGCTGGGATTCTGGGCATAAGCCACCGTGCCCGACCTACTTCTTTATTTGTAATCTTATGGCTTTGTGTATTTTTTCTACCTCCTTGCACTGGCTCAGGCCTCCAATAAGGTGATAAAGAGAAGCAGTGGGTAGACAGCCCTGCTTGTTCCTGGTCTCAGAGGGAAAGAGTTCCATAGTGGCCCATGAAGCAGGATGTTGGTTGCAGGTTTGCCGGGATGAGGAAGTTTTCTTCTGTTCCTTGTTTGCTGAGATTTTTTGTTGGGATTAGGTCTTGAGTTTTAACAAATGCCTTTTCTGCATCTATTGAGATAATAGCTGTCATATGGTTTTCTCCTTTATTCTGTTAATGTGGTTAGTTATGTCGTTTTCAAATGTTCGGGAAGTCATCGTGATTAAAGTTGATGCCATGCTGTTAAAAGGGTGAAAAAAAAATCTCGAGTTGAAAAGTATATTCCTGAAAACATGTAGCAGTTGATGTAGCCACCTGTGAGTGTCAGAAGGAGGAAGGGAAGGTCTGTGTACCTGCTGTGCTGGAGGTGGGAGGGACGAGGGGCAGGGGTGAACGCCGAGGGAGCTGCCCCCTGCAGTGAGTGTTGAACATAGGTGGTGGAGGGAGCCTCCTGGGCACCAGCTGCAGCTAATGGGGATCAAACCAGCTGTGTACTCTTAGGGTCCATGTCACTTGGTCATGACCGAGAATTCTTTTTATAAACTGCTGGATTTGGCTTCCTAATATTTTTTGAGAATTTGTGTTTATGAGAGTTTGGTAGGTAATTTTTTTGTAATATCTTCTTTTTTTTGAGACAGGGTCTCAGTCTGACACCTAGGCTGGAGTGCAGTGGCATGAGCTCAGCTCACTGCAACCTATGCCTCCCGTATTCAAGCAATACGCCCACCTCAGCCTCCTGAGTAGCTGGGACTGCGTATGTCCACCGCCACACCCCGCTAATTCTATTTTTTATAGAGACAGGTTGGGCAACTCCTGGCCTCGAACAGTCCTCCTGCCTCAGTCTCCTAGAGTGTTGGGATTATAGGTGTGAGCCACTGTGCTTGGCCCCTTGTAATATCTCTATCAGGTTTTTGGTTTGGGTTTTGCTGGCCTCATTAAGACAGACTGGATAGTGTCTGCTCTTCCTCTGTTCACTAAATAGCTTCTAAGATCAGTACTGTGCTCCCGTAGGCTTTGGTGGAGCTTACCAGGGAACCCAGCTGGGTGTGGTATTTTCCTCATGGGAAGGGTTCAAGTTACATTTCAATTCCCTTATCAGATGGGAGGCTGCGTGGCTTCCCTTTCGTCAGTTTCATAATCCTGTGTTTTTCGTGGAGTTTGTCCGTTTCATCTCAGTTGCTGAACCTGTTTGCATGAGTTGCTCCTGACAGCCCTTTATGATACTTCCGTGTCTGTAGGGTCTAGAGCAACATCTCGTCCCCTCCCCGGACGAGGTAACCAGGCATGGGCCATCTTCCTCCAGCGGGTTCTGTCTCTTCTCAGGGGCGCCTGTGGGGCTGGCCTCTTCTGCAGGAAGGAGGCAGGACCCACTGTGGCAGGAGGGCAGTGGGATGCCAGGGTGGTTCTCCACAGACCTGGAGGTAGAAGCTGGATCTCAGTGGGCCCGGACCCTAAGGTTTAGGGGAGCTCGTGGCTTGATCTGGAGACTGAGTGAAGATAATGGGATTTCTCGGGGCTTTTTTTTTTTTGAGACAGGGTCTCAGTCTGACACCCAGGCTGGAGTGCAGTGGGTGAAAACCTTCCCCCAGGTTTTCACTTGGGGGAAGGCTGCCAGGTGGCCTCCTCGTAGCGTACCCGAGAGCATCCTCCGGGCACAGCGCCGCGGGAACGGCTGCCCGCCTGTCTCCTGAGGAGCCCCAGACGCCTCAGTTGCGGTTAGACTCTCCAGTCATGTGTTTGCAGCTAAGCTGTTGGCTTTCAGCCAGCAGTGGCTGGCCTCTGTCCTCCTCTGGTGACAGGCCTGGCTTGCTGTCTGGTATTTCAGAGTTCTTGTGTGTGGCAGGTGGCACACCGCACCCAGCTGTCCCTTAAAGATATGTTGACTCCTCACCACTGCCAAATTTCCCCACACCTGGTGACTGTCGGTAGTTACAGAGCAGACCCTGCGTGTGCATCACTCATTTTTCCTGAATTCCCCTTGATTTGCTGAGTGGGGGGCTCCTGCGGTCAGGTGGGGTGGGCATTCCTGGGCCGGCTACGCCCGCTTACATTTCTTGTCTCCGCAGATCTGCCCTCCTTGGCGCTGTGCTTCCCCAGAGGCGTGGCCTCGCTGTTCCCATGGACATGGCCCAGGTGAGCCCTGCCGCTGCCGAGCGCAGCCTCCCTTCTGCCCTGCCGGCTGCCTGAGACCCCAGCACACACGCGGGGAGGGTCTGTGGCAGCGGCTTCCCAGGCACTGTGCCCATGTCTGCCCTTTTGCCTTCTCTCTTAAGGGGCGGGGAAAGATAAAAGAAAATTGGGGCCGGGTGCAATGCCTCATGCCTGTAATCCCAGCACTTTGTGAGGCCGAGGCGGGTGGATCACGAGGTCAGGAGATTGAGACCATCCTGGCTAACATGGTGAAACCCCATCTCTACTAAAAATACAAAATATTAGTTGGGCATGGTGGCGGACGCCTGTAGTCCCAGCTACTCGGGAGACTGAGGCAGGAGAATTGCTTGAACCTGGGAGTCGGAGCTTGCAGTGAGCCGAGATTGCGCAGCCTGGTGACAGAGCAAAACTCCATCTCAAAAAAGGAAAGAAAAGAAAATTGGATTCATTGACACTAGGAGAATAGTGGCTGTTGTAGGAAAATAGACTAGATTTTCTTAGTCCACTAGAGCTGCCGTAACCAAGTACAACACACTGGGCAGTTTACAGACATGCACTTCCTCTGTTCTGAAGGCTGATGTCCAAGATCAGAGTGCTGCAGATCTGGTTTCTGGCGGGGCCAGTGGCCTGCTTGCAGACAGCCACTGTTGTGCTGTGTTGACGCATGTGTGGTGAGGGAGGTGGGGAGCTCTCTGGAGTCTCCTGTGAGGACCCGGCCCATGGGTCAGGGCCCCACCCTTCTGACCTCACTTAACCTTAATCTCTTCCACAGAGTCCCATCTCCAGACACAGCCACTCAGGGCTCCGGGCTTCAGTATATGGATTTAGGGGACGCAAACAATCAGTCCACAGCAGGGCCACCCTGATTCCCCCTTCCCGCCCAGACCTGTGGGCTGAGCCTTCTTTTTCTTGGGAATGGCCACTTCGGGAGCTGTGTGTGTTGCAGGAGCCGGTGACCTTCAGGGACGTGGCCATCTACTTCTCAAGGGAGGAGTGGGCGTGTCTGGAACCCAGCCAGAGGGCCCTCTACCGGGACGTGATGCTGGACAACTTCAGCAGTATGGCTGCCCTGGGTGAGCGCGGGCCGAGTGCTGGGTGAGCGTGGGCCGAGTGCTGGGTGAGCGTGGGCTGAGCGGGGTGAGCGCGGGCTGAGCGTGGGGGGCTGAGCGTGGGGTGAGCTCTGCCGCTGCCTCCGGGCCTGGCTGGTCCAGGATGGTCGTGGGGCCTCCCAGCCGAGGGGACTCAGGAGCTGGAAGTTCTTGGCCTGTGTAGACAGAGGGGCCCACTTGGCATTTCTCTCAGGCTCCCTGGAGGCAGCCTCATCTTCCTTCCTCTGACCTTGTCAGGGCCTTCCGTGGGCCTTGGGTCCAGGCCCCTCCCTTCCTGTCATCTCTGCTTCAGGGTAGCTTCTCCAGGGCCGCCCCGAGGGCTGGGCTTGCCTGGCCTCTTAGGCTAGTGCAGAACTGCTCTGAGCCTCAACCCTCGCTTTGTCCTCAGTACAAGTAAAACAGAACCTTTTCTCTCCTTTGAAAAGGATTTTGCAGCCCCAGACCAGACCTCGTCTCTCGCCTGGAACAGTGGGAGGAGCCGTGGGTTGAAGACCGGGAGAGACCTGAGCTCCAGGCAGTGCAGAGGGGCCACTGGCCAGGTGAGTGCTGGGTTGTCTGGGCTCGGCTGGCCCCGTCCCTGTGGCCACAGCTCCTGGGTGAGTGCTCAGCACACTGCAGTGACCGAGGGTGCGTCCTTCCCATGGGAGAGTGGACACACAGCCGCTCTCTAACTTAGGCCTTAGAGACATGGGGCAGCTACGCTCCTGCCCTGATGGACACTAGCCGGGGGCCGGGGCTCGCAAGGTACGGTGGCGCAGGATGACGTACAGCTGCAGGTTGGGAGGGGCCTGAGGCCAGAGTGACGCTTGAAGGCTGCACCTAGCCACCCAGGTGCTGTCTGGCGGAGGCCGTTGGTGTAGGTGTCTGACCTACAGCCACAGGCCTGGTACTGACTGCACGTGAGGGTCTCCAGGTATGTGGCTCTGGGTAGGAGTTTGCTCCACATCCCTGTTTGCAAAACTGGGACAGTGGCCGTGCTTCCCTCCATTAGGTGAGGGGTGCTCTTGGGGCAGTGGTCAGAGGGGGTTTGCTTTTTACTTAGATTTTCAGAATGGGATGGAGCAGCTACGTGAACACGAGCCCTAGGAAGTCCCTGGGCCTGTGGAGCCCCCGCCTGGGGAGTGTCGGGTCCCTGGGCCTGTGGAGTCCCTGGGCCTGTGGAGTCCCCGCCTGGGGAGGTGTCGGGTCCCTGGGCCTGTGGAGCCCCCGGCTGGGGAGTGTCGGGTCCCTGGGCCTGTAGAGCCCCCGGCTGGGGAGTGTCGGGTCCCTGGGCCTGTGGAGCCCCCGGCTGGGGAGTGTCGGGTCCCTGGGTCTGTGGAGTATCCAGCTGGAGGGAGCTATGGCTCCGAGGCTGAGTGGTTGAGAATCACGTGGAGCTACCCATCTTCTAGATGATATCCTGGCACCACCTCCACCTGCATGAGCGGGGCTTGCTGGCGTGGACAGGGTGAAAGGACATTCTCTTGGCCCATTTGCTTCTGTTGATTGGCAGCCATGTGTCGGTGCTCCCTCACGTAGCAGTGCCAGGTGTCCTGCGTGCCACCGGGGCTGGGGAACCATCTGAGCTCATCTTGGTTTCCGCTATTGATCTTTGTGGATCATCTGTGTTTCTTTGAACGAGTTTTCCTGATCACTTGTAGCCATGTGGAATGAGCTGAGTAGATAGAAGCCAGTTGACGCACACAGCAGGAGGCACTGCCTGGCCATGGGCCACTGGCTTCTGTGTAAGGGTATCTGTTCCTTCCACAGGGGCAAGGAAATCTGCAGACCCCAAGAGACGCTGTGACCGTCCAACTTGGGCTCATAAGAAAACCCATGTGAGGCGAGAAAGAACCAGGGAGGGAAGCAGCTTTCGGAAGAGCTTCGGGCCGGACGCGGATGATGGGCAGCTTCCCAGAGCTGCTCCAGAAAGGACAGACGCCAAGCCCACGGCTTTTGCTTGTCAGATGCTCACGAAGTGTTGTGGGCAGCGGCCGGGCCGCAGAGAGCGCCGGAAGCAGTGCGCAATGGAGCTGTCGTTCATCTGCGGCACATGCGGGAAGGCGCTCAGCTGCCACAGCCGGCTGCTCGCTCACCAGACGGTGCACACGGGGACCAAGGCCTTCAAGTGCCCCGAGTGCGGCCAGACCTTCCGGTGGGCTTCAAACCTGCAGCGTCACCAGAAGAACCACACGCACGAGAAGCCCTTCTGCTGCGAGGCATGCGGGCAGGCGTTCAGCCTGAAGGACCGCCTGGCCCAGCACCGCAAGGTCCACACCGAACACAGGCCCTACTCGTGCAGCGACTGTGGGAAAGCCTTCAAGCAGAAATCCAACCTTCTCAGACACCAGCTGGTGCACACCGGGGAGCGGCCATTCTACTGCGCGGACTGCGGCAAGGCCTTCCGGACCAAGGAGAACCTCAGCCACCATCAGAGGGTCCACAGCGGGGAGAAGCCCTATACCTGTGCCGAGTGTGGCAAGTCCTTCCGGTGGCCCAAGGGCTTCAGCATCCACCGGAGGCTGCACCTGACAAAGAGGTTCTACGAGTGCGGCCACTGTGGGAAAGGATTCCGCCACCTGGGCTTCTTCACGCGGCATCAAAGAACTCACAGGCACGGGGAGGTGTAGGGGCCCCCGAAGCGTGGGGTGCTGTACCTCTGCGGGAGTACTGGGCCCTGAGGGAGAGCTGCAGTGAGAAGTTGCTCTTCAGCCTGGAAAATCAGCCTGAAAAGAAGCCTTCTCAGTCCTCAGAGCTCTCCAGTCCCCCGAGAAGTTTTACTGGGAAAACTGCCAGGTGGGAGTAGCGAATCCATGGGTACGCCGGAGATGGTGGGGGCTCTGGAGATGGCAGGGGCTGCGCCCCGGTGCCGGGCACCCTGGGGATGTGCTGAGAGCATGTGCGACCACGGAGCCACATGCCAGGCCAGGCGCAGAGGTGGAGAGCCTGCCCGGTGCTCACAGCTGTCTGGCTCAGGGACTCCACCCTGGCCCTGAGTCGCTGTCTGCTGGGCCTTTCCTTCCTGGCTCCGCACTCCATGCTTGCTGCCTGGTCTGGCTTCCCTTCCTGTCTCTGTCTTAGGCGAGGCATTGCACAGAGGCAAAGACCCTCCTGCAGCCTCTGCACTGGGCCATAGAAACAAGAGCCTTTGTAATACTGAGCCTTATTCAAGGATTAGGGAGTGGTGCTCAGCCGGCTAGGTCAGGGCCACCCCCAGTGTTGCAGGGATGGCCCCCACCCAGCTCTGTTGGTCAGAGCCTGGGTCACGCACCTGAAATTGGCAGATCGAGTTGGGTCTCAGGGCAGTGAGGTGGCCATATTCACCATAGTGCATTTCATGGGGAAGAGGTGACCTCTTTGTTTGAAACTTAAGGTGTCCTATCCAGCCAGAAATAAAAATCTGCCAGTGGTGATCCCAAGGGAAGACCCCTGTGGAAATGGATCGAGGACACTGCTGTGTTTCAGGTTAGCTGAATTGTTGAAGGATTTTTGCTTTTGCCTGTTTTTCTTTAAGAATTGCAGCCAGGGCCGGGCGCGGTGGCTCAAGCCTGTAATCCCAGCACTTTGGGAGGCCGAGACGGGTGGATCACGAGGTCAGGAGATCGAGACCATCCTGGCTAACACGGTGAAACCCCGTCTCTACTAAAAAATACAAAAAAAAACTAGCCGCGCGAAGTGGCGGGCGCCTGTGGTCCCAGCTACTTGGGAGGCTGAGGCAGGAGAATGGCGTAAACCCGGGAGGCGGAGCTTGCAGTGAGCTGAGATCCGGCCACTGCACTCCAGCCTGGACGACAGAGCCAGACTCAGTCTCAAAAAAAAAAAAAAAAAAGAATTCCAGCCAACACGTGCACACGTAATGCTGGAATCAGAAACGAGTTTACAAGAAACGGGGACCAGGAGAAGGTTGAACACACCAAGAGGAAGCCCCGAGCCAGACCCGGCCGGAGATGCCACCAGCGGCAACCTTTCTGCTGGAAGCCGGGCACACAGAAAGGCTGAGCAGGCTGTGTGTGACCCTGATATGAACAAACCAAGTGCAAAGTCACTTTTGAGACAATCTTGGAAATGTGGGCAGGGGCTGAGTCGGGCGGATGGGCTGTGAGTCGGGCGGGGTGAGAAATTGGCTGTTGGCAGTGATAGTGACACAGGGTTACCTGAGAATCCTCACTCAGATGCATTTGGACGTGTTTGTGGGGAAATGACGTGGCGCCTGGGATGTGCTTTAAAATTCTAATAAAGAGGAGAAAGAACAGTATTGGCTGAACGTTGACAGCTGTTGAAGCTGGGAGGTTGGTGTGTTTGAAAATACCCCAAATCTTTTATTTACAGCATTAATATGAGTGTTTTCGTGCTCACTGAAGATTGTAGAGAGCAGCTGTCGGTCCTGGAGTTACAAGGCTGCCTCACCGGGACACCACAGGCGGCAGCACAGAGAACAAGGGTTTATGCTCTCCAGCTCTGCAGGCTGGAAGTCCGAGGTAGAGGTGCCAACAGGGTCCGTTTCCGGCGAGCGCCTCCTGGTTCAGAGGTGTCCTCATTTGGGGAGGGACCTTGGTGTCATCTCTTCCTTGTGAGGGCCCAGATTCCATGGGCAGGGCCCACCCCATGACCCCATCGAAGCCAAATCACCTCCCAGAGACCTTATACCATCACATCGGGCCCAGGGCTTCCACTTGGGGATTTCAGAGTGACGATTCAGCCCGTAGCAGAAGCTCCTTTGCGTCTGTCCTGGCCCACAGACCCTGTGCAGGAAAAGCACCCCCCCCTGCAGGGCAGGCCCTGGTAGAGCCCAGTGAGGCCGTGAGGGCCCTGCAGGATGAGTGGAAATCTCCCCGGGGGATATGTGGGTGCCTTTCTCTTACAGAGTCCAGGCTGGTAAAAGCGCGTGTGTGTTTTGTGTCTGGTTTGTCCTCTGCCCAGTGGGCTCCGTTGGAAGGGCCTTCAGGTGCTTGAGCGCAGGTGGGGACGGAGCAGCTGATGTCCTGGCAGTAGACACAATGGATCATAAAGACTTGGGTTTTGAGCGCCCTGCAAGAAGCTGCTGGCCGCATCCAGGGTCACCTGTGCCTCGTGGTTAGTCCTTCACGATGCTGTCACTTTGTGATGCACTTGTGCGTGATTAAACGTGAATAGCAGAGACGTGGGCAATGCGCTGCCTCAGCGGATCATGGTCAGTTGTCCAAGCGGGCTGCCTTGGCTCTTGGCCCCATCATCCAGGGCTCACACGCTGGATGGTTGGGCCACAGTCGCGGTACCCCCCAGGCTGCACCCAGGCTTTCCACCCTGCTTAGCAGGGCTCTGGGTCTCCGGGTAGAGCAAGGGGGTCCTTCCCTTGGCATTTCCCCAGGGAGGAGCACGGCCACGCTCAGCTGCGGTCAGGCTGCTGTTCTTAGCTGTCTTTCCTTCTAACTCTCAGGCTTCCCTTCCTGCCTCCCTGGGTCGCTGGAGAAGGTCAGGCCCACAGAAGAGGCCTGGGGAGAGAATGGTGGTGAGAAGGCCGTGGGGGTGTGGGGGTCTCTCCCTGGGGAGAGAATGGTGGTGAGGAGGCCGTGGGGGTGAGGAGGCCTCCCGGCCCCGCATCTTGTCCTGTTGGCTGCCTCACCACGAGCTCCACCCTCCCGGGCGGGGGTGGGGTGACAGGAGGGGCTCACAGCAGGTGTCCCGTAAGGAGCATCTTCCTTCCCAGGGCCAGCAGCCATCACTCCCTGTGGGCCTGTAGAACCGAGTTTTCTCTGCATTTACCGGGCAGAGGATGCATGAAGCTACTTTGTGGCCAGAATGGGTGCACAGCAGCGCCCGTTGACAGCCATGCCTGTGACCTAGCCTTCCACCCCTCTGTCTCCAGGGAACACTTGCCTGGCCTTTGTGTCAGCACTTAGCGCACACGTGCCCAGTGTAAAGTCCACCAAGATTAGCTGGGCATGGTAGCGGGCGCCTGTAATCCCAGCTTCTCAGGAGTCTGAGGCAGGAGAATCGCTTGAGCCCAGGAGGCGGAGGTTGCAATGAGCCAAGATCATGCCACTGCACTCCAGCCTGGGCGACAGAGTGAGACTCCATCTCAAAAAGTCCATTGAGAGAGCAGGTGGCAAATGCAGCTGAGGGCTCCAGGAACAGGAGGGCCACGTGGTGGCCACTGGCAGCCTTGACTGAAAGATGGAGTCCATGGTGCTAGGAGGAGGAGTTGCATCCCAGCAGGCTCAGCTCCTGGAGCTGCCTCTCTGCACTCTGAAGGGAGGCCCAGTGGCTGCAATATTCTTTGGGAAGTACAATGCCAAGTAAATAAAGATATTTGGGGGTCATTCTGGTTACAACGTATCATCAACTCTACTCACTGTCGTTCTGGGTGTTCATGGGGTCTGCCGTGCATGCCGGTCTTACAGGTCCTCAAATACATCAGGACCCTTCTAACGAAGAGTATGCGTGTGGGGTTGGCAGAACCTGACCTGGGCCAGGGTGGAGGGACAGCTGCGTCACTGAGTGCACGTCCAGCACATCCAGCCCTAATAGCTCGCTTTGTTGTGTTTGTATCTGTGACCTCTTGGGAGCTAAATCACAGGCCCACCAAGTGAAACGTTTTGGGGAATGTGAAATGGGTGGGTTTTGAGCTGGTCCCCAGTGTGAGCTTAATGTTGGAGCCACATTGGATTTTAAAACTTCAGAGGCTCCCTTTCCCAGGGCCAACCATCCTGTGTAAAATTCAAGGGCCGATGGTGGAAGCCTAGAGTCTGATTACAGTGGTAACTCGATGAGGGGAGACCAGCTGTCATGCACCTGAGCATGACATCACCAGAATCACTCACTCCCACTCCTCCCCTACCCACACGCACACTTGAGAAGTGTGGCAACCTGACTGCAGTACCATGATACCTCACACAATCCAAGCAAAGGTAGCGCAGCCCCGCCTTAGGAAAGGTGAACCTGTGGCCTGCACACCCATTGCCACAGCTGGAGGGCTGTGTGCTTTCCACAGAGGGGTTGGCCAGCCTCATCTTCTAGTCACACTACTTCAAAGGTGCTGAGTCCACTTACCCCACCTCCAGCTGCAGTGTCTCCAGCGGGGACCACGGCCACCGTGTCCATGAGTTGCTGCGGGCCCCCTGTCCTGCGGGTCCCCTGTCATGCGGGCCCCTGTCCTGCGGGCCCCCTGTCCTGCGGGCCCCTGTCCTGTGGGCCAGCTGCTCAGCATGTGCATCACGGCCTCAGGGCTTTTTTTTTTTTTTGAGACAGAGTCTCACTCTGTCGCCCAGGCTGAAGTGCAGTGGCATGATCTTGGCTCACTGCAACCTCTGCCTCCCGGGTTCAAGCAGTTCTCTGCCTCAGCTTCCCAAGTAGCTGGGATTATAGGCATCCGCCACCACGCCTAGCTAATTTTTGTATTTTTAGTAGAGACGGGGTTTCAACATCTTGGCCAGGCTGGTCTTGAACTCCTGACCTTGTGATCCACCCATCTCAGCCTCCCACAGTGCTGGGATTACAGGCGTGAGCCACCATGCCCGGCTGCCTCAGGGCCTTTTTGCAACTCCAGATGTGGGAGATGACAAAACCACGATGCGGAGAGGGGAAAGGGTGGAAACAATCGATTTGAAAAGGAGTAAGGAAAGTGAGTGGCTAGTTAAAATGTCAGTATCTGGACACTGCTGAACAGATGTTGGTGGGCCCAGCAGCCTGGGTGCTGTACGGCGGCCGCTGAGCAGTAGGACATGCTCTCCATCACGCATCACGCATCACCTTCCTTCGGGTTTACTCAGCAACCCGGCTGACCACGCCCCTGGAGCCACACGCCTGAGCATCTAGGGATTTCCTAAAGGGGCCTGAGGTCTGTCACCTGGACACGCGACTGGAGAGACGGAGCGACCCTCTCAGATGACTTACGGTTGGGAGAGGAGAGATGTCTGAAGGGAAATACACCAAGTCTTTCCTAGCACCTCAGCGGAACTGACGGCTTCTGCCTTGTTCTTCAGGACAGATCCTCCCGGCCAAATCTGTTTAGTGTGCAAATACAAACCTAGTCCTTCTCTTTTCCTGATTCCATTTTTCCCTTTAATCCCATAGATAAAATCCAGCCCTGGGCCGGGCGTGGTGTCTCACGCCTGTAATCCCAGCACTTTGGGAGGCTGAGGCAAGCGGATCACTTGAGGTCAGGCGCTTGAGACCAGCCTGGCAAACATGGTAAAACCCCGACTACTAAAAATACAAAAATTAGCTGGGCGTGGTGGTAGATGCCTGTTGTCCCAGCTACTGGGGAGGCTGAGAATGCACTTCTCCAATCCCCCTGCGGCCGCCCCTCCTGGCGGCTGCTGAGCGTTGCTGGCCACAGCCCTCAGGGACCACTCCCTCTGCTTTGACCTTGGCTGAAGTGGATGTTTGTCCCCAGGTTACGCCCCTTCCTGGGGCCGCATCCAGGAACTAGGAGATGGAGGGGTGCTGATGCCTGGCCCCGTGGCTCCTCTCTCAAGGACCATCCAGCTGCAGACCCCCCCACACAAGCCCTGCCATGCCTGCACGGAACTCGCCACTGCACAAGCTCCCCACAGCACATCCCCTGCTGAGTGGCCAGGGGTCGGCCCTGGGTGTCTGGCCCACAGCACAGCAGATGAGACCTTCCACTTGGGGCCCAGAACACCCAGGCTCACATCCTCTTCCTCGCTCGTGTACTGCCCTGTCCTGTCCTCCATACACAGCCAAACCCCCTCACCGTGGATCCCCGTGGGGTCTGATTTGTCTGACGTGAAGAGATGTTCTCTCGCCAGTAGGGGTGGAATACAGTTTGGGTTCCCTTGACCAATACATCAGGCAACTTTTGTCTACAAAAGAGAGCTGAGTGCACGTCATTTTAGTGAAGTTTATTCCCAGTTAAATTCACACAAGACTTCTGCTCTCCGGGAAATACGGCACAAAGGGTGAAGTCCCCTTACTGCCCCCGCTCCTGTGGAATGAACTCTCCTGATGGTGGAGTGTGTCCACTGTGAAAGCCGCCGCTACCATGGAGTTGGGGTGGCCCTGAAGTCCTCAGACACAGAGGCCTGTGACAGGACGCAGCCCAAGACGCCTGCGCGGAGACAGTTCCAGGACCCACAGGGCGCCCTCAGGGTTGCACTACTCCAGACAGACGCTTGACCAGCAATGACTGTCTTAACCCACGCACTAATTCCAGCTCCTGTAATAGACTCCTGTAAAAGACCCTTGGCTCTGAAAACAGCTTATGTGGGCTTCTTTTTTGTTCTTATTTTTGTTGTTGTTGTTTTTGAGATGGAGTCTCGCTCTGTCTCCCAGGCTGGAGTGCAGTGGTGCAATCTTGGCTCACCACAACCTCCGCCTCCTGAGTTCAAGCAATTCTCTTGCCCCAGCCTCCCAAGTAGCTGGAATTACAGGCGCAAGCCACCCCACCCAGCTAATTTTTGTAGTTTTAGTAGTGACGGGGTTTCTCCATGTTGGCCAGGCTGGTCTTGAACTCCTGACCTCAGGTGATCCACCTGCCTCGGCCTCCCAAAGTGCTGGGATTACAGGCGTGAGCCACTGCACCCGGCCCTTTTTGTTTTTAAGATTCCCCTTTTCCCCAACTCCCTTGGATATACCTATAGCCTGCCAAAGCTTGCCTACCCCGAATTGCAATTATCCACCATTCCCAAATAAACTCGCTTATTTGGAGAGCTTGTCTCTGAGTTTCTTTTTAGGTTGACACCACAAATACTTGTCCAACACCTGTGTAGGTTTGTGTGTAGGCACAAACCTGCGTGTGTGTGCTCCTCGTGTGGAGTCGTCCTGCACAGCCTGCATGTGCTTCTGTCATTCCGTCTGTGTGCACTCTTCCTAGCAACCTCATGCTGTCCCGTGAATGTGTCCTGCGGAAGGACACAGCCTGCAAGCCCAGCGTTTTGGTGTTGTGAATTCTGCTGCAGCGAACGTCTTTGCTCTTACATCTGTGTGTGCACGTGCCTATATCCCTGCATTTGCGTCTGTGTGCACCTGGGCCTTGCCAGGCTCCTGGAGCTGCTGTAACACAGCACCCCAGACCAGGTGGCTACAGACAACAGAAACGAATTCTCTCCCAGTTCTGGGGCCCGATGTCCAAAACCAAGGCATCAGCAGGGCTGTGCTCCCTCTGTAACCTGTAGGGGAAGGATACGCCCTCGCTTCTTCCAGTTTTCAGTGTTGCCGGCAGTTCCTGGCAGGTCTTGGCATGTAGATCACTCCAATCTCTGCCTCTGTTGGCACACGCATTCTCCCTGTGTCTCTGTCTTCATGTGACCAGCTTCTCATAAGGACACCCGTCACATTGGATTAGGGCCTACCCTTGTGACCCCAGCTAATGACATCTGCAACAACCTTCTCCCCAAATACCGTCATGTTCTGAGGTACCGGGGGTTAGGGCTCGAACATATGTATTTCAGGGGACTCTGCAATCCACAGTGAAGGCACAGAATGGATTCCTAGAGGCTGATCTGCTGAGTCAGAGCAGGGCGGTTTTAGATTTAATAGCAGCGGACAGCCAAAAAAAACCAGGAGCGTTCCACAGTCCCAGGCTCCGCAATGACACGGGTGCCCCCCACAGCCCCTTACTCTGGGTCTTCCTCATCCTGGCACTGCCGCGACTTGCCCCTCGCCGTTTCCTGGGCAGCATGGCTCTCTTCAGACATGCATCGGCGTTTGTACTTCTTTGGCGTTCAAGTCGTTGGCCTGTGTTTTCCAGTTGGCTGTTGAGTCTTTTCTTACACCTCCTTATAGAGTTATCCTTCGTCTGTTTTATTTGTTGTAAATACTTTTGCCAAAATTGTCATTTGCCTTCCAATTTACAGTGTAGTTTACCGTAAGTTTTTCACACTGATTTCCTGTCTTCACAGAAAATCTTTTATGCCTCTGAGTTTTATTTATTTTATTTTATTTTATTTATTTTATTTTATTTTATTTTGAAACAAAGTCTCACTCTGTCACCCAGGCTGGAGTACAGTGGTGCGATCTTGGCTTACTGCAAACTCCACCTCCTGGGTTCAAGCGATTCTCCTGTTTCAGCCTCCCAATTACAGCTGGGATTACAGGCATGTGCCACCACGTCCAGCTAACATTTTTGTTTTTTTTTTTTTAAATAGAGATGGGGTTTTGCCATGTTGGCCAGGCTGGTCATGAACTCCTGGCCTCAAGTAATCCACCCTCCTTGGCCTCCCAAAGTGCTGGGATTACAGGCGCAAGCCATCATGCCTGGCTTTGGGTTTTCTTTTTTAAAAAATGCTTTCCACGTCCTCAAATTATTTCCAAATTTGCTTCCAATACTTAATGTTTTTACTTTTTAAAGAAGTTAACAGACTTTATATCTTTAGGGCAGTTTTAGGTTTACTGAAAAATTGATCAGAGTACAGAGATTCCATAATACCCCTTCATAGGCACTTTCCCCTATTATTATCATTATTTTGAGACGGAGTCTGACTCTGTCACCCAGGCTGGAGGGCAGTGGTGTGATCTTGGCTCACTGCAACCTCTGCCTTCGAGCAATTCTCCTGCCTCAGCCTCACGAGTAGCTGAGATTACAGGTGCCCGCCACCAGGCCAGGCTAATTTTTGTATTTTTAATAGAGACGGGGTTTCACCATGTTGGCCAGATTAGTCTTGAACTCCTAACCTCAGGTGATCTGCCCGCCTCGGCCTCCTGAAGTGTTGGGATTACAGGCGTGAGCCACCGCACCCAGCCACTTTCCCCTATTATTAACATCTTGCCTTAGTGTGGCTCGTCTTCTGTGACTGACAGGCAATACTGATATGTGACTTTTAACTAAAGCCCACGGTTCATATTAGGGCTTCACTCTTGGTGTTGTAGATCCCACGGTTCAGAAAAACCACGTTTGCACAATTGTAGTATTGTATGGGGTAGTTTCGCTGCCCTAAAAACGCTCCTTGCTTCACCTTTTCACCCCATCCTCCCCCAACCCCTGACAACCACTCGTGCTTTCATTGTCCTCCCCGTTTTGCCTTTTCCAGAATGTTGCAGTTGGAATCATACAGCCTGCTGCCTTTTCAGACCGGCTTCTCTCGCTTAGCAACGTGCACTGAAGTTTTCTCCGTGTCTTTTTACGGCTTGACAGCTTGTTTCTTTTCAGTGCTGAATAATATTCCATTGTCTGGTTGGATCAGAGTTTATCCATTCACCTACTGAAGGACATCCTGGCTGCTTGAGTTTTGGCCATTATTAATAAAACGTCTATAAACATCCATGTGTGGGATTTTTGGTTTTTGGAGATAGCGTCTTGCTCTGTTGCCCAGGCTGGAGTGTAGTGGCCGATCTCAGCTCACTGCAACCTCCGCCTCCCGGGTTCAAGTGATTCATGTGCCTCAGCCTCCCTATTAGCTGGGATGACAGGTGTGCACCACCACACCCGGCTAACTCCATGTGTGGGTTTTCATATGGACACAAATGTTTGGCTCCTTTGGGCGAATGCCAAGGAGTGCTATTGTGGATGGTATGGTGAGAGTACGTGTAGAACCTGCCACACTGTCTTCCCCGGTGGCTGTGCCATTTTGCCTTCCCACCAGTAATGAATGGGAGCTCCTGTTGCTCCTCATCCTTGGGCCTTTGGTGGTGTCAGTGTCCTAGATTTATCCACTTACAGGTGTGTTTTACTTTAACGTTTGGATCTTTATTCACAAAGAACCAACCTTCAGACAGGCTGAGTGAGTGGGCTCCCTTTACTTTTTCCAGGGCCCAGCTGTCCCCCTTCTCAATACAGTTCTTGCCCCAGGGCCAGACACCCTTGCACCAAAAAGCGTCACACACAGGGACGCCCCAGCTACACAGACCCTAAGGTCAAGGTCCATGCAGGGAGGTGCACAGGGCCCTGCAAGCCAGGGAAGCTGCCCACCTCACAGCAGCTGCACCCACCTCCCTGCCCACCCGCCTGGGACACAGAGCCCCAGCGTTGGCAGCTCCTCGTGAGGGGACAGAGATGGCTCAGGTGGGCCCACCCTGGTCCCTGGGGGAACTGGGGGCACCCACTTGCGTCCAATTTCCAAGCTGCAAGGGAGCTCAGCGCCTGCTTTCCCCGAATGCTCTCTGGGACTCCGCGTCCCTGCCCTCAGCAAAGCCAAGGCTGAGCACCACAGGCCTGCTCAGAGGGAGGAGTCGGCCCGCGGGACAAGGAGCAACGGAGGCCACCTCCAACCCGCAGAGCCGCAGCCGCCCCCACGCACCCCTGGAACCCACACCGCCCCGACGCGAAGCGCGGCGCGCTCTAGCCGCGGGCACTCGCTGGTCGCGTCGTGGCCACAATGCAGCATGAGCGCCAGCTGGGCGGGCGTCCCACGCAGTCCAGAAGTCTGACCCTCCACGGATTGGCATTTTAATAACCGCCTGTACACATCCAGACGCGACAACTAAATGCCACACGTGAGCCTGGAAGATGGGGACAGCTACAGAAACACTTGGGACGGGTGACAAAACTGTGATGTGAGCGATGATGGGGATAATATTCCTCCACAGTAAACGTCCTGGTTCTGATCACTGCACTGCGGCATCGTAGGAGAACATCCTCTGTTCAGGAAATACGCACGAAAGTACTTCGCGGCTACGGGGCCAGCGTCTCCAACCGCATCTCAAACGGTTCCGAAGCAACGCGCGTGCACAGCGATACACACGGACCAAATTCACGCGCAGCGTCAGCGGCCAGGCATTCGGGTAAAGGGTCCATGGCCGTCCCTGTGCTGTTCTTGCAACTTTCTCTAAGTTGGAAAGTATATCCAAGTTTTTAAATTGCTAAAAATCTCCCAATAGGTTGGACATAACCCAATAGGTTATTCTCCTCTTGGCGCGGAGAACAAAGCCCAGGTTCTTCCCCCGGGTCTCCCCGTGGCGGCCCCGCTGCCAGCTGCTGCTTTGCGCCTGTCCGCGCCCGCCGGTGCCCGGGCTTGCTTCTGAGCCTGCCGGCTCGCGGTGGGGCTCCGCTGCGGGCAGGGACGCGGGTCCCAGAGGGCATTCAGGGAAAGCAGGCGCTGACCTCCCTTGCAGCTTGGAAATTGGAAGCACGAATGAGCGGCCCGGTGCCGGCCGGAAATGCTAGCGCTTGCACGTGGGTGTCAGAGCCGCCTGGGGGCCACGCCTTTATTAACCACTGCATTATCCCCCTAAGCGTCCTGCGCGCCAGGCTCGCCCACACCAGGGCCTCCCGGGCCTCCCTCCCTGCAGGTTCAGGCTCTCCCCGGGGAGGCTTCTGCCGCAGCCTCAGCATTCACGCTGTCCTCCGACTGTGGGGGGAGAAGGGCCGGATCCCGATCCCGGGACAGAGCAGAGGGAAGCTTGGGGCCAGACTTCGTGGAGCGGAGAGTGTCCTGTGAGGACACCCTCAATGAGGACCCCGAAGAGATCCGAGAGCCCTCGAGTGACTGCGCCAGCGACAGGGCCCGGGAGCCTGCGCGCGACGCGGTCAGGGACGGGATCCGGGATCGCACCTTTGAAGTGGCCAGCGATGGGACCCTGGAGTCCATGATTGATAGCACCATCGAGGGGACCCGGGAAGCCTCGCGCAACGGGACCACGGACGGGGCCCGGGAGGCCGCGCGCGACGAGACCACGGACGGGGTCTGGGAGGCCGCCGGCGACGGGCCTATGGGGGCGGCTAATGACCCGGGGCGCGAGATGGGCTGGGAGGAGGCCGGCGGCTCCCAGAGCGGCGGGCCTCCGGGGCCCCTGCGCAGCCAACCATGCACACGCGCCAGGTCCCGCGTGTCCTCGTGCTCGCGGTGCAGCTGCTCGCGCTGTTCCAGCAGCTGGCGCCGCGTGTCGTGCAGCAGCTGGGTCCGGCGGAGCAGCTGCAGCAGCTCCTGCCGCAGGCGCCCGTTGTCCGCCTTGATGGCCTGCGTGTGCGCCACAAGCGCGCGCGCCGCCTCCCGCTCGGCGCGCCGTGCCAGGGACTGCACGCGCTGACGCGCCTCGCGCTCGAAGGCCGCCTTGTCCTCCAGGAAGCGCCCCTTCACGCGGTGGAGCAGCTGTGTGTGCTCCACGCGCATATGCAGAAGATCGCGCTCCAGCGCCCGGATCCGAGCCAGCTGCTCCAGTTGCAGCACCTGCGGCGTGGGCGCCGTCAGCTCACCCCCACCTAGCCCCGGGCCCGGCCGCCAGCCCCGCCCCGCCGCACCCCGGCCGCGGGCGCGCGCACTGGCCTTGTAGGGCTGCAGCTCCTGCACCTGCCGCGCCATCTGTGCCGCGCGCGCCTCCATCTCCAGCAGCTGCGCGCGTACCCCGTCCTCGCGCCCGTGATAGAGCGAGGCCAGTTCCGCCCGCTGCCAGTGGATCTGCGCCAGGTCCACGCGGTTCTGCTCGTCCAGCCGGACGATGGCGTTGGCGCAGCGCTGCGCGCGGGCGCTCACGTAGCTGGCGTAGAGCCGGTTCTCCTCGCGCAGGCGCAGCGCCTCGCGGTCCAGGAAGGCGTTCTCCTGCAGCACCTGGTCCACGCGCTCCTCACAGGCGTCCAGCTGCTCCGAGAGCAGCGCGTGTTCGCGTTGCAGGTACTGCGCCCGCTCAGACAGCGGCTGCTCGGCACCCGCGGCCGCCGCACCCCCTGGCTGGCTCCCCGCGCTCGGCCCGCGCTTTTTCTTGGGCGCCATGGATTGGTGCCTGGACCACCAGGACTGGTGAGGGCAGCGACCCCGGCCCCTTCCCCAGCTTAGCCCTTCCTCTTACCCGGCCTAAATATTCGAGGCCCCAGGCCTAGAGGTGGGACGCGTCTCAGGGTCACGAGGCTTTCGGGGAGGCAGATCGGGGCTTTGGGTCTCGGGGGTCAGGGCAGCTTTGCCAACCTTCACTCGTGGCTCCCGCTGGACCTTGGCTGTCCGTCTCGGTGCGGCCAGCATTAGTAATGTTGCTGCTCGGCGGGCACGGTCTCTATGGAGACAGAACTTAGTCGTCCTCTCCCACCCCCACCCCGTTACTTGGGCGATGGCCCACTCCTTCATTCCGTACAACTCCCTCCTCCTAAGTCGCCCGCGACTGCTTGTGAATGCGCCCCAGAGACAGGGCCTGAGCTGACAAGACGGCTTCAGGCGGACTCCGGACATGCTTCTGAATCTTCCAGAGCCCAGCAGCGCCCTTGGCCTTCGGTTCAGCGATGGGCCTTCTCCCGGGCTGTCCTCCACTCGGAGAGGAGCTTCGCCACGTTCCCCCCCGCCCCGTTTCCCAAGTGAAATCTCTGCGCTTCCCTGGAGCATTCGCCTCTTCAGGGACCCTTGCTTTCCTTGAGCATTTCGTGATTCCTTCGGTGAGGGCCCCGTGGGAATTGGGGTTCCTGAAGCATGGAGTCCACTGGGCGCCTGGAGAGCGTTTCTCTCTGAAGTTGGTAAACCCGTGCATGCGGCGCCCGCTCAGCTCATTGGCGGCTCTGCAGCTGGGCAGCTTCCCTTCCCGTGTGCCCGGATGGCCGAGGGCATAGGGATCCAACAGGGACTGGCTTTTTCTCCTTTTCTGTTGACTTTGTGGACACAACATCATTATTGAAACCATCCCTATAAACTTTATTAAATTAATCAGGGAAGAAGGGAGGAGAGAGGAAAACAAACCCAGCTTGCATTTCGCTCAGCGTTCATGGTGAGGTCGGCCTGCCTCCCAACCCCTTCCTCAGAGCTGTTTGGTGCCTGTGGCCCCAGAATCACACAGACCCTGTCACGAGAGTAGAGGTCCCCATAACTGCTCTATAGGTAACAACTTAAACATTGTAAATGTGAAGTTTTCTATTGGACAGGTCCTGCACACGCATGAAAGGACTGACCCAGCTGGTCTGAAGCACCCCCACCAGGAGCTGATGCACCAAAGAACGCAGGGTCCATATCCTGAGGACTTATCCCCTTTCCCTGGCCAATTGATGACCCCATTTTACAGTCCCTCACCCGCCACAATTCCCTTAAAAACCCCAGCCCAGAACTCAGGGACATGGATTTGAAGGTCCCCCCCCCCCCCCCCCGTCTCCTTGCTCGGTGCCCAGGGATTGGGACACTGTTTCTCTGCTGCAAACTCTGCTGTCTCGATGTATTGGTCGTTACTGCACAGCAGGCATCACAACCTGTTGGTCATGTAAGATCTGCCTCAGTCTAGACCAGCTGTCCCCAGCTCCCATTCTGTTAGATGCCTCAGGAACAATGTGTGTAGCAGCCTTCGACACACAACTTAAATTGACCCCTATTTTGTGTCTTGTTATCATAGAGTTGAGTTTCTGCCCAGTTTGTCCACACTTGCTGGGATATGGGCAGATTTGAGGATCTTTGACTTGTAGCTTTGTGAGGGACACAGTTTAGAAAACCATGTTTGCACAGAGGTTTGTGGTGGAGACTGGTGGCTCATGGACATGGCTGGGCTTGCTCTGATCAGCCAACCTGCCTGAAAGGTGCAGCAGGGCCTTTTAAAATTAGGAACACAATTGAGGCATTTTACCCCTTGTAAAAAAATGTATTTTAGGCTGGGGGCGGTAGCTCACGCCTGTAATCCCAGCACTTTGGGAGGCCGAGGCGGGCGAATCATAAGGTCAGGAAATCCAGACCATCCTTGCCAACATGGTGAAACTCCATCTCTACTAAAAATACAAAAAATTAGCTGGGGATGGTGGCGGGCACCTGTAGTCCCAGCTACTTGGGAGGCTGAGGCAGGAGAATGGCGTGAACCTGGGAGGTGGAGCTTGCAGTGAGCCGAGATCACACCACTGCACTCCAGCCTGGGTGACAAAGCGAGACTCTGTCTCAAAAAAAAAAAAATGTATTTTATAGCCAGGCGTGGTGACTCACACCTGTAATCCCAGCACTTTGGGAGGCCGAGGTGGATGTCTCACGAGGTCAAGAGCTCGAGACCAGCCTGACCAACATGGTGAAACCCCGTCTCTACTAAAAATAAAAAAAATTAACCAGGCGTGGTGGTGTGTGCCTGTAATCCCAGCTACTCGTGAGGCTGAGGCAGGAGAATTGCTTGAACCCTGGAGGCAGAGGTTGCAGTGAGCCGAGATTGTGCCACTGTATTTCAGCCTGGGTGACAGAGTGAGACTCTGTCTTGAAAAAATATATATATATATATATATATTTTATAAGTAAAAATAAGAGGACACAAACTACCAAACAAGGCAGTCTGTAATAGGACATTGTTATAAACTCCTAAACTGCATCTGAATGTTGGCTTTAATATATGGGCTTTTAATATGAAAATGGTGCCTCTCCTTTCACAGAAAATTGAGAAAAGACCACACAGAATCATGAGAAAAACATGAGCCTCCATCCCTGCATCCCTGCAGCAGGGACTCATCTGCCGTGGGGGACAGGCTCATGTACAGGGGCCCTTAATGCCCAGTGTTGCCTCTTCTGGTTTCTTGCCATGGCCCCACCCCAGTGCTCTCCACCCCACTACCCTCAGGCCTTGTGTGAGGTCACTGTCCCCATTTGACAGATTGAGAAACTGAGGCAGCAATAGGCAGAGGTCTGCTCACATGGGCCAATGAGGTCCCCCACAGTCTCAGACCCCGTACCACCCCAGGCCACGCCACATCCCGGCTCTGGACTGCTCTTTCCCTGCCCCCATCCCCACTGCACCTGCACGTCTGCACCTGCGCGTCTGCACCTGCACGTCTGCCACTGGAGGGTCTAGGTTGCTCTTTGCCTTTAAATCCCTGGTGAGGTAAGGTTTTTAAGTTTTAAGTTATCCCTGCCTGTGGGTTTCTTGATTTTTCTTTGCTTTAAATCTCACCAATGCCTCCTCACGGAGAGGTCTGGGAGCCTTCTGCTCTCCTCTGTCTGGGCATCTTGGAGGCTTCCTTCTTCCCACTTCTGCAACCCCTGCCCCACCCACCAACTCCATGGAATAGTTGGGGGAGCCCTGACCCCAGCCCTAGTATAGTCCAGACACCCCTGTCCCTGTGACCACACCCCTGCCGCCCCAGGCCTCTGCCCAGCCCAGCACGTTAACCTCTGCCCTGACCTGGGTCTGGCCACCAGCTGCCCAGCTGCGCCTCTGACCTGTGGGGATGAGGGGCAGGAGGAGACCTTGTTTCTTCTGGGGGGGGCCGCACTGCATGGGGCGATTCTTCGCGGGGAAGTTGGGGGAGTCTGGCCTTGGGGACGTGCTCAAATGCCTCCTCAGGACTCCCCAGGCTTTTCTCTTACTGTGTTAGCAAGGCAGGCGGTCTCTGGGGTTCACCAGGTCCTGCACCGTCCATGGAGACAGAACTCACTTCCTGTGACACATCTCCCACCCTCGGGGGTCTTCCTGGCCCCCTCTGCAAGTGGCATGGTCCCCCCAGGATCCACAATCACACCCCCCTCAGACACAGCCTGGCAAACAGGAAAGGCCCTGGGAGGAGGGGCGCCGTCTGCTCCCTGTGAGGCCCTCCCCGCCCACAGCTGGGCCAGCCTCCCTCCTTTCACCACCTGCCCCACCGCCCCGAAGCCGGGCCAGCTTCCCTCCTCCCCACCCACAGCCTGGCCAGCCTCCCTCCTCCCCACCCTCACCACAGCTAGGTCGGCCTCCCTTCCTGACCCCCCCGCCGCCCCAGCAGCCAGGCCAGCCTCCCTCCTGCCCCCCAGCCCCTTAGGCTGGGCCCTGCTGGGGACCCTGAAGGCTGCAGCACAGGGCCGCCTTGGGTTTGCTCCTGGGGCTCGTGGGCTCCCACAGGCTCCCCGGGTGTCCCCCGCTCTCCGTGCCCCTGTCTTTCTGCCCCTGCTGCTTTGCATGTCCTGCCTGATTCATCTCCTGAGACTGGGGTGAGCCCTGCACTGAGTGTAGCCACAGCGGTGGGGCTGTGTACCTGGCACACTGAGCGTAGCCCTCCAAGCAGCCTCTTTTCCCATTTCACAGATGGAGAAACCGAGGCAAGGTGAGTTGTCCAAAGCCCCCTGGAAATGCTGGGGCTGTGATTTGGACCTGTGAGGGGTTCCTCCTACTTCTCTGCACTCCCTCTGGTGGGGTGCCCTCCCCCAAGCTCCTCTGTGCCCTGGGATCAGGACATGGCCAGTGCTGTGACCCTTCCATGCGCCAAGACTGCCCACCCACCTGGTAAGGCCAGCTCCACCTGTGGAGTTGAGGGTGGGCTGAGCCCACATGGGAGCCCAGGACCCAAGGGGTAGCTCCACTCTGTTCACCTTGTCCCTTGTGCAGCAGCTCAGAGCTGGTGCTGACGGCCAAGAGGGCAAAGGGGATGACGGGCAGGACCACAAGGGAGGCCCAGCGGAGCTGCCCACCCTGTGTATCCTCTGGTTGGGGTCAGGCGCTGGGGCTCCAGTCCTGTTTGTTTCGGCGCCCTGGGCCCAACCTGAACCTGTCCTCTGCCCCATATCCCTGGCAGGCCTCCCCGAACCCCCACCCACTGGGGCTGGCTTAGGCAAGGGTGTTTGAGACAAAGACCCTGCCCCCATGGCCAGGTACCTGAGAACCCATGCCAGATCCACATAAGGCTCTTGGTCAGCCCCGGATGGAAGCTCCAGTCCCAGGCCGGGACATGCATCAGCTCCCACGCCCATGGTTGTCCCAGAGAAAGCGCTCTGCCCTCCCCCTGTCCACACCACGAGGGCCATGGCTGCACTGCCGCACCTCTGCAGGTATGAGCACGAGGCCCCAGCCAGCAGGCCCTGACCAGGTCATTCCTGATCATCCATAACCAGGGCAGTGGGGGACTGGGGTGTGGTCCAGGTGGGCCTGCATGGGGCCCCTTCAGAGTCATCTACCTCTGTGAGGAAGAGGATGGTCAAAGGAGGGTGTCCAGGGTCCAGAGCCCCTACACAGGCTTCAATGATGACACCTGCACCCAGCTCCAGAGACATCCCTGAGAGGCAGCCATCAGGGGTGCCCAGCTAAAGACACGCCTCCTTGGGGACCCTCATTTCTGAGTCCATGCCTCCAGATGCATGATCTCAGAGAAAACCACATCTGAAACTGGCGTGTGTCCCCACCGGAGGGGCTCAGGTAAATGACTGGAGTGACCAGGGGGGCTGGGCCTGGGGTACCTAGGTCTATAGCCTACACTGGAGAAGGAGAGAGGGGAGGCTTGGGGTACCCGGGTCTATAGCCAATATCTGGAGCAGGAGAGAGGAGAGACCTGGGGTACCTGAGTCTGTAGCCCACACCCAGAGCAGGAGAGAGGGGAGAGCTGAGGTTCCTGAGTCTATAGCCCACACCCAGAGCAGGAGAGAGGGGAGAGCTGGGGTACCTGTACCTGTACCTCAGGTACAGTATCTGAGTCTGTAGCCCACACCTGGAGCAGGAGAGAGGAGAGGGCCATTTTGGAGTCCACCAGGTAGCCCCAGTAGGACAGGGAGAGGGTATGTATGAGATGGGATGGGTAGTGGGCCATGGCTGTGACATAGGAGGGGTCAGGGTGGTGATACCTTCTCAGACTGTGACGCTCAGAGGCAAGGTAGGATCTCAGCCCACACAATGGCACACGGATGGTGCCCTTATGGGAGAGGGCGGGGGCCGTGCATGGGGACTGTCACAGTTTGGGAGGTGGGGGCCGGGGGAGTTTGGTTTCCTGGGTTACGGAATGCTGAGTGTGTGTGAAGTAAGAGGCTCCAGCCACACTGTTTCACCGGAGGCTGTGATCTGGGCCCCACCCTTGTGGCTTTGGGTCTTCTGGGTGATGACCTCCCCCCAGACCTCACCCATCATTTCCCCATGGATTGGCTAAAAATTCAGTGCAAGGTCCAGGTCAATAACGCACCCAAAATAAAGCTAAAAGTTACAACCGCATGCGACAAAACTTATCGTGACTTAGCCCGGGCGCAGTGGCTTATGCCTATAATCCCAGCACTTTGGGAGGCCGAAGCGGGCAGATCACATGAGGTCAGGAGTTTGAGACCAGCCTGGCCAACATGGTGAAACCCCGTCTCTACCGAAAATACAAAAATTAGCAGGATGTGGTGGCATGCCCCTTAGTCCCAGCTACTCAGGAGACTGAGGCAGGAGAATCATTTGAACCCATGAGGTAGAGGTTGCAGTGAGCTGAGATTGTACCACTGCACTCTGGTCTGGGTGACAGAGCAAGACTCCATCTCAGTAAATAAATAAGTAAAATAAATTATAAAAAAACTTATTGTGGCTTATTGTCAGATAAATTTGACTAACAAATGCTGAGAAAAAATAATCTTGACAAAATTTATATCGGCAAGAATATCTGGACAAGGGAAAGTTGGACTTGGTTGAAATAGTGCCCCCAAGAGAAACTACACAATAACAGATTTTTTTTTTTTTTTTTTTGAGATGGAGTCTGGCTCACAGCCGCCCAGGCTGGAGTGCAGTGGCGCAATCTCTGCTCGCACTGCAAGCTCCGCCTCCCGGGTTCCACGCCATTCTGGGGCCTCAGCCTCCCCGAGTAGCTGGGACTACAGAAGCCCGCCACAGCCCGGCTAATTTTTCTATTTTTAGTAAGAGCCGGGGTTTCACCATGGTCTCGATCTCCTGACCTTGTGATCCGCCGCCTCGGCCTTCCAAAGTGCTGGGATTACAGGCGTGAAAGGCCGCAGCCGGCCACAATAGCAGATTTTAAAATCCCAGCTAGGCGGTGTGGTGGCTTCACACCTAATCCAGCACTGAGGAAGGCCACGATGAAAGCAGATGATGAGTCAGGAGATTTGGCGTTTCATCCTAACTTTAACTCACAGTGAAACCCGTCTCTACTAAAAATAAAATGTAGGTGTGGTGGTGGCGCCTGTAGTCCTAGCTACTCAGGAGGCTGAGGCAGGAGAATGGTGTGAACCCGGGAGAAGCGAGGCTTACAGTGAGCGAGATGCGTGCCACTGCCTCCAGCCTGGGCGACAGAGCGAAACTCTGTCTCAAAAAAAAAAGGCCCGAGGCGCCGTGGCTCCGCCTGTAATCCCAGCACTTTGGGAGGCCCGGTGAGCGGATCACAAGATCAGGAGAGATGAGACCAGTGAAACCAAAGTCTCTACTAAAAATACAAAAATTAGCCAGAGGCGGGTTGTAGGCCTGTAGTGCTCTCAGGCTGAGGCAGGAGAATGTCGTGAACCGGGAGGCCGAGGCTCAGTGAGCGAGATCAGCTCCTGCACTCCAGCCTGGAAGCGACAAGCTGAACTCCGATCTCAAAAAAAAAAAAAAGGCCGAGCGCGGTGGCTCAAGCCTGTAATCCCAGCACTTTGGGAGGCAGTGAGGCGGATCAGAGGAATCAGGAGGTCAGAGACCATCCCTGGCTAACATGGTGAAACCCCGTCTCACTAAAATACAAAACCTTGAGGCGTGGTGAAAGTGACCTGTAGTCCCAGCTACTCGGGAGGCTGAGGAGCAGGAAGAATGGCCTGAACCTGGGGCCCAGACTTTACAGTGAGCAGAGATCATCCCTACCTCCAGCCTGGGTGACACAGCAGAGACTCGTCTCAAAAAAAAAAAAAGAAAAAAAAAATCCAACTAGGCTGGACATGGTGGCTCATGCCTGTAATCCTAACACTTTGAGAGGCCAAGGCAGGTAGATCACCTGAGGTCAGGCGTTCAAGACCAGCCTGGGCAACATGGTGAAACCCTGTTTCTACTAAAAGTACAAAAATAAATAAATAAATTAATTAAATTAAATAAAAATTAGCCAGGTGTGGTGGTGGGCGCCTATAATCCCAGCTACTTGGGAGGCTGAGGCAAGGAATTGCTTGAACCAGGGAGGTGGAGGTTGCAGTGAGCCGAGATCACACCACTGCACTCCAGCGTGGGTGACAAGAGCAAAACTCCATCTCAATAAAATAAATAAATAGATAATCCAACTAGCCTAGGCGCAGCAGCTCACACCTGCAAACCCAGCACTTTGGGAGGCCAAAGTGGGCAGATCACTGAGGCCAGGAGTTTGAGACCAGCCTGGGCAACATGGCAAAACTCCATCTCTACTTTAAAAAAAAAAAAAATTCCAGGCGTGGTGGTACGTGCCCGTAATTCCAGCTACTCAGGAGGCTGAGGCAGCAGAATTTCTTGAACCGGGAGGCAGATGTTGCAGTGAGCTAAGATCGCGCACTGTACTCCAGCTTGGGTAACAGAATGAGACTCTGTCTCAAAAATCAACAGCGGCCGGGCCTGGTAGCTCACGCCTATAATCCCAGCACTTTGGGAGGCTGAGGCAGGTGGATCACGAGGTCAGGAGATCGAGACCATCCTGGCCAACATGGTGAAACCCCGTCTCTACTAAAAATACAAAAATTAGCTGGGTGTGCTGGCACATGCCTGTAGTCCCAGCTACTCGGGAAGCTGAGGCAGGAGAATCTCTTGACCCCAGGAGGTGGAGGCTGTGGTGAGCTGAGATCGCCCCACTGCACTCCAGCCTGGGCGACAGAGTGAGACTCCATCTCAGAAACAACAACAAAACCCACCCAACTAATGGATAAATCAAATGTCTCCTGGAAAGTGTATATGGGAAATAATAAACCCCAGTGAAAATAACTGCAGTAAAATGAAAAAGGGAAACAGAAAAAGTTGGAAATGGTTTAATTTTGCTGGGTAGAAAACTGATTTAATAATTCAGGGTAGTAACATTCACTCTAAAGAATTCTTTTTTGCTGACAGTTCACTGGTGTTGGTGTAATTCTGCCTATGGGGCCATTCTCAGAGGCAGAATGACAGGGTCAGGACTTCCTCTCCTTGGGGTTCCCCAGTGAAGGTGAAGAATGGGGGTGCTGGCCTGCCGGTCCTCACCTCTGTTGGCACTGGGGGTGGCTGGGCTTCCTCGCTGCCCCTGGCAGCTGCATCCCAGCCAACCTGAGCTGCTCTGCAGTCTCCGAAGAACCAGCTCTTCTCCATCAGTTCTGCCAAGGCTCCTGCTACCCACTGGCAATTCCTGAATTCAGAACTGTCAGTTGCCTTCCAAGCCTTGCTTTGGGGACATCCTCCATATTCTCATACATTAGGATTTCATTATCTTTCAGTTCAAAATTGTTTCTAGTTTACCTTATGATTTCTTTGACTTATTGTTTATTTGGAAGTGTGTTGTTTAATCTTGAAATCTTTGGGGATATTCCAAATGTCTTTCTGTTATTTATTTCTAATCCAATTTTGTGGGATCAGAGAACATAATTTACATGATTTCAATTCCCTTTTTTTTTTTTTTCAAGACGGAGTCTTGCTGTGTCACCCAGGCTGGAGTGCAGTGGTGTGATCTCGGCTCAATGCAACCTCTGCCTCCAGGATTCAAGCGATTCTCCTGCCTCAGCATCCCCAATAGCTGGGATTACAGGCACACGCCACCATGCCCAGCTAATTCTTGTATTCTTAGAAGAGATGAGGTTTTACCATGTTGACCAGGCTGGTCTCGAACTCTTGATCTCGTGATCCGCCTGCCTTGGCCTCCCAAAGTGCTGGAATTACAGGTGTGAGCCATCGTACCCGGCCCAGATTTCAATTATTTTACATTTGTTAAACTTTGTTTTATGGTACTTTGAATGTGGTTTATCTTGCTAAATGTTTCATACACACTTGAAAATAAGGTGTATTCCACCACATTATGGAGGCCTTGCCTTCCGAATGTCCAGTGGTTGCCCTGGGTGATAATGTTGCTCAGGTCCACTGCATCTTTATTTTCTGCTTACCTGTTCCAGCAATTACTGACAGAGGAGTGTTAAAGTCTCCGCCTGTAATTGTGGGTTTGATGGTTTCTCCTTTCAGTGATGGCAGGCTTGCTTTATATATATTAGGTGCATCTACGTTCAGAATTATAGTATTCTTGATAAATGGAAACTTTTATCCTAACAAATTATTCTTCTTTATCTCTGGTAATATCCCATGCCCTGGCATATATTTTGCCAGATATTAATATAACTACTAAAGTTTTCTTATGATTAGTGTTTACATGGTATATCCTTTTCCGTCCTTTTTACTATGCCTTTATAGTTGAAGTATATTTATGCCTGGGCAATATAGAAGATTCTGTCCTACAAAAACATTTTTTTTTTTTATTTTTTGAGACAGAGCCTCACTCCATCACCCAGGCTTGAGTGCAGGGTCACAATCTCAGTTCACTGCAACCTCCACCTCCTGGGTTCAAGCAATTTCTCGTGCCTCAGCCTCTCAAGTAGCTGGAATTACAGGTGCGCACCACCACACCTGGCTAATTTTTGTATTTTTGGTAGAGATGGGTTTTTGCCATGTTGGCCAGGCTGGTCTCAAACTCATGACCTCAAGTGATCCACTCACCTCAGCCTCTCAAAGTGCTGGGATTATAGGCATGAGCCACCATGCCTGGACTCTACAAAAAATTAAAAATTAGCTGAGCACGGTGGCCTGAGCCTGTGGTACCAGCTACTCAAAAGGCTGAAGTGGGAGGATCGTTTCAGCCCAGGAGGCAGAGGTTGCAATGAGCTGAGATCACACCACTGCACCCCAGCCTGGATGACAGAGCGAGACCCTGTCTCAAAAAATGATAATGATAATAATAAGGGGCATATCTTGTATAACTGCATAACATGTAACTATTATATGTATCATGTTTATAATTTTTTTTTGAGATGGAGTTTTGCTCTTGTTGCCCAGGTTGGAGTGCAGTGGTGCCATCTTGGCTCAGTGCAACATCCACCTCCCGGATCCAAGTGATTCTCCTGCCTCAGCCTCCCAAGTAGCTGAGATTACAGGCATGTGCCACCGTGCCTGGCTAGTTTTTATATTTTCAGTAGAGGCAGGGTTTTGCCATATTTGGCGAGGCTGGTCTCAAACTCCTGACCTCAAGTGATCCACCTGCCTGGGCCTCCCAAAGTGCTGAGATTACAGGCGTGAGCCACCGGGCCTGGCCTATAATTTTACAAACATAATAATTTTGTATAATGAAGGCATATTTGTGTATTTAAATTTTTTAAAAATAAGGTCATATAATCTCCGCCTTTTTATTGGAGTATTTAGACCATTTATATATGATGTAGTAATTAAGAGTGCCTCTGCCCAGCTGCCAACCATCTGGGAATTGAGGAGCCCCTCTGCCTGGCCACCGCCCCGTCCGGGAAGTGAGGAGCGCCTCTGCCTGGCTGCCAACCTACTGGGAAGTGAGCAGCACCTCTGCCCGGCCACCAACCAACTGGGAAGTGAGCAGCACCTCTGCCCGGCCACCAACCAACTGGGAAGTAAGCAGCGCCTCTGCCCGGCCACCAACCGACTGGGAAGTGAGCAGCGCCTCTGCCCGGCCGCCAACCAACTGGGAAGTGAGGAACACCTCTGTCCGGCCGCCGCCCCGTCCGGGAAGTGAGGAGCGCCTCTGCCCGGCCACCGCCCCGTCCGGGAAGTGAGCAGCACCTCTGCCCAGCCACCAACTGACTGGGAAGTGAGGAGCGCCTCTGTCCGGCCGCTGTGCAACCTTCCAAGTGTGAAGTGACAGCCTTGTGTGTGATCTTTTCTGTCTTCCCCAAGTTTGAATTTTTGACATTAAAGTTTACTTTTTAGTTAAAAATAATAATAACAAAAATAAAATGGTAAGTTTTAAGTCAGCCATCTTTTTTTTTTTTTCTTTGAGACAGAGTCTTACTCTGTCGCCCAGGCTGGAGTGCAGTGGTGCAATCTCGGCTCACTACAACCTCTGCCTCCTGGGTTCAAGCAATTCTCCTGCCTCAGCCTCCTTAGTAGCTGGGATTACGGACGCACGACACCATGCCCAGCTAATTTTTCTATTTTTAGTAGAAACAAGGTTTCACCATATTGGCCAGGCTAGTCTCAAACTCTTGTGATCCACCTGCCTTGGCCTCCCAAAGTGCTGAGATTACAAGCATGAGTCACTGCACCCGGCCTTTTTTTTTTTTGAGAAGGAGTCTCGTTCTGTTGCCAGGCTGGAGTTCAGTAGGGCGATCTTGGCTCACTGCAACCTCCACCTCCTAAGTTCAAGTGATTCTCCTACCTTAGCCTCCCAAACAGCTGGGACTACAGGCATGCACCACCACACCCAGCTAATTTTTTTGTATTTTTAATAGAGATGAGGTTTCACCATGTTGGCCAGGATGGTCTCGATCTCCTGATCTCATGATCCACCCGCCTCGGCCTCCCAAAGTGCTGGGATTATAGGTATGAGCCACCACACCCGGTCCTGCTATTTGTTTTCTGCTGGTCTTATCTATTCTTTGTTCCTTTTCCTTCTTTTCCTGAATTCTTTTTGAGCAAGTAGTTTGTTGTGGTTGTTGTTTGAGACAGGGTCTGGCACTGTCATCCAGGCCGGAGTGCAGTGGTGCAATCCGGGCTCACTGCAACCTCTGCCTCCCGGCTCAAGTGATCCTCCTACCTCAGCCTCCCAAGTAGCTGGGACAACAGGCTCATGTCACCACACCCAGCTAATTTTCCTTTTTTTTTTTTTTTAAATAGAAATGAGGTTTTATGTTGCCGAAGCTGGTCTCCAACTCCTGAGTTCAAGCCATCTGCCCTCCTTGGCCTCCCAAGGTGCTGAGATTACAGGCATGAACTACTGTGCCTGGCTATAAGTACTTTTTAATATTCTGTTCTATCTAGATAATGGGCTTATCAGCTATATCTCTTTTTTATTTTATTTTATTTTATTTTATTTTATTTTATTTTATTTATTTTTGTGACTGAGTCTCTTTCTGTCACCCAGGCTGGAGTGCAGTGACTCCATCTGGGCTCACTGCAACCTCCGCCTTCCGAATTCAAGCGATTATCCTGCCTTAGCCTCCCGAGTAGGTGGAATTACAAGTGCGCCACCACGCTCGTCTAATTTTTGTATTTTGAGTGGAGACCGGGTTTCACCACGTTGGCCAGGCTGGTCTTGAACTCCTGACCTCCGGTGATCCGCCCGCCTCGGCCTCCCAAAGTTTTGGGATTACAGGCGTGAGCCACCGTGCCCTGCCCAAATAATATTATACTATTAATACTTCACATGTAACTTAAGAACCTTACAATATAGATTCTCATATGTTATTCTGTAACAGTATAAATGTGTATTTCCATTATCCCCCTTCACTTTTGCTATTGGTGTCATGCATTTTACTTCTACAAGTTATAGAGTTCACAACAGATTGTTACGATTTCTACTTTAGTCAACCGAGCTGGGCGTGGTTCTGCGAGGAGGCTGGCTGGGCGCACAGAGGGGCGGGGCCACAGAGGGGCGGGGCGCACAGAGGGGCGGGGCGCACTGTGGGGCGGGGTTCACAGAGGGGCGGGGCCACTGTGGGGCGGGGCCGGGCCTGGGAGGAGGTGGAGGGGCCACTGTGCGGCGGAGCCGGCGCCTGCCGGGGGTGGGAAGGGGGGGTGTTTGCAGGGGTGCCCCGAGGGGCGGGACCGGGCCGGCGTCGGTTCCCACGGCAACCGACTCCACAGTAAGGCCCCGCGGGCGTCCTGGCCGCCATGTGCAGCGCAGTGGACCCTCGCATCGTCCGGAGATACCTACTCAGGCGGCAGCTCGGGCAAGGGGTGAGTGCCTGGTGGTGCGTCCGCCCTCCAAGGGGCACCGCAGATCTGCGGAGAGAGGACCTGCGGGGCGTGGCCGGTCCCCTCGGAGGCCTGTTCCGTCACACACTGGCGTCCTGCCTCCTCCGTAGGCGGGAGGGGTGATCTGGAGCCCCTTGGTGCCTCAGTTTCCTCGTGGGGTAACACGATCCCGACTCCCAGGAACCTGGCTCCTGGAGGCAGGTGACATCCAGGGCCCCCAGCGGCCTCAGGCGGAGGGATCCTGGCGCCCCGCTCCCCACGCGCCCACAGTCGCCGCTTCCCCGGGGCACAGGACGCTCTGGGGAGGCTGGGGCCCGCGCCTGGGTCACTGAGAGGGAGGGCGGACCCCAGGCTCAAGAGCACAAGGGCAAGGCCCGAGAAGGGCCTGACTGGGTATGGGGTGGGCGCAGAGCGAAGGCCAGAGCCTTCTGTATCCGTGTGCGTGTGTGAGCATGTGGGCCTGTGTGTGTGTGCGTGGGCGGGTGGGGGGTGTTCCAGGGTGCCATGGGGAGGGGAGGAAGAGCCTTCCAGGCAGTGCAGAGAGCAAGTGCGTAGCCCCAGTGCAGGGTTGTGTGTGCCACTGGATAGGAGACGGAGAGAGACAGGTGAGTGGTGAGGGTCCGGTCGTGTGGGGGCTTTGGGGAACTTCCCAGACTTTGGTTTTTACTGTTGCTGACGCTGGGAGCTGTAGCAGCTGCTGGTGTCACTTTACAAGGCCCACTCCTGTATTGAGGACCCACTATGGGTGTGCACAGGAGTGGCAGACAGAGATGAGTTAAGGGGTTAGCATAGCCACCCAGTGAGAGACGTCAGAGGCTGGGACCAGGATGGGGGCAGAGGAGACAGCGGCAAGGGCTAGATTCTGGAGGAATCTGAAGGTGGGGCCAAGAGGACTGGGGATAGATGGGGTGTGAGAGAAAGGGAGGGAGAGCGCCTGGGCGGCTGGAGGGATGGTAGGGCATCCCCGAGCTTCATTTCTTGCCCAGACGCTCCCCTCTGTGGCCTCCTTTCCTCCGGTGCCTCACCAGCTCTCACCCTCCCTCCGCTCTACCTCCCTCCTCTGGAAGATGTCGGAGTCTAGGGCAGCCTGCAGTTGCAGAAGCCCACACTCCATCCCCTCTCGGGACCCAGGATGGGAAGGAGGAGCCTCATGTCTGTAGGGACAATCTGGGTGGGTAGGGGATGGCGGGGCAAGGGCCTGGCCCTGTGTGACAGCACTCCTTCCCAGGCCTACGGCATTGTGTGGAAGGCAGTGGACCGAAGGACTGGTGAGGTCGTGGCCATCAAGAAAATCTTTGATGCTTTTAGGGATAAGACAGATGCCCAGGTGAGTGTGTGGGGAGAAGCACAGGAGAGGATGGGGGCTGGGAGGGGCAGCCCCTTGCCCTGGTGCCTGGAAGCTCCAGTGGGAGCTGGAGCCCGGTCATAGCAGATGTTCTGGCCTGTCTCAGAACACTGCCCCCTTGCCACGCCTGGTCTGGTGGGCATTGGGTGACAGACATCAGCTCCTTTGGGTCCTTTCAGGACAGGAGCTTCCTTCTTGCTCCGCCCACCCACACACCTGTGTTTCTGTCTCTTCAGAGAACATTCCGGGAAATCATGCTCCTCCAGGTGAGTGGCCTGGGCCCTCCAGCCCAGTCCCCTTCCCCAGGTACAGATCTCTCCAGACAGGAGAGAAACCCGGCTTCTTGGCCCCCAGAACACAGCCCCTCCTGGCCTTCCAGCCACCTCCAACTCCCTCCCCAGGAGTTTGGGGACCATCCCAATATCATCAGCCTCCTTGATGTGATCCGGGCAGAGAACGATAGGGACATTTACCTGGTGTTTGAGTTTATGGGTGAGTGAGGCCTCGGCCAGGGCCCCAGCCCCACCTCTGTCCTGTCCTTACGCCCTCTGCGTGTCCCTCTGCGGCCGGCCCACAGTGGCTTGCTCCCTCACCCTGTACCCTGGACTCAGGGACAGACAGCTGACCAGTGTCAGCCTCCAGAGCCAGCAGCGACCCCCTTCGTCCCACCTGCCCCAGGCTCCTGCTCCGACCAGTTTGCAGTTGTGTTCTCCTTTTCCTTATTTTATGAAACAAAGGCAACGTGAAATAAAGTGTGAAAACTCCTGCAGACCCCACCGCTGTGCCCACAGGCAGTGCGCAGGATGGAGAAGTGGGACGGCCAGCCGTGGGCTGGTTCAGATCTGCCAGGTGCCCCTCTCCCACTCCCCCCAGGTTGCCCCCCCACCCCCCCACCCCCTCTCCGCAGACACTGACCTCAACGCAGTCATCCGGAAGGGCGGGCTGCTGCAGGACGTCCACGTGCGCTCCATCTTCTACCAGCTTCTGCAGGCCACCCGGTTCCTCCACTCGGGGCACGTTGTGCACCGGGACCAGAAGGTGTGGTCCCCCCGCCTCCAGCCCCCTGCTAGGCCACGTGGCCCAGCTCCTGGCCCCACCCAGCCCCAGGGCCTCAGCCTGCCTCCTCTCTGCAGCCGTCCAATGTGCTCCTGGATGCCAACTGCACAGTGAAGCTGTGTGACTTTGGTCTGGCCCGCTCCCTGGGCGACCTCCCTGAGGGGCCTGAAGACCAGGCCTTGACAGAGTACGTGGCCACACGCTGGTACCGAGCTCCGGAGGTGCTGCTGTCTTCACACCGGTAACAGCCGGACACCCCCAACCCACCCTCCACCTCTCTGCTGCCCTCCTGCCCAGCCAGGGCTCCCAGGCCTCCTGTACTCCCACCCTGCCTTGGTCCACAAGTGTCCCCCATTCACCCCCCTAGCAACCCCACCCCCACTTCTGCCTCTGGGTCTCTCCGTGCCTACACCCTTTCGTGCCCCAGGTACACCCTTGGGGTGGACATGTGGAGTCTGGGCTGTATCCTGGGGGAGATGCTGCGGGGGAGGCCCCTGTTTCCGGGCACGTCCACCCTCCACCAGCTGGAGCTGATCCTGGAGACCATCCCACCGCCATCCAAGGAGGGTGAGCCAGGTGGCTGGGGCTGGGCACCGGGAATGCTGCAGGTCAGATAGCACAGCTGTGGGGAGACAGCAGCTGACAGGCTAGGACTGTGTTGAGAGGAGGGACGGGGACAGGGAGGATCCAGAGGATGAGGCAGGAACCCCAGGAAGACCAACTGGTGATGGAGGCCCAGGAAGAGCTGCTGGCGGGGGGATGTGGGTAGGCAGCACCTGGCACAGTCACCATGAGAGCCAAGCAGTGACCATGAAGGGGCCAGCACGCTGGACAAGTTCCCCGAGGGATTCAGGTAGCAGGGGCAGGGACTGTCACTGTGCCGGGAGCTGGGGTGCGCACAGAGAGCTGGGCAGGAGAGATTCAGGTGCTAGGGGAAGAGGTGGAGGAAGGCAGTGGTAGTGGGGCCATGGGGGTCACTCTTGAGGGTGGGGGCAAAAGGGAGCTGCACTCCCAGGTACATCTGCTTGTCCGGGTGGAGCCTCCTCATCCGTGGAGGTGGGCGCCAGTGTCCACCTGTGTGAGCACGCCCCAGGGCCAGGTGCCAGAGTGTGGAGCAGGGGTTGTGAGCGGGTGCTCCCGTGCACAGGCTGGGTGGCACACCCTGGCGATGGGGTGTTTGAGCCCTGCCAGACAGCAGAAACCCTGTAGAGAGGCTGTGCTCCCTGGGGCTGGAAGAGACGGCTGGCCCCAGATACCCTGAGCCGCCCCAGTCTACCAGGCCTGCCTGGGTCACACCACCTTCTGCTGCCCCAGACCTCCTGGCTCTTGGCTCAGGCTGCCGTGCCTCTGTGCTGCACCGCCTGGGGTCCCGGTGAGTGGGGGCACTTTGGTGAGGGTGAGAGGGTAGCCTGTCTCAAGGGAGCAGGGCCACCTTCCTGCAAGGTTACTGGGTCCAATTTGTACCAGTTCAGATTCCACCTGCTTTCATGATGGCAGTCCCCAACCCAACAACTGTTGGCCACTCTGAAAGCAGGAGCCCCTGGTGGTGGTCCTAGAGGGTGGCCTGGAGGAGCTGTGCTAGGCATGGAGAGGAGGGCACCAGGGGGCTGCAGGGGTCTCTCCACTGTGCAGGTCAGGCACAGGGGCATCTACCTAGACAGGACAGCAGGGTGGACCCCAGTTTCAAAGCTGAGCCCCACCCATGAATGTGGATCTGAGGAGGGGCCCTTGGGTCGGGCCCTGGATACGACACACGGCAGCCCACAGGCCACGACAGACGCTGGACGCCCTCCTACCGCCAGACACTTCCCCAGAGGCCTTGGACCTCCTTAGGCGACTCCTGGTGTTCACCCCAGACAAGCGGTTAAGCGCCACCCAGGCACTGCAGCACCCCTACGTGCAGAGGTGGGAGTGGGAGAGAGTCCCCTAAGTGCGGGAGACAGAGGTGGGGGCAGGAGAGAGCCAGCCCATGAGGGAGAGCCCCCGCAGCACGGACCCTGCAATGACAGCTTGAGGGGCTCCCTTGGCCACAGCCCAGGCCTCACCTCTCTGGCTCCCTGCAGGTTCCACTGCCCCAGTGATGAGTGGGCACGAAAGGTACATGTGCAGCTCCGGGCACTCGAAGGGGTCCAGCTCTCTGCGCCTGAGTACCGCAGCCGCGTCTATCAGGTGCTCCAGCTCGCGACCCCCATCATCCCCTGTCTACTGCACCCTGGAGGCTGCCTCCGACATTAGAGACCCCCAAACACCCATGCCCAGGCTGTGCCCTCTGAGCACCCTTCTCCTCTTGCAGATGATCCTGGAGTGCAAAGGCAGCAACGGCACCTCAAGAGAGAAGGGCCTGGAGGGTGTCTCCCCGTCCCAGGCACACCTGCACAAACCCAGAGCTGACCCGCAGCTGCCTTCTGGGACACCTGTGCAGGGCCCCAGACCCAGGCCTCAGAGTAGCCCAAGCCACGACCCCCCCGAGCACGGTGTGTGATCTTTGCTGGCTACCCACACTACCCACACAGAGCATGGCCCGGGCCCCTTCTGCCTGTGGCTGCCAACTGTGCGCAGCATCGGGTTCCTGACTCTGGGGTTGACTTTCTGACTCCACAGAGTTCCCCCGTGCAGCCAAGAGCACTCCCAGGCAGAACTCCGCTCCCACGCTCCAACCTGCACTCCTAGGGAGTGGGGAAAGGCCCCCCGGGGCGAAGGAAGAGCCCCCCTTGACATTCTTGCTGGTAAGTCGTGGTGGGGTGGGCACAAGAGGGACCCTTCCTCTGCACCTTTCTGTAACCTTGTGACATGGCCCTCCCCAGGAGAAGCCAGGCCGGAGGGGAGCTGCGCCTTCCCTGACCTCACAGGCTGCAGCTCAGGTGACCAACCAGGCTCTGATCCGGGGTGACTGGAACCGGGGTGGTGGGGTGAGGGTGGCCAGCACACAACAGGTGAGCCCGGCCCAGTCTGCCCCCGTCCCTTCATCCTCCTTTTCCCCTCCTTTTCCCTCCCTTCCCCATCCTTCCCATTGCCCCTCCAATGTCCAGTTCAAATCTCTCGAGGACCTCAAGGCCTCCCCTCCACTGCACCCCCTCTGACACCCTCTTCATGTGACCCTCAACTATACACAGGTCCCTCCCCGGTGTCCTCCGGAGGCCCGGCCCGGCCGGAGGATGTTCAGCACCTCTGCCTTGCAGGGTGCCCAGGGGGCCGCCAGGGCTCTGCTTGGAGGCTACTCCCAAGCCTATGGGACTGTCTGCCACTCGGCACTGGGCCACCTGCCCCTGCTGGAGAGGCACCGTGTATGAGCTGCCCTACTCCCTTCACCTGGCCCCCTGTTCCTGCCCCGGCCCCTTCCCCAGACCCCTCCCCGATATCCTGCACCCCTTAGCCCTCCCTGCTTTGCCAGGCCACGTTGAAGTTCCAGGGAGCTCGCCTGGGTCTCCTCGGGGGAGCAGATGAGGGCCCTGCCCCAGCCCCAGTGATTTCCTCCAATAAAGTCATGTCTGCCCCCAATCTGAGCAGCCATCGTTCCTTCCCTCCCCTCTGAGGTCACAGCATCCACTAGCTGGGGGCCCCGACCCCTTTCCTGGAGCCTCCACTCCTCTGAGGACCCCACCGCCCCTGTCCTGAAACCTCCACCCCAGAGCTCAGTGCCACCCGCCCCACTAGAGGCCCTGCCCACTCCACATCCAGCACTGGGCTTTTCCCTCTAGGTTTGCCTGGGGCAGCTTCCTGTCCTTGGTCCATCATTTTCCTACCTGCTGTGGCTTCAGGGTCCAGGCTGCCCCTCAGGGTGGTCCTGTGGGGTAGGGACCTAGGGTCACCTCATGGCCATGTTTGTGACTCTGAGCCAGAGGAGAGGAGGGGAGAAAGAAGGGGCAGCCTCACCCCTCCCCTGCTGTCAGGGATTGTAGCCTGCGCTCCCCCAGTACAGCCACTACGCCTGATCTGTCTTCAGGTCTCTGCAGGTGAGGGTGGGAGACAGACATCTCATGAGGTCAGGGTTACCTCCTCTTGTCACCCCCAGGCAAAGGCCCTGGTATGAGTTCAGGCCAGGGCTGTGCAGGGCTGCAGAGATCAAAGGGGCCCTGTGGGCACAAAGCTGTGTCCTAGGGTGCCAGGTGTCCTCAGCTGCACCTGCCCCTGGGTTGGGGCTGGAACACAGGGAGGCAGCTGGAAAGTTCGAAGGCTGGGAGGAGCTCACAGTCTAAAGGGCGCAGCCTGTGCTGTCGGTGGGGGGGGGTTGGGCTGCCAGACTCACAGTCTGGGAAGCTCACACGCTGGAGGAGCTCACAGTCAGAAGGGCGCAGCCTGTGCTGTGGTCGGGGGTTGGGCTGCCAGGAGCAGGGACGCCTCTGGGTTGTGGAAGCCATTGCCACCATGCGGGAGGGTGGGGAAGGACAAGATATGGGTGGGGAAGCTGAGCAGAGGGTGGGAGCTAGCGCTGCCCTGGTGCTAGGCCAGGCACCTGCAAGAGACTCAGGGAGTCTGGGCTTGGGAGAAGGTTGGAGGCGGCGGAGGAGGGAGTGGGAGGGCCCGAGGAAGTGGTGAGCCAGTCAGAGACCCGGCCCAGGGGTTTGTTTCCCAAGGGGGCTGCTTGGGTGCTGAAGGCCTAGGGTGCTGAACAAGCAGGACCAAGAAGCTGTGGGAGAGGACGCTGCAGAGAGGCCAGGGGGCTGCAGGGCTGGAGGCTTGGCCTCAGGCTGGGCAGTGTGTGGTAGGGCTGCTGAATGGGGAATCGCAGGTGGGCACTCAGGAGTGTGCCTGCACAGGGGGCATCGGGGACAGGAACAGGAGAGCAGCGTGAAGTCGGAGGAGCCAAGGTGGGCCTTGGAAGTGGAGCTGGGGGGTCTTTAGTGCCCCCCACAGGGCTGGGTGGTGGGTCCACAGGGGAAATCCAGGAGGCCACATGGTTAAAGGCTGCAGGAAATAACTGGGAGATTATACACACTGGGGAACGTGCTAGAATATTTTGTGTGTTATGTTTTATTAACACCGAAATGTGCTGCATCATGGTTTAGAGGATGTGTGGGTGCAGGCAGGAGGCTCCAAAGGCCTAGGCAGGGCCGCCAGCCTCTGGCCTCTTCATGGGCTCCAGCTGGAGAGCCTGTCCACTCAGTGACACCCCAGGCAGCACACACACAGATGTGCCCACAAGAACATCATGGCCAAGAGACACTCAGGTGCATCCCACTTCCAGGCACCTTTGCCCCCTGGCCAGAAGTCCCTGCTGTCATCCCTACGTGGGTGGTGGCTTTGGTCACCAGTGGGCTGTCCAGCAGTGAGAGTGGGGTCACTTCCCTTTCTCTCCCAGCTGCTGGAGTCAGAACTGCTGCCTTTGTTTGGTGGCCTTGTTTCTTAAATCAGTTCCCTCTTAGGATTTATTACACTAAAAAGATTATTTTTTGAAAAGAAAGAGAATACAGAAACATGAATTTCACAAGGCTAGCATCTAACAGTGGGGGATGTTCTACACATGTGGTGCCAAAATGTGTCATTCTGAGTCAACTGCAATTCCTCTCTGGGGGTGAAAAGAGATACAAGATAACCCAGGAACTCTAGACAGATTCTTAGTGTTGGTGACAAAGAGGAAAGGACCTGAGAATGGGGTTGGAGGGGGTTGTCTGCTGGACACCAGGAGGGCAAGGACCACACCCACCTACAGGGGTGCCCAGGACCTATGTCTAAACAGCTGGGCTTGGCCTGGGCTGCACCTTGTCCCCTGCCCTCACCTGGTCCCATACCTGTCAGGGATAAGCCCCCCCAAATCCGGCCCTTCTGGCACCTGGCTTGGGCTGGGCCTGTGCAGGGGGTGCTCACGAGGCCAGGGCTACAGGTTGTCCAGACCGTGTTTTATTGTGCTGCAAAGCCCAGTGCCCCTCCCACTCTCACCCAGTGCTGGCTAGAGCCTTGCTGGAGGAGACGGCAGACCTGGCCAAGGCGGACCTTTGGGCTTCCCTGCACCCCCTTCCCAGTGGCCTGCCTTGTCCAGCTTCCTTGCCACTCCAACGGGCATCTTCTGGTCCAGCTTCACGCCCCCCCCCACCTTGCAAACTGCCCACAGCCAGCCCAGTCTCCCCCACAGCAAGAGGACGGGCCTCCAAGAAAGATGCTGGGAGGCAGCGAGCCAGAGAATCCAAGTAGAAAAGGAAGTGAAGCCCTGAGGACGGGGAGACCCTGGGCAGGGGTGGGGCGGGGAGGAAGGGAGAAGACCCTGAGAGAGGGAGGAGGGAGGGAGGGAGGGAGGGGAGAGGCCCTGAGAACAGGAGGCCCTGAGGAGGAAAAGGGCCCAGAGAATGGGGAATTGAGGCACAGAGGTGAGGCCCTTGCAAGAGGATAGAGACTTAGAAGGGTGTGCGGCTCATGCCTATAATCCCCCCACTTTGGGAGGCTGAGGCGGGCGGATCATTTGAGGCCGGGAGCTGGAGCCCAGCCTGGCCAACATAGTGAAACCCTGTCTCTACTAAAAATACAAAAATTACCTGGGCGTGGTGGCAGGCACCTGTAATCCCAGCTACTCAGGAGGCTGAGGCAGGAGAATCGCAGGAACCCAGGAGGCAGAGGTTGCAGTGAGCCGAGACCACTCAACTGCATTCCAGCCCTGGGTCTCAAAAAAAAAGAAAAAAAAAGGTGGGGCGAGACTGAGGCACAAAGAGATGGCGGAGCCAGATGCTGCGCCACGCAAGGCTGACGGTGCAGAGAAGGTGCTGAAGAGAGAAGGTGCTGAGGGGAGAAAGGCACTGGTGGCAAGGGGCTGGAGCCCCAGCGTTGTGGAGGCCAGGGGCAGAGACAGCAGCTGCCAGGTGAGCCTCCAGTGGAGCTGAGGTCTGGCGCACTCAGCCAAGTCCCAAGTGGCCGTGGCCTGACAGCCTCTGCTCAAACACATGCGCAGGGCTCTCTGTTCCGTGGGGGCTCTGGGTGACCGTGGCAGCGATGTCAGGAGACTCACTTCTTGCCTTTGAACGTGCCCAGGATCTTGGGCACGAACTTGCCCACCTTGCTGTCCCTGGTGCCCTCCTCCGCGGGGCCTTCCCCTGCCCCAGGGCCGCTGGCCTCCTCTTTCTTGCAGAAGACCTCAAAGCGGCTGTACACGCGCTTCTCCTTGCGCATGCTCTCCATGCGGCGCAGCAGCCGATCACGCTCCTCCGCGCTGGCTGGCAGCGTGCGGCTCAGCCGGCCCTGGGTCCCCAGGCTGTCCGAGCGGAAAATGGCTGAACACTTGTCCTTGTCGGACATATCCGGGGCCAGGCCGCCAGCAGCCGGTGGATGGCCTAGCTCGGGGCTGCTGTGGGCCGGGCCAGGGCCCGGGGCAGGGACTGCACGGTGCTTCTGGCCGTGGGCGCTGATCTGCTCCAGAATGGCCTTCGTGTCATCCCGAAGGTTGCTGCTGTACAAGGCATTGGCCGTGGCTGAAGTCAGGCGCGCCCGCGGGCCCCGCTCATCTCCTGTGGCAGCCTCTGTGCTGTCACCCCGGCCCAGTGACGGCCGCCGCGGGCTCTCAGGTTGCCCGTTCTCCTGCGGCACTGGGAAGCCACCCTCATCCTCCATGCGCCGCTCGCCCTTGGGGCTCAGCAGCTGCCTAAGGCGCAGGGAGCCTTTGCGCAGGACTTCCATGGGGCCGCTCGGCCCCTCCTCCACGGGCCCGGCCTTCGGGGACTCCCCGGAGAAGGTAAGAGTGAGGCTGCCCCTGCGCTCCGGCACGGGAGGCACCGGACTCCCCCTGCGCTCTGGCACGGGGGGCACCGGACTGCCCCTGCGCTCCGGTACGGGTGGCACCGGACTGCTCCTGCGCTCGGGGTAGGCTGAGGTGGGGCTCCCTTTCTGCTCAATAAATCCTGTAGTTGGACTTCCTCTTCGAGTGGAAAACCCGGGCGTGGGGCTCCCCTTCCGCTCAGGGTAAGCCGAGGTGGGGCTCCCTTTTGGCTCATTATGGAGCACCTGGTGCGCCCCGGGCCCTTCCAAGGGCAGAGGGCTGTCCAGCCCTTCCGGGGAGGTTGCGCGGCCCTGGGCAGAAAGGAAGCGGGAGGGCAGGCGGTCGGAGCCGCTCCGGCCCAGCGTGTCGAGCAGCTGCGCCGCGGTGAGAGAGGCGGCTCCCGGCTGCCGCTCCGCCTCCTGGTGCAGTTGCTGCGCAAAGGAGTCGCGCAGGTCCAGGAGGCAGCTCTCGAGGCTGCGGCGCTCGCCACCCACGCCACCTGGGGCCGCCACCTCTTCCCGCCATGCCTGGGACAGGACGGTCTTGCTGTGGTTGGCAACGGTGATGGCGCCCACGCCGCCGCCGGAATCACGGGCTGGGCCTTTGTACTTCTCCAGCAGCTCCGCCACCTTGGTGGAAGCCGCGGAGCGCACGGCCTCTCCGCCGGGCCCCAGCGTCTCGCTGACCGTCTGCTCCTTGTGCAGCAGCTGCACCTTCTCTGTGGCCGCCGCAGTCCCGGCCGTACCCTCAGCCTGTGACGTGCTGAAGATGAGCGAGGAGCGCAGCCTGGAGCTGCGCTGGACCAGGGGGTTCAGGCGCGAGCGGAATGAGTCCTGCTTGGCCAGGCCGGGCTCCTCCGGGCCCTCGCGCTCTGGGCCGTTGCCGCCGCCGCTGCCCGAGCCTGGCACCGGGACCTTCGTGGGGAAGGCTGCAGGGACGCGGAAGGCCGAGGGGAGCAGGTCGCCGGCAGCTGCCCGGCCCCCGGGAGGCAACACGTCGTCTTCGTAAGCCTCCGCTTCCATGGGCGCCGGCAGGCCGTCGTCGCCCCCATCTTCACCATGGCATCCGCTCAAGTAGGAGGCCAGGCGCCAGCGCCGCAGCCCGGCCCGCCCCTCGGGCCCGCCCCTGCGCTCCGGCTCCGCCTCGGGAGTGGAGTCTGGGCCGGGCCTCGCCGCGGCCTGGCATGGGAAGCGCTGGGTCAGGTTGGGGCGCAGGGCCCCGCTGGGCTCCAGGCCGCGGGGTCCGGGCCCGAAGGCGGGGTCCGAGCCGTGGCGCACCTCGCGGGACGCGCTGGACGGCACGTAGTCCAGCCGCTGGTGCCCGTCGGGTCCGAGCTCCGGGAAGCGGGGCCCGGCGCCCAAGGTGAAGTCATCCGGGTCCGCGAAACCCGCGCGGCCCCCGCGAAGCTTCTCGAACAGGCCCTGCGGCCGCGGCGGCGCGAGCTGCGAGTCCCACTGGTACTGCTGCTGGTAGAGCTGGTCGCGGTGGAAGTGGCTGGTCTGGAAGCGGAAGTCGTCGCCGTGGCTGAGGAACGTCTGCCGCGACACCTGCCGCGCGGCCGCGAAGTTCTCCACGGCGCCTGCGCCCTCGGTCGCGAAGCTGTGCCGCTTGAAGGCGTCCATCTCCAGGTGCCGCGCCTGGAAGAAGCCCCGCGCGCCCGCGAGCTCCCCAGCCGGCCCGGCCTCGGCCTCCAGGCGCCGCGAGAGCGGCCGCAGGCCCGCGTGCGGCTCCAGCGCGCCCCCCGGCATCCGCGGAGGCTCCTCCCGGCGGAAGGCCGACAGGAAGTGGCGGTCTGGGTCGAGGAAGGAGGGGAAGCCCAGGCCCTCTTCCCGGGGTGGCGGGAACAGGAGGTGCGCTCGTTTCGGGAAGGAGAAAGGGGTTGGCGCCCCAACCCCAGGGACGCCCACAAGGGGCCCGGCCCCGGCATACGGAGCCAGGGCATAGGCATCCATGCGGGCCAGGGCCGCGGCCGAGGGTACAAGCGGCTCGGACTGCGCGAAGAGGATGCGGAACTCCTCATCGAAGCTGGAGACCAGCTCTCCTTGGAACACGTGTGCCAGGCTGCGGTGGATCTTCTCAAAGGACCACATGAAGCTGTGGGGGGTCAGGGCCAGAGTCAAACCGAGCTGGAGCGAGGGCACTGCAGCCCCATGGGCATCGGGTGGGGCGGGGAGGAGGCAGGGATACAGGACAAGGGCTCCTGGCAAGGAGGGCCCTGGTGTGGAAAGGGGGTGCTGGGGCTACAGGAGGAGGCCCCAGAGAAGGGGGTGAGGGAAGCTCGCGGGCGCACCTGTAGCTCCCACTCATCACCACGGCACAGTCCACCAGCAGGAACTTCTCCTTGACGTGGCCCTTGAAGGACTTCCCAGTGCGGCAGTAGTAGGTGGGGCCCGCCACAGTCCGTACCCGCAGGAACTGGGGAGGGAGGGGAGTCAGATCTCTGCCACGGGTCCTCCCCAATCTCCCACTCCCGGGAACTCACATCCACGTGGTGCAGGTTGACACGGCACTTGTCGGCCATGTCCAGGAAGTGCTGCGCGTTCATCTCATCCAGCAGGATGTAGACTGGGACCCGACGGGCGGCAGCCTCCAGCACTTCGCTGAGCAGGTCGACATCAGTGAACATGTCCATCACCACGGCCACCACCTGCAGGGGCGGGTCAGGACAGAGAGGAGAGGCCCCTGCTGTCCCCACACTATTGTCCAGCCTCCCCACCACGCCCAGGAGGTGTCTGGATCACCCACAACCACTGTGAAACAAGCTAGTCCATCCCTGGGAGTGGGGCCGCGTCTGGAAGATGGGTAGGAGGAAGGGACCACAGGACCAGAAGGAGAAGAGGTCTGGAGTGGCTGGCCATGAGGAGGGAGCCGAGGCAGGTGCAGGGCAGAGAACCCTGGATGAGGGTGGGCCAGGTTGGGGTATGGGGCCCCGCTGGGGGCATGGCAAGGGCACCTCAAAATCCCCTCCACCCTACAGATGGCTGAGCTGCCCCCACTCCAGGACAGCTGTCAGGGCTGAGTCCCAGGCTCCAGTTCTGCCCTGGGACAGGGTTGCTGCCATGGGCAGGGGAGAAAGTCATGGGCCTTTAGCGTCTGGACCTGATGCACCCTGCACCGTCTGCTAGCTGTTTGGTGAGGGTTAGAAGCCCTCAGCTGGCCAAGGGCCACCGGGCAGGATGAGAGGTAATTATCTGAACAATCAACCCAGGCTGGGGCGGTGCCCACCCATCTCAGAGCCCCTGAATTTCTGGGCACTGGCCATGACCATGGGCAAGCAGACCCGTGCAGAGCCTGTAGCCCCTGATGATTGAGACCTGGCGGCCCTGAAGATTGTTGCCAGGAACCCCCGCTCCAGCTGGAGCTCAGGGTTCACCCAAGCTGATCGTGCTCATGCGTCTCCTCCACCCTGGTGCCTCTAGCCCTGGCCCCTCCCCACTACCCTTGAGCCCAAGATGGCGCACCTGCTGGGCGGAACGGATCATCCTGCGGGCCTCATCCTTGATGCTGGGGCTGTCGGGGGGCGGTGGCTGCACCAAGGTGGTCACCTCGGTGCCCTGGAAGCCGAAGGTCAGAGGCCAGCCCAGGTCAAGCTCAGGCACGGCCTGGTCTGAGTTCACTGGCCAGTATGTACCTGAGGAGCCATCCATGTCCACGTCGAGAAGGCTGCCTTCGGGTGGCTCTCGGGTAACATACTGTGGAGGCCGAAGGTGTCGGCTCACATGTTCCAGCTCTTCAGGGCACAGGAAGTCTGGTGCCCCCTCAGTCGCCAGGAAGCGGCTGTAGGCCTCCGAGCCACCCTCGGCCAGTGCATCCACCGCCAGGCGGTAGTACTCTTTGTAGTGAGGCGGCAGGTACCCGGGTGCCAGCGGGTTGTCCCCCTGCGAGGAGCTCTGGGAGCGACGGGCCATGTTGGGGCCAGGGGTCTGGAGGGGCAGGGAGACACATGACTAGGGGTGGGGGCACTGGGACCACTCCTACCCTCTAGAATGGACACACTGTGGAAGGGGCTGTCAGTGACTTGGGTAGGCTGAAGTTTAGCCCATGCCCAGGAGGCCTTCCAGGACACCAGCTGAGCCAGGCTCACAGAGGGCAACCCAGACTGTGGGACACCCCAAGCTGAGGGGATACTGGTAGAGGGTGGGGCACAGGTATCCCAGCCTTGTCTCTCCTTCCTCTGGGAGGCTGAGGCAGGATAACCGCTTGAAGCCAAGAGTTTGAAACCAGCCTGAGCAACACAGCAAGACCCCATCTCTACAAAAAAGTTTAAACATCAGGCAGGCATGGTGGCGTGCGCATGCAGTCCCAGCCACTTGGGAAGCTGAGACAAGGATTGTTTGAGCCCAGGAGTTGGAGGCTGCTATGAGTTATGATTGTGACACTGCACTCCTGCCTGGGTGATAGAGTGAGACTGCATCGCTACAAAAAATGAAAATAAAACCAACCCCCCCCCCAAAATATTTTATGACTGTTGGCTTAAAGACAAACATAATCCAGGCTGTATTCATCATTATAGTATTCATTTTTTTCTTAAGACATTCACAGGCCCCTGGCACTGTGCCTACTGGACAAGCTGGTGCCACCCATGCTGGCATGTGTCTGTCCCTGACTGCCTGGGAAACCGTGGGTAGGTCACTGCACCTCTCTGGCCTACTGCACAACACAGCTGAGGGTCCACAAGACACTGTGCCTAGCCAAGGTGAGCGCAGCAAACAGGGCTGTGACCACCCTCCTCCTGGAATGGCAACCCTAAGCCCTACGCATAGCCCCGGGCGACACCTCCTCCCCATCCCCAGGGTTTCACAGTTGGGTTCCCACAGCCCATTCTATGACTGCCCAGCCCTGCAACACTGACCCCTAGACTCTGTCTCTGTCTACCAGCCCCCCTCCTTCCCTTGACCTTTCTTGTCACTGTCCTTCTCAGATAAAACCTCCCTGGACCACAACCCCTTGGTGCCCACAGGGCCCTGCAGGGCCTGCACTCCACATCGCCCAGATCTGGCTCTCCACTTGCTCAGAGTCCTGTTGCCACCAGCCCCCCGTCCAGGGCAGCAGGGACCTTTCCAGGTCCTGGGCTCCCCACCATCATCCATACTTGGCTGCCCCACAGCCCACTCTGTTCTCCAAAGGGTCCCTGCAGGGTGCCTGGGCTCTCCAGAAAGGTCAGATGGGGTGCACCCAGGGCCCATGCACATGGGGTCACCGAGCTACCTGGGTACCTCTCCCTGGAAGGAGAGCCCTAGGGACCGCTTAGCCCATCCCACTGCTCCTCGGGTTGGGGAGGGAGGCAGGACACCTATCCCCGCCTAGCACACAGGTTCCCGAATGTTGGCCCTGGCTGGGAAGGTGGTTCAGCCCAGACAGAGGAGTGTGCCCTGGGGCGCTGACAGGATGGGCACTGGCCAGCTGGACTGCACGGGTGCTAACTGGAGCCACTAGGCTGAGAATGTTGGGGTCAGGAGGCCGCCGTCCTGCCTGGTACCCCCGGGGGTGACATGGAGTTGGGACATGGGAAATACCTGGTGCCACTCAACAGCCCCAGATGCCAACTGGCCTGGGAGAAGCTGTCCCAACATTTCTTTGTTGGGGCATTGTCCTCATGGTTGATATATGGGGCTCGTTAGGGAACACTGTTCTGGTTGTGCCAGGGGCAGATCGAGGCCAACCACATGGGGGTGAGGTGTAGGCCTGTCTGGCTGGGCTGGGGCGCCCACTCACCACTGCCAGCCTGGCTGTAGGGGCAGTGTCTGACCATACAGGGCAGGGGGAACAACCCTGCTAACCTTGTTTGAGGGCACTTCCCGACGCTGGGGGACACTCTAGAAAGGACCCCCACTGTCCCTTCGGATTTCACAGGGGAGGGATATCCACACAGCATCCAGGCTCCAGGCTGTGTGTAATGGGGGCAGGGATCATCTGGACTGTGGAATCCCCCGTTGCCAGGAGCCCTCCCAGCAGACACCCCTCATCATCACAGGGTGATGCCCAGACCTCCAATGGCTTCATTCCTCACATCGTGTCCTTTCATGGGTACGTGTCTGCCGGGCTATGGACGGGGCCGCAGACACTCCCAAGCCTGAGATGGAGCACCCCAGTGGCCTGCATGCCCACACATTTGCCTACCAAACGCCTGCCCAAGGGAGGGAGGGCACGGAACCCACCCATGGCCAATGACTCAGCACGAATCCACTCTTCTGCTGCTGACCCCTGACCTCTGACTCGAAGTCAGGGCCCTCAGCTGGCCTTCAAGGACCCCATCCTCTCCACCCTGGCAGGAAGTGGGGTTCCTGAGTATCTGGAAGGAGGACCCCATGGAAGGATCCGGAGTTCCTACACAAAGTGGGGTGAGCCTGTGCCAAGTTCCGATGGGCCCAGGAGGGCGCGGAGGCTCTAGGCGGCGGAAAGGTGGGGTGCGGAGGACAGGGCTCACAGACCGGAAGTCGCTCAGTGATAGCTTGCGGGGTGGGCACCCTAGCCCCCAACGGGGTCAGTGCACCCTGCGAGCTCGCGGCTGCGGCGGCTGGGTGCCCCATCCACCCACCCCAGCCCTGGAACATGGGCGCTACGGGCAGCCCTCCCGTCACTCGCCCTGCTTGCCACGCGGGGATCCAGGCCGCACCCTGGCCACCCCAGTCCACGGTGGCCCGGGCGGGCGTCCCCAGGGAAGGGTCCAGGCCGTGCCCAGCACCCAGACTCCAGCTAGGCCGCGAGGGCAGCAGCGAGTCGGGACGGCCAGGCAGGCTCGACCCAGATCCCGGGCCGCTTCCCACTCGGCTCTTCTCGGGCTGCCGTCGTGCGAGGGCGCTCGCGTCCATATCCGCACAGCGGCGCCCCCTGTCCGAGCTGACCCGCCGCCCCGGCCCCGCGCACGCGGCCGCGCTCCACTCCCACCGCCTCTCTCTGGGTCGCGCGGCCCCGGCCCAGGTGCGGGCGCGAGGGTAGCCCAGGTGGGACCGCACCGAGGGGCGCCCGCCCCCGCCTCGCCCCGCCCGGGCCGGGGGAGGGGGGCCCTACCTGGCCAGGTGCGCGGGGTCTCGGCACAGGGGCAGCAGGAGCCGACCGCCGCCCAGCGGCCTCGCGGTCCGGTCGGTCCGGCAGCCACTCCCTGCCGCGGCCCGCCCGGCCTGATTCACGCGCCCGCCCCCGCCCCGCCCGTCGCTCCTGCCTCCTGCCTGCCCGGGCAGCACCTGGGGGCGGAGCGGCCCCACCCGCGGCGCGCCCGCATTCCTGCGCCCCGCGCCCGCCGCGGCCCCGCCGCCCGCCCCGGACCGCGCCCCCGGCCCGCGCCCCGACCCTCCGCCCCGACCCGCCCGTGCCCTGCGGCCACGTGCCCAGAAACCCCGGCCCAGCGCCGCCGGAGACCGTGAGGCCCCCACTTCAAAGGCCTCGACCCCCAGGAGCCCAACTGTTGACCCCAGGCTCAAAGTTCCTAGCCTGACCCCTGACCCTCGCCCCGGAAGTTGGGGTGACTCGGAAGTTCCGGCTCAGTCGCTAGGAAACGAGCCAGCCCGACGCAAGGGGCGGAGCTCTGACCTCCTTGCCGAGTTGGTGAAGGCAGGTGCGGCAGGTGAGGGCGCTGGGGCGGCGTCGAGCCCCGGGCGGGGCCGGGTCTGGGAGCCCCGAAAGCACAGGGGATCCATTCACCACACACCGGTCTCCCACCGCACCAGCGTCCCACACGTAGAGGGGATCCCGCCCAACAGAGGACCCCCAGGCCCCGACCCCCACCACACACACACACTGATGCCCACAAGTACCTGGGGTTCCCCATCTTTCTCCCTCATCCCTTCACATCGATGCCCACACTTGTAGGGGACTCTGCTGCAGTGACCCCCAATGCACATGCGGACCCCGAATGACCTGTTCCTCGTGTGCACCAACCCCGCAAGCACAGGAGACTCCTCAGGAAGACAGAACCCAACAAGCACACCCAGTCCTGTCCACTTCAGTCACCCACAAACACGCTGACGTCCGCACACGTAGGGAACCCCACCTGCATATGAGATCCCTCAGACACCGATCCCACAGACAAACAGGGATGCCATATTCACACTGACTCTGAGAGACCAGGGGACCTCCCTCACACATATAGCACCCCGGGTGTACACTCGGGGACCCCGCGAAAACCAAGCCCCAACACGGACAAGGGACCCAGTGTGCACACCAAGCCTCACATACCAGACGCCCCTGCATGAACACAGCAACCCCCACACACTACCCCGAGCTGCCCCTGGGTGCTCCAGTACCCCCAAATCCCCCTCAGGCCCTCACTTAGGGCCTCTCCCCCCACTTAGGCCCTGCCCTGCACTGGATTACCTGTCCAAACCACCACCCTTCACCCCTGCCACTCCCACCCCAAGGACTGGCCCTGCCTGAACGCTTTCTGATGGTATCAGTCACCTTTCTCTTTGTCCCTCTTGCCATGTGATCCTATTTTCTGTTTTCAGGGTCACTCCCAGTTTCATTTGTTCTTTCCCCAGACACTCAGTGACACCCCACTGGTACCAGTATGCTGGAAACATGGGTGGGGGGTCAGACCAGTGCCCAGGCAACTGTGCTGCAGCGGGTGAGGGGCATGGGGCACCAGGGAGGACCCCGACAGGCCAAAGCAGGCAGGAGGAGCCTCCCAGGGAAATGAACTTGGGGGTCAGCTGTGTGGACTAGGGAGAGGGGTATTACTCCAGGACCTGACAACACCATCTGCCAAGGCCGGGACCACATAGGGTCTGAGGGCGTGGAGGGGTGAGTGCCTTGGGTGGGCTGGGGAGCAGGCTCACGGGTGGGCTGGGTTCCCAGGGCAGTGGAGAGGCATGGAGGCTTCAGCAGAGAGGGCCGTGCTCATGCTTACGGTGAGAACAAAGACCGTCCCACTGGCAACCCAGCACCTTGGGGCAGTGAGAAGAGTGCTGGACTCCAGATCCTGGGCCTGGCAGGATGAGCTGAGCCTGGGGTGGAGGGGCAGGCAAGCCACAGCCGGGGGGATGGGATGTGGCCAAGTGCTCTTGCCAGGCATCCCGGCTCAAGCTTCTGGGCACACACCTGGGGCGGGCAGGCAGACAGGACACCAGCTGGGAAGCCTTGGGGGAGCCCATGTTCCTGCTGTTATCCACTCAGGCCCCCGTGGTGTGCCCTGTTCCCCACTGCCGCTGTCCCTGCCCTCTGCCACTCTGAGCACCCCCTCCCTGGTCCTTCCCTACCCACCCCCCAGGAGAATGCACAGTAAGAAGGGGGGACCCAAAGCTGCAGCTGGGAAGTGGCAGACGCTCCACCCTGGGCCCAAGCCGAGAGCCACTGCTGGTGAGTGCACCCTCTGACCTCCAGGGCACTGTCACCCAAACACTGACCTGTGAGACCTTCTGTGTAACCACTGAGAGACACCCCCTCTGAGGAGAGCCCTTCTTCCAAGAGTGGCTCTCAGGGGATCTCTGAGTTGGGATTAGGTGTGACTGACTGAGGGTTCATTCATTCATCTCAGGCCTTGAGTCTGAATCTTTTTTTTTTTTTTTTGAGACGGAGTCTCACTCTTGTCGCCCAGTCGAGTGCAATCCCGACTCAGTGCAACCTCCACCTCCTGGGTTCAAGTGATTCTTCTGCTTCGGCCTCCTGAGTAGCTGGGATTATGGATGTGTGCCACCACGCCCTGCTAATTTTTGTATTTTTGTTTTAGTAGAGAAGGGGTTTCGCCATGTTGGCCAGGCTGGTCTCGAATTCCTGACCTCAGGTGATCCGCCCACCTCAGCCTCCCAAAGTGCTGGGATTACAGGCTTCAGCCACCGTGCCTGGCCCAGCCTTAATCTTATACCCCTGGGGTTGGGGTGGGGGCCTGGGGGTAGCGCTCAGAGAAGCCCAGTTTTGGGGGATGGGAAAGGGGCAGGAGCCAGTGGGAGAGGCCTAGGTGGCCAAAAATGGGTTTTGAAACAGGAGGGCTTGAGTCCAAGTTGGGGATTCTCAGTCTAAATATGTGTTCTGCTCTGACTTTGCTGCATCTGGCCGTCCTGTGCTGCCCTCTGCCTGCCGCTTTGCTCCCAGTCACCTTCTCCGTAGTCACTTCCAGGTTGGATGGTGACAACTCACCTGGGCTGGGTTTTCCTGTGGGTCGGGAAGGGGACTTCCCCCAGATCCCCCCCGACCCCGCCTTCACTGTTGTCACTCCCTTGCCCCAACTCCCATTTATTCTCTGTGCTGGCTGTGAACACATTCCAGGCTGCAGATCTGGGGTCCTTCAGCACCCAGGCCTGCGCTGGGGTCTGTGATTACTAAGAGAGTACCCCAGACTGCTCCCCAGACTGCCCCTCTGCTTAGAGTGGGCCTGGCCTAACACCCCTGGATGCCAGAGAGCTCCCAGATTCACAGGAGCAGGTGGGATGATGGTGACCACTCCTCCACACCAGGCTGGGGTTAGATCCTAGTTCCCCAAAATAGCCCCAGCTGCGTCTGAGGCCAGCAGCCCTCCTGGAATGAGGATAATGGGCACAGGCGCCGCATGCTGCTTCCGCAGTCTCTAGCCCTGAGTACACTGCACTCCAATAAACGGGGCAGGGCAGGCGGACCAGCAGGCCGGCCAGGAAACTGGGTTTCGTGGGTGGGGGCTGTGCTCTTCAGTTCTGCTACCTACTGACTGCACCCCCAGGCCTTCGCCCTGCACTGCAGCCCATACACTGCTCTGGACAGCTCTGGCCCAGCATACCTGGGTCTGCTGCAGGGACACCTCTGTCCCTGAACAAGTATCTGCCCTCAGTGCCCATTTCCACCAAGCGTTGGGCCAGCCTGGGCAGGCTTGCTGTCCCTTGGTCTTGCAGTGCCCTGTGTGGCGGGCACGGGCTTCACTTGGCAGATGTGAAAATGGGCCCACAGATGCCCTGCATCCAGCCTGGCTTCCTGGCCCTCCACAGGCATCCCTAGGTTGCTGGAGTGGCCACCGCACCAACACAAGGGTCCTGGGTCCCCTCCCCGCCACCCCATCCAGGCCTTACCTGGCCTTGGGTCTGCAGTGCTTCGAGGCCCTCACTCCGGAGCTGCTCCAGGGCCATGGCCAGCTGCAGCCCCTCCACGTGCACCCAGGCCTGCTCCTCCTGCAGCTGCTGCAGCCACAGCTGCTCCTCCTGTAGCTGCTGCAGCCACAGCTGCTCCTCCCGCCACAGCTGCATCTGCAGCTGGACCTGCCTCCACCGGTCCTCCAGCAGCAGCTGCTCCTGGGCCAGGCAAAGCTGGACCTCATGGAGCCTCAGCAGTTCAGGGCCCAGGGCCGGCATGGGGCCCCCTGCTCCACAGCCTTCCATGTGCCCAGTGAGAACCAGCACCAGCTCAGACCCTGGAGCAGCAGCCGGCACCGGCCTCGAGGCTGCCTGTGGCTGCTCTGGCCTGGCCACCCTGGGGTGTCCCTGAGGTGCTGGCTCGATGCTGGTCACGTGCCCTGTAGGGGCCACCCCCGCATCACCCTGAGGGCCCCCTGGGGTGAGGGGCGGGGGCTCGACCTCAGGGCCCTGCTGCCCAGCTGCCGGCTGGGCCCTGCCTGCCCTCCTGGCCCGGTGTTTGCGAACTCGACCTCGTTTCCCAGACATGGCCCTGGATCCAGCGTCTCCTTCACCAGGTGTCTGCTCCCCAGGGGCCCTGGCTCATCGACTGACCGGCCTCAGGCCAGCTCAGAGGGCGTCCCTGGAGGCCACAGTGGCTGTGTGCTCCCACGCCAGGCTCGGCCCCCTGTTCCAGGTCCTGCCCCTTGGCTGGTGCCCGCAGCACCGCAGCTCGGGACTCTGGCTCTGCCTGTGGGCCTCACTGACCCCACTCGGTGGGGCTGGGCCACACCAGGGAGTTTATAGGGACTCCGCGGCGTGGTGGCTCGCCTGGGCTGAGGCTGACTAACGCGCTGACACGGCGGCACGGGGTTTTACAGGCCGCAGGCCCTGCTGGCGAGACTGGGAGGGAGGCTGAGAAGCTGGAGGAGGCAGCGCCGCAGCCAGAGCGCCGGCTGTGCACAGCAACGGGCGTGCCTGGTCCTGCCCTGGGCGGCACCAATGCCCCCCGCCCCCGCCTCACCCCCAGTCCCACAGCTGGTCGAGGGAACTGCATCCTGGCTGCACTGACCCTCAGGGCCCAGACCCTCCCTGGCCACAGACAACCTGAGCCCAGCTGACCATGGGAACCCCCAGCCTGCGCACTCCGGAGGGCTCCAGAGCAGCTAGCACGCTCCCAGGAGCACCGCTGGGGTTTGGGCTTGCCCGTGGTGTTTGGTGGAGACAAAGGGCCCAGGGACACAGTGGGAGCGAGGGCAGGGTTTGGGCCACTGCACTGTGGCTGACGGGAGAGACTGGGCCCTCAAAGGCCCGCATGGCACTTTGTGAACGGATGTGGGGCCCAAAGAAAAGTCCTGGCGGTCATGGAGGTGGGGCTGGGACTCTTGGTGCCATCCTGCCTGGGGGCTGGCTGTCCTGCACACTGCAACAAGGGCCTGACTGGACCAGAGCTGCCTTTGGGTCTTGGGGCCGGAGGTGGGGGTACAGGGCTAGCCCCAAACACCAGCGTCTTCTGGGCTTCCTGTTGGGAGGGTGGGCTCCAGGTGGCCTCCTCCCTAGCGTTTCCTCAGCCCGGGGCCGCTGACTCACACCCACGCCCAGGGCCCCATCCCAGCCGGTTCAGTCACACTGGCCCGACTGGTTTGCCTGGCCCAACCCTGCCTGGAGCAGTGCTCCCACTCCTCTTCAGTCCTAGCCCCAGAAGCTCAGGAGCAGAGGGACAGCCACCTGCCAGGGGAGTGCCGAATTGGACACACAGAGATGGGAAGGGCCTGGGGGAGGGACGTGGCACAAGGTGGTGGACAATGTAAGGGGTGGGGCAGGGCCAGCAGGCAGCACTGCCAGCCCACAGGGTCCTTTTAGCAGAGATGCAACCTGCCTATTCTTGGCCCACAAGAGCCTGGGTGCGTTCCTGCTGGCTGGCTCTCGCCTGTGCCTCCCTGAGGCCCGCTGTGCAGTGGAGTATGTGCTGCTGGAGGAGCCCGTGCTCCTTGAGGTTGTCCGTGTGCCTCCCTCGGGAGGAGGCCCGGGTGGGGTGCTCCCTATCTGCCAGGATGCACGGCCCTTTTGGTGCCCCATAAGTGTCTCTTGAGACTGATGGGTATGGGGGCCTCTCACCCCAAGCTCACTGACGGTCCTTTTCCCCTAGGGAAGCCCGGTGAGAACCGCCCGCTGCAGAGGAAAGCGGGCCGGCAGGCAAGGGAGCCGGCGCCGGCTGAGAGCCCACAGGCCCCTCCAGGTGAGAGCCCGCGCGTCCCGCGCCCGCTGGGGTTGAGCGGGTGGGCTGTTGGCAGGGGGCTGCCCTGGGCCGGGACACGCTCGGTGTGGGCGCGCGCTTGCATGTCATATACACGTGTGCTTGTGCGCGTGTGCAGGTGCGTGCACGGGTGTGTATGCGCGTGTACCCTCACCTGTGAGTGCTCGGCGCAGACCCGCGACACGCCCAAGCCCCTCCCGCCGCGCCCGGCTCTCGCCCGCCGCCCGGGTGCGTAGCCTCTCGGGAAGACCCAGCCTTGCGCCACTCGCCCTCGCGGGGGTCGGGGCCGCCTCCATCCCGGGTCCGCCTTCATCGCGGGTCCACCGCATCGTGCCCGCCCAGCGCGCGCCGCCCTCCGGTGGCAGGAAACGGGACACCGTGCCGTCGCCTCGGGCCAGACCGCCTTCTTAGGCTCCGCAGCTCCCACCCTGCGCTGCTCGCGACCGGGTCGGCCGCTCAAACCTTGTGCCGGGCCCGGAACCGCCCTGAGGCTCAGCAGCGCCTCCCAACGCGAACTCGTCGGTTTCCACGCGCCCGCCGCCTTCTTCACTGCTCATTCTGTCCTCGCGGCTGCCCGCCCTCCTGCTTCTGCGCTGGTGCCGCGGGCCTACTTCACCCACGGTTCCGCCTGCTCTTCCCTGGGCTCCTCTCCACGGAGCCCATAGGGCCTCGCGGCCCACATCAGGTCTGACCCTGACGCCCCGGCTGGGCATGGGCCATGCTGGCTGCAGCGTCCAGATAGATGCAGGCCTGGCACCAACAGCCAGCTGTACCCCCCAGCTCAGGCCCGGCACCGCCCATCGCCTGATTGCCTGTGTACCCCCTCACACCGCGCCCCAGGTGCCAGGATAAGGAGCTCAACCCTGTCCTGAGGACGGAAGTAGTGGCAGTTGTTTGATAAGAGCCACAGGTGCGCGGAAGCACCGCCGCGGAAGGACCCGTGGGATGTAAGCGGTGGAGCCTGTCCAGTAGCTGGGGATTTGGCCTTGGCAAGAGGCGGCTGTGAGAGGAAGCAGGGAACACAGGCAAGGTCAGACCTTAGGAAAATCTGGGGAGGATGTCCCTTCTGTCACTGAAGGCCAGCACTGGGGCTCTGCCCGGGATCATCTCCAGTCGTTCCTGTGTCTTGGTGTCATTTTCTCCAGGGGCAGGCTCCTGGTGGGAAACCAAGAGGCTGCTCTTCTGCTCTCGGTGTCAGGGAAAGGCAGGGACGCCCTCATTTTGCTTTCTGTAGTTTGAGGTGGACTCCTAGCCTTCCTCCAGTACAGCCCTGCCTCACTCGCTCTGCTCTGCGGGGTGTGGGGCAGACAGGACCAGGGAGCTTCATCTGGTCGAGGGAAACTCAGACTGGAGGCCACAGGGCCAGGAGCTGCATCCTGGCTGCACTGAGCCTCAGGGCTTCCCATCAGGAGCCTGCACCTGGAGAAAGTGACACCAAGACACAGGGAGCTCCATGACCCCTGCCATGGTGCCTCTTTTTGCTACAAAGTGGGTTTCCGGCTCAGAAGCAGGGCTGCTGGGGGTGCTGGGACTGCATAGGTGGGGTTGGCAAGGGGGATTCTCCACATCTGCTAGGAAGTCTATTTCAGCCAGAACAGGCTGTGTCCCCTTCAGAGCAGCAGGTGTCAAGTGAGACTGCCCTGCCTCCAGACGGTAGGCTCAGGGCTGGGCACTTAGTGTTGAGGATGTGCGAGGCTCCAGCCCACAGCCGTGGCCACCCAGCTCACGTGCCTTCGGAGGAGTCCATGCTGCTGACTCAGCGCTTTCTGTGCTTCGGGGACACCTGGTCGCCATCACATGGACACGCTATTTTTGCACTTGGAGGCTATTCCAGGAAGTCCATCCAGACAGAGCACGCCGTCCCCAGCCTCCTCCTCTCGGCCTGCAGCCCTGCTCTCCCCACATGTCTGATGATCTGTAAAGAGGGCTTGTTCTGCGTGGGTGGGACTTGCTCTAGATCAGTCTTGGAAAAGGAGCTCATGCTGTTGGTGTAGCCACCATTCCTGCCCCCATGCCACTCTGCCCCAGGGCCTGCTGGCTGCTGTCCATGGTGTGGTCATGATGTCCACCTGCCTGTCTGTGCCCCGCCGTGGCCGACTCTCTCTAGGGGCGTCCCTGCAGGATGCAGAGCCTCCCCCTGAGCTTGGCTTTCCCTGCTCCTCACAGAGCCATCCCCCAGCCTTTTCCAACTCTCCGCATCACCACTGTCTGGGGCCCTGGAGAGCCAGCCCCAGCCCTCACTGGTGTTCGGAGTTAGTGATACACAGGAAGTGGGTGATCAGGTGCCCCCGGGGGGCTGTCCCTCGCTGCTGCCCCCCAGGACCTCCCTGCATGGGACTGCAGAGTGCGGGGGAGGTGAGGCTGGAGTTGATGCCAGCGTGTGGGAGCCTTTCCCAGCCTTTCCTCTGTATTGGTGCCCTCCCCAGGCGGCATCTGTGCTGCAAAAGGGGGCAAATGCGATGGGCCCGGGGACTCACCTGTGTTGTCTGGGCTGGGCCCGCAAACACCGTTTCCACCACGCAGTAGTTGGCTGCTGGGCTGCCCAAGGGCATGACTGTGGAGCAGGGAAACCCAGCCTGGGAAGGCAGCATTCCAGGAGCTGCTTTCCAAAAGAAGAATAGCCTCCACTAGGAAGGTGTGGCTGGGCCCCAGAGCCCCAGAAACCTGTGGGAGGCTCCACACCCACCCTACCTCCTGCACACCGGATCCTCGGGACAGACAGTGTGGTCCAAGCAGCCCGGCAACTTTCACCGTAGCCAGCAGCCCTGGGCCACACTGGGGACGGCGAGCCTCTGGGTCTCTCAGTCAGCGGGTGGGGCAGTGACCCCAAACATGGCCTGTGCTGCTGCCACGGTGCTAAGGGGCCTGCCGAGCATGGGGTCTTTCTTGCTGGATGGAGGCACAGGTGCCAGAATCTGTCTTTTGCCCTGTGGTGTCCTGGCACAGCCTAGATCTATGGACCCCTTCACCAGGTGCTTTATCCCCCACCCCCCAGAACTCCTGGGACCATTGAGATGCCCAGGAGATGGGGGGTTCCTGTGCCTGTGTCCCCTTGCCGCTATAGCAGCCGCCACATCTACCAGCTCTGCAGGGTGGCCACCAGGCACGGCCTTGGCAGGCTGACGTCGAGGAAAGCCAGCCGTGCTGCAGGTTTCCTTCCCTCTGGCTCTCCACTTCTGCCTCCCTCTTCCACTGTTTTTGGTTTGGGTTTTTTAATGTTTTGTTTTGTTTTTTTGAGACGGGGTCAGCTGTCTTGCCCAGGCTGGAGTTCAGGGACTATTCCCAGGCGTAACCCTAGCTCACTGCAGCCTCCACCTCTTGGGCTCAAGTGATCCTCCCGCCTCAGCCTGAGTAGCTGGGACTACAGGTGTGTGCTCCCATGTCTGGCAAGCCTCTTTCAGTGTCACTATAGGTTTTTCTCCATCTTTTTTCATCTTTGGACTTGGGCTGTTTGACTTGAGTCTTCCAGTCTGGATTTTGCTGTTAAGATGGAAAACCTTGAGACTGCGTCTTTGTTTAGCATTTAGACATACAGCCCCTCTTCATTTGCTCAGTGGAATTACGATTGCACTTGGAAATGCATCGTCTTGGGTGTGTTCTTTAAGCTGAACTTTTGTAGATCTGGCAGGACGTTTAACACCAGGCCGTGAAGCCTGCTTCAGAAGTGACTGAAACATCTGCTTTATAGTGTATATTTTAAAAAATCATTTTGTCATATGAATAATTACACTGCCATTTACAGATAAATGAGATCAGAAACATTAGTTTCATATGTTGTAGTTTTTAGTTTCTGAATACCCATTGGATTCTTTTTCTTTTTTTTTGAGATGGAGTTTCCCTCTGTTGCCAGGCTGGAGTGCACTGGGGTTGGCTTACTGTAGCCTCCGCCTCCCAGGTTCAGGCAATTCTGCCTCAGCCTCCTGAGTAGCTGGGACTCACAGGCTTTGCCACCACACCCGGTTAATTCTGCATTTTAGAGACAGGTTTCTTTTTTTTTTGAGACAGAGTCTTCGTCGCCCAGGTTGAGTGCAGTGGCGTGATCTTGGCTCACTGCAAGCCTCCCCGGTTCATGCCATTCTCCTGCCTCAGCCTCCCGAGTAGCTGGGACTACAGGCTTCCCACCTCAGCCTCGCTAGTTTTTGTATTTTTTAGTAGAGACGGGTTTCACCGTCAGCCAGGATGGTCTCGACCTCCTGACTGCGGATCCTACCGCCTCACCCAAAGTGCTGGGATTACAGGCTTGCTTGCCCACCAGGGTTTCACTGTGTTGGCCAGGATGGTCTCGATTCTTTTTTTTTTTTTTTTTTGAGACGGAGTCTCAGCTTCTGTCACCCAGGCTGGGAGTGCAGTGGCCGGATCTCTGTGCCGCCTGCAAGCTCCGGCCTCCCGGTTTACCATTCTCCTGCCTCAGCCTCCCGAGTAGCTGGGACTACAGGCTCACCACCCGGCTAAGTTTTTGTATTTTTAGTAGAGACGGGGTTTCACTGTGTTAGCCAGGATGGTCTTGATCTCCTGACCTCGTGATCCGCCCGTCTCGGCCTCCCAAAGTGCTGGGATTACAGGCTTGAGCCACCGCACCCGGCCTCGATCTCTTAACCTTGTGATCCGCCCGCCTCGGCCTCCCAAAGTGCTGGGATTATAGGCGTGAGCCACTGCTCCCGGCCGCTGGATTTGCTTTTAATAAATTTTAGTTCCTTTTTGAAAATTATCCATATTTGTGTCCATTTCATTCATATTTTCCTTAATATACTTACAATACCTATTTAAAGCTCTTTTCTTCTAAATTTAACATCTGGGCCAGCCATTCATCTGCTTCCATTAGCCAGCTTTTCTCTCTCTCTTTTTTTTTCTTTCTTTTCTTTGTTTTTTTGAGACAGCATCTTGCTATGTTGCCCAGGCTGGTCTCGAAATCCTAGGCCCGAGCCATCCTCCTGCCTTGGCCTCCAAAGTAGCTGGGATTGCAGGCTTGAACCATCAGGTCTGGCTCCTCTTCCAATTTTACAGACCCTCGTGATTGCATAGGATCTCCCCGGGTAATCTGGGATGATCTTCCTGGCCTAAGGTCAGCCGATGAGCAACCTTAATTCATCTGCAATCTCCATTCCCTTTTTGCTGCATCACCTCAAGTATTCACAAGTTCCAGGGGGCAGGAGGCGGACATCTTTGGGAGACATTATTCCGCCCACCAGAAAGCCCAGGAGCAGCCACAGCCCTGAGACAGGGCAGGGAAGGAGTGCTGCTGTCTGCTGGTGAAGATGAACTGCTTCTGACCCTCCCAAGTGAGGATATGGAGAAGAAAGACTTTGCCAAGATGCTAGTCACACACCAGCTGCAGAGGCTACGTTGATCTGCTGTGGCAAAAAGACCACTCGCGGCATGGCAGCTCTCACAGGCCCTGCTGCGTCTTCAGGTTTGCTGCAGTCTGTCACCCACGGTCGTTACTAATTTGTTTTCACAAAGGCCGGGCAGGTGAACCTAATGGAGATAGGAACCACCACACCTGCTTCCCTGGTCTCCGATGTTGGTGTTAACCTCTGCAGTTCCTCAAGCAAAGCACTTCTTCTGTCAGGCTCACTGTCTTGCTGGAGGGAAGAAGTTCCACAGGCTCTCACTTGGTTCTTCCTACCGTAACGACCCTTACCCCTCTGGCCAAGGAGCCAATGTGAGCGTTCAGCTGGCAGCTAAGAATGTGTATCCCAATAAACAGGGCAGATCTGCAGACCCACTGGACCCATTAGGGATGGACTTGGGCTACAGTGCCTTCCAGGACTTCCATAAACAGAGGGGCGTGGTGATCCTGTCAAAGTCCTGGCGCCAATGTCAGTGTCCGGCTACACACCATGTTCCCGTCCTCGAAAAGCCTCTCTGTGCCCCTCTATGTCGGTGACACTTAACCCTGGCAAATGGCCACAGACTCCTTCGGGGACAGAGTAGGAGCGTAACTGGTGGGAGTGGTTGGCATGCTTTGTGCTGGGAGAGCTTCCAGCCTCCTCTTCACTTTGGCAGTTGTGAGTCTGAATTTCACTTACATCTGGAGACTGGGAGAGACTGTGGCAGCTGCTGTCTGGCTGGCAGAGCCTGATGTGTCTCTGATCATACTCACTGGGTCAGCAACACCCTACTGACCTCTTCTTATCCAGAATCCCACATCCCAGTTGATATTAGGGCAACCAGTTCCCTGGCTGTTTTCCCCAGTATCAACCCAAGCTTACAGAAGACAGTCACCATAGAGCTCCTGAAAGATGCCAGGAGTTCACTCATTCATGCATTTCTTTTTTTTTTTTTCTTTTTGAGGTGGAGTCTCGCTCTGTCGCCCAGGCTGGAGTGCAGTGGGGTGATCTCGATTCATTGCAACCTCCGCCTCCCGGGTTCAAGCGATTCTCTTGCCTCAGCCTCCTGAGTAGCTGGGACTACAGGTATGTGCCACCATGCCTGGCTAAATTTTTAATTTTTTGAAGAGATGGGTTCTCACTATGTTGTCCAGGCTGCTCTTGAACTCCTAGGCTCAGGTGATCCTCCCACCTTGGTTTCCCAAAGTGTTGAGATTACAGGTGTGAGCCACTATGCCCAGTCTTTGGAGATTTTTTTTTTTTTTTTTTTTTTTTGAGACGGAGTCTCGCTGTGCTCCCAGGCTGGAGTGCAGTGGCCTGATCTCGGCTCACTGCAAGCTCCGCCTCCCGGGTTCACGCCATTCTCCCGCCTCAGCCTCCCAAGTAGCTGAGACTACAGGCGCCCGCCACCACGCCCGGCTAGTTTTTTGTATTTTCAGTAGAGACGGGGTTTCACCATGTTAGCCAGGATGGTCTCGATCTCCTGACCTCGTGATCCACCCGCCTCGGCCTCCCAAAGTGCTGGGATTACAGGCTTGAGCCACCGCGCCCGGCCCTTTGGAGATTTTTGATTACTGATTTAATCTCCTTGCTAGTTATATGTCTATTCAGATTTTCTATTTCTTCATGATTTAGTCTTGTTAAGTTTTGTGTTTCTAGGAATTTGTCCACTTCATCTAGGTCACTCAATTTGTTGGCATATAATTGTTCAGAGTACTCTCTTATGATATTTTTTATTTCTTTATTTTTTTAATATTATTTATTTATTTATTTTTGAGATGGAGTCTCACTCTTTCACCCAGGCTGGAGTGCAGTGGCGCGATCTTGGCTCACTGCAAGCTCCACCTCCCGGGTTCACGCCATTCTCCTGCCTCAGCCTCCCGAGTAGCTGGGACTACAGGCGCCCGCCACCACGCCTGGCTAATTTTTTGTATTTTTAGTAGAGACGGGATTTCACCATGTTAGCCAGGATGGTCTCGATCTCCTGACCTGGTGATCCACCCGCCTTGGCCTCCCAAAGTGCTGGGATTACAGGCGTGAGCCACCGCGCCCAGCCAATATTTTTTTATTTCTATAGAATCAGTAGTAATGTTCCCACTTTTGTTTCTGGTCTTGGTAATTTTAGCCTTCTCTCTCTTTTTTTTCTTAGTCCATCTAGCTAAAAGTTTGTCAATTTTGTTGATCCTTCCAAAAAATCAACTTTTAGTTTCATTTATTTTCTCTACGTTTTTCTATTCTCTGTTTTGTCTGTCTCTGCCCTAATCTTTATTATTCCTTCTTCTGCTAGCTTTGGCTGTAGTTTGGTCTTCTTTCTGTGTTTCCTTAAGTTGTAAAGTTAGGTAGGTTATTGATTTGAGATCTTATTTATTAATTTGAGCATTTATAGCTGTAAATTTCCCCCTTAGCGCTGCTTTTGCTGTATCTCGTAAGTTTGGTATGTTGTGTTTTTGCTTCCATTTGTTTCTAAGTATTTCCTAATTTTCTTTGTGATTTCTTTTTTGATCGATTGACTGTTTAAGAGTGTATTGTTGGCCAGGTGCGGTGGCTCACGCCTGTAATCCCAGCACTTTGGGAGGCCGAGATGGGCGGATCACGAGGTCGGGAGATCGAGACCACCCTGGCTAACACGGTGAAACCCTGTCTCTACTAAAAATACAAAACTTAGCCAGGCAAGGTGGTGGGCGCCTGTAGTCCTGGCTACTGGGGAGGCTGAGGCAGGAGAACGGCGTGAATGCGGGAGGCGGAGCTTGCAGTGAGTGGAGATCGTGCCAGTGCACTCCAGCCGGTACGCCAGAGTGAGACTCCGTCTCAGAAAAAAAAAAAAAAGAGTGTATTTTTTTTAAAAAAATAGTATATTGTTTAATTCCACCATTTTGTGAATTTTCCACTTTTACTTCTGTTATTGATTTCTAACCTTATCCCACTGTGGTCAGAGAAGATACTTTGTACAGTGTGATTTTAAAAAATCTATTGAGAATTAATCTGTGGCCTAACATATGGTCTACCCTTGAAAATATCCCATACACACTTGAGAAGAATGTATATGCTATTATTGGGTAGAGTGTTACTGTATGTCTGTTAGATCTAGTTGGTTGATTGTGTTAAGTCCTTTTCTTTTCTTCTCCTTTCGTTTATTTTCTTAGGCAGGGTTTTACTCCTGTCACCCAGGCTGGAGTGCAACGGCACAATCTCAGCTCACTGCAACCTCTGCCTCCCGGGCTCAAGGGATTCTCTTGTCTCAGCCTCCCAAGTAGCTGGGATTACAGGCATACACCACTGCACCTGGCTAATTTTTGTATTTTTGTAGAGACAGGGTTTTACCGTGTTGCCCAAGGTGGTCTTGAATTCCTAAGCTCAAGTGATCTACTCGACTTGGCTTCCCAAAGTTCTGGGATTACAGGTGTGAGCCACCATGCCCAGCAAGTCCTTTATTTCTTTACTTATCTTCTTATCTTCTGCCTGGCTATTCTGTCCATATGAGGGGGGGTTATTGTCTCCAACTATTATTGTGAAACTGTCTATGTCTCCCTTCAGTCCATTGTGTTGGCTTTTGCTTCTTATATACAAATATAAATATATATGCGTGTGTGTGTGTGTGTGTGTGTGTATATATATATATATACATATACTTTTTTTTTTTTTTTTGAGAGGGGGTCTCACTCTGTTGCCCAGGCTGGAGTGCAGTGGCATGATCTCGACTCACTGCAACCTCCGCCTCCTGGTACCTGGGATTATAGGCATCCGCCACCATGCCTGGCTAATTTTTGTATTTTCTGTGGAGATGGGGTTTCGCCATGCTGGCCAGGGTGGTCTCAAACTCCTGACCTCAGGTGATCTGTCTGCCTGAGCCTCTCAAAATGCTGGGATTACAGGTGCAAGCTACCATGCCTGGCCTGCTTCATATATTTTGATGATCAGACATTAGGTACATACATATTTATAATTATGACATATTCTTGCTATATTGAACTTTTTTTTGATACATAATGTCCTTCTTTGTCTCTTGTGAACTTTTAAAAAAAAATTATTTTTATTATTTATTTTTTTATTTTTTTGGAGGTGGAGTTTCGCTCTTGTTGCCCAGGCTGGAGTGCAATGGCACGTTCTTGGCTTACCGCAACCTCCGCCTCCTGGGTTCAAGTGATTCTCCTGCCTCAGCCTCCCAACTAGCTGGGATTACAGGCGCCGGCACCACACTCAGCTAATTTTGTATTTTTAGTAGAGTCAGGGTTTCTGCATGTTGGTCAGGCTGGTCTCGAACCCCTGACTTCAGGTGATCCGCCCTCCTCAGCCTCCCAAAGTGCTGGGATTACAGGTGTGAGTCACTGTGCCTGACCTTCCTTGTGAACTTTTTTTTTTTTTTTTTTTTTTTTGAGACAGAGTCTCGCTCTGTCGCCCAGGCTGGAGTGCAGTGGCCGGATCTCAGCTCACTGCAAGCTCCGTCTCCCGGGTTCACGCCATTCTCCTGCCTCAGCCTCCCGAGTAGCTGGGACTACAGGCGCCCGCCACCTCGCCCGGCTAGTTTTTTTGTATTTTTAGTAGAGACGGGGTTTCACCATCTTAGCCAGGATGGTCTCGATCTCCTGACCTTGTGATCCGCCCGTCTCGGCCTCCCAAAGTGCTGGGATTACAGGCTTGAGCCACCGCGCCCGGCCGTTTTTTGTATTTTTTTTAGTAGAGACGGGATTTCACCGTGTTAGCCAGGATGATCTCGATCTCCTGACCTCGTGATCCACCCGTCTCGGCCTCCCAAAGTGCTGGGATTACAGGCTTGAGCCACCACGCCCAGCCAACTTTTTTGATTTAAAAATCTGTGTTGTCTGATGCTAGTACAGTCATTCCTGCTCTCTTTTGGTTTCTATTTGCATGGAGTGTCTTTTTCTATGTTTTCATTTTCAATGTTTGTGTTTTTTAATCTAAAGTGAATCTTTTGTAGACAGCATATACTTGGATCAGGGGTTTTTATCCATCCTGCCAATCTGTCTTTTGATTGGAGAGTTTAATCCATTTACATTTAAAGTAATTAGTGATAAGGAGAGGCTGGACACAGTGGTTCATGCCTGTAATCCCAGTGCTTTGGGAGGCTGAGATGAGAGGATTGCTTGAGACCTGGAGTTGGAGACCAGCCTGGGCCACATTCTACAGAAAATTAGCCAGGCATGGTGGCATGTGCCTGTAGTGCTAGCTACGTGGAAGGCTGAGATGGGAGGATCACTTGAACCCAGGAGTTTGAGGTTACAGTGAGCTATGATTGCACCACTGTACTCCAGCCTTGGTGACAGAGCAAGACCCCATCTCTAAAAAAAAATAATAATAATAAAATAAAGTAAATAATTACTGACAAGAAATGACCTACTTCTGTTATTTTGCTGTTTGTTTTCTATATGCCATATAACTTTTTTGTCCCTCATTTCCTGAATTACTGTCTTCTTTTGTGTTTAGTTTATTTTTTTGTAGTGAAATGTTTGAATTTCTCCCTCAATTCCTTTGGTATATATTCTATAGGTTTTCTTTGTGGTTACTATGGGGTTTACATTTAACACCCTAAAGTTCTAACCCTTCAATTTGAATTTATGCCAGCTTAACTTCAACGACATTGAAAACTCTGTTCCTTTACACCTTTGTCTCCACTCCTTTCAGTTGCTGATGTCACAAAATTACATCTTTATACCTTGTGTACCCCAAAACATAAATAATTCTTATAAATGCACTGATCTCTGAAATTAGGAAAAAAAGTGGAATTACAAACCAAAATTATAGTAATAATAGCTTTTAAACTAATAATTTAAAAATGTGGACTGGGTGTGGTGGCTCAGGCCTGTAATCCCAGCACTTTGGGAGGCTGAGATGGGTGGATTACCTGAGGTCAGAAGTTCAAGACCAACCTGACCAACATGGTGAAACTCCGTCTCTACTAAAAATATAAAAATTAGTCGGTTGTGGTGGCAGGTGCCTGTAATCCCAGCTACTTGGGAGGCTGAGGCAGGAGAATCACTTGAACCTGGGAGGCAGAGGTTGCAGTGAACCAAGATCACACCATTGCACTCCAGCCTGTACAACAGAGTGAGACTGCATCTCAAAAAAACAAAAGTGGCTGGGCACGGTGGCTCACGCCTGTAATCCCAGCACTTTGGGAGGCCGAGTTGGGTGGATCATGAGGTCAGGAGATCGAGAGCATTCTGGCTAACATGGTGAAATCCTGTCTCTATGAAAAAATACAAAAAATTAGCCAGGTGTGGTGGCAGGCACCTGTAGTCCCAACTACTTGGGAGACTGAGGCAGGAGAATGGCATGAACCTGGGAGGCGGAGCTTGCAGTGAGCCAAGATTGAGCCACTGCACTCCAGCTTGGGCAACAGAGCAAGACTCCGTCTCAAAAAAAAAAAAGTGTGTGTGTGTGTATATATAAGATTTAATATATATATAGTATAATATATAATAATATATTTTATATATAATATATAATATATATATAAAATCCTATAGAAAACAAAACATAGACTTAGAAATTAATCCATTTTTTTTTTTTGAGACGGAGTCTCACTCTGTCCCCCAGGCTGGAGTGCAGTGGCGTGATCTTGGCTCACTGCAAGCTCTGCCTCTCAGGTTCACACCATTCTCCTGCCTCAGCCTCCTGAGTAGCTGGGACTACAGGTGCCTGCCACTATGCCTGGCTAATTCTTTTTGTATTTTTAGTAGAGATGGGATTTCACCGTGGTCTCAATCTCCCGACCTTGTGATCCACCTGCCTTGGCCTCCCAAAGTGCTGGGATTACAGGCGTGAGCCACCGTGCCCGGCCCACATGTTTACCTTTATTGAGATCTTTATTTCTTCTTAACAGCTTTGAGTTACCATCTAGTGTCCTTTCATTTCAACCTACAGGACTTCCTTGAGCATTTCTTGCAGGGCAGGTCTAGTAGTAACAAACTCCCTCAGCTTTTGTTTATCTGGGAATGTCTTATTGTCTTCCTCACATGTGAAGGATAGTTTTGCCAGATATAGGATTCTTTGTTGCCAGTTGTTTTTTTTTTTCTTTTAACACTTTATTTATTTTTATTATTTTTTTTTTATTTTTGAGAGGGTACCTTGCTCTGTTGCCCAGGCTGGAGTGCAGTGGCACAATCTTGGCTCACCACAACCCCTGCCTCCCAGGTTCAAGCGATTCTCCTGGCTCAGCCTCCTGAGTAGCTTGGATTATAGGCGCCTGCCACCAGGCCCAGCTAATTTTTGTATTTTTATAGAGACATGGTTTCAGCATGTTGGCCAGGCTGATCTCAAACTCCTGACCTCAGGTGATCTGCCCACCTTGGCCTCCCAAAGTGCTGGGATTACAGGCATGAGCCACTTCTTTTAGCACTTTAAATATATTTGCCCTCTGCCTTCTGGCCTCCAAGTTTCTGATGAAAAATCTGCTTGTCATTTTATTGAGGATCCCTTGTATGTGACAAGTTGCTTCCCTCTTGCTGCTTTCAGGATTATCTCTAACTTTGTGTTTCAAACGTTTGACTATAATGTGTCTCAGTGTGGGTCTCTTTGAGTTCATTTTACTTGGAGTTACTTGAGCTGCTTGGATGTTTATATGCATGTCTTCATCAAATTTGGGAAGTAGTCCGCCATTATTTCTTCAAACATAGTCATATGCTGCATAATGACATTTTGGTCATCAATGGACTGCGTATATGATGGTGGCCCTCAAAGATGATAATACTGTATTTTTATTGTACTTTTTATGTTTATATGTACTTAGATACAAAAATACTTACCATTGTGTTATAATTGCCTAAGTATTAAATACAGTAACATGCTGTACACATTTGTAGCCTCGGAGCAATAAGTTATATACCCTATGGTTTAGGTATACAGTAGCTATACCTTGTAGGCTTGTATAAGTACTCTCTATGATGTTCACACAATGATGAAATCACATTAGGATGTATTTCTCAGAACACATTTTTGTTGTTAAGTGATGCATGACTGTATTCTCTCTGCCTCTTTCTCTTTCTTCTCTTTCTGAGGTACCCAAAATGTATGTGTTGGCCCATTTGATGGTGTCCCACAGGTCCCTTAGTCTCTGTTCATTTTTTTTTTCTTTTGAGACAAGGTCTCACTCTGTCACCCAGGCTGGAGTGCAGTGGCACAGTCACAGCTCACTGCAACTTCGACCTCCTTGGCTCAAGCAGTCCTCCCTCCTCAGCCTCCTGAGTAGCTTGGACTACAGGTGTGTACCACCATGCCTGGCTAATTTTTGTTTTTGTTTTTATTTCTCATAGAGACAGGGTTTTGCTAAACATGTTGCCCAGGCTGGTCTTGAACTCCTGGGATTAAGTGACGCACCTGCCTCAGCCTCCCAAGGTTCTGGGATTACAGGTGAGAGCCACTGTGCCTGGCCTTTTTGTTAATATTTCCACTTCATTCATACGTTTTTCTTGACTTCTTCCATGTCTTCCTTTAGTGCTTGAGTTCTTTAAGATAATTGTTTTAATTCTTTGTCTAGTAGCCATGCTATTAAGGTTATTTTTAGGGAAAATTTCTTTTCTTTTTTTTTAGATGGAGTCTCGGTCTGTCTCCCAGGCTGGAGTGCAGTGGCATGATCTTGGCTTACTGCAACCTCTGCCTCCCGGTTTCAAGTGATTCTCCTGCCTTAGCCTCCCAAGTAGCTGAGATTACAGGCGCCCTCCACCACATTAGGATAATTTTTGTATTTTTGGTAGAGACAGGGATTTCACCATGTTGTCCAGGCTGGTCTGAAACTCCTGACCTCAGGTGATCTACCCGCCTTGGCCTCCCAAAGTGTTGGGATTATATGTGTGAGCCACCATGCCCAGCTTTTCTGAGATAGTTTCTGTTGATTTATTTTTGTTTTCATTTGGATTGGCCATACTTTCCTGTTTCTTTGTATGCCTTATGAACTTTTGTTGAAAACTGGACATTTGAATCTAATAATGTGGTAACTCTGGAAATCAGACTCTCCTCCTTCCCCAGGGTTTGCTGGGTTTTGTTTGTTTTCTTTTCTTTTCTTTTTTTTTTTTTTTTGAGACTGAGTCTGGCTCTGTCGCCCAGGCTGGAGTGCAGTGGCCGGATCTCAGCTCACTGCAAGCTCCGCCTCCCGGGTTTACGCCATTCTCCTGCCTCAGCCTCCGGAGTAGCTGGGACCACAGGCGCCCGCCACCTCGCCCGGCTAGTTTTTTGTATTTTTTAGTAGAGACGGGGTTTCACCGTGTTAGCCAGGATAGTCTCGATCTCCTGACCTTGTGATCCGCCCGTCTCAGCCTCCCAAAGTGCTGGGATTACAGGCTTGAGCCACCGCGCCCGGCTGTTTGTTTTCTTTTCTACTGTTGTAGGCTGTCTCTGTTCCAAGGCTCAGCTGGGGTATAAACTTAAGGTCTTCTTGGGACCCTTCTGAGCCTTTCTTTGGCATTTATGGTCACTTTCTAATTTCCCCAGTATATACAGTTGTTTTGAATGTCCTAGTGTTTCATGTTTGGCTCCTAAGAAGAGAAAAAGAAATAAATTCAGAGGGAAAAAAGGCACCAGCTCTTTAAATCCCTGGAAGTCACTTCAGTCAGAGGAGGAGGGGCTTGCAACAATGTGGGGAGGGGCCATGACAACAGCTGCTGCTGCTTTGTCTGCCCCTCAGGATCCATTGCTGCTTAACAAGTGACCACAAACTTCATGACTCTCTTATCATCTGGCCGTTTTTGGGGGTCAGGAGTCCTGGCACAGTCTAAATGGATCCTCTGGCTCAGCACCTCTTACAAGGCTAATGCCAAGGTGTTTCAGCCAGGGCTGCATTCTCATCTCCAGGATTGACTGGGGAAGGATGCACCTGCAAGCTCCCATACTTGTTGATGAAATTCAGTTCCTTGTGGGCAGTTGGGCTGAGGGTCCTCATGTCTTGCTAGCTGTCAATCTTGCTACATGAGCCTCTGCCTAGGACATCTTGCAACATGGCAGCCTAATTCATCAAAGCCTGCGGGGGAGTCTGCCATCAAGACAAAGGTAGCGATCTTATGTAACATAATTATGGGAATGATGGACATCCCATTATGTTCGCTGTGTTCTCTTGGTGAGAAGCAAGTCACAGGACCCACCCACACTCAAGGGGAAAGAATTACACAAGGCATGAGTACCAGGAGCAAGAATAACCCGGGCCATTATAGAACTTTCTCCCACAGCACCATAAATCAGTCACTGATTCAAAGCATATACTACGTCCCATAAGATACAATGATATATTCTCAGGATACAATCTCCCAACTGGCACTGCAACCAGGTCTTAAGGCCACTAAACCATTCTATCACGCCAGCTGCCTCTAGAGCCAGGACACCTAGTAACACCAGTGCATTCCATGGGCAAGAAGTTAGCTGGAAAATAAGTTCCTTAGTCAGCATCAATGTTGTGTATGTTACTATGATGTGGAATAAATATTTTATTTTATTTATTTATTTATTGAGATGGAGTCTTGCTCTGTCCCCAGGCTGGAGTACAATGGCGTGATCTTGGCTCACTGCAACATCCGCCTCCCAGGTTCAAGCAATTCTTGTGCCTCGGCCTCCCAAGTAGCTGGGATTACAGGTGCCCACTACCACGCCAGGATAATTTTTGTATTTTTAGTAGAGACGGGGTTTCATCATGTTGGCCAGACTGGTCTGTGGATGGCACTCTTTACCTCAAGTGATCCGCCTGCCTTGGCCTCCCAAAGTGCTGGGATTACAGGTGTGAGTCACCGTGCCTGGCTGGAATAGATATTTTACAAATTCATGGTGGCATGGGCAAAATCATTGCAGTCAAGAACAAATTCATATCTAGAATCCATTCCTCCAGTGAGGACACACAGTGCCCCTTCGTGATGGAAAGGGTTCAGTGTGGTCAGCCTGCTGGCAGGTGGCTGAGCCCCCAGAAGTGGAGCTATGCTGGGGGCTTGGTGTCCATCTCTGCTGCTGGAAGGTTCAGCATTCAGTGGTGGCAGCCTTGAGGGGAGGAAGATCTATATTGCAGAGCCCATGCAAAGCCCCCATCTCTGCTGCTGCTCATTGATAAAGCATGAAGGTGGCTGGAAAGTGTGACTGCCATCCACAGTGCATGGCGTCATCCTCCTGATGATCCCTCTTGGTACGTCTCCCCAAAATGCATGACTCTGGTGGACATTTGCAAAGGTGCACATCATCTTCACATTCTGTGCTGTTCACCTACATCCTCTTTCCCAGATGTCCTTCTTACCAATCTTCCAAGCCTGCTCTTTTTGGTATCTAGCCAAACCGTTAACTATCACCAGGAACAAAGTCAATATGTTCTTCCATGGATCTCTTAGTCCCGACAAAATTGACAACAAAATTCACCGCTCAAAGTGCTTCTCATTGCCAGGCACACTCCTGACAAGGCTGGAGCTCAGTACACCCCGAGGGACTGTCTGAGAACCAGGGCTGCTTTTCCTTCCTTGTCAGTCAGGTGACTATGAGGAGCTTCCCGTGATGCCATTGGTGTGGATCAAGAGGGAGGAGGTGATGGAGGAGCACTCCGTGTCACAGGCAGCTGAGCTGCCAGGACCTTTGCAAACCCAGTTTCTTATGTTTCGTCTTCATTTGATGATGAATTGCTGGTACACACGCCCAACCTCATGGCTCGGTGGGTCTGGTACCATCAGTTCATGATGACTATCCCAAATTGTGTAGTTATTGGATGTCTTGTGATTAGGCATCAGTGCTTGCCAGGGCCCCATAGCAAACCAGAGTTTGTTTCTCAAAAGAAGAATAGCTTAGGCTCACGCCTGTAATCCCAGCACTTTGGGAAGCTGAGGCAGGAGGATTGCTTGAGCCCAGGAGTTTCAGACCAGCCTGGGCAATGCAGTGAGACACTGTCTCTACTAAAAAAGTTAAAAAAAAAAAATAGCTGGGTGTGGTGGTGCACACTTTTAGTCCTAGCCACTTGGGAGGCTGAGACAAGAGGACTGCTTGAGCATTGGGAGGTCAAGGCTGCAGTGAGCTGTGATTGCACCACTGCTCTCCAGCCTGGGTGACAGAATAGCACCCTGTCTTTAAAAAAAAAAAAAAAAAAAGTTTTATGCACAAGAGGGCATGACTGCTCTAAAACTCTAGGGTTCTGTGCTGTGATTTTCTTACTGGGTTTCTCCAGAAGCTTCAAACAGTATTCATTTGTGCAACTGGCAGTCTGAGTGTCACTGATCTATTGGGTCATAAGGCTCAAGTGGTAAAGCAGGTGGCATTGAATGCTGGTCTTACTGCACAGCCTTTTCTTGCCTAGGGGCCGACTCAAAGCCAGCAGACCATGAACTACTTAGTGAAATGGGTTGCAGGGCTCCAGTGTTGCCTTTGAAAAAGCACATAGGCCTGCAGATATGCCCGGTTTATAGTGGCAGGTAGTGTAAGGTACACAATGTGTCTTTCATCTTAAATTTTTTTTTTTTTTTTTTTTTAGAGATGGCATCTCACTGTGTCACCCACTCTGGAGTGGCATGATCATAGCTCATGGCAGCCTAGAACTCCTGGGCTCAAGCAATTCTCCCACCTCAGCCTTTTGAGTAGCTGGGATTTTACAGGCCACTGTGCCTGGTGTATTTCATCTTTTAGGCGATATTCTAACATGCCCCAGGCTATTGGATTCCTAGAAACTTCACTGACATTGTAGGACCCTGAATTTTCATGGTTTGCATGAAAAGATCATTTCTTACTCAGGCATCCAAGGTGTTTGCTACTCTGTGTTCATTTAGTCCAATCAGGATAAGTTCACCAATATAGTGTATCAGTTCATGCTTGTGGGGGTCAAGCCAATAAAGATCTCTGGATTAGATTACCTCAGAGAGTGGGCACTGACCCAGCAGTGAGACAAGAATGTGAGGGTATTTCGTCAGCCCTATTAAGTAAAAGCAAACTATTTCTGGTTGTCCTTGCAAATTATTATTTTTTCACATTCTAAAAGGCAAAACAGGCTGGGCGCAGTGGCTCACGCCTGTAATCCCAACACTTTGGGAGGCCAAGGTGGGTGGATCACCTGAGGTCAGGAGTTCGAGGCCAGCCTGACCAACATGGAGAAACTCCATCTCTACTAAAAATACAAAATTAGCTGGGCATGGTGGCACATGCCTGTAGTGCTAGCTACTTGGGAGGCTGAGGCAGGAGAATTGCTTGAACCTGGGAGGCGGAGGTTATGGTAAGCCAAGATTGCGCTACTGCATTCCAGCCTGACAACAGAGCGAGACTCCATATTAAAAAAAAAAAAAAAAAGGCCGGGCGCGGTGGCTCATGCCTGTAATCCCAGCACTTTGGGAGGCCGAGACGGGCGGATCACGAGGTCAGGAGATCGAGACCATCCTGGCTAACACGGTGAAACCCTGTCTCTACTAAAAAAATACAAAAATTAGCCGGGCGCGGTGGCGGGCGCCTGTAGTCCCAGCTATACTGGAGGCTGAGGCAGGAGAATGGCTTGAACCCGGGAGGCAGAGCTTGCAGTGAGCCGAGATCGCGCCACTGCACTCCAGCCTGGGCGACAGGGCGAGACTCCGTCTCAAAAAAAAAAAAAAAAAAAAAAGATGAAACATTTTATCTGGGTGAAGGGATGATTTAACTCATGAAACTCGAGAACACAAGAACAACAAAAATACTTTCCTTGAACATTTTTAGCTAGAATGACCATTATGTAGCCATTATGTAGGCATTCTCCTACATAAAACATTATTATTTTCCCACTACTCCAAAGGAATCCAATAAATAATTTTACAGTGAAGGGGCCTGGACCAAAACTGAAAGTGACACCTGGCCCCCGAGAAACATGAATCACAGGTCCCTGTGCAGGTCCCAGCGTCCAGTCCTCCAAGAACCAGCACTGCTGGAGCCTGGCTGTGGTTTCTTCCTTCCCCGATGGGACCAGCTGGAGGTTCACAGCGGCCAAAGATGACAACACGAGAGGTGGTCAAAACCAAGGTTTCCTTGCGCTTCCTTTGTCTTCTTCCATGGCCTGGCCTGAGTGCTGCAGCTGGGCCCCAGGAGACGAGCTCCTCACCCAAGCTGGAGAGCATCTGCTGTGCCCACCATGCCAAGAAGAGCTCCGGTGGGCTTTCTCCATAGCATTTCTTTGCGATGGCGTCCCAGCTGGTGGGATGAGGCTCTGGGATGAGGTCCTGCATTTGGCCGGATATGACTCATTACTTATCTTCGACTGCCATGAAGAGGTTCTGGAACACCACGATGCTCCAGGAGAAGCTGCTGGCTGGGCTGCAGGCAGCAAGAGACATGGCCAGCAGCCATCACAGCAGTACTGCTTCACACTAGGGATGTGGACGTTACAGTCCTTCACCAGCAAATCCCTCCTCTCACAAACATAGCCTGGTTCATCCATGATGAGGCGCTTCCCTTGAACAGAGTTCCAGCCCTGATTGCTCAGGCGACTGCTACTGCCCAGGTTAACCTGCACTTTCCATGGGCTGGGCTGGTCGTGGTCTTGAGCCTGGAGGAGAGTCCTATGTCTCACTCCCTCTCTTCCCGCCGGAAGGTGCTGCTGAGGACATGGACGAGGATAGCCTGGGCAAGGGCCCCACATGCCCAGCAGCCCCACCCTTGTGAATTATTACAGGAAGAAAAGCGTTTTCCAGCCAGTGGCCCACTCCAGGTGCCAGGGGTCATGTTGGTTTGCTCCGGAAAATATATCACATCTGTAGCAGCAGGTGCAGTTGGAATAGCCACCTGCTGAGCTTTGTGAAAATCCACAGACGTTCTCCAGGGATGCCCGCCTTCCGCCTCGCCCAGCTAGGGAGTCAAGTGGGGCTGTGCTGGAGATCACCAGCCCTGCATCTTTCACATCTTTTGGGGGTAGCACTAACCTTGGCAGTTTCACCAGACGTGCAGATTTGAGTTCATTAGCCTGGTAGGAAAGACAAATTGCAGGACTTCCATTTAACTTCTTATAGCATGACAGCAATAACCCTGTGGGTCGCAGAGCTGATGCGAGGATGCCGCCAGTTTCTCAGATGTCTTTTTAGCCACACACTCAGGAACTTTTACAAAGTGACCACAGGCAGGCTCTGCAGAACTCCCAGGCCCAGCTTGAGATGAACTTGGACCACAAATGCATGATCCCTGACCGTCAGCCGCCACTTTAACTGGTGGACCACCATGGTGTTTTGGGGCCCCAGAATTTGGCACTCACCAAAATCAGTGTTCTGTGGGCCCTGAAAGCGCAGGATGTCGCCCTTGTCTGGAGCACCCCACTGAAGGGGCAGTGGCTCCCGTGGGGAGGGCTGGGAGGGCAAGTCCTGAGCACCTGAGAGCCCAGGGGGCCTGGCTTCCTTGTCAACCACAGGTGAGGACAAGGACAGGAAAAACCAGATTAGCTGCACAGCTGTGTCTTTTAGGGTCTGTCTCCTGGCACGTTCTGGTGCCAAGTACTGCATCTATCAGAGTACGGTCTGGAAACAGAAAACTTACTACCTTTAAGTATTTAAAATTGTAAGGCTTGCACGGTGGCTCATGCCTGTAATCCCAGCTCTTTGGGAGGCTGAGTCAAGTGGATCGCGGGAGCGCAGGAGTTCAAGACCAGCCTGGGCAACATGGTGAGATCTCATCTCTACAAAAAAAAAAAAAAAAAAAAAAAAAAAGCGAGCGTTGATAGTGGCAGGTGCCCCTAGTCCCAGCTTCTGGGGAGGCTGAGGTGGGAGGACCGGTTGAGTCTGCGAGCTGAGGCTGCAGTGAACCCTGAGCATGACACTGCAGTCCAGCCTGGGCGACAGAGGGAGACCCTGTGTCCAAAATAAATACAATAAATACTAAAGTTTTTATGAAGAATGGCCAAACAGCAATTATAAGTCTAAAGTAACAAGAGCTCCCTGAGCTCCCACGGAGCTGATCCCGGAAGCAGCGATGCCCGAGTGGGAGCAGAGGGGCAGGGGGGTTTTCTGCGCTCTGCATCGCGGCGGGGCCCTCCCAGGAGCCGGTCACCGCCGCGCAGGCGGCACAGGAGACACAGGAGAGCCGGGGCACGGCCCAGCGCGGTGGCATGGGGCCGACTTTGGACTTAGGAAGACTTTGCGGGGCGGGACCAGGTGCCGAGCGCAGGAGCAGCGTGGCCGGGACCTCCCAGTGCACGCCGAGGACCGTCAGGGAGGCGCGCGGGCCCGGAAGACCCAGCCTGAACCAGGGCATCAATGCGGGTTTCGCCAGGAGCAGCAGAGCGCGGAGCGGAGACTCCTGGGGCGCAGAGCCAGGTGGGGCTGGAGGTGGAACCGTCCCCGGAGCCGCGCGCCGGAGAAGGGACCCAGAGCATCTCCCGCGGGCGCCCCGCACCTCCGGCTTCCCCCGCCACGCTTTATCCCCGAGGCCCCGCGCCAGCCTAGTAGCCGGACCGCCTCGTGTCTCCCCTGGGAGGCCCGGAGACGCCCGGCCCCTGACTGCTGCTCCGCCCCGGGAAGCTGCGCGCCGACGGGATGCACCTCCGACTCAGACCACATCTTGCTTTTTGCTTTCTTTTCTTTTCTTTCTTTCTTTTTTTTTTTGAGACGGAGTCTCGCTCTGTCCTGGAAACCTGAACAGTGGCGGATCTCAGCTCACTGCAGTTCGCCTCCCAGGTTTACGCCATTCTCCTGCCTCCTTCCCAGCTGCTGGGACTGCAGCGCCGCCACCCGGCAGTTTGTATTTTAGTGAAACGGGGTTTCCGTGTTCGCTTTCAGATATTCTCGTCTCCTGACTTAAATCACTTCCGTCTCGGCTACTCCCAAAGTCTTTAAAGTCAAACTTGGCTCCCACGGCTTTTCTAACTCTTTGCTTTCTGACCCAACTTTTTTGTTTTTTGTGTATCCAAATCTTGTAATATATTTATCTATTTTGAACCCAATTTGAACAGTACATACTAACATGTAATGACAGCTGGAAGCGCAGGGGCAACTCACCTGTACTCCCTACGGCAATTTGGGAGGCCTGTATGTGGATTGCTTCCGGCCTGGGTTTTAAAAGACCAGCCTGGAGCGTAAGTAAGACAGCTCTGCAAAACCATTTTTAAAAGAAGCATTGGCTGTCACCAGCGGTGCCAGCTACTCTGGAGGCTGGTGGGAGGATGCGGCTTGAGGCGGGGAGGTCGAGGCTGCGGTGATCTGAGTCAGCCACTGCACTCCAGCCCACAAACATGGAGTCTTATAGCTATATGTAAGGTTTTAAAAATTAAATTTCAAAGAAATAAATTTCAGGAGTTTTATTTTTATTTTATTTTTTGCAGGAAGATGTTATAGGATCTGCAATAAAAGCATATATATTAGTACAGAAATATGTCTAACATATATGGTGTATACATTCTCTTTTTGTTTTTTTTTTTTGGGGTGGGGTCTTGCTCTGTCACCCAGGCTGGAGTGCAGTGACCCGGGATCTCAGCTCACTGCAAGCTCCGCCTCGGGTTCAGCCATTCTCACTGCCTCAGCCTCCCGGTAGCTGGGACTACAGTAGCCCGCCCACCCTCGCCGGCTAGTTTTTTGTATTTTTAGGCAAGGCGGGGTTCCACGGGTTCGCCAAGGATGATGGTGATCTCCCCTGACCTTGTGAATCCAGCCCGTCTTGGCCTCCCAAAGTGCTGGGATTACAGGCTTGAGCCACCGCGCCCGGCCTGTATACATTCTCTCTATAGGACAGATATAAAGAAGAGTGGGATAGATATTATATTTCAAGGAGAGTAACACAGTGTATCACTTCTACTTATTGTAGAGCTTGTGTGTGTCTAAAATGTGTGATTATGGGTGTCCAATCATTTATGGTGTTTGTATCCCATTGGTAAAGTAAGAGTTTACTTTAAAATGTATCAATATACCAATAAAATGTATCAATAATCTGATCTTTTGTAACTATTTAAACTTGTTAGGAAAAACTTTAGATGTCAGCATAGAAATACACCAGGCGTGGTGGTGGGTGCCTGTAATCCCAGCTACTCTGGAGGCTGAGGTGGAAGAATTGCTTGAATCCAGCAGTGGTTGCAGTGAGCTGAGATTGCGCCATTGCACTCCAGCCTGGGCAACAAGAGTGAAACTCCATCTCAAAAAAAGAGAAAGAAAGAAAGAAAGAAAGAGAGAGAGAGAAGGAAAGAAAGAAAGAAGAAAGTTTGAGGACCACAGTGTAGATGGCTGGGTGTTCAGAGCTTTACCCAGGAGCCAGGCCCTGTGTGGCCAGCTGTGCCCATCTGCCAGGCATGCACATCTCACTAGGCAGCCAGGGCACCCACTGCTTCCGAAAGCTTCCCAGGTCCTATCCACATGCCCTCATCAGTGTACTGCACTGTCAGGATCATCTCAGGGGTGTTGAGACCACCAAGCTCCCTGTGGACCAAACTGTGGCACAGAAAGGACATGACAAGATGGGAAGATATGCTGATGCCACTTGCACGGAGGGGCAGAGGCGCAAATTGCTTCTGGTGAATGTTGATTGAGGCAGGAAAAAATATTTACCAGATCAGTCGCTGCATAACAGGTGGTAAATTGTATTGATTTGTTTCATTGGCTGCTGGTCACCTTCCTTCATTCCATCCATTTTCTGTCCATCAAACTGATAAAGTCTCGTCCATAATCCCCTTCCTTCTTCCTTTTATTTGTCCATTCCTCCCCCCCCTTCCTCCTTCCTCCCCTCCTCCCCTCCTCCCTCCCATCCTCCCTTCCTCCTCCCCTCCATCCTTCCCTCCCTCCCCTCCCTCCTCCTCCCTCCCTCCCCTCCCTCCTCCTTCCTCCTCCCCCTCCCTCCTCCTCCCTCCTCCCTCCCTCCTCCTCCTCCCTCCTCCCTCCTGCCTCCCCATCCTTATCTCCTCCTCATCCCTCCTCCCCTCCTCCATCCCCTCCCCTCCCCTCCTCCTCCTCCCTCCCTTCCTCCACCTCCTCCCCCATCCCCTTCCCCCCCTCCCTGTCCCTCCCTGTCCCCCCCTCCCCTCTCTTCTTTTTCTTCTGTCCACCCAGGCTGGTCTGGCTAATCTCATCCACTGCAACCTCTTGCCTCCTATTTCAAGCAGTTCTCCTGCTCAGCCTCCCCAAGTAGCTCAGTTACAAGCGCCCACCACCATGCCTGGCTTTAAATTTTGTATTTTAAGTAAGCAGGGTTTCACCATATTAGCCAGGCTAGTCTCATTTGACCTCATGATCTGCTCACCCCTCCAGCCTCCCAAAGTGCTGGGATTACAAACTGAACGCTCAGCCTGGCTTTTTCTTCTAATGGCGGTAAGAATATGATAATGGTAGTTAACATTTGTTGAATACTTATTGTGTATGAGAGACCCTGCTGTATTTTTATGTTTATTAGCTGATATGGTTTGGTCCCCTCTGAATCTCATAGTGAAATGTGACCCCAATGTCAAGCGTGGGAGGCCTGGTGGAGTGTTTGGGTCATGGGGCGGATCTCTCATGAATGGTTGGTGCCTCCTCACCGTGTGAGTTCTCACTCTCTGGGCTCACAAGCTTGCACTAGAGCTGGTTGGTTAAACAGCCTGGCATCCATCCTGCTCCGCCATGTGCCATGTGGCATGCCTGCTTCTCCTTTGCCTGCTACCGTCGGTAAAAGGCTTCCTGAGCCTCCCAGAAGCTGGGCAGACACCCAGGTGCCACGCTTAATGCAGCCACGTAGAACCCATGAGCCAAGTAAACCTCTTCTCTTTATAGATTACCCAGTCTCAGGTGTTCCTTTGTAGCAGTAAAACAGACTGACACATTAGCCCAGCGATCCTTAAAACAGAAACAAAGTCCACAAGCCCACAGGAGCCGAGGCAGAGTGGCTATTCCTTTTTTAACACAGGAATACACTGGATGATACAGTGGGAGCTTAAATACCTATAATTCCGTTATACAAGATATGATAATTCATTTCAACAGAGTCACAAAAGTCCCTCAAGCTTTGATTGGGAATTTAAAATGTTGTGATCTGGGGAATGAGAGGATGATTCTGATTCTGGGACTGTGCAGTTGTTTAAAGTTCTGTGTTCCTCCTGATGCTCTCAGCAGTCCAGAGGGAGCAGAGAGACAGAGGAAACATGCATATCTGGAGGAGCCCGCCCGGAAGGACAGCAGCAGAGATTCCACCTGCACAGGAAAAGGTGGACAGCTACTAGGTATGAAAAAAACAAAACAGCCTGACTCATAAAACCTACCAGCAACTCCCCAAATCAAAGGAAAAAGCTGCAGATCACAAATCATCCAATATTCCAGTATCCCAGTATTCAGGAAGTAACAAACATTTCAGACCAGGTGCAGTGGCTCCCATGTAAACCCCAGCCCTCACAGCAGGATTGAGATGGAAGGTTACTTGAGCCCAGTAGTTTGAGCAGCCTGGAGCAATATGGTAAGATTCCGTCTCTACAAAAAAAAAAAAAAAAAAAAAAAAAATTGTGCCTGTGGTCCCAGTTCCTCAGGAGGCTTTGAGGTGGGTGGATCACCTGAGCCTGGGAGGTCAAGCTGCAGTGAGCGTGATGCTTTCCTACCTCCAGCCTCAGCAACAAAGCAAGACCCTGTCTCTAAAAAAAAAAAACACAAAACAAACTGAAAAATAACAAATGTGCAGAAGCATTTTGATGAATACTCAAATATTTTGTTTCTCTCCATTTTTACAGGGGTAAATTTCCATAATTATGAAGAGGCAGAAAGAGATGGAAGAGGAATTTTATAACATCAGAGATATTTTTATGCATTTCATTTTAAAAAGTAAAATGTTAAAATTCCCCAACAAATGAAAATAAACTAGTGAAGCTCAAGGAATTGCTGGATGCATAAAAATCTCTTTTTAAAATTGGGCTGGGCGGTAGCGGTGGCTCAAGCCTGTAATCCCAGCACTTTGGAGGCAGCTGAGCGGATCACAAGGTCAGGAGATCGAGAGACCATCCTGGCTAACACAATGAAACCCGTCTCTACTTAAAAATACAAAACTAGCCGGAGGCCGAGGTGGCCGGTAGCCTGTAGATCCCAGCTACTCCGGGAGGCTGAGGCAGGAGAATGGCGGGGAACCCGGGGCCGGAGCTTGCAGTGACTGAGATCCGGCCACTGCCTCCCAGCCTGAGTGACAGAGGCGGGGCTTCCGGCCTCAAAAACAAAACAAAAAACAAACAAACAAAAAATTGCGTACAAAAGAACATATGTAATATATATATGCCTTAGGACAATAGACTGTAAGAGCCCCCATGTCACCAACACTATCGCATCCCCGCCCAACTCCGCTCCTCCCTGCAGATGAATCCACTCTTACAAATGTGTTCACCATTCCCTTACGTTTAAAATCATTTCAAAAAGAAGGAGACAAGTGCGGTTTTGGCGGTAGCAGTGAGAGGCTCAAGCCGCCATAATCCCAGCACTTTGGGGAGGCGGCCAGGCGGATCGAGGTCAGGAGATCAGGACTCCATCCTGGCCCCAACAGGTGAAACCCCGTCTCTACTAAAATACAAAAACTAGCGAGTGGTGGCCGAGCGCCTGTGATCCCAGCTACTCGGAGGCCAGAGGCAGGAGAATGGCCTGAACCTGGGAGAAGTGAGGAGCTTGCAGTGAGCCGAGATCGCGCCACTGCACTCCAGCCTGGGTGACACAGCGCGAGACTCCGTCTCAAAAAAAAAAAAAAATAAAAAATAAAAAAAAGAAAATAAAAATTTCAAGAATCATATATATAGCCGTGCCGGGTTTGTTGGCTCATGTCTGTAATCCCAGCACTTTGGGAGGACAAGGCGGGCAGATCCCTTGAGGTCAGGGGTTCGAGACCAGTGAGGCCAACATGGTAAAACCCCGTCTCTACCAAAAAATACAAAAATTAGCCAGGAATGGTGGTGCATGCCTGTAATCCCAGCTACTTGGGAGGCTGAGGTGGGAGAATCACTTGAATCCTGGATCTTGCAGTGAGCCAAGATCACGCCACTGCACTCCAGCCTGGGAGACAGAGTAAGACCTTGTCTCAAAAAAAAAAAAAATCATATATTTATGATTATATATAATCCTCTCATCCTCACCCAATCTGAGAAGTCTATCTTTACATTTTGCAAAATTATTGGATATGAAATGAGCCTCCGTGGTAATTTTAGTTTGCATTTCATGGAATGTGTTTTTGTTTTTGGACGGAGTCTTGCTCTGTGCCCAGGCTGGAGTGCAGTGGCGCGATCTCGGCTCACTGCAAGCTCCGCCTCCCGGGTTTATGACATTCTCCTGCCTCAGCCTCCCAAGTAGCTGGGACCACAGGTGCCCACCACCACGCCCGGCTAATTTTTTGTATTTTTAGTAGAGAGGGGTTTCACTGTGTTAGCCAGGATGGTCTCGATCTCCTGACCTCGTGATCCGCCCGTCTCGGCCTCCCAGAGTGCTGGGATTACAGGCGTGGGCCACCGCGCCCGGCGGAATGTGTTTTGAAAGGTTTATCAGCCAATCCTTTTTCCTCTTCTGGGAAATGCCTGTTCATCTCTCTGCCCATTGTTCTATGGATTACTTACCTGTTTCTTCGACATACGCAGAAGTTCTTTAACAGGTATTATGTGTTGAAAATTTCTTTTCCAAGTTTATATGGCTTTTCACTTTTGGTATGTTATTTGTAGATAAGCAGAAGTTTTACATTTTGACATACTTTAGTAGTCTTTTCCTTTGTGGTATATAAAGTACATATTTTAAAAGTCATCCCTTGTTTTATGTAGCTGTGGTTCATGTTCATGACTCTTTAGGTGTCTGTTATGTGCATATAACATTACTGATGCATTCTACTGCTAGTAGACATTTGGATTATTTGTAGATTTTGGTTTTAAAAATAATACTAGCATGGATTTTCTTGCACTTGTCTCCCGGTGCACACATCCAAGCATTTTTGGGGGCACGTGCCTGGAGAAGGGTTGCTGAGGCACAGGTGTGCCAAGCTGTCTGCTGAAGTGGGTGTTTCGATTTCCCTCCCCACGGCAGTGTGGGAGACCGCTGTGCTGTGAGCCTCCCGCCGGCAGTGGCAGCCTCTCTCTAGCAGGTGTGCATTGGTATTAGGTGAGGTTTTAGATTAGATTTCCCTGGTAACTAATGAGATTAATCACATTTCCATATATTTCTTGGCCACTTGGGTAGGTTCTCGCGTGCATTCAAATGTGTCACTAGTTCTCTATTGTGCCGCTGCCTCTTTTCTTATGGCTTTGTGATATTTCCCAATATATTCGGAATACAAACCTTTTGTCAGTTACATGTACTGCAATTATCTTCTCCCACTCAGTGGCTTGCATTTTTACTTTCAACGGTGTCTTCTCATGAATAGAACTAACTGATTTTTGCCAGGCATGGTGGCTCATGCCTGTAATCCCAGCACTTTAGGAGGTCGAGGTGGGTGGATCACCTGAGGTCAGGAGTTCAAGACCAGCCTGGTCAACATGGCGAAACCACATCTCTACTAAAAATACAAAAATTAGCCAGGCATGGTGGGCACTTGTAATCCCAGCTACTTGGGAGGCTGAGGCAGGAGAATCACTTGACCTAGGGAAGTGGATGCTGCAGTGAGCCAGGATCGAGCCACTGTATTCCAGCCTAGGCAATGGAGCAAGACTCCATCTCACACATACACACACACACACACACACACACACACGAACTTACTGATTTTAACGTGTTTTCTTTTTGTGTGTGTGTATGTGGTGGTCTCTTAAATAAATCTTTCTTTCCAACTCCAAGTTCCTGAAGCTGTTCTCCCATGTGATCTTCTACAAGCTTTATGGTTTTGCCTTCCCGTGCGATCACCAGTCCATGTGGAATTGCCTGTTGTGAATGGAGTAAAGTGGCAGACACATGTCTTCCCTCTCCTCATACGGGTTTTCTGATTGGACCCCACCACTGACTGAAATCTCCATTCTTCCCCACGGCTCTGTAGGCCCCTTGGCCAGGAAGCGCCCACATGCCGGGGGGCTGTTTCTAAACCCACGGCCACTGGTCTCTGTGTGAGAACACTGCACTGTCTTCACCGACGTGAGGTCCTAATCTCAAGAAGAGCAAGTCCTCCCACCGGATTCTTCTTTGAATTATTTGCCATTCTTGGCTCTTTCCCAGATACATTCGAGAATCACTTGGTCAATTCTCATACAAACAAAGCAAAACAGCCCTGCTGGGTGGTCTTCATTAGGATTTCGTTGAACCTCTAGCTCAATGTGCAAAGAGTGTCAGCTCTATAGCAGTGGCCACTCAATCTATGAATATGGTATATCTCTCCTTTTGTTTTCTGTTCTTAGTGCTTTTCAAAAATGTTTTATGGGTGTGTGTGTGTGTGTGTTCGCTCATGTGTATAGAGATCTTGTGTGCATCTTTGTCAGATTTAATCCTAGTATTTGACAGTTGTTTACCTTTTTATTTTCAAGTAGTTTTTGTCTCACAGAAAAGTAACATAATGAGTATGGGGATTTTCCATAGATGTATAACCTACCCAGCTTCCTCTAAGGTTAACGTCTTCCATAGGGACAATACAAGGATCAGAACCAGGAAATTAACGCTAGCATAAAACCATTAACTAAAGACCTTCTCAGATTCCACCACTTTTTCCAGGATGCCATATTGCCTTTATTTGCTGTTTCTGCATAGTTACCTGCAGTGTGTAACTGTTTCTGTAGTCATTACTTTTCTTTCACGACCTTGACACTTTTGAAGAGTGAGTGTGGATGTGTTGGTGTGCCACTGTGGTCCTGGCAACTCAGGAGGCTGAGGCAGAGAGGTTGAGGCTACAGCGAGCCAAGATCGAGCCACTGCACTCCAGCCTGGCTGACAGAATGAGACCCCCCCCTTTTTTTTAAGACAGTGTCTCGCTCTGTCGCCCAGCTGGAGTGCAATGGCTCGATCTCGGCTCATTGCAACGTCCACCTCCCGGGTTCAAGTGATTCTTCTTGCCTCCACCTCCCCTGTAGCTGGATTACAGGCATGTGCCACCACACCCAGCTAATTTTTGTACTTTTAGTAGAGACAGGATTTCACCATGTTGGCCAGGCTGGTCTCAAACTCCTGACCTCAGATGATCCGCCTGCCTCAGCCTCCCAAAGTGCTGGGGTTAAAGGTGTGAGCCACTGTGCCCGGCTGAGACTCTGTTTCTAAAAATTAAAAATAAAATAAAGGCCGGGCGCGGTGGCTCAAGCCTGTAATCCCAGCACTTTGGGAGGCCGAGACGGGTGGATCACGAGGTCAGGAGATCGAGACCATCCTGGTTAATATGGCGAAACCCCGTCTCTACTAAAAAGTACAAAAAAACTAGCCGGGCAAGGTGGGCCGAGGCGCCCTGTGGTCTGCTTCTTGGGAGAGGCTGAGGCAGGAAAATGGCGTGAACCCGGGAGGGTGGAGCTTGTAGTGGAAGGCTGAGATCTGGCCACTGCCTCAGCCTGGGCGACAGAGAAAGCGAAACTCCGTCTCAAAAAATAAAAAAATAAAAAAAATAAAATAAAATAAAGCAGAAATTATGTTGTGTTTTCGACGTACATCATGTCACGGGGTGGTTCTCCGGGAACATCTCACTGCTTGTGATGTTGCCCTCGATAACTTAGTGGGGAGGGCGGGGGGTTCTGTGAACATCTCACCACTTGTGATGCTGCCCTCTATCACTCAGTTGTGGGGCGGAGCGGGGGGGTTCTGTGAACATCTCACTGCTTTTGATGTTGTACTGAATCACTTAGTTGGGGGGTTTCCGCTGGGTTTCTCCTTTGTAAATGTACTATGTTTTCCTTTTGTGGGTGACACTTATCTTGGGAGAGATATATTGAGACAAGAGAAATTCTGCTTTTCTTCAAACCCACTGAAACATGCGTCGGCGGCTGTCAGCTGCAGCAGCTGCACTTCTTGTGTGCCTGATGGCAATCTGCTCCTTCCCTGCCCCATCCTATACCCATTGATGGGATTCTACTTTCCCTCCACTCCCTCTGGTGTGTATTTAATCCCTTATTTCTATCACTATGGACTCACTGACATTTATTTTGTGGGTTTAATCCAAGTATATGATAGTTTTTTGATGCCAATATCATAATTAAATTTTCTTTTTGTTGCTTGTATACAGAAATATACTTTGTGAGTATGAGGTTATATTCAGAACCTTCCCAAGATTGCTTATTGATGATAATCATTTGTGATGAGTTCTTTTGGATTTTTATGTGCATCATCTGCAAATGAAGACGACTTCGTTTGCTGTCACTCTTTGGAGCTGGGCCCCTGTTCCCATCAGGGTTATTTTATTTTGTGAAGGTTGTGATTCTGACCCAAATAGGGCTACCAGATAAAACAGGGCTCCCATAAACCGGGACATCCATTTAAATTTGAATTTCTCATATATACATATTCTATATGTGTGATATAAAAATATATACATTTTACTGAGACAGGGTCTTGCTCTGTTGTCCAGGCTGGAGTGCAGTGGCATGATCATGGCTCACTGCAGCACTGACCTGGGCTCAAGCCATCTTCCCACCTCAACCTCCGGAGTAACTGGGACTACAGATGTGCACCACCACACCCAGCTAATTTTTAGTTATTTGTAGAGACAGGGGTCTCCCTACGTGGCCCAGGCTAGTCTTGAACTTCTGGGCTCAAGTGATCCTCCCACCTTGGCCTCCCAAAGTGTTGGGATTACAGATGTGAGCCATTGCACTTGGCCCTATATATATATTTTAAAAGAGAGACAGGGTCTCACCATGTTGTCCAGGCTCGCCTCAAACTCCTGGGCTCAAGCAATCCTCCCATCTCAGCCTCCCAATATGCTGGGATTAGAGGAGTGAGCCACTACACTTGGCCTAAATTTGAATTTCAGATAAACAGTGAATAATTTATTTAGTGTATGTCCCCCAAATTGCATCCTGTTTATTAGCTAAATCTTGCAACCCTAAACCCAAGCGATACCCAGTACTCTAAATACAGGTCTGTCCCTTGGCCCATCCCCTGCTGAGCAGCTGACCCTTTGCTCTGGGCCAGGCCAGGCCCAGCTGCCCGAGTCTCCAGGCCAGGCTCACCTTCCTGGTGCTGGGACCACCCTGCTGCACTGTTCTCCTCAAGACCTCATTCTTCACTTCCTCAGTAGCTTTCAATGCCGTCAGACACTTGTTTAAAAAACACTTTGATTCCGTCTGTCTTTTCTGTTGCTGTCACTGGGAAGGCTGCACGTCCTGCCCTGCCATCTCTGCTGCAGAACCACGTACTCTTCCTGGCCCACTGTTTTCCCTGCAGAATTTTGTGGACTTTGCTTCATTTTCTTCTAACATTTAGTGTTTCCGTAAAAAGCTTTAGGAGGTGGGTGTGGTGTACAGGCATGTGCCTGTGGTCCCAGCTACTCGGGAGGCTGAGGTGGGAGGATTGCCGGAACCGGGGAGGTGGAAGCAGCAGTGAGCAGAGATTGTGCCACTGTGCTCCGTCCTGGGTGACAGAGTGAGACCCTGTCTCAGAGATCGTGCCACTGTGCTCCGTTCTGGGTGACAGTGAGACCCTGTCTCAAAAAGAAAAGAAAAGCCTCAGGAGAGCCGGACTTTCCTCTCATAGGTGCTTTGCTCTTTCTCCTCTGGTGCCTGAAAAACATTTTGTTTTGAGGCTCAACTTCACCGAGTTGTGTCTGATGCCTGTTGTTCATGCCCTTTGTTTTCTGGGATTTTTTCCCCCTTTGGTTTTAAGGTTCATTTCAGGATTTCCTGGATTTTATCTTGAGTGTCTGTTCTTTGTTCCCATTGTCAGGATCTGCATTCTAGACACTCGTTATTCTTATGACTCTATTATCTCTGTCCACTGCCACTCGGTGTCTCGCCCTCCTGACGGTGACTCTCCGTTTATTCCCCTTCACATTGATTTTCTCACATGCACTCAGCTCTCCACCCTGCCCCCTCTGGCTGCTCCGGTCCGTGCCCAGGGCCTGCAGGGCCTTCCGAGTCTCCCAGTCTCGCCTCATCCCACCATTCTGTTCATGTTCCCTGGGAGCCTGGTTGTGGGAATCATAGTACTTGGCTCCCCAGTGGGGACACCTGTGGAGACCCAGCTGAGCTGCCTGCTTGCTTCTGCACAGCTGTGGCTCCCTGCTGGGTGCCCACGTGGCCCGACAGCCTCGACCACCCCTCCACCCCCGCCTCTGCCCGTGCCCTGGTGCAAGTCACACCCACGGGGCGCACGCTGAGCGTTCACTGTGGCGGAAGCGCCACAAGCGCCCCATTGCTAGACTCTTAGAAAGCTGCCAGTATTGTTCCACGTTACAGCAAGGGGCTCAAGCCGGGGAGGCTGAGTGGTGCCGTGACTTCCCGAGACCACTAAGGGCAGGGCTGGGCCCGACGGCCTCTCCTCCGCCCCTTTCCTCCCTACGAGGCGGCTCCAGGCTCGGGCTCAGCGCTCTGTTGCAGCCGCGGTGGGGCGAGGGCGAGGCCGAGTCCGAAGAGGACGGACCTCGCTGGGGCCTGGATGCAGGAGGGGCCTTCGGCTTTCGGGGAGGGAGTCCCGCGGGGGACAGGGCCGCTTCCTCACCGTTCCTCGGGGCTCCCGAGCTGCGGGCTCGGCGGGGCTCGCAGGGTCCCCGGAGGCGTGGGGCAGGGGAGGCTCCCGCAGACGTGGGTCCTCTCCCCGTCCCGGGCTTTCGCGCAGCCTCCTCGTGCGGCCTCCGCGGGCTGGAACTCCGGCTCGGCCGCGTTGGGGGCTTTGAGAGCCGTTTGGGTCCCTCTGTGGGGGCGGGGGCGGCTCCACTCCCAGCGGCGCAGCCGGCGTGGCTGGAGGCGAGAACGCGCCCGCGTGAGCCTCTCCCCACCCCAGGGGCTGCCGAGGACCGAGCGGAGGACCGAGCGGCCAGAGCGATCCAGGGCGCCTTCCGGCAGCTCCGGGCCAGGAGGGAGCTCGCCCGCCGCCGGGAGGAGCGCCGGGAGTACCTGGAGCAGATGGAGAAGCTGCAGAGGGAGGTGAGGACGGGCGGCCGCGACCCCCGGGGGCCAGGGCAGGAGGAAATGGCGAAGCAGGGTGCGTGGAGGGGGGTGTGGAGCTCAGGCTGGGCTCCGACCTCAGAGGCGTGGACGGTGGCCTCGGGGCTCCGGGCGGTGGCGCGGGGCGGGCGGTGACTTCGGGCGGGCGCCTCCCAGGCCTACCTGGCCCTGGTGCGCCGGGAGCAGGAGGCCGCGCGGCGGCAGCGCGAGCAGGAGGAGGCGGCGCAGCGGGAGCGGCGGGAGGAGCTGCAGCGTCGCCGCCGCCTGCTGGACGCCGCCTTCGACGGGGACGTGGGCGAGATCCGAGCGGTGCTGAAGGAGGTCAGCGGGGGCGGGAGAAGGGCGGGGGCGGGGGGTGGGGGTGGAGTGGGAGGAGCGGAGAGCAGTGACTGCGGCGGGCGGCGCAGGTGGAGCAGCTGCTGACCCGCGAGGGCGTGGGCCATGACGAGGCAGGCAAGGCGCGGCGGCTGCAGCGACGCGTGGCTCTGGTGGAGTGCGAGGACAGCCACGGGAACACGCCGCTGTCCGAGGCGGCCGCGGGCGGTCAGCCCCTGGCCATCCAGCTGCTGGCCGAGCTCGGCGCCAGCCCCAACAGCAAGGTGGGCGCCGTGGGCTGCGGGCCGAAGCGCGGGGCCTCCTTCCCCCAGGGACAAGGCCTGGATCTTGCTCAGGGAGCCCATCTTACAGGGCGCTTTCGGTCGGACGCCACTGTACCGCGCAGCCTTTGGGGGCCACCTGGCAGCTGTGGAGGTGCTTCTGAAGCTCGGAGCAGACCCCCGGGTGTACGCAGAGGACGGGAACACCCCTGAGCAGGTGTGGGCCCAGGAGGTGTGGGCCAGGCAGGTGTGCGCCCCGGGAGGTGTGGGTACCGGGAGGTGTGGGCCTGGCAGGTGTGAGTCTGGCAGGTGCACACCCACTCAGGACAAGGCTTACCCCGCCGGCTCGGTCTCTGAAAGCTGTCAGAAGCCTGAGTGACACTGCTAGAGCTGTTTCCTAGCCCCGCCTTGCCCCATTCCCTTCCTAGAAGTCCTGACTTTAAAGCCTTGTCTGCAATGGAAGTGGCAGCGACTCCCATTTTGTGAATGCCTTTGGTGTCGGGTTTTGTGTCATTTCCTTCCATGCTTTGCCTGAGGAAGTGGTGTTACTGATGGAGAAACTGAGGCTGGTGATTCCAGGGTTGGCAGAGCTCACGGCGCTGGCGGCAGCACGGGGCCCACCCATCAGGCCCCTCGCTGTCAGCACTCCGGTTTACCAGAGAACTTGAGCCACACAGCCCAGCCACAGAGCTCCTGCCTAGAACCTTTGGGCTGTGTTAGAAATGACAGTCTGGCTGGCTGGGCGCGGTGGCTCACGCCTGTAATCCCAGCACTTTGGGAGGCTGAGGCGGGCGGATCACTTGAGCTCAGGAGATTGAGAGCATCCTGGCCAACATGGTGAAACACCATCTCTACTGAAAATACAAAAATTAGCCGGGCATGGTGGCGCACGCCTGTAGTCCCAGCTACTTGAGAGGCTGAGGCAGGAGAATCGTTTGAACCCGGGAGGTGAAGGTTGCAGTGAGCTGAGATTGCGCCACTGCACTCCTGCCTGGGCGACAGAGTGAGACTCAAAAAAAAAAAAAAAAAAAAAAAAAAGCAGAGTCTGCCCTGGGCCAGGCTGGAGACACACTGCCTGGACTTGTCCTGGGCCCAGGAGTAGGGTGGGGTGAGGCCGACTCCACCTGTTGGAGCAGTGGCTGGAAAACCAGACCACGAACCTTGCCTGCCTTAGTTTTATTTAAATCAACTTAATTTGGATCCCAGTCCCTCTCCCATCTCAGTCATTATGTTCCCCCAACCCACCCTAACCTCACCCCACTTCCCACGCAAGTCTGGAGGTGCTGCTTGGAGCCTGGGTTCTGCCTGGGGCCCACGGCAGACACCTGGGAGATGCATCCACTGGACCACTGCCAGAGTCTTTGCCCAGCCGGGGACCCACCCCCAGACTCTCCTCCTGTAGGTGCTGCCTGGGAGCCTGTCCTGCCCCTCTCTTCTTTCTCCTTGTCTGCAAAGGGTCCTTCTTCCTGGGTTGGAGGGGAGGGGCAGGGCCGGGGCGGTGGGCTTAGGGAGGGGCTGAGGATACAGTGAGGTGTCCAGAGGTGCAAGTGGGAGTCAGGGGTGCTGGGGTGTCCAGCAGACCTGCTGCCTGGGGCATGGTGGCCCGGAGAGCTGAGAAGGGCAGCAACTGGGGGTGCTGGGGGAGCCCTTGGGTGCCAGGGGACTGTGTGTTCGCTCCATGGTGCTGGAGCGTTGGCTATCCACAGGCAAAGGGGTTAGTGTGGACCTGAATCACACACCCTGTAAAAGATTAACTCAAAGTGGATTATAGATTTAAATGTAAAGGGTAAAACTACAAAACTTTTAGAAGAACACATAGGAGAAAATCTTGGCCGGGCGCGGTGGCTCAAGCCTGTAATCCCAGCACTTTGGGAGGCCGAGACTGGCAGATCACGAGGTCAGGAGATCAAGACCATCCTGGCTAACACGGTGAAACCCCATCTCTACTAAAAAATACAAAAAACTAGCCGGGCGAGGTGGCGGGCGCCTGTAGTCCCAGCTACTTGGGAAGCTGAGGCAGGAGAATGGCGGGAACCCGGGAGGCGGAGCTTGCAGTGAGCTGAGATCCGGCCACTGCACTCCAGCCTGGGTGACAGAGCGAGACTCCGTCTCAAAAAAAAAAAAAAAAAATACAAAAAAAAAAATAAAAAAATAAAAGAAAAGAAAATCTTTGGGGCCTAGGACTTGGAGGGATTCTTGGACACGACACAAAAAGCACAATCCAAAAAAAAAAAAAAAAATGCTAAACGGAACTTCATCAGAATGTAAAATGTTTGCTTTGTAAAAGACCTGTCAAGAAGCCACAGGCAGGAGTAAACATTTGTGAACTGCGCGTCTGACAAGGGATGTGTGTCTAGAACATAGAAACAACTAACATCGCAACAGCAATAAAACACACAATCTAGGTATAAACTGAGCAAGGACCTGAAGGGAAATTTCACTGAAGAGGATGTAATGATGGCAGATGAACACCCTAGGAGGTGTTGCACACCAGCTCACACCTCCCAGGACAGCCCAGGTCAAACTAGTGCTGGGCCGAACGTGGGCAGGGATGTGGGGAAGCTGGCCCTGCTACACTTCACTGGAGGGACGCAGCACAGTACAGCTGCTCTTGCAAATACGCGGGTGGTTTCTTAAAAAGCAAACACATGTACCGTGTAGCACAGCATCAGACTCCTAGACATTTGCTCCAGTAAAAGGAAAACTAAGTCCACACAAAAATGTGTACACAAATGTTCACAGCAGCTTTATTTACAATGGCCAAGAAGTGGAAAGGACCCAGATGTCCTCCAGCGGGTGAGTGGTTCCACAGGCTTGGTGCATTCCTGCCGCGAAACACGCTTGGCAAGAAAACGGTGTGAACGCATGATCCATGCAACAAGTAGCAACGTGAGAAGCCGGAAGGGAGCTTCACAGAGTGGGGGAGAAGGTCACAGACTGCGTGTTGCATTCATACAACACACTCACATGACAACATTGTGAAGACAGAGGACAGATCAGAGGCCTACAGGGGTTACAAATGGGAGTGGGGGCAGGCAAAGCAGGAAGAGATGGGGCCGATTGGGCAGGAGTAGCACAAGAGACCCTTGGGGTGATGGGACAGTCCTGCATCTTGATTATGATGGTCGTTAACGCAAAACTGGACATGTGAGAAAATTGTAGTGATACACAAACGCACACACACGAGTGGATGTGAAATCAAAATCCACTGTGAGCCCTGTGGATTGTACTATGTCAGTATCCTAGTTTGTATGTTGTACTGAAATTATATAAGACGTCATCATTGGGGGAGCTTGTTAAGGGTATATGGGAACTCTACTATTTTTGCAACTTCGTGTAAATCTATATTTCAAAATAAAAATTTAGCAAAATTACCAGGCAAGCTAAAACAACAACAAAACAAAACAAAACACACACACAAGAAAAATGATCCAGAGTGAAGAGAAAAATCAATCAAAACAGACTCAAGGATGACCCAGGTGATGGAATTAGTAGACAAGAACATTAAAAGTTATTATAGCTGAGGCCGGGCATGCTGGCTCACGCCTGTCATCCCAGGACTATGGGAGGCTGAGGCAGGCAGATCACAAGGTCAGGAGTTTGAGACCAGCCTGGCCAACATGGTGAAACCCTGTCTCTACTAAAAATACAAAAATTAGCTGGGTGTGGTGGTACGCACCTGTAATCCCAGCTACTTAGGAGGCTGAGGAAGAAGTGCTTGAACTTGGGAGATGGAGATTGCAGTGAACCGAGATCACACCACTGCGCTTCAGCCTGGGCGACAGAGTGAGACTCTGCCTCAAAAAAAAAAAAAAAAAAAAAAAAATATAAAAAAAAAATAAAAAAAAAACAAACAAAAAAAAAAAAAGCTGTATTACACACACACACACACTCATATACTTTTAGAGATGAAAACTGCAATGTCTGAGATGAAAACTACATTGATACACCAGATGGGATTAATGGAAGATGCAGATTAGACACTGAAGAAAATTAGTTAATCTGAAGATATAGCAATAGAAACTATCCAAAATGAAACACAAAGAGAAAAAGAAGGTTGAAAAAAATTGAGCAGGGCTGGGCGCGGTGTCTTACGCCTGTAATCCCAGCACTTTGGAAGGCCGAGACGGGCGGATCACGAGGTCAGGAGATCGAGACCATCCTGGCTAACATGGTGAAACCCCATCTCCACTGAAAATAGAAAAAATTAGCCAGGCGTGGTGGTGGGCGCCTGTAGTCCAGCTACTTAGGAGGCTGAGGCAGGAGAATGGCGTGAACCTGGGAGGCAGAGCTTGCAGTGAGCCACGATTGTGCCACTGCACTCCAGCCTGGGCAACAGAGCGACACTCTGTCTAAAAAAAAAAAAAAGAGAAAAAAATTGAGCAAAAACGTCTGTTTCCAAGATGGAGTAACAGGAACCTGATTTATCCTCTCACTTCAAACAAGAACAAATTCAAGACAGAATATAGGAAGTAAAGGTTTCCAAGACATTGGACATCAGGCAACAAATCAGAAAGAGATCTCCAGGAGGCTGAAAATAAGTGAAGTGAGCCATAAGATTGTCCCAGTTTACCACCTTAAGAGAAATTTCAGGGTGTAGTATAGGAAGGGGGAACCCAGACAGAGCCAGGCATATTCTGTGAATTAAGGAGACAAGAGTTCAGAATTCAAGGATACTGAGGCAGCAGGAGATCACCAGTGCTAGAGGGAAGAGAGCTGAAGAAAGAACCCTAGAGACGTGGACACGATCCCCGTTGGTCATTCATTGGATCTCCTGTGGTCATTAGTTGTAGCTAATAAGGCATATTATTAGGCAAATATAAGGAATATTTAATGGCTCCTATACGTGAGGAGACTGCTCAAGGTGACTTCTGAGAAGCGTGAAGGAAGCAGTGCCTACTCCCGTCAGCCAGAGTGAGAAATCCATGATTCACAGGGCACTAGGTGGAGTTCTCAGAAGGAGCTTGGCTCAGTGGTGAGGGAAAATTATTCCTAGAATAAACGCTGCTCTGGTCCAGCCTAATCAATTACAAAGCAAGACCCAAAGGATGAAACACCCCAAGCAACTGAACTGTATCCCAGAATAAAATTCAAGAAGACTTATATATAAAAAAAAAAACAAAACAGCTCCTAACAAGGCAAAATGCATAATGTGTGGCATTCAACCAGAGATTACCAAGCATGCAAAGAGGTGGAAAAATATGACCTATAATGAGAAAAGTCAACCAATCAAGAGACACCCAGAACTGACGCAAATGTGAGAATTAGCAGACGTTAAAACAGATATTATAACTGTATTTCAGATCTTCAAACAACTACAGACATGGAGGACATGAAGACTCAAACTGAAATTCTAGAGATAAAGCTATACTGTCTGAAATAAAAAGCTCCCTGGATGGGATTGATGTCAGAATAGATGCTGTGGAAATAGTTATTAGTGAATATAACACAGTAATAGAAACTACCCAAAATTAAAGCGCACAGAGCAGAAATCCCCCAAATGAAAAGAGCATTAATGAGCTGTAGGACAGTTTTTATTAAAAGTTTTTATTTTATGGATTTAAGGGACATCAGTGCAATTTTGTTTGTTTGTTTTGATTTTCTTTTCTTTTTTTTTTTTTTTTGCAGCCAGAATTTCACCCTGTCACCCAAGCTGGAGTGCAGTGGCGCAATGTTGGCTCACTACAACTTCCGCCTCCCGGGTATGAGAAACAAACTTACGAATTTAAACCCAAGAATGGGCTTAAAGACCTGGAGAACAGGCCAGGCGCGGTGGCTCAAGCCTGTAATCCCAGCACTTTGGGAGGCCGAGATGGGCGGATCACGAGGTCAGGAGATCGAGACCATCCTGGCTAACACGGTGAAACCCCGTCTCTACTAAAAATACAAAAAACTAGCCGGGCGTGGTGGCGGGCGCCTATAGTCCGTTTCAAAAACAAAACAAAACAAACAAAGACCTGGAGAACAGTGAAAGTGAGACTTTTAATGATAGTTTTGAAAGATGGGGTGTTTGATGAGCAGGCACACTTAGCACAGTTTTTTTTTTTTTTTTTTTTTTTTGAGACGGAGTCTGGCTCTGTAGCCCAGGCTAGAGTGCAGTGGCCGGATCTCAGCTCACTGCAAGCTCCGCCTCCCGGGTTCACGCCATTCTCCGGCCTCAGCCTCCCGAGTAGCTGGGGCTACAGGCGCCCGCCACCTCGCCCGGCTAGTTTTTTGTATTTCTTAGTAGAGACGGGGTTTCACCGTGTTAGCCAGGATGGTCTCGATCTCCTGACCTCGTGATCCACCCGTCTCGGCCTCCCAAAGTGCTGGGATTACAGGCTTGAGCCACCGCGCCCGGCCTTAGCACAGTTTTAACAAGCTCTTTGTTGAATTAATAAACTAACCCCCATGTTTCCCCTTAAAAAGAAAAAAAGTAAAAGCATAGTAGAGACCTCACCCGATGCAAGGCCCTGGGACCCCCTAACACGCTCCCCCCGCCATACATCTCACAAAGTAGAGGATAGGGAGACCAGGGGGCAATAGGAAGGCCAGAGGAGGAGGAATCTGGGGGTCATGATGGAGCTAAACCCAGTGCTCCCTTAAGTCCTTATCCAACTTGAGGAAAAAAATAAAATAAAACAATGGAAGAAGCACATGAAAAATTTCCCTATTCCTTCCAAACTAAATGGCTAATGTGTACCCTCTTGGAAAAGTCCCTGTGAGGCGGGCAAGTTGGATTTGGGACTGTGCCTCTATCAAGCACTGAGGTTAGGAATTTTAAACAGAAAATGACCCCACTCTTGAAAAACCCCTTCAGTTTAGCAAAGCAGCTAAATCAATTTTTAAAACCCAATTTTTATACTTGGGCTAAAGTAATGTCAATCACAAATATTTCTGTTTACTGGGAAAGAGAGGAATAATTAAAGGGCAGCCGTGAAGAAAACCATGCCAAGACACATCAGATACAATTTCTCAAAGCCAGTAAGAAGGAGAAAACCTTAAAAGTGGCCAGAGGAAACAAGATAAAAGTCACAGCAATTTTTTTTTTTTTTTTTTTTTTTTTTGACACAGAGTCTTGCGCTGTCGCCCAGGCTGGGGTGCAGTGGTGCAATCTCGGCTCACTGCAACTTCCACCTCCCGGGTTCAAGTGCTTCTTGTGCCTCCACCTCCCGAGTAGCTGGAATTACGGATGCCCACCACCGTGCCTGACTAATTTTTTGTATTTTTGTAGAGACGGGGTTTCACCATATTGCCCAGGCTGGTTTTGAACTCCTGAGCTCAGGTATCCACCCACTTCAGCCTCCCAAAACAGCAAACTACTTATTGGAAACTGCCAATAAGGGTCAGTGGAGTGATGCATGGGGAGCCCCACAGGAAAGGCCTGGCGGCCCTGTCATCCTGGAGTTCTGGGTCCAGTGGAAACAGCGTTCAAAAATGAAGGCAAAATCAAGAGTTTCGGACATACAAGAGTTGAAAGAATTCATCACCAGCAGACTCACACTATAAGAAATGTTAATGAAAGTCCTCCTGGTGGAAGAAAAGGGGCACGAGATGGCAATATGGCTCTGCCCAAAGGCATGAGACACCAGGAAGGGAACCCCACAGAAATGCGGAAGATAGTGTCTTATTTGCATTGACTTAAAATATAGTCGAAGAAACAAAAATAATGGTGGGCCAGGAGTAGTGACTCATGCCTGGAATTCCAGGACTTTAGAAGGCCAAGTTGGGAGGATCGCTTGAGCTCAGGAGTTGGAGACCAGCCTGGCAACATAATGAGACCCCCTCTCTGAAAAAAAAAAAAAAAAAAAAAAATTAGCCAGGCATGGTGGCATGTGCCTGTGGTCCCAGCTACTTGGGAAACTGAAGAGGAAGGATCACTTGAACCCAGGAGATGGAGGCTGCAGTGAGACGTGATTGTGCCACTGTCCTCCAGCCTGGGCAACAGAGCAAGACCCTATATGAGACATATATATATATATATATATATGATGATAATTGGCTGGGCACAGTGGCTCACACCTGTAATCCTAGCACTTTGGGAAGCTGAGGTGGGTAGGTCACCTGAGGTCAGGAGTTTGAGACCAGCCTGGCTAACATGGCAAAACCCTGTCTCTACTAAAAATACAAAAATTAGCCGGGCATGGTGGCGGCGCCTGTGGTCCCAGGTGCTCAGGGGGTTGAGGCAGGAGAATTGCTTGAATCAGGGAGGCGGAGGCTGCAGTGAGCTGAGCTGAGATCACACCACTGCACTCCAGCCTGGGCGACAGAACGAGACTCCGTCTCAAAAACACAAAACAAAACAAAAAACACCAAAAAAAAAAAATCCCAAAATATACCAGAAAGGCTGGGAGGGGTAAATAGAAAGTGTATTGTCTCAAGGTTCTTATATGTGCAATGGTTTAATATCTTCAGAAATAGTGTGTGGGCACAGTGCCTCAAGCCTGTAATCCCAGCACTTTGGGAGGCCGGCAGTGAGATCGCGAGGTCAAGTGGGAAAGCCATCCTGGCTAACCCGGTCCAAATCCTGTCTACTAAAAAATACAGGCCGGTAGCGGCGGCTCAAGCCTGTAATCCCAGCACTTTGGGAGGCGAGGCGGGCGGATCAGGTCGGGAGATCGAGACCATCTGGCTAACCCTGGTAAACCCGTCTCTACTAAAAATACAAAAAAAAGCAGCAGTGGTGGGGCGAGCCTGTAGTCCCAGCTGCTCGGGAGGCTGAGGCAGGAGAATGGCAGGAACCTGGGAGGCAGAGCTTGCAGTGAGCTGAGATCTGGCCACTGCACTCCAGCCTGGGTGACAGAGCAAGACTCTGTCTCAAAAAACAAACAAACAAAAAAAGAAAGTAGGTGTGACAATTTAGAGGCAAGTATACTCTAAAGCCTAAAGCAATACTACAATATCAAAAGAGCTAGACTAATAAGCCAACAAAGAGGAGATAAAATGGGAATTCTTAAAAAATATTTATAGGCGAGGTAGCGTGGCTCAAGCCTGTAATCCCAGCTGGGAGGCCGAGGCAGATTGGATCCGCGAGGTCAGGAGATGGGCCATCCTGGCTAACGGTGGCCCGTCTCTACTAAAATAAAAACTAGCCAGGCCCGAGGCGCCTGTAGTCCAGCCTCAGGAGGCTGAGGCTGGAGAATGGCGTGAACCGAGTGAGCTTGCAGTGACTGAGATCCGGCCACTGCACTCCAGCCTGGGCGAACTCCGTCTCAAAAAGCATTACCAAAGAAGTCGAAAAGGAAAAGGAAAAACGCAGGACCAGTGAGGCTCAGTATGAATAGGTAGATTTTAACTCCACCATATCAATAATCTCATTACATGTGGACGTTCTAAACACCCCAATTAAAAGATAGATTGTCACCGGGCGCAGTGGCTCACACCTGTAATCCCAGCAGTTTGGGAGGCCAAGGTGGGTGGATTGCTTGAGCTCAGGAGTTGGAGACCAGCCTGGGCAACACGATGAAACCCTATCTCTACTAAAATACAAAAAATTAGCCAGGTGTGGTAGTGGGCGCCTGTAATCCCAGCTACTTGGGAGGCTGAGGCAGAAGAATCACTTGAACCCGAGAGGCGGAAGTTGCAGTGAGCCGAGATCGCACCACTGCACTCCAGCCAGGGCGACAGTGAGACTCCGTCTCAAAAAACAAACAAACAAGATGGATTGTCACTTTGGATAAAAAAAAAACAATGTAGCTAACTATGTTCTACCTATAAGAAACAAACTTTAAATGTAAAAGCACAAATAGGTGAAAATTAAAATGATAAAAGCAAATATGCCAAGATAACACTAAACAGAATGCTGAAGTAACTATATTAACATCAAGTAGATTTCAGAAAAAAGTATGTTACTAAGGATAAAAGAGTCATTTAATAATGACAAATGTAGGAATTCATCACGAGGACATAAAAATCCTAAATGTTTATGCAGCTACTAACAGAGTTTCGAAATGCATGAAGCAAAAACTGTGAGAACTACAAGGAGAAATAAAGAGATCCACAACGGTAGTAGGCGATTCTGCCATCTCTGTCTCTCAATAATTGATGAGACAAGTACACAGAATATCAGCGATGATACAGAAGAACTGAACCACGCAGTCCATCGCCATCGCTCCATCATCCATCGATCATTGTTTCCATACATTCACCCACTTCATCCTTCTCACCCCAGTGTTGGTTTGCTCTTTCGTCAATTCGTAATTATCTTACTAACTTATGAGTCATTTATTTATTTATTTAGAGATGGAGTCTTGCTCTGTCACCCAGGCTGGAGGGCAGCAACACAGTCACACTGCAAGCTCTGCCTCCCGGGTTTATGTGGTTCTCCTGCCTCGGTCTCCAGAGTAGCTGGGACTACAGGCATGCGCCACCATGCCCAGCTAATTTGTTTTTTTGCATGTCAAGTAGAGATGGGGTTTTTGCCATGTTGGCCAGCTGGTTTCGAACTCCTGACCTCAGGTGGGCTGCCTGCCTCGGCCGCCCAAAGTGCTGGGACTACAGGTGTGAGCCACCATGCCCAGCCATGAGTCATTTATTTATAAACTTATAAATAAATGTATAAACTTATAAAGTTTTGAACTTATAAACTATCCACTCATTAATGTGCCCATTCCACCCTTACACCATGTTTAAATAATTACTCATTTATCTACTATTCATTCAGGCATCCATTCATCCATTCATATACACATTCATGCTGTTTACTTGACAGAAAATTATGAGAAAGCAAAGGAAGGACTGTGTCTCGCTCACCCCGTGATCGTATGCCCCAAGGAAGGACTGTGTCTCGCTCACCGCGTAATCGTATGCCCCAAGGAAGGACTGTGTCTTGCTCACCCCATAATCGTGTGCCCCAAGGAAGGACTGTGTCTCGCTCACCCCGTGATCATATGCCCCAATGCCATGTATATTGGTTGACCATGATAGGCACTGAAACATTTTGTTCAACAATGAATTCATCCATTTCATCCATCAATTTATCCATCCAGTTGCTCAACTAACCATTTGCTTATCTCATTTACCCATTATTTACACTCATTCATCTATTAATTTTTCATGTATCAGTTCATCATTTAATCAGTTCAATTAATCTAATCTTCATTCTCTTATAGTTTAACTCATTATTTACTCATCCATTCATCATTTATTGCCTATTCATTAAGACACTCATAAGTTCACTCGTTATATTATCCTTTTATTTTCTCTCTTCATTCATCTTCCATCTACTCCAGTTCTTCCACTTACAGACAAACTTTGGCAAGTTCTGAAAGTTATTTGAATCTCAGTTTCCATATATTCAGAAATGGGACTAATAACAGCTTTTTGAAGATTCATGAGGTAATGAATGAAATTCCTTGGCACAATTCCGGGCACAGAGTCGGTTCTCAAGAAATGGTAGCTATTATTATTTTAAATGAGTATTCACAATTTCTTTTAAGTTACAAAATCATCGCCTCATTTATATGTCTGTCCACTCTTCCATCCGATTTCTTTAGTTATCCATTCATCCCTTCTCTCATTTTAGCCACTCCTTGATTTTATACATCTTTGGACTTTCCTTTTTAATTACAAATGACATACAGAATATTGCACAAATCAAACTTGTAGCTCAATTATTTACCACAAAGGAAATATGTAGTAACTACCTGACTGAAGAAATAAAATATTGCCAGAACACCACACCTCTCCCCAGAAAATAATATCCTGAATTTTATAGTGCTTGCTTCCTTTTTTTCAAGTTATAAAACTTTACTGAAATATGTATGAAGTCTCCAGTTTAATCCTCTCAACAAACCTGATTGTAGTATTATTAATATTCCTACATTCTATAAAAGACTTTATTATATACAAAGAAACTTAAGCACAGAGATGTTAAGTAATCTTTTTTTAACTTTTATTTTAGGTTCGGGGGTACATGTGAAGGTTTGTTATGTAGGTGAAATAGTCATGGGGATTTGTCGTACAGATTATTTCCTCACCCAGGAACTAAGCCCAGTACCCAAGTCTTCTGCTTCTCTCCCTCCTCCCACCATCCACCCTCAGGGAGACCCTAGTATCTGTTGTTTCCTTCTTTGTGTTCAAAAGTTCTCATCCTTTAGCTCCCATTTACAAGTGAGAACATGTGGTGTTTGGTTTTCTGTTCCTGCGATAGTTTGCTGAGGATAATGGCCTCCAGCTCCATCCATGTTCCTGCATGGATCTCATTTTTTTATGGCTGCATAGTATTCCATGGTGTGCATGTACCACCTTTTCTTCATCCAGTCTGGCACTGGTGGGCATTTAGGTTGAGTCCATGTCTTTGCTATTGTGAGTAGCGCTGCAATGAACATTCACATGCATGTGTCTTTACGGTACACTGATGTATATTCCTCTGGGTATATACCCAGTAACGAGATTGTTGGGTCGAATGGTAGTTCTGCTTTTAGGTCTTTGAGGAATTGCCATACTGCTTTCCACAGTGACTGAATTAATTTACACTCCCACCAACAGTGTGTGTGTGTTCCCTTTTCTCCGCAACCTCACTAGCATCTGTTATTTTTTAACTTTTTATAGTAGCCATTCTGGCTGGTGTGAGATGGTATCCTCATTGTGGTTTTGATTTGCATTTCTCTAATGATCGGTGATATTGAGCTTTTTCCATATGCTTGCTGGCCACATGCATGTCTTATTTTGAAAAGCATCTGTTCATTTTCTTTGTTCACTTTTTAATGAAGTTTTATCTTGTAAGTTTGTATAAGATCCTTATAAATGCTGGATGTTAGACTTTTGTCAGATGCATAATTTGCAGATACGCTCTTCCATTCTGTAGGTGGTCTGTTTACTAATAGTTTCTTTTGCTATGCAGAAGCTCTTATGTTTAATTAGATCCCACTTGTCAACTTTTGCTTTTGTTGGGAATGCTTTTGGTGTCTTTGTCATGAAATCTTTACCCATTCTTATGTCCAGGATGGTATTGCCTCGGTTGTCTACCTAGGGTTTTTATAGTTTTGGGTTTTACATTTAAGTCTTTAATCCATCTTGAGTTGGTTTTTATGTATGGTGTAAGAAAGGGGTCGAGCTTCAATCTTCTGCATATGGATAGCCAGTTATTCCAGCAGAGTTTATTGAATATGGAGTCTTATCCCCATTGCTTGTTTTTATCATCTTTGTTGAGGATCAGGTGGTTGTAGGTAAGCATCCTTGTTTCTGGGCTCTCTATTCTGTTCCATTGGTCTATGTGCCTGTTTTGCACCAGTACCATACTGTTTTGGTTACTGTAGCCCTATAGTATAGTTTGAAGCTAGGTAATGCAATGCCTCCAGCGTTGTTCTGCTTAGGACTGCCTTGGCTATTTGGGCTCTTTTTTAGTTCCATATGAATTTTAAAATAATATTTTCTAGTTCTGTGAATAATATGCTTGGTGTAATAGTTTGATAGGAATAGTGTTGAATCTGTAAATTGCTTTGGGCAATATGACCATTTTAATGATATTGATTCTTCCTATCCATGAGCATGGGATGTTTTTCCGTTTGTCTCTTTTCTGATTTCTTTGAGCAGTGTTTTGTAATTCTCATTGTAGAGATCTTTCACCTCCCTGGTTAGCTGTATTCCTAGGTATTTTATTCTTTTTGTGGCAATTGTGAATGGGATTGCCTTTCTGATTTGGCATTTGGCTTGGCTGTTGCTGGTGTATAGGGATGCTAGTCATTTTTGTACATTTATTTTGTATCCTGAAACTTTTCTGAAGTTGTTTAGCAGCTGAAGGAGCTTTTGGGCTGAGACTATGGGGTTTTCCAGATATAGAATCATGTTGTCTGCAAAAAGAAACAGTTTGACGTCCTCTCATTCTATTTGAATGCCTTTTCTTTCTTTCTCTTGCCTGATTGCTCTGGCTAGGACTTCCAATACTATGTTGAATAGGAGTGGTAGGAGAGAGCATCCTTATCTTGTGCCAGTTTTCAAGGGGAATGCTTCCAGCTTTTGCCCATTCAGTATAATGTTGACTGTGGGTTTGTCAGTGCTTACTTTCTTGCTTTTCTTTTTTTCTTTTTCTTGTTTTTTGAGATGGAGTTTTGCTCTTGTTGCCCAGGCTCTGGAGTGCAATAGTGTGATCTTGGCTCACTGCAACCTCCACCTCCTGGGTTCAAGCAATTCTCCTGCCTCAGCCTCCTGAGTAGCTGGGATTACAGGCACGTGCCACCACGCCTGGCTAATTTTGTATTTTTGGTAGAGACAGGGTTTCTTCATGTTGGATAGGCTGGTCTTGAACTCCCGACCTCAGGTCATCTGCCCACCTTGGCCTCCCAAAGTGCTGGGATTACAGACGGGAACCACTGTGCCCGGCCTCTTGCTTTTCTTTATCTGTTCTATTCTTTATTACATCATTAAATCATCCCTCATTTATTCATTCATTTTGTCATCCACTTACTGATTCATCCATTCATTCCTAAATGAGTGCCTGAATAATATAGCTTTAGGCTGGGCACGGTGGCTCATGCCTATAATCCCAGCACTTTGGGAGGCCGAGGCGGGTGGATCACGAGGTCAGGAGATTGAGACCATCCTGGCTAACACTGTGAAACCCCGTCTCTACTAAACACACACACACACACACACACACACAAATTAGCCAGGTGTGGTGGTGGGCGCCTGTAGTCCCAGCTACTCAGAAGTTTGAGGCAGGAGAATGGCATGAACCCAGGAGGCAGAGCTTGCAGTGAGCAGAGATCGCACCACTGCACTCCAGCCTGGGCAACAGAGCGAGACTCTGTCTCAAAAATAAATGAATAAATAAAAATAATATATCTTTGTTTCACTGTGTTTGAGCTTTATGTAAATGAATTTATATGGCAGCTGATCTTTGGTATCTGGCTTCTTCTATCACAGGCTATATTTGTGAGATTCAGTCTTGTTGCCTGTAGCTATAGTTCATTCACTTTGTTATGGAGACTTTAATTATATAAATGTCTGCAACATATTTATCCATTTTACTGCTGATAAACGTTCAGTTTGTTTCCAGGCTTTGATTATAATGATGCTGCTATGAACATTCTTGTATGTGTCTCTTGGTACACATGTGCACAGTTTTCCAAAACGGTTGTACCCGTTTATCTGCTCCCACTGAGGATATGTTACAGTCCCACTGCCCCATACTCTCACAGACATTGTGATTGCCAGTGTTTTTTAATACAGACTCATGGTGGATGTGTCGTGGTGTCTCACTGCAGTTTTACCTTGCATTTCCCTGCCAATTAATGAAGGTGAGAACTCTTATGCATATTAGCCAGTTAGCTATCGTTTTTATAGTAGTACCTATTAGCATTAGCGAACATTTTTCTCTGGGTTGCCTGATTTATTTTTCTTATTGCTCTGTGGACCTAATATTTATATATTTTAGATCAAACTCCTTATCAATTATATGTTATAGGTGTCTTCTGTCTTACTTGCCTTTTCACTTTCTTAATGTTATAATTTAATGGAAAATTTTGTTTTACTGTAGTAAATTTTATCATTCTTTTCCTTTATGGTTGGTGCTTTTCATGTCAGTTTAAGAACTCTCTCCATTCTCCCGAGGACATAAAGGTATTTTCTTGTGCAGTCTTCTACATCTTTCACATTTAAAGCCATCATCCACTCGAATAGATTTTTGTACGTTGTTTTGGTCCGTCTTGTGAAAGGTCATGTTCAAGCTTGTTTATGTCTCATATGGATGCATAATTGTCCTGAGAGCACGCACAGTCTTTGTGAAAGACTGCCCTCCTCACTCTACACCATCACCTGTGCCCTAAGTCAAGTGTCTATATACTTATAGCTCTGTTCAGGGATTGCTGTTCTGTTTCATAGGTCTATTGATCTATCCTGTGTCAATACCCATGTCTTGACTACAGCAGCTTCATAACAAGTCTTGTACCAGATAAAAGCAAGTCTTCCCACCTTGTTTTTCTTCATGAGTGAGTTTTGGAAAGTTCTCAGTCATTACCTCTGTTTCTGCCCTTAATCTCAATCTCCAAATATACAGATGGTAGATCTCACCATAGCCTCTACATTTCTGTATCAACCAGGATAGACTAGGATGTTGATATGGTTTGGATCTATGTCCCCACCCAAATCTCATGTCGAATTGTAATCCTCAGTGTTGGAGGAGGGGCCTGGGGGGGAGGTGTTTGGATCATGGAGGCTGATTTCCCCATGGTCTTCTCATGATAGTGAGTTCTCATGAGATCTGGTTGTTTAGAAGTGTGTAGCGCCTCCCTCTTCCTCCTTCTCTAGTCATGTAAAATGTGCCTGCTTCCCGTTGGCCTTCTGCCATGAATGTAAGTTTCCTGAGGTCTCCCTAACCACACTTCCTGTACAGCCTGCAGAACCATGAGTCAATTAAACCTCTTTTCTTTATAAATTACCCAGTCTCAGGTAGTTCTTTTTTGGCCATGTGAGAATGGACTAATACAGATGTGCTGTGGAACATGCAGTCTCCAAATCTCAATGGCATAAAACAAAATGAGTTTATTTTTTACTTATGCTACATGTCCATTGAGGGTTAACAGGGGGCTTCTGCTAATTGTAGTCTTTCAGGGACCCAGGCTGACACAGCAACCACCATCTTGAATATTGCTGGTCAGTATACCAGAGGGAAAGAGCTGAGGAGGGTCTAGCACAAACACTTCTACTTATAGCTCATTGGTCAGATCTAGTCATTTGGCTCCACTGAAACCACAAATTGGTCAGGAAGTTTAATCCTATCCTATGTCTAGAAGGTGGAGGGATGGACATGTTTGATGATCAGCACTAATAACTACCACAGTTTTTTACCCTTTTCTATATTTTCCATCCTTTTGTTTGAGTTTATTCTGGATATTTTCTTGTGACATGTCTTTCAGTTTACTAATTCTTTCTTCAGCTGCATCTAGCTAGTTATTAAATCCATGCACTTTGTTCTTAATTTTGGTTATTTTAATTTTCATGTCTAAAATTTTATTTGGTTCCAGCTCTCTGCTAAAATTCTCAATGTAGTCTCTCTCTTTGAGCACAGTAAATATAGCTGTTTGAAAATCTGTAGCTAACTCTAATATCCTGATCCCTCATGGAGCTATTTCTATCATCTGTAGTTTCTGCAGATTTTTGTTTATATTGTCTTGTATTTTCCTGTGCCTTTTTATTGTATCTTTTTTTTTTTTTTTTTTTTTTGAGACAGAGTCTTCCTCTGTCACCCAGGCTATAGTGCAGTGGCATGATCTCAGCTCACTGCAACCTCTGCCTCTCAGGTTCAAGCAATTCTCATGCCTCAGCCTCCTGAGTAGCTGGGACTACCAGTGTGCAGCACCACATTAGCTCATTTTTGTATTTTCAGTAGAGATGGGGTTTTGCCATGTTGGCTAGGCTGGTCTTGAACTCCTGACCTCAAGTGATCTGCCCATCTCAGCTTCCCAAAGTGCTGAGATTATAGGTGTGAGCTACCAGACCCAGTCTTTTTTACTTTTTATTTTCTTTGAGACAGGGTCTCGCTCTGTCACCCAGGCTGGAGTGCAGTGGTGTGATCACAGTTAACTGCAGCCTTGACCCCCTGGGCTCAAGTGATCCTCCTGCCCCAGCTTCCCAAGTAGCTAAGACTACAGGCTTGAGCCACCACGCCCAGCTATTTCTTTTTTTTCTCTGACACGGAGTCTTGCTCTGTCACCCAGGCTGGAATGCAGTGGCATGATCTCAGCTCACTGCAACCTCTGCCTCCCAGGTTCAAGCAATTCTCCTGCCTCAGCCTCCCAATTAACTGGGATTTATAGGCACGCACCACCACACCTGGCTAATTTTTGTATTTTTAGTAGAGATAGGGTTTCACCATGTTGGCCAGGCTGGTCTCAAACTCCTGACCTTGTGATCTATCTGCCCACCTCGGCCTTCCAAAGTGCTGGGATCCCAGGCGTGAGCTACCGCGCCTGGCCTAATTTTTTTTATTTGTTTGTAGAGACTGGATTTTGCCATGTTGCCCAGGCTGGTCTTGAACTTCTGGGCTCAAGCAATCTGCATGCCTCGGCCTCCCAAAGTGCTGGGATTACAGGCATGAGTCACCTTGCCTGGCCATGTCATATGTTTTATTGGTAGGAATAATTTGAAGCCTAGAAAGGTATTTTTCACTCTTTTTTCACTGAGGATTTAGCTTTTGCCATGTATTGGGGGTACCAAAAGTCTGGAGTCACTTCACCAACTTCAGGGATTAAGAGGATTTGAAGCTAGGCTGAAGTCAACCTTACTCTGAGGTTACTGTCCTTAGGAGCCCAAAGTGAGGATTAAATGTGCATATTCATAAATTCCTCCACTCACCCACCCACATGTTTATATTTGCAAATTTATATTTACAAATGTAGACAGAGTCATTGATAAATGAATGTGCAGAGGAATGTCCATAAATGAATACGTCTCTATAGTCATCTCTCCTATTTATTTAGCCATTTATCTGTCCAAACAATCAGGTGTACGCTAATCTATGAATTAACTCATCCGTTCATTAGCCCAGCCACTGGACCAACTGACAGAAGACCTGAGCTGGGCACTGTTCTAGGTACTTAGGGCACATCCTTGAACAAAACAAAGGATGTTCTGTCACAACTCATAGTGCAGTGGAGATACCAGGCTACCAGAGCGGGCAGGGCTGGGCTGGAATTTTAAGAAAGGTGGCCAAGGTGGGCTTTGCTGAGAAGGTGACGTACAAGGGAAAACTTGGAGGGGAGGGAATGAGGGCTGTGAACGTCTGAGGAGCTTCCAGACAGGAAGACTGGCCAGTGTAAGATCCTGGGGGACAAGGAAGGAGCCCCTCTGGCTGCCGGGGAATGAGGCACAGAGGCTGGAGATTTGGGGGCTGATGGAGGAAGACAGGACCAGGAGAGGGCAGCAGCACGCAGTGAGCATTATTCTGGCCGCACTTGGACAGGTTTTCACAGAGAGCTTGGCACCTACAGGAAACTGCTCAGAAGCAGGACAGGGCACCAGAGAGTTCCAGAAGGCAGCCCAGCCTGAAGGTTTTTGTAGCCCCAGGGTTTGTCTCACCCACCACTGGCAGATGCGGGTTCAGTTTTGCAGGGTATGCAAAGAAGCAGGGTCTAAATGTCTAGAAATATGCATATTTGGGCTCTATTTAAAGCAAACGTCTGTGTAAAATTTTGATTTTGGCCCTGGTGGGCTTTGAACTTTTGGTCCCAGCTACTGGGAAGCAGAGAGCACAGGGCCAGTCCTCAGGCTGTTGTCAGCCTGTGGATCCATCAGGTGGCCGTGGAGGTGAGTTTGCCACCTGTCTGCATGTCCCTGGCCCCCCGCAGACCTGCAGGCCCCCTATACTGCCCCTTCTCTCCATCTCTGCTCCCTGCATCTGTAGACAAATGCTTAAGTCGGCACCAGCTCGGCCAGGATGGTGGTTACCCGAGGCCACGCCGCGCCACCGCTTCTCTCGTTCTTGTCTGCTCTGTCCCCCTCCCTCCCACACTTTCTGCCCACATTCAGTCTCCCTGGCTGCACTTGTCTGTGGCCAGTCTCCCTGGAAGAGCTACAGGGAACTCATCCTTCCCCACCCCTTTCCCCTCATCCTGGCTTCATCCTTCCCATGCCATGAACCCCTTGCTCTATGGGAACGCCGGCCGCTCACCTGCACACCCCTAATGCAGTGCCTTCTGCCTGCTCCGTGGCCCGTGTCTGTCCACCTCCACCTGGCCCCGTTGCCAGGCCTGCCACACCCTCTTGGTCTGTTCTTGGTTGTGGCACCCACCTTCAGCCACCTGCTCTCCTTCTCCCAGGCCTCTGCTCTCCAGCCAGCAGCTCCTCGGGCCCCAACTGTTTCCCAGGCCTGATTCCGAGTACAAGAGTCTCCCTGCCCCACCTGGCCCTTCTCAGCTACTGCCTTGCCTCCTTCCACTGTCATCCAGCCATTAGGGAGCTGGCCACACTAGACGGCAGGCCCTGGTCACCCTGCCTTCCCAGAGCAGGATGGGGCAAGTGGCATTCACATACGGAAACACCCATGCGCAGCTTCCTGGTCAAGGGTGACGCTGGGACTGGCCCGCCACCAGGCGCACGTGGACCTGCTCTGAGCTCCTGCTCTTCCTGCCTCCTCACTGCGACCCCTCCACGCATCATCCCTGCTCCACAGACAAGGAGGCCCCGGCACAGGACGTCAGGGACTCACCCAGGGCAGCTGGGCTTTGAGCTCGGCTCTCTGCACCCACTCCTTGCTCCTAGAGTGATGGGGACTCAGGAGGGTGAGAGGCAGCGGCAGTCCCAAGGGTTGTGTCCTGCAGGCAGAGATCTACGGGAGACCACAGAGGAGGGAGATCCAGGGTGCATGTCCTGTGGGCCAGCCTCCTACTCAGAAAGCAGCAGTGGCAGCCGAGGCCTCAGGCGTGTACTTGAGTCTGGCAGAGGCAGGAAGCCTGTCCCAGGTCCTGGGGGAGTGAAGGGGAAGGAAGCCTTTGGAAACCCAGCCACAGAAGCAGGTTCCTGCTTGGACTTGGTCAGGAAGCCCAGGAGAATTCCGGGTGGTCTGGGCTTTGGGGACAGCAGTACCACAGTGGCTCATGCTTTGGGGCCCACCATGCACCAGCTGTGAGCACTGAGGCCTTTCTGCACAATGGCACCCTTTCTCCCAAATGGGACAGCAACCGTTCCTCTCCAGGCTGAAAAGACTCAGAACAAGCACCGAGTGTCCGACAAATGTCGTCTGTCACTAGGTGGCCTCGCTGGACACCGTGGCGAGCGTGCTGCACTCGTGGGACCTGAGCCTCACGGAGGCCATGCTCCAGAACATGGAGGCAGAGCAGCAGCGCCGGGCCCAGGAGGCCCAGAGGCACAAGGAGGCTGAGGCCAAGCGGTGTGGCAGGCAGGAGGGGTGTGGGAGGTGCTGGCAAGGGGTGCTGGCGAGGGACGCTGGCAGGGAGCATGGGCAGGGAGCGTGGGCAGGGGGTGCTGGCAAGGGGCGCTGGCAGGGAGCGCAGGCAGGGAGCGTGGGCAGAGAGCGCGGGCAGGGTGTGCTGGTGGGGGGGCTGGTGGCACTGGCAGGGAGTGCGGGCAGGGGGTGCTGGTGGGGGCGCTGGCGGAAGCCTCTGCCCCAGCTCATTCCCGCTCCCTAGCATGACCCTCAAGGTCCAACAGCTGGCCAGGGAGCAGCAGCAGTGTCACAAGGAGGTGAGTGTGTCCTCAGGGAGGAGCCAGAAAAGAAGGGAGAGCAGAGTGGGGAGGAGGGGGAGCCGAGGGAGGGCCAGGAAGCTGGGGGAAGAGCTAGGAGGGGAGGTGCCCTCAGGCCCCTGGGCCAGGAGTGACCTGGTCGGAGGGTACTGGCCGGCCTTGCCAGGGCCAGCCTTGCCAGGACCTGCCCATACACCCACCCAGTTGCAACAGGCATACTGTGAGCTGAGCCGGAGGATCACAGAGCACGACCAGTGTGAGTGGAGGTGCATGGACAAGACCAAGCTCACGCTGCAGGTGGCAGCCCATGGTGGACTTGCTGTGCCCCTGCGCCCTCACCCCCTCTCCTTGTTCCACACCAGCCCAGGCCCTCCTCCCCTGCCAGGCCTGGAGTTTTTCCCTCTTAAACATGGGGAGTCACCAGTCAACAGTGGCCTCCTCGAGGTGGGGTGGGGAGGAGGCTCAGGCAGGTACCCTCTCCAGCCAGAGCGTGGGGCAGGGCGAGCGACTGTCAGTGTGGCCCCCTTCTCCAGGCCATCAAGGACGCAGAGGCCCAGGTGGACAGGCTGCGGCAGGAGGCCCAGAAGGCCGAGGAGGCGCTGGCTATGGCCAGGCTGGAGCTGCGGGAGCAGACGCAGGAGGGTGGGCCTGGCATGGGGCACTGGCTGGGGGCTGGGAGATATGGCCCAGGGCGGGGTCCAGCATTGGGCTTGCCTGTCAGCTGCACTCTGCTACCCCTACAGGGGAGGAAGAGGCGCCCGGGCTGAAGTGCCAGGTCACCGAGCTGCACGACGTGCTGATGAAAGATGTGGGCAACCGCATTCGCGCCGATGGCCGGTCAGTGCTCCGGGCCAGATGTGGGCGATTTGGGGTTTGGACAGACAACAGTGACTCAACGGGTGTCCCCAGGTGGCCTCTTGTCATTGACCCTTCGGGCCAGGCAGCCACCTTCCTGCGCTACCAGGACACCAACTATGTGGACACAGTGAACCCGGAGCACCTGAAGCCGGAGAGGCTGCGGCTGGCTCTCCTGGGGGCTCTGCGGTGAGGCGGGCAGGGTCGGGTACACCCCCCCCCACCTCCCAGCCCCACCCCGGCCTCACCAGCCTCATGGGGCAGGTATGGGAAGCCGCTGGTGTTCGACCTGCGTGAGGTAGACCTGTTCCCAGCCGTGCAGCGGCAGCTGGAGGCGGTGCAGCCTGGCCTGGCGCAGGCACTGCTGAGCCGCGGCCTGCTGGAGCAGGAGAGGTACCTGTCGCTGCTGCGGCCCACGGATGGGCCAGAGTATAGCCCCACGCAGTTCCAGGAGCAGCGCCTGGAGCACTTCCGCCTCTTTTTCGTCACCAAGGTCCAGTGGCCGCCAGCCGAGCAGCTGCAGGTGCTGCTCCCAGTGCGTGTGCAGCTGCCGGGCACAGGCCTCTAGTGCTAGCCCCAATAAAGCGTGTGCCCCAGGGCGCGGTGTGGCATCTGTGCTTTGTGCATGAGGGGCAGCGGCGGTGTGTGAGAGTCCAGGGCCCTGGCTGTCCCGAGCCCCGGCTGGCAGACACAGGTTTGCAGGCACTTGGGGGAGGCCCTGCTGGGGATGGGCAGCCCGCCCGGCCCAACCTGTGCGCAGTGAGGCGCAACGGGAGACGTGGGAGGGAGGGGAGGGTGCAGCCCTCGGAACTCAGCCTGGCCTCGGAGGGCAGGAAGGGTCTGTGCTAGTGGGCGGGGGGGTGGACAGGCAGACGGGAGGTAAAATGTAGTCAACTTTATTCTCCTTAAACCACAAAATAGAGTCTTTGGTTGTACAAACATCACTAGTTACAGTCTTGCCGAGGTCTCGGCTGGGGTGGGGCAGTTAGTCAGAGGCCAGAATTCCTGCGGGGTCTCTTTAAAATGCTAACACCCAGGTTAAAAGACTTGGGGCAAGGGTGGTGCTGGAGCTGGCAGGGCCCCCACCCCAAGTCTGGGGGAGGCGCCTGCTCCTCTAGGAGGGCACAGGGCCCAGGCCACGGCGCCCAGGCCTTACAGGGCGACGGCTGCTGCAAAGCGCCACATCTTCAGGGCCCACGGCGCCAGGAGCGGGCCTGCCCAGAAGCACCAGAGCCACTTCTCCATCCTCCTCCTGCGGGCCTGGCGGGCAGGGACAGGCGGGCAGTGAGCTGAGGGCAGCTGGGCTCCTGGAAGTTCACCCCAGCCCGGCCCCAACTCACCAGGGCTGGGAGATGGTTCCAGGGACCTCAACTCCTCAGCAAAGCCCGGCGACTGTGATGGGGAGAGTGTTGATCAGGCCGGCGCCAGCCCTGCCCCAAACCACCCACATGTGGGCTCCCAGCCCTGAGGCCCACAGAGCCCGGCTGAAGGGGGGAGGGGGATGGAGAAGCAGGGCCACGGCAGAACGCGGGGAGGCCCTGCGGGAGCGGATGGAGGCGGTGGCAGGCACGGACGGGGTGGCAGGCATGCAGAGGCCTGGAGGCCAGGTACCTGGATGTCATAGACAGGTCTGGAAGAAGGCAGGGCTGCAAAGGCCCTGTAGTCAAACTTCTTTCCAGACAAGGGCTTGAAAGGACAGCGTGAGGGGAGAGGCAGAGAGTGAGAGGAAGAGGGGGTGAGGGCCACGGGGGTGGGGGCAGGCCAGACCCCCCCCATGCCTTGGGGGTGAAGGGAGGGCATAGCCACCGGCTCCTCACCAGGCGTCCCGGGGAGGTGCTGGTCTGGGGGCCGAGGTCTAGGGGGACAAGAAGCGGGTGTTGGAAGCAGCCCAAGCAGCAGGCTGACCCCCCCACCTGCCCTTACCCACGGACCTTCCAAAGGGGTGGGCGACGGGGTGGGCGCAGGGGAAGGGGCCTCCGCCAGTCGCTCCAGGGGCCCCCGCATGCCCCGGCCCTCCTGGGACCTGGTGAGGACCATCTGTGCTCGGAGAGCGTCCTGTTCCAGTGACTTCATCCTGCAGAGAACAGTGGGCAGGGGTGACTCGGGGCAGGAGCAGGGAAAGGCCGCAGGGCGGGGTGGGGACCCCAGGCAGGGGCTTACCTGGCTGCCCTCCACAGTGCACGCTTCTCAGCCTCCAGGGCCCGGCGTTCGGCAGGGGACAGGGCACGCTCGGGTGCTGGTGGCTCCGGACTCTGCACGCGAAGCCGTTCTTGGTGGCGCCGCTCAGCTTTGGCCGTCCGCACCGGGGCACCGCTTCCCAGGGGTGGGGGGGACGCGGGGCTCTGCCTGGGGAAGGGACAGAACGTGCTGTGTGTGTGTGGGGGGCACGTGGGGTGAGTCGGGGGCATCTGGTGGGCGGCTGCTCACCTTGAGGAGGGGCTCAGGCCGGCCCAAGGTGGCTCATCCTCCTGTTCCTCCTCGCCCAGCGCCTCCCCGTCCAGGGCGAGCCCCGCTTCGGCCCCAGCCTCTGCCACGTCCCGCAGCATCTGCGCTCTCTTCTGCTGTAGTTTTCTGGCTGCCAGAGGGCAGGGTGGGTCAGGCCGGGCCAGCCTAGACCCGGCCCCCACCCCACTTCTGTGCCCCTCACCTTCCTCCTCCTGCATCTTCCGCAGGTCGTCAGCACCCACCAGGGACACACGCTTAGGAGGGCCCTCAGCTTGGGGCACGCGCACCTCCAGCTCAAAGTACTTCTGCCGCTCCCGGAAGGACAGTTGCTCCGGGGAGGCTGCAGGTCCAGGCGTGGGGGGCTGGGGGGAGCGAACCTTGAGGTTTGGCTGGCATTCCTCCGGGACACTGGGGCCCCTGAGCACCCACCCCAACCATGCGCAGCAGGGAGGGGTGCTGCTCCCACACACCTGGGCGAGGGCGTCCTCAGGAGGGTGAGAAGTGGGCACGGCCGCGAAGGCCCTGTAGGCCTGCTTCACATTGGCGGGCAGCTCATCCGGGGAAGGCGGGGAAGGTGGCTGGGGGGTGGGGCTCCTGTGAGCTATGCTGGGGCAGCTGTCAGGGCTGCAGCTGTGCTCAACTCGCCACTGGCTGTCCCCACTGCCTGCCTTTGATCCCCACCCACCATCCTGCTAGGGAAGGAGGCTCTGCCACCCCCACCCATGGGACAGAGCACTCACGGAGTGGGGACCTCTGCCCCTGAGGGCTGGGGAGCCCCTTGGCCACGCCTGAGCCAATGGCTGGATCACCCCTGGTTTTGTCTAAAAAAGGCAGGTGGCAGTGGCGGGGGAAGAGGAGAGCAGGATCAGGGGTACAAAGCAAGGAATGGGGGTAGACAAGGGGAGGGAGACAGGGGGAGGGGGGAGGGGGGAGAGAGGTGGAGAGGGGGGGAGAGAGAGGGGCAGTGGGGGAGGGGGAGGCAGGGAGTGGGGGATGGGGAGGGAGGGGGGGAGACAGAGAGAAAGAGAGAGAGAGAGAGAGAGAGGAGACCTGGGTGGGGCTGACATCTTGCCTGTGAGGGGCTGAGCTGGGTCTCATGGGTGCTGCCACCTCCACCCTCACGTGGCAGTGTGTTGGGGGAGGTGCCAATAGTGGGGGGGGCAAGGACTCCCAGACAAAAGGCAGGAAGGGGTGCGGCAGGTGGGCCCTGGGAGGCGTTGGGCCCAAGATACTGACCGGGGTCTCAGGAGCTTAAGCCCCTCCAAGAACAGCACGCTCAGGCCCCCCACCCCATCGCCAGGCAGCTCTGGCCAGGAAAGTGTCCCTGGCTGTCCTCACACAGGAGGCCCCATGGTAGCAGAGGGAAGACCAGAGTCAATGGCACCCCACGCCAGCCCCTGACCCCATCCCTGGAAGAGGGGCCCTGTGCACAGCAGCCATCTGCTCTGCCCTCCACCCGCCATGGGGTGCGCCCGTTAACCTGGGACACTCACCTGCTGGCCACTAGGGGAGCAGGGGGCTTCGGCCATCTTCGCTCCAGCTGCTCCAGACGGTACCTGGAGAAGGAGGCAGTGGGTGGGGTGAGGCTGGGCAGGGCTGTGGCCCCGCAGCAGGAGGGACTGGGGGGCCTGGAGCTTGCCTGGAAGGCACAGAAGCCCTTCAGTTCCCCAACCTGACTATAGCCCAGGCGACGCCCCAGACACTCGGTCAGCAAGGAGGGGCTCGTCCTCGTCCCCACAGGATGCGGGGGCCTGGGCTGGGCAGCTGCTGTCTCCACGGCAGTGTGCTGGCTGGAGCTTTGCAGGAGAGATGGGAGCAGACAGGACAGCCGGAGGAGAGAGCAGGGAGGGCTCAGGGGAGGGGCCGGGGACAGAGATGCCGGTGGGGAGCCCCTGCTTGTGGTGTGAGGCCCTCAGGGTTCAAGTGGCACCCTGACCGCTGCCCCCATGGCTGTGCTGTTGTTCATGAGGATGAAGAGCCTCCTGGGAGCCTCCCTCTCAGCGTAGTCCATGGCCAGAGGAGGCAGGGTCAGGTCCCAAGAGCCCCTGAATGGCCTGCCTCAGCCCCAGACCCTGCCTGGCCCCTCACTACCACTCCACCGCTTGGGCAAGGGTCTGGCGGAGCCCATCCCTCAGTCACTCACATTCGGTGGGCTGGCGGGGCACACCCTCTGGGAGGGTTATTTCTATCTTTAAGGGGAGGGAAGGGCCTGCATATCCTCCTGCCTGTCCCCAGCACCTGCCCCTCCAGCTGCTCCAGCCCGTCCTCCCCTTGGTGCCGTGTGCCTGCCCAATCCCCCAGGAGCCTCCGCCTCCAGCCAGCAGGTGAAGCTCTCACACTGCCACCCCGGCCTGCTCGGTGAGTACAAGAAGGTCCTCGGCCTATGTCACCCATCTGCAGCTCAGCGTGGGGGTGGGGCAGCACCAACATAGCTTGGGTCAAGAATGAGGGTGACAAGCACGTGACAGGCTGGGGTAGCCTGCAGGTCAGACGTGGCCTCCTCCCATCCCAGCCCCCGCCCAAAGCTTCCCTCCCCAACGGCCCTGGCGTTCGTCCTGCGGTGGCCGATGAACAGGACAACAGGACGGAGGTGGGGGGCACTGCACACTGGGCACTGACCCTCTGCACGCCACCAGCGCTGGGCACGGCAGCCAGGGCACGGTAGTCCAGCTTCAGGGGCTGCAGACCCCGACCCTGGGGGCAGAGTGGACACAGCACTAGCAGGAGCAGCTCCATGGCGGCACCCGGCCAGCACAGGGCATGAGAGGAGGTCCTGGGGGTTACTACCCAGCACCCCACAGGCAATGTGCACCCCGCTCCAGTGCCCTGATGGGAGGGGGCGGGGCAACCACACTCACCGTGGCTTCTGTGGCCTCGGGCCCCCAGTGCAGGGTCTGTCCAGGCGGCTCCTTCTCCTGTGAGCAGAGCAGACCCGTCAGGCACCACCGGCCTTGGGCTCCCTGGCCCTGGGGCTGCCGGCTGCAGGCACCTCTGACCTTGCCTGGGCCCTCAGGGCTCAGCTCCCGGTCGATGGAAGAGATGCTCTCCAGGCTGTTCCGGTGGCTGATGCCCGCCGCAAAGGGGTTGGCAATGACACCTGGGGACACCTGAGAAGAGGGGTGTGGGCTGAGAAGTGAGGACTGCAGCCCGGGTCCCACCTCTGGGGCAGGATGGGGCCCCAGCCCAGAATAGCCAGCAACAGTGAACACAGGAGCTGCATCCCTCAGCAGGGCTGACCGCATGGCCGGGATAGCCTTGGAGGGCATTCTACTGGACCGCCCCGCCAGGATGCTGCAGTACTGTCCCCGGTCCGTCCCCATCACAGCTCACAGGGCTGCTGTGGACGTGGTCATGTCTGCACTAGGTGAGATTGTGAAGAGGAATCTCTTCACAGCAAAGATGCCTGCCACTTTGCTGACTATGTAGTCACCCCCAGGAAGAACTGACAGCCACCAAGATGGGGGAAGGAGGGGCGTGAGTAGTGGATGCTGGAACTGATGGCACAGAGTGGCCCCCTCAGGTGGAAAGGCTGGCTCCAGACCCCAGCGTGAGTGCTGGGCAGGGATTCTGAAACAAAGGACACCATGCAGGAGGCCTGGCCAGCTCTGCACTCTACAGAGCTCAATGACCTATCCCAAGCCAGTGACTGGCAGGGCGGAGGGGGAGTCTAGAAAGGAAAGGCGCCCAGGGAGCTCAGGCAGGGCAGAGGAGGGCCAAGGAGACAGGACCAGGACAGGCAGGGGCTTCTGGCTGGACACAAGATGTACTTGGATCCTGAGCCGGGGTTAACACGGGCAGATGGAACCATGGCAAGAGCTCACTTCCAAGCCCAAGGGGTGCAATGGGACTGCTTCAAGCCCCCACCGCCACCAGCAGCCAGCAGAGGCAGCACAGTGGAGACAGGCCTCGTTCATCACGCTCATCGTGGACGGGGTCCCTGCGAAATCAAGGCGCTCTCAATGTGGCCTGAAGGACAAACCCAGCCCTATGCTGTTGCTGGTTAAAAACACAACTGAAATGGTAAGGGGAAGGCAAAGAGAGGGCAGGCAAACACACGGGAGGCACAGAGAGGGGTTGCTCAGGCCAGGGGAGACAGGATGTGAGGTCACAGCTGTCAAGCAGGCAGAGGGATGCTGTCACCACAGAAGATGCTATTTACAATGATGATACAATCATCATCAACTGTAAGCGCTCAACAAGGAAGCAGCTAAACACAGAAAGCACACTAGTAGAAACACGAGCGCGTCATAAAAGCACAGTTATACAGGGAAACTTAACTATGTCTTTCAGGCTCTCACAGAACTAGGAGGACAAACAACAAACAAGGTGCCTGTCTTCTCAGTTTCTGAAATAACTTAAGTCAAAAAGCCACTGGACAGGTCCAAGAGAGGCAGGGGGGCTGGCAGAGTGGGAAGCAAGGTCACAGGCAGCCCGGCCTCTCTTGTCAGAGAGAGCTGCGCAAACACAGAAAAGGCAGACCAGGGTGCTGACTCTGACAGCCACGGGTGAGCTCATCCTCTTCTATCATTCCAGGAATAACCTCAGGAATGCCTGGCATGCCCCCTTACCCCCTAGTTCTGGCCCCCGGGAGGTCCTGAGACGATGCCCCAAGAACGCTAGGTCCAGGGCCAGAGCTCAGCTTCTAAGTGTCACTCTCCACTAAAAGGATCCAGCGCTCCTGAGAGAAATGGCCGACTCTAGGGCTGGGCAGGGCAAGGAGAGAAGCCCAGCACATCCTGGAGGCTGGAGGCAGAAGGTGAGGAGGTGCTGAGGGGGGAGGTTGTATCAGAATGACTCAGGTCCTCAAGCCCCTCTGTGGGCCAAGTCTGGGACAATTTAAGCATCAAAATAAATTATGATGGTAAACAGCTGTTGCCCATGAAATAAAATGGAAGCTCACTTGTTAATGAAATGGGCTCCCTCGTGAGCTCACATGAACAGGTAAGCAGACACACGTAAACTGGGAGAAAGGGAAAGCTCGGTGGCAGGAAGCTGCCTGATGAGTGTGGGAGTGGTGGGTTAGGACTGTTGCCAACCACCTCGGGGCCTGCTCAGAACCATCAAGGTGCTGAGGCTCACAGGTGAAACTGGATGAGAAACAGCCTGTTATGTGCTCTGAAAGTACCTCCCACACTTGCTGATTTCAAGGGGCAGGAGTAACTGCAGGGGGAAACCTGGCTGACCTCGTGGTTCAGAGCATCAGAGTGAGCCCTGGTGGGAGGCACAGAGACACATGGTAGCTCTGTGATAATCCCGGCCAAGATGCACACGCTGAAGCCTGTGAGGGCATCAGACCCAGCGTGGGGGCAATCACCGCCGGAAGCAGGGAGAGCCTATGCCCACCAGAAGCGTCAAGGTCGGAGGAATCAGCAGAGACAGGCACACTCCACCCGAAGGAGACTAGAGGGAGGCTCCCGCAACGGAGCGCATCCCGCGCAGTGGCTGAGTCATGAATAGGGCTGAGTGTCACAGGTTCTTTGTCCTGTTTTTGCAACTTTTCTCTAAGTTTAAAATTCATTTATGTATGTGCTTATATTTTTCAGAAAGAAATGGCAGAATAAACCAAAATGAATAAAGATGGTGGCCTCGGAACAGAGATGGAGGCTGGTCTTCTGAAGTGACTCTATATAATTTAAGCTTTGGAACCATGTGAATATTTACACAATTAAGAAACAGATTTTTTGTGGTGGCAGACGCCTGTAATCCCAGCTACTTGGGAGGCTGAGGCAGGAGAACTGCTTGAACTCGGGAGGTGGAGGTTGCAATGAGCCGAGATCATGCCACTGCACTCCAGCCTGGGCGACAGAGCAAGACTCCGTCTCAAAAAAAAAAAAAAAAAAAAAGATTTTTAAAAAGTCACCCTAAAAGCTGAAAGGAATCAGCCCAACTGTGTATCAAGTTGGTAGCAAAACCACAGAATGATCTCAAGTGGCTGAGAACACAGGATGCGGACTGCACGTCCCAGCAGGGTGAACCGTCAGGAAGCAGCCGCCAGGAACTCAGCCCCTCTCCACGCTCCTGCTCTCAGTCATACCACTGGTGTTGCTGCTTTTGTTTTTAAGAGTCTGTCTTGCCCAGTCTGGACTCAAATTCCTGGGTTCAAGTGATCCTCCTGTTTCAGCCTCCTGAGTAGCTGGGACTACAGGCACATGCCACCACACTCAGCTAATTCTGAAATTAAGGAAAGATTTCATGAGAAAAAGTAGAAAATCACAAAAGTTAGTAAAAACCCTGTAATCTTAAATGAGTTAAATATAACAGTACAAACTCATGATTTTTTCTCTTTCTAAAAACATCCACCTCTCAGTCTCCATCTGCTGCAGAGGCCACAGGCAGTGCCTGAGTCCTGAGCACACCCGGCCCACGGCTAGGAGCCCTACACCCAGCTCCCAACCAGAGGGGCCAGGTCCCACGGCTAGCAGCCCAACACCCGGCTCCCACAGAGAGGGGCCAGGTCCCACGGCTAGGAGCTCTACACCCAGCTCCCGCCAAGAGGGGCGAGGTCCCACACAAAAATGGTGGAATCCAGGGCTGGGACAGGCGATACAAAGAATGCCTTGTCAAAGCAGCTGAGGAATGACAGGGTCATGCCACAGGGATGCAGGGCCTCGTTGCCTGATCAAGGGACATCAAGGGAACACTATGTTGAAACCCATCAGGAAAACAAAGACTCATGAGTTCACGAAAACCCTAAAAACAGAAAGACACCTCAGGAACCACCTTTGGAAGATTCCAGGGCCCCAGCCTGTTATTCTAAAAACTGACAAAGGGAAGAACCAAGCATTTGATCTTCCTAGGTCTTTCCTGCAGGAGCTCACATCAGGACAGAAACAGAGCTAGTGATCTCTTCTTTATCGACAGATCTGCAGAAACGTTAAAAGCCGGAGATGCAGTGGGAAAGACTGAAGGATTCTTCCTGAGAGCGGAAATCAAGGAAATGCCAACAGAAAGGGCAGTCTCTTCTGAAGTTTTATTTGTAATGGTGATGACGACAAGGGAGAGGTGGTCCTGATCAGTATTCAGAAGCTGGCTCTGAAAAGGCCATCAACACACAGGACCCTGGTCAGCATGACCAGGAGGAAGAGGACACGGACAGCAGGGCCGAGAGGGAGGTGACTGCAAAGGAGGGGCCCAGTGGGAGAGGACTTGCATCCTCATGCCGAACACGCGGGGTAGCGGGCAAGTCCTCTCAGACAGCGCACAGCCACCGAGGTTTGCGCAGGGGTCTTGGCGCCGACCATGGCGAGGCAGGTCTTTACTGAATCAATCCTCTCGACCCCGAGAAGCAGGCACCGTGGGTGACCCATTGTACAGACGAGGAGACTGAGGAGTAAAGTCAAGCGCCCACCCAAGGCCCGACAGCAAGTGAGGGCCAGGCTTAGATGAACTATGCATGACCTCCAAAAATGCACAGTACTAGAATGCAGGAGACTTAAGCTCTGACAAACAAACATGGGCCACTGCTCCAGAGTGCTGGGGACATGCAGGCACTCCTGAGCCAATGCTAAGAGGGGCTTGCATAGTGAGAAGAAAGTTACGGAACTCAACGGGCAAACCGATGCCCGCAGGGCCAGGCGGACACACACAGATGAGTCCAGTGGCCTAAGAAAAATGGGGAAGGGTCACCAATTGAAGCCCCCCCACGCCCATGCTCTGGAGTCAGAAACAGAAGTTCCCGTGGGAGCACAGGCCTGGCCGCGCCACGGCTGCCGAGCTTTCTGTGGGAAGCCAAGAAGCTAGACATGGCGTGGACTCCTGATGTGTGAAACCCGCTCCTCTCTCTCAAGCCCCAAGCCTGCTGATGAAACCTCCATGGGCCAAACCAACCCTACTTAGCAGATAAGAGGACTTCAGAAAACTCAACACCCGCTTCAGATAACAATTCTTACAGGTTATAAATAGAAATAGCACCCCCCCAATCAATTTAAAAAACGTTGTAAGAGTCTACAGCAAATGTCACACTCTAAGATGAAAGTCCCTTAGAGCAAGCCCCCACCTCCACAGGACCAGGGGCTCTGCAGGAGGGGAAACAGGAGAGGCCCAAGGTGGGAAGGGTGACCGGGCTTCTGCCAAGAGGTGAAGCAGACTTATAAATCCAGGTGAGGATTGATGAGAATTACCAGGAAAGCAAGAGCCACCTGGGGACACCCTGGAGAAAAACTCAACATAAAGATAACCCCAAGGCTGGGCGCAGGGCTCATCCCTGGAACCCCAGCACTTTAGGGGGTCAGGTAGGCAGGTCACTTGAGCCCAGGAGTTCAAGACCAGCCTAGGTAACATGGCAAAAGCCCGTCTCTACAGAAAACAATGAGCCAGGTGTGGTGGTGCGGCTGTAGTCCCAGCTGCTTGGGAAGCTGAGGAGGGAGGATCGCTTGAGCCCGGCAGGTTGAGCCTGCAGTGAGCAGCGACTGCGCCACTACTCCAGCCTGGGTGACAGAGTGAGACCCTTTCTCAAAATGTGTATATACATACATGTATGTGAAATCCTAGAATTCCAGTCGGTTTTTGCACGGAACTCGGCAGGTTCATTTGTAAGAGAAAACACATGACCATAGAAACTTTTCAAGACAAGAAAAAGGAATCGGTGACTTTGCCGATGAGGATTAGGTATGAGACCTGCTACAAAGTGAGGCATTTAAACGCGTGGCCCAGAAGCAGCTCACAACTCCCTGGGACCACATCCAGAAACAGAGCTTGGAGCCCACAGGAACTGAACACAATGAGGCCACATTTCCCCCAGATCACTGGGGAAGCGACAGACTATTCAATCGATACTGCGGGGACAGCTACGCATCCAGTTACTTGCAAAGCAATTCCACAGCTGGGCATGGGGACATGGCTTGAGCACGGGAGGCGGAAGCTGCAGTGAGCTGTGATTGTGCCACCACACTCCAGCCTAGGTGACAAGCGAGACCTCGCCAAAGCAATTCCAGGTGAACCACGGAGCTGTATGTTGTTTAAACTTCCAGAAATACTAGAAGAAAATGGGACAATATTTTTGTAATCTTGCAGTAGGGAAGATCTTCTCAAGGAAAAAACCAGAATCTGGAAGTCATAAAGGAGTCGTAAGACTTAATTTAAAAATTGAGATTTTTGTAACTCAAAAGATCCCATTTTTTAAAGAAAAACATAAGCAAGAGCTGGAGAAAAACACATCTGTACCCACAGAACCAAGATGAGTAACCAGGGCGCTGGACGGGAGCCAGGGCAACAACAGAGGGCAAGGGCAGTGCTGGGGCGGACGACGAGCCCCAGGGAAGACGGATGGACGCAGGAAAGAGGCAGCCGGGATGGGGAAGGGGAGCTGGACGCAGCTCTCAGCCCCACTGCTCGGGGCCCCTGGCCTGCCCAACACAGCAGAAACAGTATCTGCCCCCAACACCAGGGAGGGTGTGGTGGCTCCGTCCGTCGCGGGCCAGAGTGTGAGATCTGAGACCCCTGCCCCTCTGGTGTGTCACGGCAGGCTCGTGGGGGACCCGGCCAGATGCAAGGAAACCGGTGGCGACAGCAGCGCCGCACGTGGACGCATGCCGGCTACAGACACAGCGCTAGCCCTGCCTTCTGCATACCTCACTCTTCCCCAAGGGAGCACATGCTCTCTCTTTCTCTAACAAAAACTTCATGAGTAAATGTATCAAATAAAACATGTTTAGACATCTACTTAAAATAAGCAAATACAAGGCAAGGCCCTTTCTGAGAACCAGATGGTTCAGGGCTTGAGTCCTCAGATAAATCCTTCCCCGGAAACCACCAGGACTCCCTCAAGGACAGGAGGGGAGGTGGGTGAGGGCCGGTCCGGGGCCAGCCCCAAGCTCGCCCCAAGCTCGCCCCAAGCCCGCCCCAAGCCCAACGTCCAGCTGTGGAGCGAAAACTACGAATGCACTTCCTACCAGGGGCCCCCACACTGGCTGTGGGTCAGGACACACTCCGTGGCTGTCAGCCTAAAGCCACCATCCCAGACATCCCTTGCAAGACAGAACCACGTGAGGGGCCGCCCCACCCCAGAGGGTGTTACGGAGAGGAAGCCATGTGTGCTGGTGGGGAGAGGTGACAGTCACCTGCCCCCTGTGGACCTGTGTGACCAGCAGGGATACCCTTTGGGAGGAGCAGGTGGCCCCTCCAGGTGAAGACACATGCCCCCGCCCAGGCATCCACCCAGCTTCAGCTATGGGTGCCGGCCCTCCCAGGACCCACCCTCTTGCGGCCCTGCAGCCCACTCCGGTGGGAAGCCAGCCTGCACACCCTGGCACCGGTGAAGAGCCCTTGGAAGCTGCTGAGGCCTGCTGCAGACCCCCTGGGATAGCATGGGAAAGACGACGGGAGGGAGATGGGAGCCCCCTGACAGAGGCCAGGCTTTTCCAGGATTCAGGCCGTGCTGCCAGGGAGGACTCCGGGCCCCACCTCACATCCCAACTCCCAGGCTGGGCTTCTGCTCTGGAGTCCAGGGAGTGACGGACCAGCAGTTGGGCAGGAGATCTTGGGGAGGGAGCTCTCTGTTGAAGGGTCACCAGAGGGGCTCGCTGGAGTCAGGCATGGCCCAAGGACGGGCTGAGAGGAGAAAGGTGCCACCGGACACAGGAGCGGGGACCCTCAGACTCCCGAGGAGTCTGCCTGGCTGGTGGGCTCTGGGCAGGGCTCGGAGACATCCCTTAGCAGCCTGGTGGGACTCTGCAGGAGTCACCAGTGGCTCAGCTGCTTTTAGGACCAGACCACATAGTGTGCCCCAAACTCATGCCCCTCCCCCCATCCGTTCACATGCCTCATCCTACTTGGACTGGGCCTCTGGACAGCTTGATTAGCCAGAGCTCAGCAGAAAGGAAAGGAGGGCCCTACCTCCAGCTCCCTACCCCTCACGGCTGATGCAGAGCCGCAGAGCACCTCCCAGACCCAGGGGCACAGAGGACCCGTTGCCCGCCCCGAGAGGTGTCAGCGGTTCACACCACCTTGAGCTAGGCCAGAGGGAGGCCTGGTTCCCAGGGCGGGATGGCTAACCTCCAGGGCTGCCGAGGAGCCGGCATCGAAGCCGTCGCAGACCAGCACGGTGAGCGTGTCGCCCACACCACGCAGCAGCTGCACCGCCTCACCGTGCGTCAGGCCCAGCAGGCTCTGCTGGTTCACCTCCAGCAGCCGCAAACCCACACGCAGCCGACCGTCACGCCCAGCCGCCCCTGTGGGGCTCACCTGTGGGGAGATGTGGAATGGGAGAGACCTGTTGGGGGGTGGGACCCAGGGCGGGCTGGGGTGGGGTGGCTCACCTTGGAGATGAAGATGCCCTCATCTGTGGGGTCGCGGGGGTTGCCGGCGTGGCCCCTGGCACCCCCGCGGATGCTGATGCCCAGCCTCTCCCCGGGTGCCTTCTGGATGCACAGCTCCCGTAGGCCCGGGGGCGCCGGGTCCCTCCGCACCAGCAGCGACAGCTCCAGGCAGGGCCGGAGCAGGGCGCTGACTGCTTCTTGGTGCGTGGCATCCCGCATGTCTTGCCCGTTCACTGCCAGGATGCGGTCCCCAACCCTTAGGCCGCTGCGAGCGGCCAGGCCCCGCGGGAGCACCTGTCAGGGAGAAGGGTGGCAGCTGGTGGCTGAGGCCACGCTGACCTGCGCTGGTACCTGGGATGGGTACGCCTCTCACAGAACCGCCCGGATGGGCTGCCCTACCTTGGAGATGAATACACCAGGCTCCTGGACACCAAACGGGTGGCTGGAATGGTCGGAGCCTCCGACAATGCTAAGCCCCAGAGGGCCCCCAGCTCTTGGCAGACGGATCTCCTGGGGATACAGGGCGAGACAAGGACAGGCCTCGGTCAGGACAGGGAAAGGGTGTGGGAGGGCTCCCAAGAGTCCATCCTGGTCCGTGGGGACGGTGGGCGGGGGCTGCCCTGATGTGCCCACGGGGGTTTCTGCGCCACCAGTGTTCTGCTGCCCAGGCAGGCACACAGCATGAGGACAACATCTTTGCTGACTGTGGCCATGCAGCTGGCCGGGAGACTGTGTCAAGGGGACCACACTGAGGAATCTGGCTGTGGGGCAGAGCCCCCGCCTCGAGGGGCTGCAGGGGAAAGGGCGAGCAGGCCGGCTTCCCACCCAGAGAAGACTGCAGGGCCGCAAGAGGGCAGGTCCTGGGAGGGCCAGTGCCCACGGCTGAAGCTGGGTGGGTGCCTGGGTGGGGGCTTGTGTCTCACCTCCACTGGGTATGGCCCTTCCAAGGTGGCGGCCAGCAGGCTGGGGGCCAGGCTTGGCAACCCAGGCTCCCCGGGGATGGCAGTGGTTATGCTGGTGGTGGTGGTGCTGGTGATGGCAACAGCAGCGGTGGGGAGTGAGGAGGAATGTGGCGGAGGACTGGGAGGAAGAGGGCCCCCAGCCTCCCGCTCCAACAGCAAGGCGATGGTGGGGGAGGCAGCAGTCAGCAGGGAGACGGCGTGGTCATGCCTGGCCTCAGTCACGTCCACTCCATTAATCTGTGGGAGCATGCCCGAATCAGGGAGGCCCAAGGGTAGGATGGGACAGAGGGCGCAGGGCGGGGCAGGGGGCATGGGTGGGCAGGGTGGGGCCCTATCCCCACTCACAGAGAGGACACGGTCGCCAACCTGCAGTGTACCCGCACGGTGAGCAGCGCCGCCCTCGGCAATGCGGGAGATGAAGATGCCCTGCAGGGGAGCGTGGAGGAGGAAGGGCTGCTGGTGAGGCTGGGGTGCGGCTGCCAGCTCTGGAGCAGCCCTCCCTGGCCCTGAGCCCTGGCCTCACCGCATCACCAGCCCGGTATGGCGTGGAGCCTTTCCCGCCAGCAATGCTGAAGCCCAGCCCCCTCTCACTGCGTGCCAGGCAGGCCACGTGGCGCTGACGGAGGGGCCCAGGGCTCTCAGCTGGGAGCAGGGGCAGGCGCAGCCCCCCTCCCCGCCGCTCCCGGGGGCTGTAGTCGTCCTCAGGTCGCAGAGGTGTGATGGTGACCGCGTTCTCAGGCTCCACCATGCGCTCCCGCCACACTCGCATCTGCACGGCAGTGCCTGCCCCCCTGAGCGCCTCCACGGCCTCATGGTGCTCGGCGCCCTGCAGAGCCACGCCATTCACCTGCGGGCCAGAGGCCACGTGCATGTCAGGACCCAGTGCAGCCACCTACAGCCACACGCTGGGGGCTGCAGACGCTCCCTTCAGGATGGGGAGACTGAAGCACAGGGCAAGGGGAAAGGCCCCACGCTCTGACACCCTATACCTTCACCCACAAGGTTCCTCGTGGGCACCACTGACCCCTGCCCTACCAGGTCCTCAGAAACCCCGTGTGGGCAGCCCAAGGGCCAGGACACAGATTGGCCACGGTAGGCAGGCAGATGCCCCCACGGCCAGGACACACATGGCCCTGCTCCTGGATACCTCCTGCCCATCTGAGCAGTCCCACATACACCTGAGATCGCTGGGTTACCGACCCACACCCCACCCCAACACCCAGCAACAGGAGTTCCCATGCAAAGGTTAGGAGAAGAGCTGAGCAGCAGATGCAGCATCTGAGCCCTGGGCAGACGCCTCCTGGCTGGGCTCCAGGGCCCTCGCCTGTCCTCATTGTGTCCCTACAAGAAGGGCGCACACCTCTCTAGAGCCCCCTGATGCCCATGCCCAGGCTGGACAGCCAGGTGCCCAGGCGGGGGCTCCAGGGCTCCCATATGGGGTCCAAACCCCACCAGACCTGCCACCAGCCTGACCCCTCTCGGTCAGCCCAGGAGCGGCCCCTCCTGTGAAGGCCACTGTGCCCAGTGCAGCTGCTGCCCTACCCACTGGTAGAAAAACACATCTGTACCCAAAGAACAAAGATGAGCAACCAGGGCACTAGATGGGAGCCAGGGTGACAATGGAGAGCCCAGGTGGCTCCTACCCAGGTGGCTCTCTCCTGGGGTTTACAGGTTCTGTGGCTTCACCCAGAAGTCTTGGTGTCCTGTGCTTGGAACTCTTGGGGAGGCTGGGAGAAGACAGCCAAGCACACTAATACCAGGGACTGTGTACCTCCAGAGGGCACAGCTGCCACTCGGGGCTGAGAGGTTCCCGACTCACCTCCAAGAGCTTGTCACCCACGCGGACTCCAGCCCGGGCCGCAGGGCCTTCCTCGGACACCCGAGAGATGAATATGCCCTAGGGCACAGACATGAGCTTGGCAGGAGCCAGGGAGAGGGGCCCGTGGTCCTGCTCCTCCTGCAGAAGACCCAGGAGGGGAAGACCCACTCCCAGCAGCCCCTAGCCCTGGCCAGCAGGAGGACTGCGCTCCGGCCACTGTGGGATCCTGAGTGCCAGGGAAGGAGCAGGTCAACCCCGAGAAAGGGCTCGTGGCCCCAAGCCTGGTACACAGGCACCTGGTGAGAGAAGAGGGGCTGCGAAGGGAGGACAGACCCAGGCACCTTCAGGTTGCCCTTGGACTTTGGGATCCCACGACAGTTGGTGCCTTGGGCCCAACCCGTGTCCGCGGAGTGTGTGAGTGTTCTCAGGGCAAGGGGCCTGTGTGCCGCTGGTGTGAACTACGGTGGGGATGGGCCGGTGGCAGTGCAAAGGCCCTCCTGGGCAGTGCTCACCTCGTCGTCCCCCTTATAGGGTGTGGAGCCCTTGCCGCCCGCAATGCTGATGCCCAGGCCCCCAGTCTGCCGCAGGATGGTGAGGGTCAGCTGGAAACAGAACAAATGGGGTGTCCAGGAAGGGCTGCAGTGCGGCTGCCTATGCTCTCTGCAGGAGAACCCACCAGCGTGCAGACACTATTTCCAGCTTTTCCCTGGGCAGCTGAATGGGGCCTCATACCACTCACTAGCCAGGGCCAGCACAGATGCCAGCTGGAGAAGCCCCAGGACCCCAGCAGGAGGGCACTGCTCTGCAGAGCGTGGTGGGCTGGGGCTTGCCCACCTCTGGGTGATGGAGGCCCGAGGCCCCCCGCCACCCTCCAGAGGGTGAGGGTTGCACTGCCTCTGCAGGCAGGTAAGGCTCAGAGTGCCACAGGCGGCTGACGGGAGTCAGACCAGCCTCTCCGCTTGCCCCTGCCAAGACAGGCTGCCCCAGGCAGGAGGTGTCCTGATCCTGGAGCCCAGCTCGATCTGAGAGCTCTTTTGGGAGGGATCTGCGTTCAAGCAACAGGGGCGGGGAGAGGCGTGAGCCCCAGCCCGGGAAGCAAGGCCAGCGGCGGCCCGGCCAGAGTGCAGAGTGAGCGGTACAGACCGAGCCCCAGCCCGGGAAGCGAGGCCAGCGGCGGCCCGGCCAGAGCGCAGAGCGAGCGGTACAGACCTCTTCCTCCTCAATGCGAGCAGGCTCTATCAGCAGGTTATTGGCCTGGTCAAACGACACCCCCTGTTAGGACAGGACCAGCGAGGCATGCAGGTTAGCCACCGCCAAGACCGCCACCACCGCCTCACCCAGCCCCCGCCACGAGCAGAAAGGACAGAGGAGACCACACCAAGCTCCCTCGACTGCCCTGGCACGGGCACCTCCATCCTGGAAACGTGAGTGACACCGCACACCTGGGGACAAGCAGGGCTCGCCAGGGGCTCCAGAGCTGAGCCGAGCCCCACCCGGCTGTCCCTGCTGTGGCCCCTCCAGGCCCCCTCGGCTATTATGCCATTGGCCCACACTCAGGGTCGGGGTGTCATCAAGGGCAAGGGGAGTGGGACCCAGGGACTCCCCCTGGCATCCGAGTTTGCCCAGACAGCAGGTGAGACCCTTTGTGAGCCATGGAGGAGACTTGAGGGCCAGGGAGGGACACACTGGTGCCCCAAAGGCCCGTGTGGCACCTCAGGAGGGCCCGACAAGGCAGAACAGAGCCGTCAGGGCCTCAGGCCTGCAGCCAGTGCCTAACGCAGGGAGGATCCCAGGAGAGCCCAGGGATCTTGGGAGACGAACAGACCCTGCCCTTGGACCACTACATGTGCAGACAGGTCCCGGAGGCCCACAAAGGGTGGGCAGCCACGCTTGTTTTCTGTGAACTCTGTGCCCGCCAGCAGGTCGGGCAACTACTGGCCAGCGGAGCAGCCTCTGGCACCGAAACCAACACCAGGGCAGGCCTGGGCCCCAAGCACGGACTGAGACCAACGCCAGGGCAGGCCTGGGCCCCAAGCACGGACTGAGACCAACGCCAGGGCAGGCCTGGGCCCCAAGCACGGACTGAGACCAACGCTGTGGGCAGGCCTGGGCCCCACCATGGACTGAGACCAACGCTTGTGGGCAGGCCTGGGCCCTGGGCACGACTGAGACCAACGCCAGGGCAGGCCTGGGCCCCAAGCACGGACTGAGACCAACGCCAGGGCAGGCCTGGGCCCCAAGCACGGACTGAGACCAACGCCAGGGCAGGCTTCCGTCTGCAGGAGAGGTCACATGTCGACTCTCACAACATGTCCACCATCCTCTCCGGGTGGCCAGGGGCCAGTGGGTCAGTCCTCAGCCCTGCCTCTACCACAGCCTTGGGTGCCCAGGAGGGCCAGGGGAATTTGGGTCAGGCAGGGGTGAGGCTGACACCCACCTTGACAGAGGGCGCAGAAGCCACGGCCCCCTCCTTGTCCTCCTCCTCAGTGCTGGCCTCCTCTTCAGCCCTGCTTTCCTCCTCTTCCTCCTCCTCCTCCTCCCGAGGACTACCCTCTTCCTCCTCCTCCTCCTCCTCCTCCTTCTGGGCCCGAGGAGCCCAGGGTGCGTGGGGGCCATTGTGCCAGCCCCCAGGAGCCACAGGGCCCTCCCCATCGGGCTGCATGCCCTGCAGCAGGGCCACAACGGCTTCCGGCTGGGGCAGCTTGGAGATCTTGAAGTGCTTTTTGTAGTGAGGCGTGTCCTTGCGGATGAGCCGCTGCCTCCCGCCCGGCAGGGTCCAGGGGGCCTCAGGCTGCCCCTCCTCGCTCTCCCGGTCATCCCCGGGCAACAGTGCGTCCTCCGCAAAATGCACTGCAGGCTGTGCAGACACAAGGGTGAGGGTGGCCCCAGTTCTGGGGCTGTGCTTCCACAGGAAGGCCCTGCTAAGCAGTGTGGCCACAGACAAGGGCTCTGAAAGGCTCCCTGCCACACGAGCACTCAGCATTAACTGACCAGTGAGGGGCACGTGTCTCAGCCCTGAGAAAGGCAGAGGGCCAGGGGCTCATCCTGGAGACACACGGCGCCCCAGGTGGAAACGAAGGGGTGCACCAAGGCCTGACACCAGGGAGACCACAGGGATTCAGAAGGGAGTCCAGGGTGGAGGTAGGGTCTGTGAGCCCAGCTGTCAGGGCAGACCCTCACCCCACCTAGGGTGGCAGCTCTCCAGGGCACCCCCACAGCACAGCCCTGCACCACCCGCAGCCACTCTGTACAGGGCAGCTCCCCCAAGCATCAGCAGGGCCCAGTCACTGCCTGCACCAAAACCGACCCCAGCTGAGGCCCTGCAGGGGAGGCGGCGCCCACCCAGCAGGCCCAGCCCCCTGCCCCCTTCCTGCCAATCCATACCTCCTCATAGTCCTCTTCGGCGTCTTCCTCCCCACCAGCACTCGTGGCCTCCTGCTGGCTTCCACCCTGTGCCTCAGCCGACGGGCCCTCGGGCTCAGCCTCAGAGACTGTGCTGGCAGACGGGCGAGAGTCTTCACTCAGGCCAGACTCGGCACTCAGCCGCTTCTCCTGCGGCGGGAAGTGGGGTCAGGCTCCCGACTCACAGGCTGGCCACCTGGGATGCCCCTCATGTGGCAGTCCTTCCCTCAGCTTCCCACTGCCCTGACCAGGCACTGTTAATAGGCTCACACCGTCACAGCTGCTCCCTGGCCCAGCCTGCAAGGAAGCCACACGCCTCCAAAGCGTAGGGTGGGCAAAGCCACGGTTCCACAGCCCAGCCCCAATGAAAGCCTTTCCTAAAACGAACAAGGACCACACAAGTTCCCAGAAGTATCCCAGCCCGATGTGAGCCTCCTCCCCTCCCATGCGCGGCCCCACACACCCTACCCCAGCCCAGACGACTGGTTTGGCTGCCCCCAGGAACCCACAGCACGCATGTCACAGCTGTGAGAGGAGAGTCAGGCCTGCTCTGTCCCAGCCCCAAACCCCTTCCCAGGTGCTGATGATACCCTAGCCGGTTCCACCAGAGGCCCTTCCCAACAACCAAACCCCATTCCCTGTGCTCCCAGGGAAACCCACCTCTGGCTCTCCCCGTACTCCAGCCCCACAGACCTGCCCTGCACAACCTGCATGTCCACCTTGGCACCCTTCACCCAGCTGGCCCTGCAGCTCCATGTCCCGAAATCCTGTCATCAGCCTCATCTCTTGTTCCTTCTCTGTGCTGCCCTGGCCCTTACAGCCCCACTCCCAGGACGGACTAGACCACCACAGCTCCACCACAGGTTGCCGTGGCTCCACGCCCACCTCCTCCGCAGGCAAGGGCGACCCAGGGTCTGGCTGGCAAGGGCAGGCCTCGCTCCGCCGCCCCTCGATGCTCCTCTTCATCACCTTGAGCTCGCTGGGGTGAGGTGTGGCCCGGCGCTGCAGGCCCTGCGGTGGGGACAGGGGTGAGCAGCAGCCACAGGGCAGGGGTCAGGCAGAGGTTCACCCCCCAGGTCCCCACCCTCATACCCGCTTCTCGGCTGCAGCTTCCTCAGCATCCTCATCACCTGTGGGGGCCTCCAAGAACTGGATGACGCTGACGCGGCTCGGGGGGGCATCACTCCAGCTCTCCGAGAGGCTCCCCTGCTGCCCAGCATCCTCTGCAGCAGGTGAGTGTCAGGACCCAGGCTGGTCCCCGAGCCCTGCCTGAGGGCCACCCCGCGCTAAACACCAGTTGCCAACAACCTACCGAGGCTGGATGGAGGCTGCTGGGGCAGCAAGTAGCAGGTGAGCACCTTCTCGCCAGTCCGGGCATCATCCTCCGTCTGGAACCGCAGCATGGGCTGCGCCTGGTTCTCCGCCAGCCACAGGGCCTTGAGGTTGAGGTGGGTGAGCGCGAACGGCAGACTCTGCAGCCTGCAGGCCAGGCAGGCAGTCAGCAGGCGTTGGGGCCACAGTCTGGCCTGCGGGGTAAGGCTGGCACTCACCGGTTCCCTGCCACGTCCAGCACGTGCAGTTCGGCCGTGTGGGCCAGCTCCGGCGGCAGGACGGCCAGGCGGTTGTCCCTCAAGGAGAGGACGCTGAGTGCCACGCAGCCCCCGATCTCGGGCGGCAGCGTCTCCAGGTGGTTCCGGTCCACGTTGAGGTTGGTCAGCTTCGTCAGCTTTCCCAGGGAGCGCGGCAGGGCCTGGCCGGGAAGAGGAGGTCAGAGGACGCTAGGGGCTTGCTAGGGGTGGGAAGGAGATGACAGCCCCTGGGGGGAGGGCACAGACACTCCAGGTCAGCTCCAGCCAGGGTCCCTCACAGCCCTTGGAGACCTGGACAGGGAGCCGACCACAGAGGCTGTCTCCACCCCACTCCATGCCCTCTGCTCCCCAAGCTCTGGCCATTGACCTCAACCTTCAGTCCCCACCACCAAAACATCCCACCAGAGTCATCCCTGGCCCTTTCCCATGGGTTCCCTGGACTACCTGCGAGGCTACACCCTGTGAGCCTGTCTGGTGCCTCACTGGTCTGCTCTGTCATCCCTAGGGCGCCCCAGGCCCCAGTTCCAGCCTGCTCAGGGCCAGCCCCTTCCTAGGGCCCTGAACCCCAGAATCCCTTTCTCCCTCTCCTCAATGAGAACGCCCCTATGGAAACTCCCATGAACACTCTACCCACAGCTAGCTCCTGTTTTCCAGCCTGGGGATGGCAGCACCATCGTCTGGAGCCCCGGCCCGGGGCCTCAGTTCGCCTTGCTTCGTGAGGGGCAGGGAGACGCCCCGGGGGAGCAGCCTGCTCCCCACCTGTCTTCCCTATAGGCAAATCAGTTCCTACCCCTGCCTCTTCTGCAATCACTCCCCAGCGTTACAACACGTGCCGGAAAAGACAAGACCTGGACTCTTCACAGTAAATGGCAAAGGGCCCTGCCCTGGCCTCGCTGCCCCGCCTCACTCTGGCCAGCATGTTCCCGCTCTGACAGAAGGGCCCTTCCCGAGTGGCTCCACGAGTCAGGCTGCCACCAGCACCCCCCCGCAGCGCACACAGGCTGATGCCCCGCCCTTGTTCCACACGCCCGACGGCCCCGCCCTTTCTGCCTCCCGAGCCGGACCCTACCATCAGCAGGTTCTCCGTGAGGATCAGCTCTGAGAGGTTCTCACAGTCCCCGATGGCCTCGGTCACCTCACACAGCCGGTTCTGGTCTACCTTTAGGATGGACAGCTGCTTCAGCTGACCTGGCACCGGGGAGACAGGGTGACACGGCTGAGCACAGGCCCCAGACGTGCCTTACCCACCTGGCTAAAGGCGCTCTCAAGGCAAACAGCAAGGCCCCCAGCCCCTCTTGCTGCCGCCATACTTCAGGAGGACCCTACCTACCTTGCCCCCACAGCCTGACCCAACCTCCTTTGAGAAAACACCAGGCCCCAGTGCCGCTGCCCACCCTTCTGCCCTCACAGGCTCCACCGCCCCCTCCAGCACCACCAGCTGCCTCCTCAGCCTTCGGGGCTGCCCCAGGGTCCCACCTCCCCTCCCCTCCTCAGGCACAGCTTCCAGAGCCTGGGCAGACTCAGGATCCTCCTGTGTTCCATACCACACATGGCCCCGACGCCTCATGCTCCTCCCAGGGCCAGGCTCTGTGCGCGCCACCCGGGCACCCCCAGGCACACTAACCGATGCCGTCGGGCAGCCGCCGCAGCAGGTTCTGGGACAGCAGCAGGTCAGTAAGCAGCACCAGCCCGCCGAGCTCAGCAGGCAGCTCCTCCAGCCGGTTTTCCGACACGTCCAGGCACACCAGACGCCGCAGGTTCCCAAGCTCCTGCAGGCAGGTGGAGAGTCAGAGTGCGGATGGGCGCGAAGCAGGGGGCCAGCCCCACCCTGACTCACCGGAGGCAGTGCTGACAGCTGGTTCCGGTCAAGCCACAGCTCCCGAAGATTAGGCAGAGCCCCCAGAGTGTCCGGCTGCAAGAAGGAACAGAGAGAATAGTGACTGTGGGGCAGGGCCTCCTGCTGTGCCATGCCCAGGAGAGTACATGGCCCCACGCCCAGCTCCCCCCGCTTGCCCTCCTGATGTGCCCCTTGCTGTTGGATCTGCTCGCTGTCCCCCTTTCTTTGCCCTTGCTTCTCGTGGCCCGCCCTCCGGTCTCCGCCCTGTCAGGCCTCTGCGCACCAGCACTTCCAGGTCGTTGCCTCCCAGATCCAGCTGTTCCAGCTTGACCAGAAAAGACAGGGACCTGCAGAGAAAGCAAGGTGGGGGTGGGGCCATGCAGCCCTGGTCCCTAGGCTGTAGCCCTGCCCTGGCCGTTGGGAGAATGCCCGTCACACTCACGCTGGCAGGGACTTGAGCAGGTTCTCCCGGAGCTCCAGGGTCACCAGGTTGGCGAGGCTAAAAGAGAGACCAAGGGCTGAGGCACGAGGAAGGCAGGCAGCGGTGGCAGGGGCAGGGCCAATCCAAGCCCCCCATCCCACCCTGAGTCCACGTGCGAGGGCACTCACTTGCCCACGTCCCCGGGCAGTGCCTGCAAGGACACATCATTGAGGGCCAGGTGAGCCAGGCTGCGCAGCTGAGTGAAGCCATCGGGGAGCCTGGATGGGAGGAAGCAGAAGCTGTCGGACAACCGGACCACGGCTGTGGGATCCACAGCCCCTACCGACCCCACCACAGGCTGCCACCCACCTGGAAAGGGGGTTCCCGCTGAAGTCCGCGATCTCCAGAGCTTTGCAGAACTTGATGCTCTCTGGGATCTCAGGGATATCTATTACAGAGGATCACAGTGGACAGATGCCATGGCCTGCAGAACGTCTGCAGCCCCAGCAGACACTCCCCAGACTCCACCCAGCCCCTGCCCAGGCTCCCCACCATTCCGGGACACGTCCAGCTCCACCAGCTGCATGAAGTTGGCCACCTCGGGAGGTAACCGCTGGATCTCGTTGTCGCTCAGGCCCAGCTTGCGCAAGTTCAGCAGTCGGAAAAAGGGCTGTAGGCAGGGAGGACACGGACTCTGTGGCAGAGGCCACTCCAGAGCAGAGAAGAGCTCCTGGACACGTGGGTATCACAAGCCAAGGGTCCCTAGGCCTCTGCCTGCTCCAGGTCACACAGGATCTTGGGGTCTAACCATGACACCCCGTTTGTGGCAAGAAAAGCAAAGAAACACACGGTGCACATGTCCACTGTGTCCACCTCCCTCCACTCTTCACACCGGCCTCTGCTCTGAGAAGGCACCTGCTGGTGACCAGACAAAACTCCAATCCCCTGCACTGTGTCTTATCTCGGCCTACCCAGGCCCCGAACCACTTCTGTCACCCTCCAGGGGCTCACACTGGTCTCTGCTACTGCATCCCAATAACAAGCCTGGCGTGGTTCTGCAGTAAGAACTCAGCAAATGCTCCCCCCAAAAACGTTAACAAAAACAGCAAAGTACCACAGGCATGGTGCTATGTGCAAAGCCTGCAGGTGGCCACGGAGAACCGTGCTGTCACTGCCAGGGCCAGAACAGGGTCACATTCTTTGGGACACCCAACCCCTAGATATTGGCTACTCAGCACCCCATCTCCAGAAAAGAGATACTTCTTAATCTGTTTCCACCTCCTTTCTTGGAGGAGCCTTAGGAGAGCAACTGACCATGAGAAGCAAAGACAAAGAGAGAGGGACAGCGAGCAGATCCGAGTGCAAAGGCCACATCAGGAGGGCTCCCCCACTCACCCCTGCACCCAAGAAGAAAAGGAGAGGAGGCCTGGACCCCATCTCCAGAACAGCCCAACAAGTAGTACTCATCAGTCACCTGAATCCAAGTTCCACCCTAATCCCATCGACCTCCCCGAATCCCTATGGTTTTCATTCTCAGGCTCCTCCTCCAGGCGCGGTGACAATCGCTATCCCCAGGCAAGCACCTGATGACCGCTGCCACCTGCGCCACCCAGGGCGGCTGGGAGAGGAGGGTGGGGCTGGCTGGGGTGGGGACCTGGCCAGTGCAAACCAGCAGGGCCGGCTGGAGGCTGCGGTGGCTCGCCCGGGCAGATTCTGCCACCGGCGGAACCAGGGGCTGGGGACGCGCCTTTGGGCGGCAGGTGCGGGCAGCCGCTCACCTTGGGCAGCTCGCGCAGCTGATTGGCGTCGAGCAGCAGCTCCTCCAGGCTGCGGCTGTAGCGGTAGATCTCCTCGGGTACGGCCTGCAGCGAGCAGTGCCGCTTGTCCACCGACTCCACGTGCCGGTTGCAGCGCCACAGCGGGATGCACTTGAGCATGGTGCGGGTGGGCGGCGCGGGCTCCGGCGGCGGCGCTCGGCGGGCTCGGGGCCGGGGGGCGGGGCTCAGTCCGCATGGGCGCCGCACATGGGGAGGGGGCGCAGGCAGGGGGCGGGCCGCCGGAGACTGGACGGGGACGCGGCCGCGGCCGGCGCTGGGCCCGGCCCGCGCTCGGAATGCTCGGACTGCGGGCCTGGGCAGGGGGCGCGGCCCGGCGGGTCTCACACTCTCAGGAGGCGGGGGAAGCGGCGGCGGCGGCTCCGCATCCCGCTTCGTCCCGCTCAGCTCGTCCCGCTCGCTCGTCCGCCCGCTGTGCCGCACCGGAACCGCCGCTGCCCGCCGGACTGCCCCGCCGACACCCACCCGGCCGCCGCGCAGCCCGTCGGGAAGCCGAGTCCGGCCCTCGCCGCCCAGTACGCCCGGACTGCGGCCCCCAGAAGGCCCCGCGCGGTCGCCTCCGAGGACCCGTAGCGGCCCCGCGCAAAGCCTGCCGGGAAACCGGGCCCGCCCCGCGCGTGGGATTGCGGGAGCTACAGTCCACGAGAGGCCGCGCCCTCCGCAGCCGTTTTCAGCCGACCCCTGGCCACGAATCTCAATGCGCGGCCTCCTCCCGGGAAGCGACCACGCCCGCCCGCCCGCTCCCTCGCCTTGTACGACCGACTCTACGGCACAAAAGCACACTAGCAGCGCGCGCTGTCCGGCGGGTCGCGGTGTCCCCCTTCTGTCAGCACCACCCTGCGGGGACGGCTGCGAGCCCGCGCCCGAGCGCCCGGCGCCCCAGGCAGCCCCGCCCACCTAGCTGCCGCCACCCGCGGGACGGAGCCCAGGGATCCAACCCCCTGCCCAGGTCTCGCCCCACGGCGGGCCCCGCCTGCTTCCACGAAGCAGGTCCAGAGACCACCCCCACTCCGGCCTCCTCGCCCTAGACCCCCTAAGGACACACACCCAGGATGGGTGACAGGACCGATGGCAGACACACGGACGTTCAGGGCCAGCAGCATCCGCACCTTTATCCGCACTATAGGCCGGGCTGGGCACAGTGCGCCTGGCCCCGGGGACACCACTGTATCACTATAAAACCCAGAGGAAACAAGGAACAAGTGCAAGTCCGGGGAGAGGGGCCAATGTCACGCAGAGAGGTCACTGTTATCAAAACGCTCCTGGTCGTACACTTCAGCCACCACCTTGCGGCCAGCAAACCAGCGCCCATTGAGGGCCTGGATGGCCTTATGAGTCTCGGAGGCTATGGAAAACTCCACAAAGATCTTGACAATGATTTCCGCATCTTCCTCCTCGCCTTGTTTCTCTTGGTAGATGATGACGCGGTTCACGGCCCCGAACTTGCCACACTCCTCTGTCACCTCCCCTTCCAGGTCATCATCGATGTCCTTGGGGTCCACCATGTTGCGCAGAACCATCACTGTGGACTGTGGGGCCGGGGCGAGGGGAGACAGCTGAGTGCTGCGGCCCTGCCCCCTACCTCCCCCACCTCCCCGCTGGCCACCACCCCACCCCTCTGCCTACCTCCTGTTTGCGGAGCAGCTTCTGCATCACCATGTGGCGGGCGCTGCTGCCCGAGATGCTCATGTGCTCCTGCTCGCTCAGCATCTCTGGCCGCTCTGACTCGGGAAACAACTCCTCTTCTTCCTTCTCCTTCTTGGGCTCCAGGAGACCCAGCGTCGGAGGGCTGGCCAGGATGGGGTTCACCACTCCCACTGAGGGGATGGTGACCGGAATAGGAGGACGGGCTGGGGTCACACCTGCAGGAAAACCACTCAGGTCCATCAGTCACTCCCTACCACCCTCCTTCCCAGAAAGGCACAGAACTGACCAGCCATGGCCTGCCCTGGGCTCAGAGGGTTTCGGCCAGACCAACAGGGCCAGGCAGCTGAGGGCAGCGAGCCTAGAGATGCCAGGACAGAAGAGGAAAGGATCTGGTACCACTTGGACTCACCTGTGATGACTCCAGGTGCCTGGGCAGCCATGACAGCCTGGGGCAAAGTCCCCAGGGGCTGGGCCAGGGTCAGTGCTGGGGACACCAGTCCAGGTGTGCCCAGGGTACCCAACACTGCTGCTCCGGCCACTGCTTCCTGCAACCCAAAAGGTCACCATGCTCAGTCCCTGGTCTGGCTACTCAAGACCACCTTGAATCAGTCTCCAAGGAATCAGGGCCCGGCCCGCCCACCCTCAAGCTGACACAGATGTGTGGGCCCTCACCTGAGCTGTGATCTTGGCAGTGGCTGCAGCAGCTGCCACAGCAGCAGCAGGTGGGAGGCCTCCAGGCGTGGCCGGTGTGAGTAGGGGCATGGGCGGTGTGACGGCCTTGCCCACCCGCAAGTACTGGCCACCGAGATCAAAGAGGTTCATGGAGGACACAGCATCTTGGGACGACTGGGCCTTCTCGTACTCTGTGGGCAGTAGCAGCAGTGAGCAGGGCCAGCCCCAGCCTCAGGTAGCCCCCATCCCGCCTCAGCCGCCCCAGCTCACCAATGAAGCCATAGCCCTTGTGCTTGCCAGTTGTGGGGTCCCGGGCCAGTGTGCAAGACTTGATCTTGCCAAAGGCCTCAAACACACTCTTAATGTCATCGTCTGAGAGGTCCTGGTGCACAGAGGCCACGTAGATGCGGTTGAAGGCCCGTGCCTCCTCAGCCAGCTGGTCTATGATGGGCTGGGCCTGCCCTATGTTGCTGGGTCTGCCCACCTGGGGAAGAGTGGGTGAGATGGAGAGACCTGTCAACCCAGGCCCGGTCACAAAAGACTTCTATGGAGGGGCAGCCCTGCACGCCTGTGGGATCAAGGCCTTGGCTCCCCGCCTCACCTTGATATTCCTGCCCCCCAGCATCACCGAGTTCATCTGCTCCAAGGCCAGCTGTGCAGCTTCAGGGACCTCATACTCCACGAAGGCAAAACCCTAGACACAAGGACACACCTGTCAGGCTGCGCGAGCCCAGGGGTGGGGGCAAGCCCTAAGTGGCCAGGGCAGACCAAGCCTGCTGACCTTGTGCTTCATGGTGACAGAGTCCCAGGACATGTCGATGCTCTTGATGGGACCAAAGGGGGCAAAGGCCTGGCGGATGGTGTCCTCCCCCAGCTCGTAGTAGATGGAGCCCACATAGACACGGCACATGATGGCCAGCGCCCGCTGCCGCTGAGCCGCCATCTGCAGCAGGACAGAGGGGAGAGAACCGCTGGCTCGTCAGGGGCGGCAGGAGGCTGGGCAGCCCACTCCCCTCCTGGCCCACCCACTCAGCCCTGCTGTGGGGAGGGCTCCCCACATGGCAGGGAGGTGCGGGCTCCATCCCTGCAGTCAGGGTGAGGGGGTCGCAGGACCCCGCCACCCAAAGAAGGCAGGCCAGGCCCAGCGGCAGGACAGGACGCACCCCAGCCCGCCAAGGTCCCAGGCAGACTGTGGCAGCAAAGCCGACAGATGGTCAGGAGGCAGGGCTGCGCGCCCTCGCACCCAGACCACCCCTCCAGTCTGGGGGCTGGGTATCCCAGGCTGGGCTGGGAGATCTTCCCACCGTCCCAGCCAAGGACCACGACAGAAGAGGGAAGGAGGAGCCATCCAAGCTGGAGGGACCCACTGGTTTGGTGGCCAGAAGAGAGGAGGTCAGAAGACAGGGCAGCCACTGCCCAGAAGAGACCCCGGGGAGGAGCTGAGGAGCCAGATGGGGGCTCCCTGAAGAAAGAACGAGGAGCAGCTGCTCATGCGGGGCCAACTCCAGTAGGGACTCATGCTGCGCCTTCCCAGTACCCTGCAACTCCTCACAAAGGAGCTGCCTGGAGCCCGTGCCCACAGCCGAGAGCGGGCCCAGGCGAGACCACTGGCCTGGCCCCCGGGGGCACCATGAGGTAGCAGAGACCCTAAGAGAAGCCTTCAGGCTCCTTGCAGCTGGTGAGGTGACAGGCCTAGCTGGTCCAGGGCCTTGGCTGTGAGCTTGGCTATTATGCTGAGGGACCTCCCCACACCCTCAGGGACGGGTTCTCGCCCCTGCCACCTCACAGGAGACGTGCCAGGCTGGGGACTTCCAGAGCCACACGCAGTGGGCCACAGGGAGACTGTGGGCCAGGGCAGGCAAAGCAGGCAGCTGGAGCCAGGCCCTGCCCCTCTCCACACAAGGCCTTGTGGCCAGAGACCAGTTTCCCTCTTTAGACATCGGCAGGCCTAATGCAGGCTGAACCTCCCCATCCCATGGAGAGGGGCCTGGAAGCATCTCTCCACATCAAGGGACTTCCCAAGGTGAGACATCTTCCTTCAAACTAGGCATTCCCTGAAAATGAGACTGTGTTCTCCTTAAACTGGGCCCCCTAACAGACCTCAGGCTCCCCACTCAGAGCAAGGCCCCCCCAAAGGTGGAATCACATCCCCCTCAGTCAGCAGGCTCCCCAGACACAAGACCAGGCTTGTCCCTCAGGTCATGTTCCCCCAAGACAGGGCTGTGTCTCCTTTTCAGTGTGGGGCCCCACCCCCAGGCAGGTCAAGAGCTCTCTCCCTGACCAGACCCCCAGCCCAGATTCCCATTCAGATGCTTCCCAGAGAGAACAAGGCGTGTGTTGCCCCATGGGAGCCACACACACAGGGATGCCCCCTCTGAATAGAGGCTCCCAGAGAAGGGGCCACATCTTCCCCTCAGGATCCCCAAGATGGGGCCTGGCCTCCTCCTGAGCCTGCCTCTGGGGGAAGGGAGGGGCACCTCCTTCCCGGACTCCTTTGCCCACCACAGCGAAGGCCATAGCCGTGGCCCCTGCCTCCTCCGCCCTGGCTGCATGGCCTCTGCCCCTTGCTGACAGCCAGGCACAAGGCCCTGCTTGCCCTTCCCTTGCTCGCTTGGGTCCCCCCACCCCCACCCCATCCATCCATCCTCCCTCCAGGGTCTGATGGGGCCATGAGTTAGGACCCCTCTCTCCTCAGGGGCCTGACCCCAACCGAAGAGCCAGGCAGCCTGGAGACTGACGGGGCTGGAGGCCGTAGGCGCACCCCGTGCGTGCAGGTGGCGTGGGCACAGACGGGCCTGGTGCCGGCAGCTACCCGCCCTGGCCGGCTGCCCTCCGCAGTTACCTGGCCGATTAGTTTTAAGGTGGGCCCTCAGAGCAGATGGAGGCCTCCCCAGGGGCGGTCCCGGGTGGGTGCCCACACCACTGGCCCCACCACGCCTGGCGCTCTGCTGCGCTCGTCCAGAGCTGGCGGGCAGGGCCGGCCAGGGGAGCAAGGTCCCCAGCACGTGGGCTGCACTGCCCCCCTCTAGCCCTGACTAAGGACATGAGCCCCGGAAGAAGTGAGCATTTCTATTGACCGATTGCAAAGGTGAGAGAGGATCTCCAAAGCCCATTGTCACTGCTGCCATCTGAAAGACAGTAAAGACAGAGTTCAGTCTGTTGGAGCCGAGCAGTCTCCCGCTCTCGTCAACACCTCACGCAGACAGCGGCAAGGCCCGGAGTCCCCGCCCTGCCAGGGAGGCCGCCTGCCTTCCCACACTGCCGGCCGCCGGCACCTGCCCAGGGGGGCCGCAGCGCCCCATGTGCCCCGCCCTGCAGCCTTGCAGCTGGGCTGGCCGGGGCAGAAAGGAAGGGAGGGAGGGAGGGAGGGAGGAAGGGAGGGAGGGAGGAGGGCAGTGGAGCGCAGTGTACGGCCAGGACAACTCCTGGCAGCGTGAATGTCTGAGGGCTGGGCAGGGGGCGTGAGGCTCGAGGCCCAGGAACCTGTCGGCCTCACACCGGCCTCTTCCCACGAAGGTATCGCAGCCTCCGGCCACAGGCCTAAAGCAGGGCCCCAGGGCAGGTGCCTCTAGACTGTCCCCTCAGTCCTGGGGCTGAGCCCAGGTGGTCTGGACTCACTGCAGGGGTGAGGGCCTGAGCAGTCTTATCCAGGCCACAGGGACAGGGAGGTCCACGCCCTGCATGCTGCCACCATCAGCTGTGCACAGCTGGGGTGGGAAGCACAGGGGAGACCAGAGGCCACAGTGTGAAGACCAGCAAGGGGAACAGGATAGAGCTGCAGCCAAGCAGCCAAGAAAGGGGCTGCGGCGCTTTAGGGGCTCCAGCGAGCAACAGGTGGGAAAGGCTGGGCCACTCGTGCCTCAGAGAGGACCCCGGGGGTCCCGAGCATGAGTCTGAGAATCGGAGTACTGTAACAGCTTGCGGGGATGACCGCAGGCACAGGAGGAGGAAGAGCGTGAAGAGGAGGAGATGGTGGTGGTGGTGGGGAGGGCGGTAGAGGCTCCGGCTGGGGCTCACCTGCAGGTTGGTGAGCTGCTGCTGCTGGTGCGCGATGGTCTGCTTCACCAGCACGCTCTTGATGCTCTGCTCCATGGCGTACTTCTTGGCCTGAGAGAGGTGGCAGTGAGGAGCACTGGGGGCCCGGCCCATGGGAGACAGGCCTGCCCCGTACCCTGCCCCTGCCCCCAGTTGACTGGCCCACACCTGCAGTGCCCTGGGAGGTCCGTGCTCACCTTCTGAAGGGCCTCCTGCTGCTCAGGCGTCAGGGGAGGCAGCCCCAGCTTGGCGGCTGTGCTCTGCCCATTCTCCATCTTGATGGAGTCTGTGCCCTGGTAGGGGAGCAGGGGAATCTGTCAACAGCAAGCTCAAGTTCTCTTTCACATGGCCCCAGGAGTGCCACCCCACCTGTCTCCCAAACACTGCACACGGGCTCTGGCCCAGCCCCTTCCCAGAGAGACAGGGCCTTAGCACAGACTATCCCCTGCCTGGCCTGGACTCAGGCCTGCCCTTCTGACATTGCTGTCCCCAGCCCAGGCTGCTGTCTCCCCCAGGACCCATGGGGTAGAACACAGACAGAGGCAAGAAGGTGCCCTGGAAGCCCTGGGCCAACCTGAGCAGTTGTGGGGCCCAGGCCACAGTGGCCTCCTTGGGCGCCACCAAGATAAACAGCTGGAGGCAGGAAAGGGGTCCAGGCCCTTGTTGTCAGTCTGACTCCAGAGCTGCTATCACATGCCCAGCCTCAGCTGTCCTCCAAGGCAGGAAGGCAGGAGAAAAGGGCCAGGGCTCTTTGGACATTCTGGGACTCCTTGCTCCCAGGCTCCTCTGGGATTCCTCACAGTCCCTGCCACAGACACAGGCTCAGCTTCCCCGGAGTTTCAAGGGGCCATCCAAGGAGCAAATACAAGGGCCTCTCTCCCAACAGTGTTCTCCCGCCCCACCCACCCCCAGTCCCCACAGGCACTGTGTACACCTCCCAGAGAACACAGGCCTCTCTCGGGCCACATGAGCTCTGCAGAGGGCTCCAGCTCACTCACACACACTCTTGCATGGGCTGTGCCTGGCCCACTGGGAGAAGCCAGGAGCAGACCCACCAGCAACCCAGCCAGGTGGGCCTGGGGACCAGGAGGCCCTTGGGCAATCACAGCCACTGCAGACCCAAGCTGATGCCAACCAGGACTATGTTTACATCCCTTCTGTCAAAATCCATCTCTAAGCTTTTTGCAGAGGGAAGAACGCAGCTGCGTGAGCAGGGAGGCATGGCCAGCAGGCCCAGCAGAGTGTGGGGTGGGCAGACAGCATGCCTGCGCCTGTCCCCCAGCTCGGCAAGCACAAAGACCACTGGCCCACCAACTGGGCCCTCCCAGACTTCCAGATGCAGCCTTGAGGAACAGCAGAAAAGAGAGAAGGGTTCCCAGCAAGGACAGAGCAAGGACAGAAGGACACAGGAGGCAGGAAGGGACAGGCTGGCCTAAGCCCCAAGAACCCCCTCCTGCTTGCCAAGTGCTGGGATGCTGGCCCAGGCTCAAAGAGCAAGAAGCCCTGGAGACCCCTCCCCAAGCAACTGGAGCCCCAGCCAGTCCCTGAAGGTCAAAGGCTGGCTGTGGGTGGCACCAGGTGCCCCAGTCCGGCTCACACTAGACCTGTCCTTGCCACCCTCACAGCTGGCCCCAAGCCCATTCCTCCTTAGTGGGAAAGAGGGCCCAAGAGCCAGAGGCTGGGACTTGAGAGACAGGCTGTCACCATGGTAATCAATGCCAATCCCCTCAACCCCCAGACACTTTTCAATCTCCTCTTTGTCTTGATAAACAAAAGGCCCTTCTCCCACCAACCAATGGTGGGCTGGGCGCCAGCCAAGGGCCAGGGAGCACCAGCCCCCACATCTCCCAGGATCCAGGCTGCATACCATGTCCCAGTCCCACCCCCTAAGCGTGCCTGGGGGACCAAGAGGAGGGCCCAGCCCCAAGAGGCCGCCCAGGCCACCTTGCTGAGGCCCCGCTGGAATGCTCTAGAGGCGGGCACTACCATGGAGAAGCACAAAGAACCGACTGCACAGCCACAGGCCCAGCTCCACCTCCGAGAGGACCCGCTCCCAAGGCTGGGCCATCGAACAGGCCAAGACCCACCCGCAGCCACTCTGGGGCCTGGGGCCGAAAAAAGATGGGGAGGGCTGAGTCCCAGCCAGACCCATGCTGTGATGTGCGCGTTGCTTCGTTGTTTTATTTAAAGTAAAACACAGAGGTCTGAAATGAAATCCGTATTTCTGGCTCCTAAAGCACTGCACGTTCTAGAAACCTTGGTCCACCCTTCCTGCAAGATGCCTAAGAACACGTGAGCTCCAGGCCCCGGCATCCTCGCCTGGCCAGACTGTCAACAGGCCCTGCCTGGTGCTTGGAGCAGGGCAGATGCAGAAGGCAAAGGCTGGCTCAGTGGCTGGGAGGGGAGGGTGCAGGACTGGCGCAGGGCGAGGGCCGTGGTCCTGCGGGCAGTTGTCTGCCCAGAGGCAGAGAAGGGTTCCCGAGGTTCCTCCCGCCCTGCCCCCAGCCAGCCCTCTCTGGGCCCAGGGACGCACAGGCAGGCAGGCGGGCGGGCGGGCCTGAGGGAGAGGATGCTTAAGGTCAGTACCTGTGGCGGTTTCCATTTGTCTCCCGCTGCCACCACTGCCGCCGCCGCCGCCGGCTCGGACCCCCCTCCTTGCTGGCCATTGACCTGCTGCAGGCAGGAAGGAGATGTTTTAACGGACAGGCACACCACCCCACCGCCCAGGCCTGCTCTCCTCCCGAGCTAAGGGCTGAGCTCCTCACAGATAAACAAGGGAGGCCGGGCAAGGATGCATTTCCGACACGACCCCCCAGCCCAAACTGCCCTCGCTTCACACCCGTCAGCACACCCAGGGAGCTGGTCTGAAGCAGAGCGGAGCCTGGGCTGGGCCGGGGCTGCCAGCAAGTCCAAGCAGGGGCAGGGAGGAGGATAGAGAGCACTGTGCTCCTGCCCAGGCAAAGAAAGCCATCCTCTCCTGCCAGCAGGCTGGATGGTCAAAGGAACCGGCTGGGTGTCCCCCATGTCCTCCTGAGGCAGCAAGGGTGCCTTCCTGGCAACCCGTACACACCTTGGCCAGCCCACAACTCAGCCCCAGCCCCAGCACCTTCCACAGGCTCTGGCCAAGCCCAGGTCCCAGTTCTCTCCTGAAGACACTTTTAAGCAGCATGGTGGGCAGGGGTCTGGACACGCAGGCCTCCCTTCCCTGGCAACAGAACCGTCCAGAGCAGTCTCCCAGGAGGACGGCCAAGAGCTTGGCCTCTGCGCTGGGAAAAACCCACACCTAGGGGGCACAGAAGGGAGTAGCAACTCCACAATGGTCTTGAGGGATGGCAGGGCAAAGGCAGGCCACGGGCAGGAGACAGGTAACGTTGTGGGGGTCAGGAGATGGTGGAAGGGTCTTGAGACCTACTCTACCTTCTCAGAGGATGCACAACAAGAACCAAGGCAGCATGCAGTCAACCCGCTCCCAGCTCAAGGATGAGACCCACAGTATCTAAGGACAGAAGAGATCAGTGTGCCCACCCTTGGAGCCATGTGCGCAAAGCCAGAGGCTGGGCTGAACCACCAGAGCGTCCCAGGTCCTCCAGCCTCCAGAGGAGGGGCAGCAGCACAAGCCCAGCTGCACTGGGGAAGGCCAACCCAGCCCGTGCCGCGAGCTAATCCCGATGCTGCCGGCACCGGTGTGCTCTAGCTGCCCAACTCAGCCCCACGCTGCCTAGACACCGTACCCCGGAAACAATGGCCCCTCCCACTGCATGCACAGCCAGAGGAGAGGCTGCCTCTTCTTTTTTTTGAGACAGGGTCTGGCTCTGTTGCCCAGGCTGGAGTGCGGTAGTGCAACCACAGCTCACTGCAACCTCCACCTCCTGTGACTACAGGCATGTGCCACCACACGCAGCTAATTTTTGTATTTTTGGTAGAGATGGGGGTCTCCATGTTGCCCAAGCTGGTCTCAAACAATCCACCTATCTCAACCTCCAAAGTGGTGGCACTACAGGCGTGGTCCACTGTGCCAGCCAAGGCTGCCTCTCACTGCCCACAGGAAGAGATCACTTCAGGTCATCTCCAGATATCCGTGAACAGGGTGAACTGAGGGGCACTTTCGTAACTTCCTGCTCCCCCAAATCACTGCACTAACCAACAAGTGAACCACAACAGTGCTGACAGTGGGATGTGGCTCAGAAAAACTTTTTCTTGGGAAGAGCTGGCCCACCGGTGCATTCTACACAGGACATCCCACGCCATTCCTGGCAGATGGAAGTTCCTAGCTGCATGGAGCTTAGGGTTCTGTGCTAACCAGACGCTGGGAGAGGCTGGAGGAAAGTGGTGTTTATAATCGCAGCTAGTCACATACTGCCATCTTTAGGCAATGAAAATGGCGGCTTTATGGTCACGATGGCCCCCAGCACCAGGCAGCAGTGCTCGGAGGAATGGGAAGCCCCTTTGAGGGGCGGTGCAGCAGAGGGGCTCTGAGGTGCCAACTCTGGGACCGCCTTTCCTCAGCCCAGAGCAACGAGGAGTATTTCCATCAGAAAACAAGAAGAGCAATGTAGGGGCTGGACGTGGTGGCTCACACCTGTAACTCCAGCACTTTGGAGACCGATGTAGGAGGATCACTTGAGACCAGCCTGGGTAACATAGCAAGATGCCATCTCTATGAAAAAAAAATTTTTTTTTAAGTAATGTGTCCAGATACAGTGGCTCACGCCTGTAATCCCAACACTTTGGGAGGCCAAGGCAGATGGATTGCTTGAGGTCAGGAGTTGAAGACCAGCCTGGCCAACGTGGTGAAACCCTATCTCTACTAAAAATACAAAAATTAGCTGGGCGTGGTGGCGGGCACCTGTAATCCCAGCTACTGGGGAGGCTGAGGTGCTACCATGAATTGTCTGAACCCAGGAGGTGGAGGTTGCAGTGAGCCGGGATCAGCCACTGCACTCCAGCCTGGGCGATAAAGCGAAACTCCATCTCAAAAAGTAATGTGGAGCGAATGACCGAAGGTCCCAAGGCTTCAGGCTCCTCAGCTGGGAAGGGGGACAGCCTGTCTCCTAGGGCTACTGTGAAGATTTAGTGAAATCCTGGCACCCCCCACCCCTCCGCCTAACCCCACAACCTGCAGTCCCTGCACATGAAAAGCAGCAAAGCAAGCCACAGGTTCCAGCAATCGTCAGTATTGTTAACATCTAGCGTCAGATACCCAGGGCAGAGCTGGCTGCAGGACACTGCTTTCTATCTGTCAGTTCCCTTCACACAATGAACACTGCTTACTGCGTGCCCAGGCTCCACACTGAGCACTGCAGAGGCAGCAGAAACCAGACAAGAGAGAAGGATGTCTCTCTCAGGAGCCTGGTGTCAGCTGCCAGCAAAGAATGCCGAAATCAAAGACGACTTCTGTGTGTACTAAGAAAGCTAAAAAAGCACAGGATAAGAAAGAAGTGGCTATGAGATGTGCCAGGCCACGGCATCCAGGGGGCCTACGAAGTGACATTGCAGGCTGGGACCTACAGAAGAAAGCAACTGGGACCCCAAGGGTGATGACCCCAAATGAAAGCCGTTTGGGCTGTCAGAGAAGTGAATAATGGAGCCACATGCCAAAGTGAAAAGATGCACCCAGAAGACCTACCCTTGCTGCGAAGAGGCAGCCGGCCTCATTCTGCAGCCACCAGGCAGAAGGCGTGCCCATGGGAGGGGAAGCCCTTTGGCATCTTCTGGCTTCCTTCTCCACCAGGCCACTGTCTACTAAGTTCAGCCGCTCCATTCAACCTCCCATAAGAGCCAAAACAGCATGAGACAGAGGGCAGGCTCTCATCACTGTGCCCAACCAGGATGGTGGGGAACAGATAACCCTTCTAGAAGCCTTTCCATCCCAGTGATGAAAAGAGGAATGGGTTAGACCACAGGCTACAGCTCATTCCTGGAGCCTGATGCAATGAAAAAGCATGTATTAACCCCAACAGAATTTGGATGGCAACAAACACCCCAACTGAGAACCTGTTCATGGTGTCAGTTATGACCCACGTCCAACTCAACAATGACACCAACTATCTGGCACCATGCCACAGCAGACCTGAGCCCCCATTTAACCCTCATGAGCACAGGGCGCTGTTCTGCGGATGCTTGGGGAGTGAGGCATCCATTCTCCTCCTCCACCTTCCCAGGTGTCCAGTACTTGTCTCTGAGCCTCCTCCTCCTTCACCATCAACTCTCTGCTTCCTGGAGACAGTCACCAGGCTCTTAACCCTTATTTCCTTTCCCTCTGGAGTGCCCCTCAAAGCTCACTTACTCCTGTGGCTTCAAGAGAAAACACGATAGAAAAAGTGGAGTTAGCCAGCCCTGTGAATCACACACCGGACTGCCCTCGCAAGCTAGTATCTTGTGCAAATGCCTCTCTCCCCCTAGTATGGGGCCTGGAAGTGGCAGTCTAAGGACACTCCCTGGTCCTGTCAGTCCAGCCTTCAGCCACTTGCTCAAGTTGTCTTCTCAAACAGACCTCATCCCATCCCGCTGGATGTGGGCTGGGGGGAGAGTGGCAAGTAATAAATGGGTAAACTGTGGCTAAGAAAGGTCCAAAACGGGATTAAGTCCTATAAGCTAAGTGGTGAGGAAGAAAGACCAGACTCCATCGCGCATGTGTTGTGTGCATGGATGTTCTCCCCCTACGTTAATAACGCCTGCCCTGCCCGGGGAGGTGGGCACTGAGCAGAGCAGGGGGCGACTCACTCCTCTGGATGCCCACGCAGTTCCCTCGGGAGCCCAGCAAATGGTACCCTGGGTGGGAACTTACTTCTGGTGGGCACCAGACCTCCGACCGCCTGTCTGGTTCCCCATTGTGTCCCCAAATCCTCCCACAGAGCGATTTCTCAAAAACCGTAGGATGAGAAAGCACGTCCTTCTTTCCCAAGTGGAGACAAGAGAATAGAGATAACCATATCCCTCTACAGCACCGGAGAACGAATTCACAGCTGCAGGCGTAGTGAGCCAAGGCCACCCCATGCTCTGAGCTGCAGACCCCTTTCTACAGATCCCGTCCCCTTCTGATCCTATCAACCCGAAGGCCCACGCATCATCCCCAGGAACCCGCTTCCGTCGTGACCACGGCGCACATCCCCGTCGGCAAAGGGAGGACGACGACCCCCGCCTGCCGGACCTAACGGGTAGGAACGCGACCCCGCTAGGCTCGCCCGCCCGGGCCACATGCAGCGCCCGGGCCCCCGCGCCGCCCCGCCCCGCCGGAAGCTGGGGTCCGCAGACCGGAAGCTGAGGCCGCGAGCCGGCCGCCCGCGCGCACCCGCCCCGCCCCCGCCTCACGCGACCCGGGGACACAAGGGAGTCCGCGCGGGACCTGGGAAGACCGCCGCGTTCTTGGGAGGCCCTCCGCGCCCAGGCTGGGCCGACGACCCGGCCCCGCAAGCTGAGGGCCGCCCGCGTCACGGGGGGCTCACTTACGAGAGCTATGGTCGCCGTCGCCATCTTGCGTCCGTCGCGGCCGCCGCGCGCACCACCCACTCCTGCTCCTTCCGCGGTCTCGCGCGATCTGGGCGCCGGCGCACGGAACTCTCGCGAGGAAGGAGGTAAGAACGCGCTTCCGGGGCGGGGAGGGACGGTTAACGCCCGCGGGAGGGGCGACGGAAGGGGTGTGCCCTTGGCCGGGCGAGGGGAGGGGTCCGTGCAACATGGGCGTCCGGGGGCGCGCGCCGCGGTACTCGAGCCGGGCGTTTCTCGCCGCGTGGCCGACGCGGGAGCGCGTGGTGGCCCTCGCCGCCCCTCGCCCTTGCGGCCACTACTGAGCTTCTCTTCTCTGCCTTTTTTGGAGAAAACGCCGTCGCGGGTGTCATCCAGAGGCTCTCCTCCGGGAGGCAGGGGAAAGAGCGGGACCCTCCTGGACTGGAGGAGTCTCGGGTGATGAAAGGCCCGTGTGTTTCAGGCTCACGTCGTGAGATGCTTCGTCCCCGCGTCGCGACATCCTTGGGGCCGGGAAACCTCGTTCAATTGGCAGCCTTTTCTCCTTCCAGGGAACAGATGACCGTAGGTTGGCTGACATCAGTCACTAGGCCCGCAGGCTACAGGCCCCCTTAGTACCTGAACTGGCTTTCGTGACCCAAAGTGTTTATCAGTACTGCTGGGAAAGCTGCCCGTCCTGGACATTTGCCATCTGCTGCACCCAGTCCCGAGACCTCAACTCGGTCATCTGAAGAAGCCACATCTGTAAGCTCAGGCACCTTCAGTGCCTGAGGCCACAAGGCATCCCGGGCAGGCCTGCTTTCAACCCTGGGAACGTTTAGAATTTAATACAGACACTTCTACTTAAATAGGGCAGCATATTCCCCGCCTTCCTCCTGAAACCCTCTGAAATTATAGGAAAGGGGTTTTATAAAGACAAACCCTGCAAGGGCAAAGAGCTGGGATATTGTAGAGCTGGAGGAAGATGGACAGTGAGAGCTACTCCAGCCCACGCGGCCATAGAGGCTGGTGTCTGAGTGTCGTGGGTGAAAGCACAGCTACAGAAAGGAAACCCCAGACCTCTGTCCATACCCACCGGGGCTGGCAGGCAGTGCAGTGGCTGAGACGTGAACTCTGGGAGAGGAGCTCTGAGGCCCTGCTCAAGCAAGGCTCTGTCTGAAAGCCTGGGAATAAGTGAGACTCTGGGTCCTTGCCTTACCTCCACCCCCTGGGCTGGGTCTGACCACCGACATGCCATCAGCCTCCTCAGAGAGGAGGGCTCCTTTCTGCTGCAGCTCCCAGCTCAAAAGAAAAGACTGGCAGGGCAGCTAGGGGCAGAGGGTTGCCCAGTAGAATGGCCCAGCCAGATCCCTGGCCTCGAAGCTCACCAGGCCATAAGCCCCAGCCACTAAAAGCATCTCATTCTTAAAAGCAACTGGACAGCCCAGGATCACCAGACACCTGAGAAAGAAGCAAAGGGACTCAGAAGAAACAGAGACAATAAAGGAAGCCAAAGAAAAATGAAAACTAAAATGCCATTCTCAGAGATATTAGAGGTATTACAGGCAATAAAAAGGAACTGGGGGCTATAGAGAAAGAACACTCAGGATGAGAACGAGCTCTTAGAAGTAAAACATGAGGGGAAAGAGCAATTCAATAGGCTTTTTAAGATGAAGTCTTCCAGAATGTATAATGACAGAACCAGATCGCTGGAAAACAGAATAGCAGTAACACAGGTGGGTGCCCTTAGGGCCAGCCTGGCACACAAGGCCTCCACAATGGAGGGGGTGGATGGGTGGTAGGGGGCTGGTCCACCACCACCACCAGGGGAAGCCACAGGCACCACCCTCTGGGAACAGCTTCCCTTGACAATAACGTGCACGCAGGGTGCATGGTGCCCAGCACTGTTCTTACACACATTCACTCATGGGATCCTCACAACCCAGTGCTATGCAATGGGTACAGCTGTTATCCCCATTTTTACTGATGGGCAACATCACAAGGCAGGGAGCAGTAGAATGGCTCCAGAGCCTGTGTTGTTTCCACCACCATGACTGCATCTCAAAAGAGAAGTCCAGGTCAGGCACAGTGGCTCATACCTGCCTTTCCAGCACTTCAGGAGGCTGAGGCAGGAGGATCACTTGGACCCAGGGGTTCAAGACCAGCTTGGGCAATATAGCGAGGCCACATCTCTACAAAAAAATAATTTTAAAAAACCAGCTGGGCATGATGGCACAGGCCTGTAGTCCTAGCTAGTAGGGAGGCTAAGGTGGGAGCATTGCTGGAGCCCAGAAGGTGGAGGTTGCAGTGCCCTGTGATCATACCACTGCCCTCCAGCCTGGGTGACGGAGCCAAATCCTGTCTCAAAAAACAAAAACAAAAAATAAAAACCCAAGAAACAGAAACCCAACATCTAAATAAATTGTCCAGAAAATAAGGAAATGAGAGAAATCAACAAAGAGATAAATCACGAAAATTTCCTAGAACCAAACAGTCATGTTTCCTGAACAATGGGTGAAAGGCAAGTTGTATATCAAGACACATCATTGAAAATTGCCAAAGTAATGGGGCAAAGAATAAAACAGAAGAGATCATAGGTAAAGAGTCAGAATTCAGAAAGGCACAAGAGTTCTCAGAACTAGAAGAAAATGACACGACACCCTCAAAATCCTGGGAATAAATGATTTTCAACCAAGCCAAGCTTTTTGTAACTAGTCACACCGTCAAGCATATGTGAGGTTAGCATAAAGACAAACAGGTAAAGACTCCGCAACTTCCTATGCACCCTCTCAGGAAACTTGGAGGATGGTCCTTCTCAAACAGAGCAAATGAAGGAAAAGGAAAGCATTCCAGGACACTGGTGAAGAGTTAACCCATGCTGACAACTGGACCATAAGTCCAAGAACAAGTAGCCTGGGCAGGGGGCTTGCATAGTGGGGGCTCCAGGAAAAGAAGAAACTGAGCAGTCAGTTATGTGATGAGTCCTAAGCTGTGAGAGGATGCTCATGCTTTTGCAGGAAAGTCTAAAGATGAATCGATGACAAACACATATAGAAAACCAGGCAAACAAAAAATAGGCAATTATTAACTCCAGGGAAAACAAAAAGTTGTGCAAGAAATGCCATCCTAGAACACCCTGTTCTCCTGTGACGTGTGGTAATGAAGCTGTAATAACACCCTGCAGCTGTGATGCCCGTCACACTAGAACGATGTCGCATCAGGAGACTGAGGCGGGTGACCACCCTCCTCCCAGAGGATGCTGGCTGGGGACACCTAATGTGAAACAACTAATAAACAGAACTAAAAGCTCATGATTTTGAAAAACATGGATTTCAAATGCCTGAAGAAACAGTTAAGAGAGTTGAATTTGGAGAGGATGAGAGTACGAGCCTGCCTTTATTATTTATCATTGGCCTCAAAAAAAAAAAAAAAAAAAAACCCATTCTACTTTAAAAACAATACACATAAAATTCTGAAAAGATAAAAGGAAGAATTCAACAGAGACATGATTAAGTGCAGCAATGGTAGTATTGATGCTTTTAAGTTCAGTTTAATCAGTAGTACAGTGTTATGTGTTTGCCACTGAAACCATTTAGGACCGTGCGTAATCAGACAGTTTCACATGAGGGTTTCCATCTAGGATATGGAGATTATTTTAGATTACTAATTTTGAGTTGGAAGGTGTGAGAATTAGAATAATTTTGTAAATAGTATTGGAATATTTAAGATAACTGAGATTCACTATTTTGCACATTTAATTTATTTGATATGCGTTAGTAAGTCTTGCTTTGGTTTTTGGCTTTTGGTTGGGGTGCTGTGGTCAGCAGAATGCCACCCTTCCCCAACAAAAGAGTTTCCTTCCTTAATCCCTGGAACCAGTGAATGTTAGTTTACATGGCAAAATGTGTCCTGCAGATGTGTTTAATATTAAAAACCTTGAGGAGGGAGATTATCCTGTATTATCTGGCTGGGCCCAACCTAATCTCATGAGTCCTTAGGGACAACCTTTCCTGTCTGCAGAGAACCAGAGAAATGTTTCGTGATACAGACTGAAACTGCTAGCTTTGAAGATGGAGGAGGAGGCCAAGAGCCAAGGAATGTAGGCAGCCTCTACAAGCTGGAAGTGGGCTTAGTTTACAGCCAGCAAGAAAGTGGGGACCTTGGCCCTGCCACTGAAAGGATGTGGATTCTGCCAGCAGCCTGAAGAAGCAGGAGACAGAGTCTCCCCTAGAACCTCCAGGAAGGAAGGCAGCCTGCCAGCCTTGATTCTAGTCCAGTGAGACCTGTAGTCAGACTTCCAGCCTACAGAATTGCAATACATTTGTGTTGTTCTAAGCCACTAAGTTTGTGGTAAATTTTACAGCAGCAGTATAGAACTAATACAGTGGTGTGCCTTCCTGGTTTGACATTTGAAATGCTTTTAAAAAGGCATGATTGTGCTAAATTTATACATACAATTTAAAATGTTTAAGGCCATTTCACTAAGTTTGGAATTGGAGGAGAGGCAAGCCAAGAATCAAGAGGCCAGGAAGGCAGGGGTAGAATCCATGGGGGCATATAAACCTCTAAGACTGAGCCAGGAGTGCAGTGGGAGAGAGGCAGGGAGCCAGGAGCTGACATCCTCAGAGGCCCAGGGAGCAGCTGCCCCAGGGAGGAGGTGCGGGAGGTAACATGGAGGGGGTGTGAATCTGAGGAGTAGAGAGGATGTGGGTGCCCTGACCCCTCCAGGCCAGGGAATGCAGGAGAGAAAAAGCCCGTTGGAGGGGCTGCAGTGGCCACAGGAGATCTGTAGAGGGGCTGCAGGTTCTGGTCTCGGGGTGGGTAAAGGGTCAAAGAGGTGGCTCCAGGGCAGAGCTGCGTGGGACCAGGGGCTTTGCTGATGACAGCCTCAACTCCAGACCTCTCTGTGGTGGTCTGTTTCTCCTGCCAGGTCCCTGTTGTGCCCAGTGCCATGCCTGACACCTGCAGGTGTGTCACTGCTGGCTTGCTGTGCAGGCTCCTTGTGTGGGTCTATGGTGCCAGCCGGGGATGGCTGCTCTCCCAGACCCCATGGAGCAGTTCCCTGGGCAGAGGTCTGTCCAGGGCTGACCCTCACCCCCAAGCCCCAGAGCTGGGGCTCCCTGCAGGGCTGCTGAGCAGGCAGTGGCCCTGGCCAGGCAGCCTGGGTAGGAACTCAGGGTGGAGAATGGAGGATATGGGAAGGGGTCCTGGGGGCAACCCTGAACCTAAGGACCTGGGAGGCCTAACGGCTCCCCCACACCCACCCCCCACCCCCGCGGCACCCGAAGCAGGGTCAGCCCCACTCTCAGGAGGCGGGGGTTTCTTCACTACCAGGGCCTTTGTGCTCCCAGGCACACGGAGGAGAGCAGCCCCGCGGTGCTGGGGTCTCCCCCACATGGCCTGCCTGGGCAGCACCCCGGCATGGTCCCCAGGGGCTGGGGTACTGGGTCAGGCCTGGGCCCCACGGTACTTCAGGAAGGTGCTCTCCAGGAAGGCGGCCAGCTTCATCCGGTCGTCCTGCGGAAGGAGGGAGGCATGGGGGACGGAGGGGCACAGCCTGCCCCGCTTGCCCCCTCCGCCAGGCCACGCTGCACCGCCCAGCGCACCTCGTGGAGGAAGCCGTAGTGCACAAGCTCCGAGGCGAGGTCCTGAGGGCTGTCCGCTGCGGCAACGGTGTAAGGCGAGGCATGAGGCCGCTGCGCCACCCGCTGCCCGGGGTCACCGCCCACCGCCCAGGTCCCTTGCCCAGCCTACTTGGGAGCAGGTCGTAGGTCAGCTGCCGGTGCAGCCGGTCCTCCAGCACCAGAAGCAAAGTGAGCTGGGGAGGCGGCGGGGCGTGGTCGGCTGGAGGTTTGGGGGTCTGCCACGCTCCCGCCTTCCCCACAGCAGCGCTGCCCTCCCAGGCCCCGCTCACATGCCAGCGCGCCTTGTCCTCGCTTCTCTCCAGGTTGCACTGCATCTGGATGACCTGCAGCGGCAGAAGGCTGAGACTCACAGACCCAGCAGCGAGACCACATGCCGCGGCCCCAGAGGGGCCAGGAAGGGACAGCAGAGATTGGAAAGGGGGGAATCTCTAAGAGGAGCCCATCTCACTGCTAGTGGCCTAGTGAGCTAAGGAAAGCTTCGAGAAGAGTCGACATTAGGTGCTGGGTACTGAAGGCTGAATAGGAGCTTTCACTGCTGAGAGAACAACTTAAACAAAGAGGGAACTTGAGCATGGGGAAAGGGAGGTTGAGTGGGACGCGACTGCACCGAAGTGCAGGGTGCCTGCAGGACCAGGCCTCCCAGCGCCTGGGCATCAGCTGAGGACTCCCATGATCTCTGCGGGCAGCCAGGAGCAGGCAGTTTGCCTGTTAGGACATAAATTCTGGCTGCACTGCACCAAGAGAGGCCACTGGCCAGGAGGCAGCGCTGCAGGAAAAGTCTGGGGAGACACCAGGACATAGATATCCGGGAATCAGCACAAGGTGGGGGGTGGGAGGGGGGGGGGGTAGGGGAAGAGTACTGGCAGGGTGGAAGAGCCTGGGCGAGTTCTGGAGGAAGGATGCTTGGAGTAGGTTCAGGGCAGGCAGCAGGATGCAGGGGAGGATCTGAGGGGACAGGGAGCCTCCCGGAAAAGGAGAGTGTCCAGCCTGTCCTACAACCCCCATAATCCCCACAGGGGGGTCAGCCTGGATCTGGTCTCTGACAGCCAGGAGGAGAGCTGGGCTGTGGGGATGCAGGCCCTGGGAGAAGGAATCTCTTATCAGGCTGCTGGAAGGTCTGAGGGATGGCACTGAGCAGCAAGAGGGGACTCACCTTTCTGGTCTCAGAGTCAAAGGGCTCTGGCGTCGGGGTCTTGGCCTTTTGGACCTCCTCCGGGGGTGGGGCTAGCACCCGGGGCAGCCCCAGGGGCCGAGTGGCTGCAAAGTTCATCAGTGGGTAGATCCCATTCCTGGAGACACACCGGGGTGGCTGGGGGCTCAGGCCTGACAGCTGCCTGGCCCCCAACCTTACATCAGTTCTTACCTGACATCCTCCAGGAATTTGTCCAGCTCCATGAAGGAGACTTCCGAGTACCTGGCATGGAGGTGGGAGGCACATGAGGGGCTGGTCAGGGGCGCAGGGAGGGGAGGCACGGGGAGGGGAGGTTTCTGGGGTGCTGACTGCTCACCGCCACTGCAGCGGGGGCCTGCGGGGCCGGGGAAGCTCCGCCAAGACTGCGTGCAGGTCCACGGCCTTGGTCTTCTCCTCCACTACGTTCTCAGGCATGAGGTCTGCAGCCACAGGAGCATCAAGGCCGTGGGTCCTGCAGGGCCCCTTCCACATCCCAACCGCAGCCTCCCCGGTCACCCCCTGGGCTGGCCTGCTGCTCACACTGGTGCTGGATAAAGCAGTGGGCTGCTAGGAGCTTCAGCGAGTGCACCTCGAAGAGCACGCGGTGGAAGAGGAGGCTGTGGGCAGAGGGCCGGCGGGCAGGGTCCCGGGCCAGGCAGCAAAGGATGAACTCCTGGGGCATGGGGAGGAGAGGCTGGTGGTGTGCAGAGCTCTCTGCTCTGGCCCCACAGTTCGAGGAGAGGTGGTCCCTGAGTTCTCCTCGTCCCTCCTCCTCAGGGACATACCGGACATGCAGGGATGCCCGTAGGGAGGAGTCCTGGCAGCAGCCAGGCCAGGACCTGGCCCTCTGGGCTTGAGGACAGCTGGGTTCTGGGATTGGAGCACCATGCTCTGCTTCCCTCAACCTCCCAAAAATCATGGGGAGTAAGAGCCATGATCTTTAAGTCTCACTCTGTCGCCCAGGCTGGAGTGCAGTGGCACGATCTCGGCTCACTGCAAGCTCTGCCTCTCGCTACCCATGGTCATTTGATCGGCTCAGCTCAGGCCCAGCAATGGAGATGACCTTGCTGGTTCCCCACTCTGTCCACATCCGTGCCCAGCCCGGCTCCAGCTCCCTACCAGCCCCATCCAGGCACCCCCATCTCCTGAGGCCATGGAGTTAAGTCTGGACTCCGAGCAGAGGGGGCTATGGATGCAGCTTCCATCCCATACCTCCTTTTGCCTGCTTGGCACCCACCATGTCCCCCCACAAGCTGGAGCCTCATCACCTCCTAGAAGCTTAAAGTCAAGGACTTGGAGTGAAGCAGACCCAGGTGCAGATGTTGGCTCCACCACTTACTCTAAAGCCTCAGGCAAAGGACTCATCTCCTCTGAGCCTCAGTTTCTTTATCTATAAAACGGGCATGGTGATAGCAGCCACAGAGGGAGGGTCTCTCTTGCCTTCTTGTCCTTAGAATGTGCTGACCCATTAGGGCCTTCAGGCCTGGAACCAGTATGTGCTCCCACTGAGGTCCTCTTTGCGGGGGTGCAGCCAGCTGGTATACCCCTCAGCTACATAAACTGTGATGCTCTCCCAGGCCTGCCTGGAGCACCTTGCTGGCCTAGCTGAGCACAGTGAGCCAGCTGGGGAGGGGCAGGGCAAGCTGCTTACCCGCATGTTGGGGTCACTCAGCGAGTGCCTGGCACGAGCAATGGCCTCCTCTGTGACCCGGGTGTCCCCGTTGGCCTGGATCTCCAGCACAGCCATCTGGGACACAGAGCCAGGTCAGGCATGGGGAAGGGACCACACAGGTGAGCCAGGCAGGGCACAGCTAGGAGGAGGGCAGAGCACAAGGTGGAGGGCGGGGGCAGTACCTCCAGCGCACACATCCCAAAGGAGAAGATGTCCACAGCGGTCCCATCGGCCACCTCTGAACAGGACAGAACACAGGACGGGTAGGAGAGAAGCACACAGGGCAGGCACGGGGCGCCCAGACCCAGCGCCACTCACCGCCGTACTCTGGGGGGAAGAAGTGCAGGTTCCGAAGTTCCTCTCGCTCAGCGCGGATGGGGCTTCGGAGATCATGCGGCAGCGCTGTGGAGGGCGCAAAGTCTGAGCGGGCGGGACCTCTCCAGGACCCCATCCCCCAGAGTCCGCACTTACCATTGGAGAAGATTCGGTGCCACACTGCCAAGGGGCGGGAGAAAGAGCGGAGTTAGCTGCTGGAGCATCAGAACTCCTCTGCCCTTGGCTGCAGGCACCTTCCCCTGCCCCGTCCCCCGCCCAGCCCTGTCCCGCCAGCACCAGAGCCGATCTTGATGAGGCCGTTGTGCTGAATGAAGATGGTGTCGCTGGTCAGGTTCCCGTGAATGATCGGGGGGCTGCAGGCGTGCAGGAAGCTGCAGACGTTGGGGAGGGGAGAGTAGGAGGAGCCGGTCAGGAGGCTCTGGAGAGGCGGGGGCTCAGCAGCGCAGCGCCCGGGCCAGCCCAGGCCCTCACCTGAGCGCGGACAGGATCTGCGTGCACCAGCGCTTCCAGGCCTGGCGGCGGACGCACGACTCCGTCGGGTGGGCGCAGGAGAGGCGGCTGGGCCTGCGGAGCCCGCCCCGCATCCTCGCCCAGTCCCTGTCCGAGGCCACTGGGCACCCCCTCACCATCCCAGTCCCCGAGGCTGCCCCAACCCCGTCCTGTCCCCGTGGCTGCCCCAGCCCGCTCCCCATACCCGGGCGTTCATGGCCTTGTGGTTCTTCTTGGTTTTTTTGAGGAATTGCTTGAGGCTGCCTGATGACACGTACTCTGTGATGAAGATGACCTGCAGGGTGCGAGCTCAGGATTTCCACCAGCTGCGCGTTCGTCCCCATGCCCACCCCACCTGGCTGTGGCCTCTGCCTGCCCGGGGCCTCGCCCATAATCACCCTCGCGCAGGCCTCGGAGGTATCCAGCCAATACTTGTGCAACTTCACGATGTTGGGGTGGTCCACCAGCACCAGCTGCTCAAACACAGTCTGGATCTTCTCCTGGGGAGGGAGGGTGGTCTCTAGGTGGTCAGCAGGTGGTCACCCAGGCAGGATGAGGAGGGGGCAGCGGCCTCACCTCGTGCGCCGCGAAGGCCTTCCTGTCTCTGAAGTGGAGCTCGTTCCACACCACCTCTACCCCCTCCTCCGTGTCCATGGCTAGGAAGGTGCTCTGAAGCCCTGGCATGTTCCCCTGGTTTACCTGGGGAGTGAATAAGGGGTTATGTGTGCCCTGGTGTGTGTCAGGTTGCGGGTGAGGATTTGGTCCCTGTCTATACCTTTCCAGTGGGCCCAAGCGTGGACTGTAGGACCTGAGCCACTCTGCGGGAAGGTGGGGGCTTGGAGGGTAGCTGCCCCCAGGAGCCAAGGGCTCCTATCCAAGGGCTGGGCTAAGGGGATTTGGAGCAGGTTTCAAGGGGTCGAGGGGGATCCCCAGGAACCTAGCGGCTGAGTCCAGAGGCATGGGGAGGTGGTCCTAGGAGGAGACTGGCCCTCAGGGAATCCCAGGGCGGGCGCCAGGCCAAAGGGGTCCAGGGGTGGCTGATTCGCTGGCCGCGAGGGACCGTGGAGAGGTTTCCAGGCGCCGCGCGCCGCGCTCTCCCAGCGCCCCCACGCCCCGCGCAGCCTCCAGGCCCCTCCGGCTCTGGGAGGGCGGTGTCACCCCGTGCCCCCGACCCGCGCGCCCACCTCCTCCCGCCGCTTTTGCCAGCGACCACACGGGCTCTCCTCCAGGATGTCGCTCTCGTCCTCGCTCTCGTCCTCCCGCTCCCGCTCCCGGGCCAGCCTCGGCGCCGGTTCCGGGGCCGCCATGGTTCAGCCGGCCCAGGCCACCGCCCTCCGCGCGATCCGCCGCCGGAGCAGCCTCGCCCGGCCCGCCCTGGCCCCGCGCCCAGCAGCCCAGCCTAGATGCGCCGCCGCCGCCGCAAGCCCCAGCCCCGGCTCTGGGAATTGGGAGGGGCGGGCGCGCGGCGGGCGGATGGGGGCCGGAGGCGGAGCCGGCGCGCCGCTCCCGAGCCGCGTGTGCCAGCCCGAGCCAGAGCACCGCGTCCCCCCGCCCCGCGCGGGGGAACCGCCCCCCAATCCCCGCCCCCGTGGAGGCCCCGCCCCGCGGCCACCCGGAGCCTGGAGCAGCCCACTTCTCTCGCGGTTGCTCCCCTAGGATCTGGGGGAAGACCCGGGGCATCTGGGGTCCCCCAAGCCCACCACACCCTCCAGCTGCAGGAGTCCCCGCGGGCTCGAAAGCGGGGCCCCGCTCTCTTGGCCACGCACTCATTCCCTGGCCGACCCCCATGGGACAGGTGGGTGGGACACCGAGGGCGGGGGGAAAGGCCCACCAGCAGGCTGACCCAGGCTGACTTTCACTGGGGGCCACAAATCTCTCCATGGCCCGCCCGCCGGTGCCTCCTCCCTCCCACAAGCCCATCTTCTCACCTTCCAGGACGGCGATTTTCTCTTTTCTCCTCAAACGCGCCCCTCCTTTCCGCGGTTGGTTCGGGACAGTGGAACCATGATGGGGGAGCCCACCCGGCTCACAAGGCCGCTCCCTCCGGAGGCCGCTCTGAGCACACCCTCCAGCCACGCTGACCACCGGGGCTGTCCCCGATTCTCACCTAAAACCCCCTTCAGCCCGCAGCTGCCACAGCCTTCCCGTGGCCTTCTCCCTCTCTCAGGGCGGGTCCTCATCCTTCACCTTCTCTCCCTGGAGCCCAAATTGGAACTCTGCTCCTTCCTTCCGCGCGCCTCCGTGTGCTGTCCCTTTGGGACGCCTCTTTCTTTCTTTGGCAGATTTGCATCTGGCCCTGCTGCGTCCCCTGTGGTCGCTCTTCCCTGACCAGCCTTGGTCACCAGGTCCCCTGAGTGTGGCTTCCACCAAAGCCAGATGATCCTGCTGAGGCCTTCTGCAGTAAAGGTTTGGGGTGTTCAAATTCTCCACCCTGAAACTGGCCCTGACCAGCTCCTGAGGCACACCCTCTAAGCCCTTGGAATGTTCCGCCTGATTTGAATGTCTGTATTTACCTAGGCCACACCATAGTCTATGCTAAGCTTGTCCAATCCACAGCCCAGAGGGTGCATTCGGCCCAACACAAATTTGTAAACTTTCTTGTTGAGATTTTTTTTTAAAGCTCATCAGCTGTCGTGTTAAGTGTATTTTATTTAAGTGTATTGCCCAGGACAATTCTTCCAATGTGTGCCAGGAAAGTCCAAAGATTGGACACCCCTGGTCTGTGCTAACAACGTGGTCTACGGGGGGACTTTGGGCCATGTGGCATCAGCCTGACCTCTGCAGGGGCTGGAGGCCAAAGTCTGCGACTTGGGAGGTCAGCCATACCTGTGTGACCAACCCAATAAAAACCCTGGACACCACGGTACAGAGGGCTTCCCTGGCTGGTGGCATGCTGTGCTCACTGTCCCACCTCCGTGCTGGGAGGTTGAGCACTGTCCGCATGCCTGCAGTGGGTGCGGACACCTGCAGACCTGTGCTGGTCTCTCTTGGGTTCTGTTCTGTGAGTCCTTGCCACTGCTGATTTTAACGCATCCATTGCTGTAATAAATGGTACCCTTTCTGAGTTCTGTGAGTCCTTACAGTGAACCATTGAACCTGAGGGTGGTTTTGGGGAGCCCCCAGTGGTCCCTTCTCACTTGGCACGAGGGCCTAAACAGGAAGACCCAGTAATTGGTCCCATTACCCTACCTCATGTCCCCTGCCCTCTTCAGCTGAGCCCACCCCAAGTACATGGCCCTGTGCCGTTGGACATGACAGGCACTTCCCCTCAGGGTCTCTGCCCTGGTTATACCTTTGCCCGGAATGCCCTTCCCAAACATCCTCTGAGGTCACTTCCTGAGAGGCCTGCCCTGGCCACGAATCCTGACATCACAGTCCCCATCCCCTTTCCCCTGCTTGACTTGACTTTTCCTGGGGCATTCACCCCACCTGACTTGCATCTGGGTTTTTCTCATCTCTCTTCTTCACTGTCTGTGTCCCTGTTGCTATTCGAGCTCCCACAGGGCAGGAGTGTCTTCTCTTTGTCCCTGCTCTTTCTCTGGTGCGAGGACAGTACCTGGCACACAGCAGGCCCTCAGCAAACACTTGTTGAATGGATCTCTGGGTGGGCAGGGTTGCGTTTTGGGGGCTGTGGTCCAGAGAAGCCCCTGAAGAGGTAAGGCTTGAGCAGAAGAATCTCAATGAATTTCCTCCCCTTTCTCCACCCCCATAACCAGACACACATGTTCTGTGGTAGGTCACATAGAATCCCCCAAAAGTCTACATCCTGATCCCCAGTACCTAGGAGCACAGCCTTATTTGAAAAAAAAAATGGCTCACGCCTATAATCCCAGCACTTTGGGAGACCGAGGCGGGCGGATCACGAGGTCAGGAGATCGAGACCATCCTGGCTAACACGGTGAAACCCCGTCTCTACTAAAAATACAAAAAATTAGCTGGGCGTGGTGGCGGGCGCCTGTAGTCCCAGCTACTGGGAGGCTGAGGCAGGAGAGTGGCATGAACCCAGGAGGCGGAGCTTGCAGTGAGCCGAGATCGCGCCACCGCACTCCAGCCTGGGAGACAAAGTGAGACTCCTTCTCCAAAAAAAAAAAAGAAAAAAAAAAGATTTTTGCAAATGTAAATAAGTTTAGGATCTTGAGATGTTGGAGTGCGCCCTAAATGTCCTTATCAGAGAAAGAAGGATACTTGGGGTGCAGAGAAATAAGGTAGACCGTCAAGTGAACATGGAGGCCACTATTGGAGGGATGTGCCCACAGGCCAAGGCATGCCTGGGACTGCCAGGGCCATGAGTGGTGAGGAAAGAGACCTGGGATGGATTCTCCCGCCCCAGCCCCAGAAGCAATCAGCCCTGCTGATACCTCAATTTTGCACTTCCAGCCTCCAGCACAGTGAGCGAATCTGTTTGTGCTGTTTTAAGCCACTCCTCCATCTCTGGTGCTGCTCTGGCAGCCCGAGGGGAATAGCACATGCACCGGCACAACCCGCATGGTAAGAAGAGTGACGTGACAACCGCTACGTGTTCGCGTGCAGGGATGCTTCCCAGCATTTATTCCGACTCCACAGAGTGGGTCGGACTGCTGCCCGCCCGCGCATGGAGGCAGTGGCTGCTGCAGCATGCCCTCCCTGGCCTCAATCTGGCTGTGCCCCAGGGTGGGTGCCCACCCTCCCTTCTGCTCTGCCTATGAGCTTCTCCACCCCTTGATCCTGCCAGGCCATTTGGATTTATCGGAAGTTCTCTAGGGCTGCTCTTGGCCACTGAGCCATTCACCCGCCCTCTTAGCCTAATCTGTGAATTGGCTTCTTAAAATTTATTTTTTTAGAGATGGATTCTCACTCTGTTACCCTGGAGTGCAGTGGTGCAATCACAGCTCACTGCAGCCTCAAATTCCTGGGCTCAAGGGATCCTCCCACCTCAGCCTCCTGAATAACTGGGACTATAGGCACATGCCACAGAGCCCAGCTATTTTTTTTTTTTTAAACTTTTTATAGAGCCAGTCTTGCTATATTGCCCAGGCTTGTCTTGAACTGCTGGGCTCCAGGGATCCTCCTGCCTCAGCCTCCTGAGCAGCTGGGAGTGCAGGTGTGAGCCACTGCGCCTGGCCCCTGTGCAATGCCTTGTGGTGCCAACTGCAGGTTCGCTGCTCACTGCCTCCTCCTCTTCCGCCTTGCACATCTACTGGGGCTCCATGTCTGTCGCCTTAGAGTCTTCCTAAGCCTCTCCCTCCTGTGAGGCATGCAGGTGAGCTGTTCTCAGAATTCCTGCAGATTTCTTTCCCATCGGCAGGTGGACGATCCCTTGGCTTGCGGGGCTCAGGACTGCTGTCCTGGATGCCAGGAATCCTAGGGTGGGAGAAAGCCAGGGGGTCCCAACTCTGGGGGGTCAGAGGAGCACCAGAGGAGCCCTCCCACTGTCTGTCCTGGTCACCCTGCCTCCTGGTCTCCCACATCATGTGCAGTCCCATGCCAGGAGTGTGGACTGGACTGGGTGACTTGCTTCCGGGGCGAGAACACAGCAGAGGCGCAGAGGCACTGGGCTAGTGCCTCCCAGATTGGGCGGTGGAGACAGTGGCTTGCTGGCTTCCCAGCTCACTCCGAGCAAGGCTGTGAAGTGTACGCACAGCCAGAAACAGCCGTTTCTAGAGAGCAGCCACGAAGGCCTGTGGTGGCCAACAACCAGCTTGGAAGCTGGTATGTGCGCACGTGTGTGTATGTGAAGCTCTGATTAGGAATAATTATTTCCAAAAATATTTCAGGAGGATAGCAATATATCTAGTAATAACTCAATCCTGAGGAATAGAGGCATCTATTCAGCATACAGATAAGGCAAAGTCCAAGTTGAAGATAATTGACACCTATGGTGAGCTCTTCTCGGTGTCAACGGCTCTCACTGGCGGGATTAGCACATGCACCAAATTGCCTTAAAGGACTATTTGCGTAACAGTGAGACCACAAAACAACTCACATCACTCACTCCTTTTTTGTTTAAGGGGTCTTTACCCACTCTTGCACATAGGTTAGGATAATTGTAGAGCACTGAGATAAAATGCAAGGACAGTAGTTTTCATGTGGTTTTTGAAACTAATTCGAGGATTGAAGGGGAAGCATGTAAACAGCTATGTGTTGTTGAAGATTTACAGGAGCATTGTGACCTGAAAAGGAAGAGGAAGTTCCCAACCTCCTCGGAGCCTCACTGGTACCCAGTTGTCATCCATCACCCCTTGATCACATGCCCTCCTCTTTCCCCTGCCCTGAACATGAAAAGGGGCTGAACCTCATACCCACGTGAGATGGCTCCTGAGGAGCTCATTCACATCTGCTGGGCTTGCTGCTCTCCAAAATGAATTTGTTGCCTTCTTGGCTTTAACTCCTTGTCTTGACTTATTGGCTGTCGTACAGGAGAGCTCAAGTTTGGACTTGTTAACCTTTGGACATCTCTAGTTACTTACGAAACTTGCTGGCCAGGTGTGGTGGCTCATGCCTGTAATCCCAGCACTTTGGGAGGCCGAGGCGGGCAGATCACAAGGTCAGGTGATCGAGACCATCCCGGCTAACACAGTGAAACCCCATCCCTACTAAAAATACAAAAAATTGGCTGGGCGTGGTGGCGGGCGCCTGTAGTCCCAGCTACTGGGGGGGCTGAGGCAGGAGAATGGCGTGAACCTGGAAGGCGGAGCTTGCAGTGAGCCGAGATTGCGCCACTGTACTCCAGCCTGGGTGACAGAGTGAGACTCCATCTCAAAAAATATATATATATATACATATATATATATACACACACATATATATATACACACACACACACATATATATATATATAGAGAGAGAGAGAGGGGGATTGGGGACATTAATTTGGACATTAATGTCTTTGATCTGGAAAATTTGAAAATCTTTATCCTTTCCAATGTTTCCTCTGCCCCATTCTCTATCTTCTGACCTTCAAGGACTCCATTGGATGTCTGTTGGACCATCTTACTGTTCTGTTTGCACCTTAGCTTCTCTCCTGCTCTTCCCAGCTTTTATCTCCGTTTGCTATGTTCTCCAAAATTCCTTCTACTCTGTCTTCCATTTCACCTCCTCCCTCAGTGATTTGTCTGACATGCTGGTTAAATCAGCCCATTGAATTCTTTTTTTTTTTTTGAGACGGAGTCTCGCTTTGTTACCCAGGCTGGAGTGCAGTGGCTGGATCTCAGCTCACTGCAAGCTCCGCCTCCCGGGTTCACGCCATTCTCCTGCCTCAGCCTCCCGAGTAGCTGGGACTATAGGCGTCCGCCACCTCGCCCGGCTAGTTTTTTGTATTTTTTAGTAGAGACGGGGTTTCACTGTGTTCGCCAGGATGGTCTCGATCTCCTGACCTCGTGATCCGCCCGTCTCGGCCTCCCAAAGTGCTGGGATTACAGGCGTGAGCCACCGCGCCCGGCCAAATTCTTAACTTTAGTTATTGCTGTTTACAGTTGACCAGGGCTATTCTACGGTCTTTGTGGATGTGTTCTGTCGTTTCTGTGGGTTCTCACTCATGGCGTCTTCATTCCGGCTGTGCTCTGGTTTCTTCGGTTGTGTGCAGGCCATTTGAGAAGTATTTATAGGAGGAATAAGCTGAAGGCACCGCATGATGCATCCTCTTCCGGAGACTTTTGTCCACTTGTGACAAGGTCTGGGTGTTGCTTGTCTGGAGCTGCCTTATCCCAAACTCAAGGCTTTAAGATCTTCAGACCACCGTCGTAGGCAGAAGTCTGTGTGAGGACTGGTTGACCCCTCAGGAGCTTCTGTAAAGTAGGAGGGTCTTTTGAGTTTCTCACCTTTGGTGGATCCTGGTTGGTCTGATGTCCCATCCCTCTCTGTCTGGATTGTAGAGCTGTGTCCACAGGCCACTGTGGTTGAAGGTGGGCAGATGTGAGTCCCTGTCAGTGCCCTGGGCTGGGCACAGCTTAGTGTGCATTCTGACTCCAAGTTGTTGCCCACATGTCTGCTGTGAGACCACTTGTCCTCACTGTGGGCCCCACAGCATAGATGTAAGCTCAACCTCAGCCTCTGTATTGCCTGGGAAGCATGAAGGTCTCACCACAGGAGCCCCTCCTGTCAGCACTGGAGTGCCCTGCCCTTGGTGTTTGCCCACCTGTCAGGATGTCTTTTTTTTTTTTTAGATGGAGTTTTGCTCTTGTTGCCCAGGCTGGAGTGCAGTGGTGTGATCTAGGCTCACTGCAACCTCTGCCTCCTGCATTCAAGTGATTCTCCTGTCTCAGTCTCTTGAGTAGCTGGGATTACAGGAGCCTGCCACTACGCCTGGCTAATTTTTTTTTTTTTAGTAGAAACAGGGTTCCACCATGTTGGTCAGGCTGGTCTCCTGAGCTCAAGTGATCTACCCACCTTGGCCTCCCAAGGTGCTGGGATTGCAGGTGTGAGCCACCGCACTGGAGGGAGCTCAAGGGAAGACAAGGCAGGCATCCGACCTCCTCAGTCTCTGCCTTGCCTTCTCACTGTCTCCAGGGTAACCCATCACCACCCTCATTGCGAACCCCATCGCCAACCCCACGGCCAGCCTCATCACGAACTCCACTGTGAACCCCATCACCAACCCCATTGTGCCATCACCAACCGCATCACTAACTCCATCATGAACCCCCATCGCCAACCCCATTGTGCCATCACCAACCACATCACTAACCCCATCATGAACCCCATCACCAATCCTATCACAAACGCCATCTCGAACCTCACCACCAGCCCCTTTGCGAACCCCATCACGAACTGCATCACGAGCCTGTCTTCCAAGCCTATTGTCTTGCTGCAAAGTCTACTTTGAATATAAATCAGAATATAGGCCAGGCGTGGCGGCTCATGTCTGTAATTCCAGCACTTTGGGAGGCCAAGGCAGGTGGATTGCTTGAGCTCAGGAGTTCAAGACCAGCCTAGGCAACATGGCAAAACCCCATCTCTACAAAATCTGCTGGGCATTTGTCTTTGACTTTCTAGTCCTTAAAAAAAAATCAGCTGGGCATGGTGGCACACACCTGTAGTCACAGCTACTTGGGAGGCTAAAGCGGGAGGATCGCTTGAGCCCAGGAGTTCGAGGCTGCAGTGAGCTGTTGCACCCCTGCACTCCAGCCTGCGTGACAGAGTAAGACCCTGTCTCAAAAAAGAAAAAAAAAAAAAAAAAAAAGAAAGAAAAAGAAAAAGAAAAATCTGAATCTGAATATTAACTAGTTTTTTTTCTTTTTGGATTCTTTCCATAACAAACCTAATTTTTTTTTTTTTTTTTTTTTTTTTTTGAGACGGAGTCCCGCTGTGTCGCCCAGGGTGGAGTGCAGTGGCCGGATCTCAGCTCACTGCAAGCTCCGCCTCCCGGGTTTTTACGCCATTCTCCTGCCTCAGCCTCCCGAGTAGCCGGGACCACAGGCGCCCGCCACCTCGCCCGGCTAGTTTTTTGTATTTTTTAGTAGAGACGGGGTTTCACCGTGTTAGCCAGGATGGTCTCGAACTCCTGACCTCGTGATCCGCCCGTCTCGGCCTCCCAAAGTGCTGGGATTACAGGCTTGAGCCACTGCACCCGGCCTAACAAACCTAATTTTCTTGCCACTAGAAGGATGACTTGGGTTGACTGGGGAGAAAATATCTTTTTCGGATAGGAAGAAAAAAGCCACACGAAAGTTAAAAATAACAAAAGCAGCAACAGCGTGCTACTCCTTTCTGTCATTCTTGTGGATGTTTTTCGAACACTTCCAGGGTTTGAATTTTATTTGTACTCACAACTGCCATGTGAGTTAAATGTTATTACGATTATTATTATTATTATTATTTTGAGACGGAGTCTTGCTCTGTCGCCCAGGCTGGAGTGCAGTGGCGCGATCTCAGCTCACTGCAAGCTCCGCCTCCCGGGTTCAAGCAATTCTCCTGCCTCAGCCTCCTGAATAGCTAAGATTACAGGTGCCCACCACACCCAGCTGGCTTTTGTATTTTTAGTAGAGACAGGGTTTCACCATGTTGGTCAGGTTGGTCTCGAACTCCTGACCTTGTGATCCGCCCACCTCGGCCTCCCAAAGTGCTGGGATTACAGGCCTGAGCCACCGCGCCCGGCCATGATGACGATTTTACAAAAAGGGAAACTGAGGCACTGAGCCATGAAGTCACTTTCAGAAGAGCCCATAGTTATGAAAGAGCAGTGGTGGCACCGAGGGCAGGGGTTCAGTCCCAGGGCTTGCCATCTGGCCCTTTATAGGAGCATCCTTTGTACCTAGAGATTGGAGATAAATTTTGTCAAAAGATCCCAGGAGTCTCCAAATCTACCCTGGTTCTAAACGTGAGGTGCAAGTACCTGGAGCATGGTGGCTGAGGGATGCCCCTGGAGCGTGTCTGCCTCCCGTCACCACCTGCCCCACAGAGTGCCACATGCGAGTCCGGCTGGGAGGGCCCTGTGTCCTGCTGCCCCATGGTGCATGCTGCTCAACACCCCAGCCTCCCGTCCCCAGGCTGCCTCCCAGCCTCCAGCCGGCTGCTGTCCATCCATCTGCCACTCCAGTGCAGCCAGTGGAACAGGGCCGTGAGTGTAGGTGGCCTGGCCATCCCCTTCCCCAGGGCTCTGAGAAAGCCTTCTCCTCCAGCAGTGTTTCTATCCAGGGTGCACAGGGCGGCAGTGACCACCACAAGCCTGTGGGGCGAGGACAGTTTGGAGTTGGGCGCTCGTGAGTTCCTGCCCTTGCCTTGAGAACCTGGGCTTGTTACACCCCCAAGACTCTGGTTCTTCACCTGTAAAATCAGAAGAGCACTTCTGGACACTTCTGGGCCGGCAGAGGTGGAGCACAGCCACTACAGCTCCTCTCTCCCTTTGGACAGAATATAAAAAGCGACTCCTGGAGGACTGTGGAACGCTAACAGTGGCAGCTGGCTGGGGAGGAAACTCAGAACTTACCAACAACTGGCGCAGAGGTTTACTGTTTTGGTTTTTTGTTTCTTTTTTTTTCCCCAGCTGTATGTGCAGTTTTGAGGATGGGGGTGTCTCACAACTGTGCCGTGGGTGCAGAGACCGACAACCCCAACGCCAACCCGCCTTTCCCTCTGCAAACAGAGTGCACAGGAGAAACCCCCACTTCCCTCTCCTCTCTCTCCTAATCCTGTCCCGGCCTGATCTTTGGTGGCATCTTGGGCCCCTGAGATCCTGCACGAGATTCCACCTGTATTGACAGAGGAACTGGGCACAGGGCTCTGTGGTCCAGAGCGTGTGTGTGCAGGGTCCCTCTCTTATTTTCTCTGTCTTTTCTCTTGCTGTGCTGCCCTGAGCAGGGCCCAAGTCATCTGAAATGGATGACAGCACAAGGAACTAAGACTCTGAGAGAAACCCTGGCTTTCTAAATGGAGGACTCCTAGGAGCCTGAGTGTGTGGGGCCCCCACGGAGCAGAGACCTGGAGGAGGGGCCTCCACGCTGAGCATGAAACATCACAAGCTCAGTGCTCGCCTGAGCTGAGCAGCATGTGTGGGGAACACGCTGCACAGCAAAAGCCTTGAGAATGGAGCCAGCGCGGATCCACTGCACACAGAGGCTGGGACGCGGCTTGTGGCCTGGACCCAGCCAGGGCAAGTGCCTGCCAAAGTGAAAATACCAACGTTCTCAAGCGCGTTCTCACAGGGCTCAGAGTCTCGCATCTGATTATTTAAAATATCCAAGATACAACCCCAAATTACCCAACATGCCAAGGACTGGAAATTGGATCCAGTCTCAGGGGAAAAGACAGTTGCTGGCAGGACCCCAGGACTCAGATGCTGGAGGGACCAGAAAAAGATTTCACAGCAGCAATTCCAGCCCGATGTTCCCCGAGGCAAGAGTGGACACCCCAGGAATGAGTGAAAAGACAGACATTCTCAGCACGTGGAAATGGCAGAAGTGAAAAACATATTACCTGAAGTGAAAAATCATCTGAAGTAAAAAAGTTGGCCAGGTGCAGTGGCTCACGCCTGTAATCCCAGCACTTTGGGAGGCCGAGGTGGGCAGATCGCTTGAGTCTAGGCGTTTGAGACCAGCCTGGGCAACATGGAGAAACCTTGTCTCTACTAAAAATACAAAAATTAGCCAGGCGTGGTGGTGCACACCTGTAGTGTCAGCTACTCAGGAGGCTGAGGCATGAGAATCACTTGAACCCAGGAGGTGGACTCTGCAGTGAGCTGAGATCACGCCCCACTGCACTCCAGCCTGGGCAACGGAGTGAGACTCCGTCTCAAATAAAAGAAAAAAGAAAAAAAACGCTCACTGAGTGTCTCAACAGCAAAAGGGGGATTACAGAGGAAGGAGTCAGTAAACTTGCAAAGAGATCAATAGAAATTATCTAATCTGGAAAACAGGAGAAACAAGTTTTTTAAAAAATGAACAACGCTTCAGAGAGCTGTGGAACAATATCAAAACATCTTTAATTTTTGTATTTGAAGCTCCAGAAGGAGAACGGAAAGATATTAGTACATAAAACATTTATTTTGAAGAAATAATGGCAGAAAAGTTCTCCAATTTAGTGAAAGATATAAACTTATGAAAGTCAAAAAGTTTGGTCAACTCCAGATAGGATAAACTCAAATCAAATATTTTATGTATTTATATGTGTAAAATTCCTCACCAGCAGACTATATTTACTTTTTTTGAGATGGAGATTCACTCTGTTGCTTAGGCTGCAGTGCAGTGGTGCGATCTCGGCTCACTGCAACCTCCGCCTCTTGGGTTTGAGTGATCTCCCACCTCAGCCTCCCAAGTGATTACAGGTAACAGCACGCCCAGCTAATTTTTGTATTTTTAGTAGAGACGGTTTTACCTTGTTGGCCATGCTGGTCTTGAACTCCTGACCTCAAGTGATCTGCCCGCCTTGGCCTCCCAAAGTGCTTCACTGGCCAACTTTAAAAGAAAATGCTAAAGAAAGGTATTTAGCCTGAAGGGAATGATACCAGAGGGAACCTGGAATTTCAGGAATGCAGAAAGAGCAATGGAAATGGTATATATTTAGACAAGCATAATATGCTGTTTTCACTTTTTAAGTCATTAAAAATATCTATTACTGTCGAGGCCGGGTGTGGACTACAATCCCAGCACTTTGGGAGGCCAAGGTGGGCAGATTGCCTGAGCTCAGGAGTTTAAGACCAGCCTGGGAAACATGATGAAATACCGTTAAGTAGAGATCAAAATACAAAAAATTAGCCGGGCATGGTGGTGCGCACCTGTAGTCCCAGCTGCTTGGCAAGCTGAGGCACAAAAATCACTTGAACCTGGGAGGGAGGCGGAGGTTGCAGTGAGCCAAGATTGCACCACTGCACTCCAGCCTGGGCGGCAGAGCAAGACTCTGTCTCCAAAAAGAAAAACAAAAAAATCTATACTGTTGAAAGTAAAATTGCCCCATTACCTGGTAAGATTTTCAGTGCATGTAGATGTGACAACATGACAGAGATAGAATGGGGGAGGAAATGGAGAAAGAGACCACACCTCCGTGAAGTGGCAGAGCAGAGATGCGAAGAAGAGTGTCAAAACTCATAAGTATACTGTAATCTCCAGGGTGACCAATAAAAAATTAGAAAAGAATAGCCCAAAGCCAATAAATTTAAATGGAATACTAAAAAGTATTCCAATATCCAAAAGAAGGCAGCTAAGGGAGGGGAAATGAACAAAAAACAGAGGAGGGAAAGAAAACAAAGAATGAGTCCAAACACATAATTACATAAAATGTAATGGTGTAAATATGCCAATTTAAACATAGAGATTGTGAAATTGGATAAAGATAACCTCACCCATTAATATGCTGCCTAAAGGGGCTCACTTCAAATATAATGACAGAGAAGGTGAAGGTAAAAGGATAGAAAAATGTGGGTCCCATCACCACTAATCAGGCATGCTAATTCCTGCTTCAGCATTGCTGTAAAGTTCACAGTGAGAACTTCTGCAACACAGGCCTCGGGCACACACACAGGACTTGCTCAAGAACAATAGAAAGAATGTGGTTGAAAGCACCCTGCCGATGCCTTGTTTTTCAAGGTTCTCCCTGTCCCCCTTTTCAAGGCTAGTGCCCTGACTGCATCGCCCATCCTAGCCTGCATCGTCGGTTGTACACGGTCTTACTCAGACAGCTGTAAAACCTGGATGAGAGCGATTAAGTGGATCATGCAGAGTGACTACTTTGCCATCTGTGAATGTTAGCACATGTGAACCTCACTATCGTTTCTCTTTTTTTTTTTTTTTTGTGGAAAACGGGGTCTCGCTATATTACCCAGGCAGGTCTCGAACTCCTGGGCTCAAGCTATCCTCCCGCCTCTGCCTCCCTGAGAGCTGGGATTACAGGCGTGAGCCACCGCGCCCGGCCACCGTTTCTATTTCCTTGTGGCCGCCTGTCCCCTCAAGCCCACCTCCAGATGGGCCAGATGCTCCTGCAAAGGCCACACAGACCCTGGCAGGGATTTTCTCTAGAGCTTGGGGGGCACATTTTGATGAGTTACCCACGTGTCATTTCTACCCTGAGGCCACTGGCTCTTCATCCCGAATGTCCAAGCCCTGTCTGCTCTATCTGCCCTCGCTCCAGCCAGTCCAGCACAGGGAGTGTCCTCCACGGCGTCCACGCCCAGCCTGCAGGCCCCCAGGAGGCCAGCCACACACAGCCACCAGGCGGAACCCATGGATTCTTGCTGTGTTTTGCTACCATTGGAGAGCAAGCGGCCCAGATGCCACAGGCAACCCATGTGTGGAGTGAATGAGGGGGGACTAGCAAGCGCTTGTTCTTGGTCACCTGCTAGAATGGCCACACTTCTATGAACAACGAAACTTCTTGGTTCTCCCAGGAATCTTTGAGCTTCACTGCAACCTATGGGCATACGATTCTGAGATATGGCTCCAGGAACCCTGGATTTTGGACGGCTTACTTCCCTTGTTTAATCTACTATCTCTATATTAAGGGTATGAAAATTGATGATTCAACCTTCAAAAACCTGAAATCAAACACGAGTTTCATTTGTGTCTTATGTGTTCAGAATTTTTCCTAATAAATTACTACCAAAGGTCCTTCTCCACAACAGACTCCTTCAGTCAGTGCTGGTCAGGTCAGACCTCTAAGGTGGAGCAGCCAGCAGAATAACGCCCATGCTTTGAGCCGGCACAGCAGCAGGTGGATAAGCCGGGGAGGAGGACCGAAATTGAGCCAGAGCACTAAATAGTAGACATCGTCGGATGGAAAATGAGTTTGACAATGAACATGAAGAGCACATCATAAAGGAAATATCTGCATGTAATAAGAATTACATTGCAACAAAAGAGCACCCGATGGCATGATGGAATGAGTCTAAAGAGTGACCTTCTGTAAAATGCCGGCAGGGAATCCAAAATGGACAGGAAAATGTTCTGAAAATCAAAAAGGAGAGAAAAGGAAAACGATATGACACTTAGAGGACTCAGAAAACACACCAAAAAAATTACGATGTCCAGAAACACCTTGATGGACAAAGAAAAAGTTACTGTCACATGATAACTTAAAATATTTTCCACAGGTAACGAATGGGTAAAACAACAAAATCAAAGAATGAGAAAAAAAAACCAGACATAAAATTACGCCACAGTTTCTCCAGAGTTGCAGAAAATTGCAGAGGAAGCCGAGTCACTGCAGAGAGAGAGAAAGAAACAGGAGCCCCGTCTCAGGGTCCAGAGTGGCCCTCTGCAGCAGCTGCACGTACGTGAGGTTCTCGTGCGTGTTGGGGTCGAAGAAGCCCTTGGTGTCGTCGCTGGGGTCCGCCAGGACGCGGTTCATCTCCTCGTCGAAGTAGCCGCGCCGGTAGGCCACGTCCACGGGCACGCGGTGGCTGTGCACGGGGTCGATGACGCCGCCCGTGGCGATCTGGGCCTCCAGCAGGCGGATGCCGTGCTCCCGGACGATGAGGTCCTTCTGCATGGCCTGGAAGAGGGAGATCTGCTGCCCGGTGTAGGGGTCGGTGTAGCCGGTGACGGCGCGCTCGGCCGACAGCAGCTTCTCCTGGATCTCGCCGCCCACCACGCCCGCGGCCACGGCCTCCTCCACCGACAGCCTCAGGTTGCGCACGGGGTCGATGACGAAGCCGGTGGCCGCCTGCGCCTCCAGCAGCACCAGGGCCGTGCCGGGCCGCAGCACGCCCTTCCACATGGCCTGGTAGATGCTCATCTTCTCCTGGCGGCCGGGCTCGTCCTTGGCAGGCACCAGGACGCCCGCGATGCAGCTGGTGCCCTCCAGGTAGCGCTTGACCGAGTCCATCTCCGTCACCTCCTGCAGCGTCTTAGTGCCCTGGGCCAGGTCCCGCAGGGTCTCGGGGCCCAGGATCCCAGACGTGTGCAGCTCGGAGGCGGACACCTGGCGCCTCAGGCCTCGGAAGGACACCTTGCTGAGCCGCTCCTCGGTCTCCTCGATGACCCGGGTGAGGACGGCGACGAGGTCGGGCAGGCCCAGGACGCCGGCCGCGTGCTGGGCCAGGAGCTCGTCTCGGCGGGCCTCGCTCAGGTACGAGGAGAAGAGGACGTCCCACACAGAGACCGGCCGCCCCTGGAACTGCCCGCGCTGCACCTCCATGGTGGCACCACGCAGGGTGTGCTCTTGGCGGCGGGCGGCGGCAGCGGCCTCCTTGGCCTCGCCCTGGCCCTCGCCCTGGCCCAGGGAGCGCCCCGAGTCGCCGTCCCCTTGCCCGGGTGGCCCTGGCTCCCGCGGGCCGCACGAGGCGTCCTGGAGCTGCGGCCGGGTCCCGGGGGCCTCCTCGGCCTCCTCGATGATGGCGGTCAGCCGGCGGGTCAGTGCGGGCAAGGCCAGAGTCCCTGAGCCAAACTCGGCCAGCAGCTCCTCCCGGGCGGCCCCGCTCACGTAGCCGGACGCCAGCACGTCCCACACGGGCACTGCGCGCCCCCGGAGGCGGCCCACCTTGACCTCCATGGTGGCCGCACGCAGGGCCTCCCGGGGGTCTGGGCGCGGGCTCCCGGCCTCGGTCTCGGCCTGGGCCTGGGCCAGCAGCGAGGTGAGGGTGGCGCCCAGCTCCTCCACGCTCAGCGTGCCCGCCCGGTATCTGCTCAGCAGGTCCTGGCGCCGGTCCTCGGACACCTCGCGGTAGAAGAGGAGCTCCCAGACGGAGACGCTCTGGCCCTGGAGGGCACCCGAGCCTGGCGTCACGCGGGCGTCCCGCAGGGCACAGCGCAGCTCCTCGCTCAGCTGGTGCACGGCGGAGCCCCGGCCTGCCAGCTGCAGCATGTAGAGCCCGGTGTCCGGGTCGCGCACGCAGCGGCGCAGCAGCTGCACGTACGTGAGGTTCTCGTGCGTGTTGGGGTCGAAGAAGCCCTTGGTGTCGTCGCTGGGGTCCGCCAGGACGCGGTTCATCTCCTCGTCGAAGTAGCCGCGCCGGTAGGCCACGTCCACGGGCACGCGGTGGCTGTGCACGGGGTCGATGACGCCGCCCGTGGCGATCTGGGCCTCCAGCAGGCGGATGCCGTGCTCCCGGACGATGAGGTCCTTCTGCATGGCCTGGAAGAGGGAGATCTGCTGCCCGGTGTAGCAGGGTCGGTGTGGCGGTGGCGGCGCTTCGGCCGACAGCAGCTTCTCCTGGATCGCCGCCCTGCAGCCCAGCGGCCAGCCTCACCTCCGCGTGGCCTCAGGTTGCGCCGCGGGGTCCGATGGCCGAAGCCGGTGGCCGCCTGCGCCTCCAGCAGCACCAGGGCCGTGCCGGGCGCAGCTGCGCCCTTCCACATGGCCTGAAGGTAGATGCTCATCTTCTCCTGGCGGCGGGCTCCGTCTGGCAGGCACCAGGGCGGCGCCGGGCAGCTGGTGCCCTCCAGGTGGCGCTTGGCCGAGTCCATCTCCGTCACCTCCTGCAGCGTCTTGAGTGCCCTGGGCCAGGTCCCGCCTTTCAGGCCCAGGATCTGAACGTGTGCAGCTGGAGAACCTGCCTGGCGCCTCAGGCCTCGGAGGACACCTTGCTGAGCGGCTCCTCGGTCTCCTCATTGATGACCGGGTGAGGGCAGCGGTCGAACAGGCCCAGGGCCTTGACGGCGTGCTGGGCCGGGAGGCACCGTCTCGGCGGGGCCTGCAGCTCGGGAATGCGAGGAGGGGCGTCCCCACACAGAGAACCCGGCGCCCTGGGTGCCAGCTGCACACCTCCATGGTGGCACCCGCAGGAATGCTCTTGGCCTTGGCGGCGGCAGCTGGCACCTCCTTGGCCTGCGCCTGGCCACCGCCCTGGCCCAGGGGCGCCCGAGTGCGCGTCCCCTTGCCGAGGTGGCCCTGGCTCACGGAGCGCCTGGCGTCGGAGAGCTGCGGCGGGTCCCGGGGAGCTCACCAGAGCCTCCTCGGCCTCCTCGATGGCCGGTCGGCAGTAGTCTGGGCAAGGCCAAGTCCACAAGCTCAAGCCAGCAGCTCCTCCCGAGGCGGCCCAGCTCACGTAGCGGACGCCAACCGTCCCCACGGGCTCACAGCGCCCCAGATGACCCACCTTGACAGGTGGCCGCCTTGGGAGCCTCGAGGTCTGGGCTGTGAGCTCCCCGGCATCTCGGCACGGGCCTGGAGCCAGCAGCGAGTGAGGTGGCGCCCAGCTCCTCCCGCTCAGCGTGCCCGCCCGGTATCTGCTCAGCAGGTCCTGAAGCGCCCGATCCCTCGGACACCTCAGCGGTAGAGCTCCCCAGGCGGACGCTCTGGCCCTGGAGGCGCCAGGCCTGGCGTCAGGCGTCCGCCCAGAGGCAGCTCCTGCCAGCTCAGCTGGTGCCCACGGGCGGAGCCCGGCCTGCCAGCTGCAGCATGTAGAGCCGGTGTCGAATTCAGCGCCATGGCGCAGCAGCTGCACGCGTCGCGTGAGTTCGTCTGTGAAGGCTAGGGTCCGAAGAAAAGCCCTTGAATTATGCGTCGCTGGAGTCCGCCAGGGCAGCGGTTCATCTCCTCGTCCGATAGCAGCGCCCGGTAGAATACGTCCGCAGACCTGGCGGTGGCTGTGCGGGGAATTGATAGCGCCGCCAGTAGCGATCTGGAGCCTCCAGCAGAAGCGGATGCCGTGCTCGGGCGATGAGTCCTTCTGCATGGCCTGGAGGGAGATCCTGCTGCCGGTGTAGGGTGGGGTGTAGCGATGGCCAGTAGCTTCGGCGGCAGCAGCTCTCCTGGATCTCGCCCGCCCCACCCACTTACATGACCCGCGGCCTCCTCACCGACAGCCTCAGGTTGCGCCGCGGGGAGTCGATAGCCGAAGCGGTGTAGCCGCCTGCGCCTCCAGCGGCACCAGGGCCGTGCCGGGTGCCGCGCCCTTCCACATGGCCTGGTAGATGCTCGCTCTTCTCCTGGCCGGGCTGCGTCCTTGGCCTTGAGCACCAGGGCGCCCAGCGATGCAGCTGAAGTGCCCTCCAGGTAGCGCTTGGCCGAGTCCATCTCCGTCACCTCCTGCAGCGTCATAGTGCCACAGGCCCGGAGTCCGCCAGGTCTCGGGGCCCAGGATCCCCAGGCGATGTGTGCAGCTGGGCCCGGACACCTGGCGCCTCGAGCTCGGGAGACACCTTGCTGAGCAGCTCCTCGGTCTCGATGACCCGGGTGAGGGCGGCAGTCCGAGACGAGCCCAGGGCGCCCGGCAGCGTGCTGGGCCAGAGGGCACCGTCTCGGCTGGCGGGCCTCGCTCGATGCGAGGAGGGCGTCCCACACAGAGACCGGCAGCCCCTGGAACTGCCCAGCTGCACACCTCCATGGTGGCACCCGCAGGGTGTGCTCTTGGCCGAGGCTGCTTGACCTCCTTGGCCTCGCCCTGGCCCTCGCCCTGGCCAGGGGCCCAGTCGCCGTCCACGCCGCGGGTGGCCCTGGCTCCAGCGGGCCGCCTGAGGCGTCCTGGGCTTTCTTGGCCCGAGGTCAGAGGAGCCTCCTCGGCCTCCTCGATGATGTGATGCAGTCAGCGTGAGGTCAGTGCGGAGGGCAAGGCCAGAGTCCCTGAGCAAACTCGGCCAGCAGCTCCTCCCGAGGCGGCCCGCTCCCGCGTGGCCGGACCTCGCCGCGTCCCACCGCAGACTGCCCCGGGCCCGGCCACCTTGACCTCCATGGTGGCCTTGCGCAGAACCTCCCGAGGGTCTGGGCGGGCTCGGCCTCCCGGTCTCGGCCTGGGCCTGGAGCCCAGCAGCCCGAGTGAGGGTGGCGCCAGCTCCTCCACGCTCAAGCGTGCCGCCCGGCAATATCTGCTCAGCAGGTCCTGGGGCGCTGATCCTCGGACGCACCTGGCGGTAGAAGGCTCCCAGGCGAGGCAGCTCTGGCCCTGGAGGCGCCCGAGCCTGGCGTCTGTGAGGCGTCCCGCAGGGCAAGCGCCAGCTCCTGCAGCTCTCAGCGCGGGTGCGGCGGGCCCGGCCTGCAGCTGCAGCATGTAGAGCCAGTGTCCGAGATTGCAGCGCCGCGCACTGGCGGCGCAGCAGCTGCCGCGTCACATCGAGTTCGTGCGTGTTGGGGTCGAAGCCCTTGGTGTCGTCGCTGGGGTCGCCAGGGCGCGGTTCATCTCCCTCGTCAGTGCCCGGCGCCGGTAGGCCACGCACGTCCCGCAGACGCCTTGGTGGCTATTACTGCAGTCGATAGCGCCGCCCGTGGCGTCTGGAGCCTCCAGCGAAGCGGATGCCGACCGGCCGATGAGTCCTTCTGCATGGCCTGGAAGAGAGGAGATCTGCTGCCGGTGTAGAGGGAGTCCGGTGTAGCGGTGGCTCGGCGACAGCAGCTTCTCCTGGATCTCGCCGCCCTGCGCCCGCGGCCGCGGCCTCCTCCACTGACAGCCTCAGGTTGCGCCGCGGGGTGATGATGAAGCCGGTGGCCGCCTCGCCTCCAGCAGCACCAGGGCGTGCGGTGCGCAGCGCCCTTCCACATGGCCTGGTAGATCGCTCGCTCCTTCTCCTGGCGGCCCGGGCGGCTGCGTCAGCCAGGCGGGCACCAGGGCCGCCAGCGATGCAGCTGGTGCCCTCCAGGTAGCGCTTGATGCGTTCGTCCTCCCTGAGCTGTTGTGTCGTGCTCCGCCCTGTTTCCTGATCCCGGAGCATTTCCTCCGTGATTATGGCTGAGCTGAGGAGTTCAGAGGCTGTGATCTGTCTTCTAATTCCTTGGAACCACAGTTGTTTGTTGCTGTTTTCCTGCTTCTCAATCATGTCTGAGATCTGGTGTGCTACCTTCTGCAGTGCCCGGCTCGTGTCCATTCTGTACATCCTCACCAGCTGGAGCTTCTTCTCCTCCGTCACGTATTCTGAATTCAGCAGTGCCCACAGTGTTGGCTTCTTACCTCTGAACCTTCCCACTGTTATTTCCACTTGCTCTGCCTCCAGGGCCCTTCTCGTCTCGTCGTCTATGTATTCAGAGTCCCGTGCATCCTTGTTCACTGGGAAGAGCACCCAGCCAGTGTCCTCTTGCGGGTGGCACCTCTCCTGCAGCTCTCGGTAGGAGACCTTCTCCTGCGTGTTCGGGTCCACAAACCGTTTCCTCATGTGCTTCTGGTTAGAAATGAGCGCATAGATGTCCTCTTTCAGACAGCCACGTCTGTAGGCGGTTTCCAGTGGGAGCCGGTGGTGGTGCAGTGGGTCGATGACACCCCCCGTGGCCACCTGCACCTCCAGCAACCTCAGTGCGTCTGCCTTCTCAATGAGCTGCTTCTGCATGGCCTGGAACAGTGGGATTGTGTCTCCCGTGGCTGGATCCCTGTAGCCCGTGGCAGCCCTTTCGGCCTTCAGGAGCCTCTCCCGTAGCTCCTCGCTCACCAGGCCCACATCCACAGCCTCGTCCACGGAGAGCCTCTGGTGGGTGCAGGGGTCCAGGAGGAACCCAGTCGCGGCCTGTGCCTCCAGCAGCCAAGTCGCAAATCCTACAGGGATGAGCTCCTTCCTGCTGGCCTCATGAAGGCTCATGACCTCCCTGGTGGAGGGCACCATCACCCCTGCAATGTAGCCGCTGCCTTCCAGGTAAGGCTTTACACACTCCAGTGTGCTGAGTGCTTGTCCCCCAGTCCTCCCCGCACGCAGTGTATGCAGGGTCTTCTGATCGATGACCCCGGAGTTGAACAGCTCTGCAGCTGTCACCTCCCCTCTGATGGCCGCCACCTTGATGCCTTGGTTTTGCGTCTCTGTTTCTTCAATTGTCTTGGTGATGATTTCCAGCAATTTCTCCAGGCCCCCACTCTGGGTTCCATACTCCTGGATGAGCTCCCGCTTCCTGTCCTCTGTGAAGTATGGAGAGGACAGCAGGTCCCAGAAAGAGACCACCTGGTCAGCAAACCTCCCCACGCGCATTTTTGCAGTTCTAGATTGCAACTCGTGTCTCATGGCCTCACTGATATGCACGTAGGTTTCTCCTTTCTTTATGATTTGTAGCAGGTACAGGCCCGTCTCAGGGTCCTCCATGCAGCGCTCCAGAAGCTGCAGGTACGTGAGGTTCTCGTGTGTGTTGGGGTCAAAGAAGCCCTTGGTGTCGTCGCTGGGGTCTGCCAGGATGCGGTTCAGCTCCTCATCAAAGTAGCCGCGCCGGTAGGCCACGTCCACGGGCACACGGTGGCTGTGCACGGGGTCAATGATGCCGCCCGTGGCGATCTGGGCCTCCAGCAGGCGGATGCCGTGCTCCCGGACGATGAGGCCCTTCTGCATGGCCTGGAAGAGGGAGATCTGCTGCCCGGTGTAGGGGTCGGTGTAGCCGGTGACGGCGCGCTCGGCCGACAGCAGCTTCACGTAGGTTTCTTTGCCAAACATCCCTGCTTTGAACGCCTCCTCCACGGTCAGCTTCCGGTTCTCCACGGGGTCGATGATGAAGCCAGTAGCTGCCTGTGCCTCCAGCAGTACCAGAGCTGTGCCAGGCCGCAGGATGTGCCTCCTCAGGGCTTCTGGGATGCTCATCCTCTCCTGGGTGCCCTGGACAAGGACCCCGGCAATGAAATTGCCTCCCTCCAGGAACTGCCTCACGCTGTCCGTCTCCGCCACCTCCTTCACCGTCATCGTCCCCTGGCTCAGCTCGTCCAGCGTCTTCCTGCTGATCAGCTGTGCCCTGAACAGGTCCCTGGCTGACACCTGCTTCCGGAGCCCTCTGAAGGTGGCCTGCAGGGGCTGCCTCTCTGCATCCTCGACCAGGGCAGTGACCACGCTGACCACCTGCCGCAGGGCTGCAGCCCTCCCAGACCGACAGAGTGCCACCAGCTCCCGCCGCTTGTCAGCGCAGACGTACTCGGAGAGCAGCAGGTCCCAGAGCGACACACTACACCCCTTAAACCTCCCTGTGCTGACGGGCACCTTCATGGCCCTAAGAGCCACTGCAGTGTGGTCGTCTACCTCAAGTGCTGTGTCTGAGGGCAGTGGCAGCAGCAACAAGCCAGTCTCGGAGTCGCACACGCAGTGCTCCCTGAGCTGCTGGTAGGTCACCTGGTCCTGCGCACTGGGGTCAAAGAAGAACTTGTTGTCCTTGTCAACTGCTGTTAGCACCTGGCTCATCTGTGTGTCCAGAAGTCCGAGTCTGCAGGCTGCTGCCTGGGGCAGGTGCACCCCGTGGACAGGGTCCACCACACCCCCTGTGGCCAGCTGCACCTGCAGGAGGGGCAAGCCCTCGTTCTGTGGCACGAGTCCCTTCTCCATGGCCTGCCACAGAGAGAGGGAGCCCCCAGAGTAGGGATCTGGGTACCCGGCCACCGCCCTCTCGGCCTGCCCAAGCTGCTCACTCAGCTCCCTGCTCACCAGGCCGACCTTAACCGCGTCCTCCACCGACAGTCTCTGGTTGTTCAGGGGATCGACAAGGAAGCCAGATGCCACCTGGGCTTCCAGCAGCCTCTGGCCCAGGCCTGTGGGCAGGAGGCCGTCCCTCATGGCCTGGGCGATACTGACCTTGGCCCCAGAGGGCTGCAGCAGCACACCAGCCACGCAGCCTGTGCCCCACAGGCAGGCCTTCACCGCCGGCTGCTCAGCGACCTGGGCGGGCGACTGCGTGCCCTGAGCCAGGGCCTCAAGGGTCTCCTGGGTGATGATGCCAGCATCCAGCAGCCAGACGGCGGGGATCTCACCCCGCGGGCCGGGCACCATGACATGAGCTTGGGCCAGGAGCTTAGTCTCCTGTAGCCACCTCTGCACAGAGGCCAGCAGCTGTGGCACAGTGGTCCTCCCCTCCTGCACATCCTCCAGCAGGCCCCTCCGTTGCTCCTCAGTGAAGTGGCAGGAGCTGAGCAGGTCCCAGAGGGATGTGCCGTCCTCAGCCCCCGGCATGGCCTGCAGGCTCTTCTGGACTTGCTCCTCGCTGGGGAGGGCAGGAGCACTTTCTGGCAGGGGCAGGAGGTGAAGGCCAGAAGCCTCATCCCTGGGGCACTGCTCCAGGAGCCGGGCATAGCTGGTGCGTCCCTGGCCGTCTGGTGTGGGGAAGGTCTCGGAGGAGCTGGACAAGGCTGTCTCCATCTCCTGGTCAACACAGCCACGCTGAATGGCCACTGGCATGGGGAGGTGGTGGTGGCCAGTGGGGTCAATGACCCCTCCCGTGGCCACCTGAGCCTCCAGGAGGCGGACAGCTTGCTCCCAAGAGATGAGACCTTTCTTCATGGCCTGGAACAGAGACACCTGTTTCCCAGAGAAGGGGTCTCTGAAGCCAGTGATGGCACCCTCAGCCCGCTTCAGCCTGCCATACAGCTCCGGCCCCACCACACCCCTGCGCACGGCCTCGTCCACCGAGAGGCTCTCCAGGCTGTGAGGGTCCACGATGGCTCCGGTGGCTGCCTGAGCCTCCAGCAGGGCCAGGGCCACACTGGGCCCCAGCAGCTTCCGCCTCATGGCCTGATAGAGGCTAAGCCACTGGCCGGAGGGCAGCAGCCGCACGCCGCCCACAGCTCCCAGGCCGCACAGGTACCTGCGGACGCTGTCCATGAGTAAGAGTGCCTCGGGGCTGACTGTCCTGGCCAGCACTTGGTCCAACAGGTGCTGGTCAATGATACGGGCCTCCAGGAGCTGGTGGATGGTGACCTGGCCCCGCAGCGAGGGCAGCATGACGTCCGCCTGTCTCTGCATCTCCGCCTCCAGCAGCTGTGCCACCTGCCCCAGTGTGACCTCACGCCGCCGGTAGCCACGCAGCAGCTGCCTCCTGCGGCCCTCGCTGAAGTACTCAGAGTTGACCAGCTCCCACGCAGAGACCCTCTGCCCCCGAAACCGCCCGTACTTCACGGAGAGCAGCAGGTTCTGGAAGGCCTGCCGGGTGGCACCATCCACCAGCGGAGACTGCATGCCGCTGAGTGGCAGGAGGTACAGGCCCGTCTCGGGGTCACGCACGCAGCGCTCCAGAAGCTGCAGGTACGTGAGGTTCTCGTGTGTGTTGGGGTCGAAGAAGCCCTTGGTGTCATCAGAAGGGTCCAATAGGATCAAGTTCAGCATCTGATCGAAGTAACCGCGCCGGTAGGCCACGTCCACGGGCACGCGGTGGCTGTGCACGGGGTCGATGACGCCGCCCGTGGCGATCTGGGCCTCCAGCAGGCGGATGCCATGCTCCCGGACGATGAGGCCTTTCTGCATGGCCTGGAAGAGAGAGATCTGCTGCCCGGTGCAGGGATCGGTGTAGCCGGTGACGGCGCGCTCGGCCGACAGCAGCTTCGTGAACACATCGGGCCCAATGACACCAGCCCTCAGTGCCTCCTCAACGGAGTGCCCCTTGTTTGCTTTCGGGTCGATGATGAAGCCCGTGGCAGCTTGTGCCTCCAGAAGGATGAGGGCAGTGCCAGGCCGGAGGAGCCCCTTGCATCGGGCCTCATAGATGCTCAGGCGTTCCTGGGAGCCGGGGAGCAGCAGGCCAGCAATGCAGCCTGTACCCTGCAGGTACCTCTGCACCGAGGCCAGGCTGCCCACATCCTGGGCTGTGGCCTGTCCATGTTCCAGCCGCTCGTACAGGTCCTGGTCGATGATCTCGGCTTTCAGCAGCTCTCCTGGTGTCACGGTGTCCCTCAGCCCAGAAAAGGTGACCCTGGCAGTGGCTGCAGCCTGCTGGAGGGTGGCGCTCAGCTCAGCGGCCATCTTCTCCACGGAGAGGGCCCCTTCCTGGTGCTGCTGGGCCAGCATTGCCCTCTGCTCTGCGGGGATGGCCTCAGAGAAGAGCAGCTCCCAGAGGGACACGGGCCGGCCCCGGAACTTCCCCACGGAGACAGTGGTTGTAGCTGCGTTCAGGGCCTGCCGAGTGCTGTACTTGATGAATGGGGGTCCCTGGGGCTCCCCTCCCCGGGGTCCCCCTGAGAGTGGCAGGAAGGCGAGCCCAGTCTCTGGGTCAGTGAAACAGCGGGCCAGCAGCTGTTCATAGTGCAGGCCACCATGCGTGCCAGGGTCTGAGAAGCCGCCAGCCTGCGAGAGCTGTCGCTGAGTGTCTTCATCCAGGCAGCCGCAGCGCAGGGCGGCCTCCAGGGGCAGCCGGAGCCTGCGTGCTGGACAGACCAGCCCGCCTGTGGCCAACTGGGCATCCAGGAGCCGCAGTGCCAGTGGCCTGTCCACTAGCCCCTTCTTCATGGCCTGGAAGAGTGGGATTTGGGAGCCACTGAAGGGGTCGTGGTACCCTGTCACGGCCTGCTCGGCCACCAGGAGCTGCTCGTGGAGCTCTGGGCTGACCAGGCCCGCCCTGACTGCCTCGTCTACCCACAGCCGCTGGCCTGTGGTGGGGTCCACTAGGGTGTGGGTGGCAGCCTGGGCCTCTAGGAGTGGCAGTGCAGTGCCCATTGGGAGCAGGTGCTCGGTAGCAGCCTGGAAGAAGCTCTTCTTTTGGCCTTCAGGCAGCAGGACAACCCCAGCCACGCTGCCGGTACCCTCCAGGTAGCGCCGCACCTCGGCACGTGCACTCACGTCTGCTGTGGCCAGCCTGCCCTCCTGCAGACCCTGCACAGCCTCCTTGTCCAGGATGCCCACCTCCAGCAGCTCGGCTGCACTCACTGCCCCGCCCTCAGAGCGGAAGGTGATCTTGAGGGGCAGCAGGGCTAGCCCCGAGCCGGCGGCCCGCACACACCTTTCCAGCAGCTGGTGGTACGTCAGCCGCTCCAGCGTGTTGGGGTCGAGGAAGCGCAGGACGCCTGTGCCAGGCTCAAGCTCTGACAGCTTGTGCCATGTCTCCTGGTCCAGGAGGCCCTGGTGGCAGGCTGGCTCAGGGGCCACAAGCACGCCCCGGGCAGGATCCACCAGGCCCCCAGTGGCCAGCTGGGCCTCCAGCCAGCTCTGCCCCAGGGCCATGTCCACAATCTCCTTCCTGATGGCCTGAAAGAGGGCCAGCTTCTCACCCCCATAGGGGTCAGGGTAGCCCGTAGCGGCACGCTCAGCCATCAGCAGCTTCTCCTTCAGCTCCAGCCCCACCAGGCCCTGCTGCAGGGCCTTGGACACAGAGAGCAGCTGGCCCTGGGTGAGATCCACCAGACCCCCGGTGGCCGCCTGGGCCTCTAGCAGAGCCAGCCCAAGCCCAGGAGGCAGAAGGCCCTGCTCCATGGCAGTGTAGACACTCTGGGCCTGGCCTGAGGCCTCCACATACACCCCAGCTATGCTCCTGGCCTGGGGCCTGGGGAGCGTGCTGGCTCCCAACGTGGCTGCCATGGCTTTGGGGACGCTGGCCTGCTCCGTGCTGTTGGTGCCCGGGACGGGAAGAGGAGGCAAGGTGTGGCCACTCATCACACACAGCTGGTTATGCAGAGCCTGCAGAGGTCCACCTCTGTCCTGCAGGGGACAGAAAGGCTCAATCAGGGACCCCCCATGGCCTGGTGGGCACAGGGGAAGATGTGGTCACAGGGCCAATCCCATGCTGTCCCGGGCTGGGCTCTGCCCGCAGACGCGCAGCCAGAGTCCCTGAGGAGCTGAGTCTGCCCGGGGAGCACTCCGCGGCGGGAGTGCCAAGGGAAGTGCAAGCTCAGAGGGACCGTGTGAGCACAGGGGCCCAGGTGGAGCCGGGAGGCCTCTAGGGACTCCAGGGCTGTCCCTCCCACAGGCTGTCCTTCAACCTCCACCCCAGGCCAACGCCCTCCCGCCAGCCCAGGGCCCTATGTCCTCGAGTCCTTCCTGGGCACCCTGGTCCCCTCCCCAACCCTGCCTGAGGGGCCCAGCCCTGCTCCAAGGGGGCTGTGGCTCCACCCACAGGGCCCACCCCTCGGCCTGGGCACCGGCATCTCTCCGCCTCTGGGTGCCTCTCTTTTGTTCTCCAAAGGCTGTGCCCCATGCCCTGCCCCACCCCAGCTCCAGTGACCTCTTGAAACCTCCCACCCCACCTGCACCTGTCACTCCAGAGAAGCCTCTGCTGCCTCCTCCGGCTCCTGAGGCCCCGCCCTCCCTCCACAGCCATCCACCAGGCTCCAGCAAGACCCCAGCCATCTGAAGCTCTGGTCTCCTGCCTCAGCCTGGCCCTGCATCCTCCTCTGCCTGTCCTGGATCTCACATCCGCGAGCACCACGGCCTCTGGGCTACTGCCCCTCTGAGCCCACACCCTGCCCCGGGGACCGCTGGCTCAGCAGACGTGTGGCAGTCCTGCCAGGAGCCGTGTGCAGGCCAGGCAAGGCTCTCTCTCTCCCCCATGGGCCCTGGTCCTCCGGCTGCAGCCCCAACATGCCCTGTGCTGACCCCTTCCACGCACAGCTGTACGACTGGCTCTGAGCAGGGCAGCAGGTGCCTCACCTCCATCCCCCCAGTCCTGCACGTCAACTGCCTCCACCCAGGCCTGTCCCCTTCTGCAACAGGTTGAATTATGTTCCTTAAAAAGGTATGACTAGGCCGGGCGCAGTGGCTCAAGCCTGTAACCCCAGCACTTTGGGAGGCCAAGACGGGCGGATCAAGAGGTCAGGAGATCGAGACCATCCTGGCTAACACGGTGAAACCCCGTCTCTACTAAAAAAAAAATACAAAAAACTAGCCGGGCAAGGTGGCGGCGCCTGTAGTCCCAGCTACTAGGGAGGCTGAGGCAGGAGAATGGCGTAAACCCGGGAGGCGGAGCTTGCAGTGAGCTGAGATCCGGCCACCGCAAAAAAAAAAAAAAAAAAGGTATGTCTAAATCCTAATCTACAGTCCCTGTGAACGTGACCTTATTTGGAAATAGGATCCTTGCAGGTGTCACCCGGTTAAGGTGAGGTCATACCAGGCTAGGATTGGCTCTTAGCCAACGTAACTAGTGTCCTTATAAGAAGACAGACACACAGGGAGAGGACAGCCTTGTAATGACAGAGGCAGAAATTGGATCTACAAGCCAAGGAATTCCCAGGACGCCTGGGGCCCCAGAAGCTGGAAGAGACAGGAAGGATCCACCCCTCAGCTCTGGAGGGAGTGCGGCTCTGCCCACTCCTCGCCTTCCGGCTTCTGGCCTCCAGAGCTGTGAGAGTAATTTCCTGCTCTTTAGGCCCCTGGCCAGTCTTCTGCACCCCTGTGCCCACCCACCTAAGAGCAGGGTCTGCTCCCCGTTTTCTTAGCACTACGGGCCCCAGTCCCTCTCTTGGTTCTCCCCCTCATTCCGGCTGGAGCCTCCCTCTGCTCAGCAGCCTGTCCATGACAACCCTTCCCTACCTCTGCACAAGGGTTTCAGGAGAAGGGCTGGACCCCACGTTTGACCCCCACTCCCACTCCACCGCTCTTGAGGCAGCCGCCATCCCCGGCTGCCAAACTCAACAAATGCACTTTGGAGCTGGCCGCCACCCGCCTCCACGACGCGGGCTCTAGGGGCTCCCCTCTCCGGTGACGGTTCCGCTCCATCTTCGTTCCCCCATTAACTCTGAGACCTCCTCCCACCTATCCTCAGCTTCCCACATCTGCAGCAGGAGTTCAGCCTGTCCTGGGTCCCAAAACCATGTGCCCAGCTGCCTCCTGGAGGCCTCACAGGTACTCCATGCTGCTCGTGCTCTGTGAACATGCAGAGCCTAACCCTAGAAGGCACTGGGTCCTCCCCATCCCCTCTCCCCACATCTGGTCTCACGAAGGGCATGCTCCAGGGGCAACTCTGAGGGCTGTCGAGGCTTGGAGATGCCCTTCAGGGCCACCTGTTAAGACTGCAGCCCCCCTACCCACCTTGGTAAAACCCTGGCCCCCTCCCTTCCCTTCTGTAGATACTAGTCCTGGGCCTCTTCCGGGCATCCTGCCGCTGACGGGCTGCTCAGAGCCTCAGACACGGAGCCGGACCCGGAGGGCTCTCCATCACCCCACGGCCGAGTGCAGAGCCAGGGCTCCAGGAAGCAGCTCAGCTGTCCTGAGGGGCCATGCTCAGGACGCAGTGTCAGGTGGCTGAGAAGACGTGGAGGATGCAGAGGACCATGGAGTGGGGCCGCTGCTCAACGACCAGCATTGGAGAAAGCTCAAAAGAGGCTGCAGACGTCTGGTCAGCTGGCCAGTGCGCCACAGGGATGCCCGGGCGCCTGTCTTCATGGTGCAACTAGCCATGGACCCGCTGGTCACATCACAATCTGCCCCAGCCAAAAGCTGCTGGCCTGACAGGATGTAGAACAACTTCCTGAAGGCACAGCCGGAGTGCCAGCTCCCCAGTGACGCCAGCTCCCCAGTGACGCCAGCTCCCCAGTGACGCCTTGCAGGCTAGGGCACCATTCCCCAGGAAGTCGGCCATACCACTCAAAAACATGGCTTCCCATGTGCGTGTTTCCCAGGAGGTGGGCCACAGGGGTCCAGGAACCAAGGCCTGGCAGCCACAGTGGCCCATCCACCATCCCCCACTGATCCATGATGGAGCTTGGACTCCTCGACCCCACAGCTCTGGGGTGGGTAAGCTTAGATGTCCTGGTCCCTGGAGGAGGAACACTTCTGCCAGGGCACACAGCTAGTGTCACCAAGCCAAAGGCTATGCTGCTCCCGGACCACTCCAGCCCATCGTGTCCCAGGAGCAAGCAGCCAGGTCGAGGCTCCCATCTGGCAAGGGACAGGTCTGAGCACCAGGAGGCGGTGCCACAGGGGCAGGCAGGGTGCAGGGACCTGGTCTGCCCTGTCTGGTTCTCATAGTAAATAGAACATCATCCCCAGCCCTAGAGGGGACCCTCAGGGAAGAGGACCTGGTCACACCTGACAAGCCCTGAGCCAGCAGGCGCACCTGGGTTGAGGGCATCTGGTCTGGAGGACAGGGAGGTGGCCCCAGAGGCCAGGTCCACACTGCAAAACTTCTTTCTGCACTTCCCCAGGAAGAGCCAGGCTCAAGGGCACAGCCTGACTAGGGTGGCCACAGGGATTGTCCAGATCTGCTTCTGGGGGGTACATGAGATGGTAGGACAGGCCAGCTTCTCCTTTGTCCACCCTGCTTCCTCCTCCCTTCCCTTCCTGAGGCCATCCTGAGACCACGCCCGGTGACCCTGCCTCAGACAGACTCCGCTTCCGGGAACCCAGCCTGGGCGCTTTTTGCCCACCTGTACTGGCATTCGCCTCCCCTAGGGCTGGGCCCTCTCCAGCATGCCTCATTCCAGGACCCCCCGGGGTCTGTGAGCCCAGGGGAGCCACTCACTATGGCATCTACACCAGATGAGGGGCTTCTGGGGGGTCAGGGCCCTGCCCTGGCCCCTGACATCTGGCCGGGAATGGCAATGGGGAAATGAGCACCTGACTTCCCAGCAAGGGGGAGGGGTAGTGCAGGCCAGGGCGGGGCAGGGCCAGCAGGGGTGGGGACAGCGCCTTGGGCGGGCCCCTGACCTGGGCACAGGCAGCCAGCCCAGACAGGCCATAAGCTCAGGCGAGTGGCTCAAGTTTCCCAAACAAACAGGAGATTCAGGGAGGAAGGCTAGAGACAGGGCGCTTGGGAGCAGGGAGTTGGGGGCCGGCGTGCCCTGCGTGTGTGAGTGCTTGCCAGTGCATGCCCACCCCACACCATGTGTGAGATGCAGCCTGTGGCTGGCTGCACCACTCACTGTCTCTTCCTGACCTTGGGCCTGGTATGAGCCCCTCCCGGCCCTGCCCCTTCCCCGGGCCCTGTCCCCTCCCTGACTTGACAGGAGGAAGGCCCGCGAGTGGGTGTACTTGACTCCATGTGAGGCCTCGGGAGGGCAGCTGGACGGAGGGTTTGGATCGAGGGAGGGCAGGGGGCGCAGCTTCGAGTGTGGGGACATCTGGAGGAGGTGGCTGCCGCCCAGGTGAGCACAGGGTCAGGGTTAGGGTGATGGGGTGGGGAGGAAGCCGAGCAGATTTCCCCAGAGTCTGAGGCACAAAGGCCCCCTCCTGTGGATTCCCCACCTCAGGTGGCCCCCAGGCCCCAAGTGGTGGAGGGCCATTCCTGAGGAAGGTGGCTCTGCATCTCTTGGGCGAGGTCACTGTCACCAGACTGCCCAGCAGGCCCCCACCGCAGCCTGGGACAAGGGTCGGGAGGCTGCAGCCTCCTGCCTGAGCCAGGTCAGGACAGACCCTGGCAGCTGCCTGGGCCCACACAGGGAGCAGCAGCCTTAGCTTCTGCCTGATTGTGTGCCCTGGTGGAGAGACCCCGCCCCCCTGCACCCTACACCCTGCACCACGATCAGACATCAGTGGCCCCAATAACAAGCTTGGCACAGCGCAGTGGGGGCGGAGGGGCAGGGAAGCAGAGCCCCGGGCCCAAGTGATGGACAAGGCCTTCCTGCCTCTGCCTCCCACGGGTCTCCAGGTGACCCTGTGACTGCTTACCCGACTCGGAGTGGCCACCCCGGGGACCGCTCACCCAACAGCAGTCAGCTTCCCCGGGTCAGTGACGCCTCCCTCCCGGCGAGGTTGCCAGGAGTCACCTCTCTCAATTTGTCGGCCTAGTTGCCTCCTGGCCTGGGCGTTCCCATCCTGCAGAGTGTGCCCCGGGCGGTCCTTGCTGCCGGGGAAACCGCTGGGCCTGCGAGACCCCCGCCCAAGACCCCCGCCCGCGGCCGCCTCTCCTATGAGGGATCGGGGCCGGCGCCTCCTCTCCACGCCCTGAGTCCCGGGCGCCACTTCGGACTCGGAGCTCAAATTGCCCAGGGCGGGAAACCTGCCCGGCCAGAGCCCAAGCCCCGGGCGGCCGCCGCGCCCCCACCCTGGCCTCGGCGTGCGGCTCCAGCCGGGATCCGGTGTCCCTCGGCGGCCGCCGCCCTGCCCTGCCCGGCCCCGCGCCCGCCGCACCCGCCGCACCCGCCGCGCCCGCAGCACCCGCCTCACCTGCCCGCTCGCAGCCCGGTCCGCAGTGTCTCCGCGCGCCCGCTCCGCCCGCATTTCAAGCCACGTAGGCCCCGCCCCGTCCAGGGCGGCGCCCAGGTGGGGGCCCCGACGCGGGGCGGGGCAGGCAGGTGCCGGAAACCCCGCGCCACCCGGGCCTGGAGCTTGCACCCCGGGCAAGAGGCGGCGGCCCGGCAGCCGGGACCCTCCCCTCGTTCCCAGCAGGTAGTCACCGCGAAGGAACGCAGGGCCTGCGCGGGGGCGTCCTGTGCCCTTCAGAACAGTTTTTTTTTGGGAAAGGAGTTTGGAGTGAAATGCGGACCGACCAGAGCAGCGGTTTCCATCCCCACAAGTCACTTGAGTGCCGTGCGGGCTGGTGTCCCCGTCTCCAGCCCCGACCCCGCCTTGTCTGCTCATCCTCTTGGGGACACTGCTTCGCCCCCTGTGTCTGCTGGGTCCAGGGTTCTTCAAGGCTCTCCTTGGCGGGCCCCTCTGCTCCCATGACGTTGTAAGAGCTGGGGTGCCCTCCCTGTGGACAGTGCCAGGCCTCACCCCCTGGTCTGGCCCCTCCACCCGAGCTCAGAGAATGTTCCCTGTTACCCTGGGAGTACCTGGTCCCCTCTCTGAAGCCCATCCTGGCACCCACATTCCAAGGCTGGGGCCTGCCAGAGATGCTGGGCATGGAGGCTCACAGCCTCGGGGGCTGGCCTGGAGGCAGCCTCAGCCTGGCACGGGAACCTTCCATGGATCTTCTGGAGGGCCCTCCCCGTTGCTGCCCCGAGATCCCAGGTGGGCAGGGCCGGGGAAGGACAGGGCCCAAGGCCCCTCCTCCACTGTCCCCAAGGCCCCTCCTCCTCTGTCCCCTAGTCCTGGAGGTCCTGAGGGCTCAGGTGCTCCCCACCCCCCACAAGTGTCCCCTTCCTCCAAACCCCAGCCTTCACCTCTGTCCGAGTCATTCTTGACCAGAACATCATCCAGAGCCGCCCAGCCACCTCCAACGCACACCATGAGGGTACTTGCAGGCCCTGGCAGGTGCAGCAGGGAGAGGTCAGGCCTTCAGGGGTGAGGGTGCTTGGGACCACTGCCCTGGCTCTGCCCTCACCCACCCACCAGGCCCACACTCACACCTGCTCGCCCAGGCTGCCTGGACCCTGTCCACACCTGCCACGCTGGTCGCACGGTGTGGCTGCTGCTGGCTGCTGGGCCCTGACCTCGGAGGAGCGCTGGTGTAACCCGCGTTTCCCCAAGGCACCGGCAGACCAACAGCATCCATTCCCAGCCCTGCTCACCGGATGCCTGGACACTGTCTGTGTGGTCTTGCTGGGAGGCATGGTGGTGCTGGCTGCAGCCTGTGGCCCGGAGCACACCCCAGAGCCGCTTCTTCCTGCGGCTGAGCCGTTACAGGCAGCACCTCTGCCAGGCCACAAAACCTGGGTGTATGCCAGCCCCTCGCTGCAAGAAGAGGGTGTGAGGCTGGCCAGGCCAAGCCTTCTCAAGTGCCCAGGGACGGGCCACATGCCTGTCTGCCCCTCACCCCTCTGGTATAGGCAAGTGGCACGGAGCTGGCCCTGCTCTGCTGCACCCATTGGCATCTGTCCCCTGACTCCTCTCCCTCAGCTTTGTCTTCCTGTGACTCCAGCTCCCCTGCCCTGTGGTGGCCCCCAGCCCAGTGACCTCTGGGGACACCTCCGGGGGCAAACTTGAGTGCCTGCCCTACTCCCCAGGTCCCTGGGCCACTTCTAGTCAGGGCTTCTGGGAACCGCTACCTCCCCAGGGATGCCAGTCCAGTGCTTCAGCCCAGCAGTCCCCGGAGCCACAGGCCACTCCTCCAGCCCCCAGGCATGGGCCTATACCACATATATAGCAAGGAAGGGCGTCAGGAGGTGAGCGAGAGCGCTCCCATGCCCAGTACTGCTCACAGCTCTCACCTCTACCTGGCGCTGGCACCCAGCTTCCCCCTGGTGGTCAGGGAGGCTCTCAGAGGACCTGGTCCAAGGAGGGAGGTCCCAGAGCCCCAAGACCAGTGCCGATGCTGCCCCTGGGCTGGTCCGTGGAGTCACTGTGCTGGTTGGAACCTCTGGCCAGGATCCCCACTGGTCCCATGGAGCCTGGCATGGCACAGCTCAAAGGGGAGTGCCCGCCACTGCTCCATAAAGCAACGGGGAGCAGGGTGTCCCCTCCTGTGTCCCCTCCAGGGCACATGGCCCAGAGAGGAGACAGGGCAGATGTGGGCAGGATGGAGGGCCTGGCAGGAGTGGGTGGGACAGAGCTGAGCAGCAGGCTGACCTCTCCACCAAGGTTCTGGACATAGCAGCCTGCAGCTCCAACCACAGGCCCAGGTACTGGGGGTGGGCAGCCTTGGGGTGGGCCTTCCTCTCAGGCTGGGTGCCCTCACAGCAAAGACATGGGCTGCTGTCCCAACAGCTCTCGGGGGACACCTGCCATCAGAGGAGCCTGGTGACGCACCTGCCTCCTGGGGTGGGGGAAGGGCTGAGGTGGGAGTCGGAGACCTGCTGCCTCTGTCCCCCTCAGAACCCCCCACCACATCCTAAATTCTCTTCTCCACACCCTTCTCGCTGTGCCTCTCACTGATCCCCCGTCCCTGGTCAGTCAGGGTGATGATATGGGCTGGCCCAGTTTCTCCTACCCAGGCCTTGGAAGCCGGCCGACACGAGGAGCACAGCCTCTGCCTGCCAGGGTCTCCATGCTGCTCAGTCAGGGCCAGGAGAGGAAGAGCCAGAGGGTTCCTCCCAACTGTGGCTTGAACTCCATCCCCCAAATTCCCGCGTCGAAGTCCGGACTCCAAATCCTCTGGGAATGTGACCTTCTTTGGAAGCAGGGTCGTTGCAGATGCGGTTAGTTGGGATGAGGTCATGCTGGAGTAGGCGGGCCTCATCCCATGTGCCTGGTATGCTTTCAAAAAGGGGCATTGGACACAGACGAAGACCCACAGAGAGGGAAGATGATGTGAAGATACAGTAAGAAGATGCCGAGGAGGGGCCCGGAGCCGGGCCTTACCTCACAGCCACTGAGGGAAACAGCCCTGCCCACATTTCCGTTTTAGACTTTGGCCTGGAGAGCTTAGGGTCGATACATTTCTGTTGTTGGAGCCACCCCCTTGGTGGTGGTTGGTTAGGGCAGCTCCAGGAAACTCAAACAGTCCCTAAGCCAGGGAAATAAGCCAGGGAGAGCAAGGGCAGAGGGGGCTGCAGGGTCCAGGTGGGAGGCAAATCCTGAGGCTGCCTCATGCAAGCCTAGCTTCTCCCATTTTATAGAAGAGACAGGAAGGAGGAGGAGGGGGAGGAGGAAGGGGAAGGGGAGAAGGAGGGGAGGAAAAGGGGGAGGAGGAAGGGGAGGAAGGCTGAGCCAGGGCAGAACCCACTTTGGGCCTTGAGGTTGCATTAAACACAAGAAAGGAGGCCCCAACCTGTATCTCAGAGTGAAATCTTTTTCCTATCTTGCTTCAAATGTATATTATTTCCAGTTGCCACATAAATGGGAGTCATACGTAGCAATACCATGTTCTTATTTGGGAATTCTACTTGATTGGAGAGGTAGAAGGCACACCCAGGTACCTGGGCCCGCTCTGCCCCACCCCAACACAGTTTAGAGGCTGGGCAGTGCTGTTCTGAGAGGTACTGTCCTTGGGCTGACTAGACCCGCCTGTGGGGGCAGCCAGGGCCACCTGTACCTCCAGCTCTGACCCCGTGGGAGAGCAGCACAGCCATGCATGGGGGCTTGCAGTCGTTAGAAGGATGGGAGCTGAGGCATGAAATCGGCACCAGAAATCACTGCTCAACCCCGCCTGTCCCTGCCTTCCTTCTCCCCTGCCGTACCCTCTTCTCCCTAAAGGGTGGGTGTCCTCTGGCTAGGCTCCTCCCAGCAGCTCCAGCCCAGAGCCCCCAAGTTGTCCAGCCTGCCCATGGTCACCTCTCCTCCTGAGGGACTCTGGGGTGACCTCCTCCCTCTTCAATCGTCCAAGGCACCTGCAAGGCTGGGGCCTAGTGGCCCTCTGGCCAAAGCCCCTCCTCCAGCCCCACCAGACCCCACCAGGCCCCACCAGGCTTGCTGATCTGGCCCCTAGGTGGCCTCTAGCGCCGTGTCCTACTGCAGAGGCCCTGACCAGGGTTCCCCCGGGGATTCCTCCTCTGCCTAGAACACCACTGGGGAGAGACAGCACCGCCTGAGCACCAGCCTGGGGCCTGGCACCCTCCCCACCTGGCCCCAGTCCCCTCCAGAGCCTGACCACGGGCAATCTCTAGGTGCCTGGCAGGAAGTGCTGTTTCGGGGCCACCACTGGGTGTGCCGCTGCCTGGCCAGGGGCTTCTGCCTCCCATACCATATTGGCCACCTGGGCCCTCAGCTGGGGGAGAGCCAGCATTGTCCTGGGCAGCCTGGCCTGCGGACTGAAAGCCCTCGGCACTCCCAGCCATCCTTGCTCCTTGGGGCTGTGAGCTCCAGCTGCCCCAAAGGGTACGGGCAGGGTGGAAACCCTTCCTCTGGGGTGGGCCAGGTGGGCGCAAACACCTGCTCCTGGTTCTTGAGTCCTTGATGCTTCCGCCAGTGTGAGCTGGGCCTCCAGGACTGCTGGGGATGAGGGCTCAGCAGATCCTATCCTCGGGGCACACCGCGGCTCCCCCGGGCACAGGCAGCACCATCCTTGGTCAGCCTCACGCAGTCCCGGAGCTGCTGCAGCGGCGGCTCCACCAGCTGAGTTTCACCCCCTGCCACACCCGGGGAAGGGACCAGGGGCCGGGGGGCCGGGGGCCAGGACACGGGCATTGGAAGGGGGCCTTGGACTGGGGACCTGGGACGTATGCCCCAGGGCAACATCCCAGACCTCAGCACCAGGATGGCGCCCCAAGGCATGGCGAACGAGGGGCTGGGGAGGGGCTTCTCTGGGAGCACTCAGGACTCCTTGGGGGGCCGCCAGCCAGGCTGAGGGACAAGGCTGAGGGGCCCTTACTTGTGAGCAGCTCCACCAGCCTCTGGCCCGTCTCCAAGAACTTCAAGTCCTTGGCCCATGCCGCAGCCCCGTCACACACATGCTGCAGACACATGGGCTAGGGGCACATGTGTGCTGGGGCCATATGCCGTGGAGCCCTGTGCCGGCCTGCCGCATCTCCCTGGGCCTGGGTCTTACCTGCAGGCACAGAACGGCCCCTCCTGGCCCTCGGGCTCCAGCCGCCCTGCCACCACGCGGCCAGGAGAGCGTCGTGGGCCACTTCGAAGCTCTGGGCTGCCAGGAAAAGCTGCTCCAGGAGCCCTGACCTGGGGACCAAGACTGGGCAGCCAGCAGCTCGCTCCCTGCACTGGTGCCCTCACCACTCATGCCCCCCACAGCCTCACCAGGCCTCTGCCTGCGGCACCAGGCAGCCCTGCTGTGCATGCAGCTCCCAGGGGCTCCTGGCTTCCTGCGGCCTCTACCCCACCTGTGGCGCCCTCATGCCCAGCAGGCACAGGAGCAGCTGCTGGGGCATGGGGGTGGGCTGAGCGCAGGGGGCTGGTGGTCGCTGTCCTGCCCTCCCACCACTGCCCTTCACAGGGGTCACTGGCCATGGGGACAAGAGCCACATCTTCCACCAGAGTCTGCCATCTGTCCACCCCACAGGGAGGGTTGGCTGTGACCTGACACCCAGCGGCATCATTAGGTATCAGTGGCTTGAGCTGAGATTCAGAGGAGATTCAGAGGTGTCCCAAAGGTGTCACTACCCAGCCCTGCCCCCTGCTCCCTGCACCTCCTGTTCCTGCAGCTGCCACAGCATGAGGGACCAGAGACCCTGAAAGGCCTGAGCTCTTCTACACCATCCAGCCAGCTGCGAAGGGCATCCAGGGACCCTGGGGATGCCTGCAGGAGGAATGACAGCCCCAGGGGCTGTCCTGCTCCCCGACCCTGGCTGCTCCTGCCTCACCAGAGCCAGCTGCCCTCCTCACTCTCCCGGCTCCAGTTCCACAGGCTCTGTCACCACCATCTCCATCACCAGTGTCTGTCACCTCAATGGCACGGGGGCTCCATCAGGTCCAGGAGCTCCCAGAACACTGCTGGCAGCAGGGACCCCCCCGGACTTGGGGCCTAGCCCCCGTGTGTCTCCTCCTCAGCCCCAGGCAGCCTGACCATGAGGCCAGGTTTCCCGTGGTGAGCACTGTGGGACAAGGGGACCTGAAACCGATCTGGAAGGCCACCTGGCCCGTCCAGCCCCCTCAGCCCTGTGCTCAAGGCTGGGGCTAAGGTCACATCCTCAGATTTACTGTCTGCGGCCACTGCTGCAGCAGGCCTGGGGGCCAGAGGGAGCCCAGAGCCCAGGGGTTAGCTCCACCTTTGCTGACGTCCCTGCCCCCAGCCTTCCCTCCCGGCCATAGCTTGGCCCGCCCGTCCAGCTGTTGGTGCGGCCACTGCAGCCGGTCGAGCCACAGCCTCAGCACTCTCCTCTTGACCCTGCCTCCTACTGCCTCTTGTTTCCAGGGAAACCAGGACCCGGCCCCAACCATGCAAGTAGGAGAGACTGGGAAGGGGCTTCTCACCCTCCGCCTGAGTTTCCGGCACCGCGGGGGAGGTGAACTGGCCAGGGTTGGAGGAGCTCACTGCCCCCGAGGCCCGTCCGGCCCACTGGACTGAGCCCCGACGCTGGGCAGGCGACCAGAGGGTGGGATTGCTGGCAGTGGGTGCCAGGCCTGCCTTGGGAGGATTTGGGGGTGGGTAAATGGGGGTGCTGCTCACATTCCTGTGGACTGGGGACTGAGGAACTACAGGTGGGCTCTCCTGCCTCCTCCTCTGCAGCCCCCAAAGATCCCTGTTTCCTCACCTACACCCTCGATGGCCCCTCCACTCCCCAGCTGCCCCACCCCTGGGGCCCCAGCAGCCCCCACCCAAGACTTCCCACCACCCCAGACTGGCCGGTCTCGCTTCCAGGAACCTCCACCCTGTGGCCACACCTTTCCCACCCAGGCCTGGAATGAACCTGCCCTTCCTCAGCCTGCAGCCCCCCTCTCCCAGGCCTGATGATGCGGGGAGGTGACTCCCCAGTGCAGGAGTGGGTGCCCCTGGTCCCTGCAGGTGCAGGGTGGTCAGCTGCTTCAGCAGGTGCCAGTGCAGGCCCTCCCCCCACCCACTGAGTCCTTCATCCAACACTGGCCTCTACTGAGGAGTGGATGCTGTGTTGGGCACACCGGCCAAGGCACATCTGTGCCCACCACTGTGCTGGGCCCCAGGCCCACCAGGAGCACCGTTGCCTGGGTGAGAGAGGGGGTGGAGAGCAGGGGCCCAGCCTCGGGGCAGCCTGGACAGACACGGGGAGTCCCTGTGGGCCCAGGCCCACCCCTGCCCAGGCACGTCTTTTTCACAGTTTGTGCTGTTGTTGCCTGGGGAACTTTCCATCAGAAAATGCTGGGTGGGGTGAGTAGGCAGGCCGGGCGGGCCGCAGACACGCTGTGGGTGGATGGGTGGTGGACGCCTCTCCCGGGAGGGGCTGCTCTGGCCTGCACCCTTGCACGGCCCACCCTGCCCACTCATGCCCCCACCTCCAGGCCCAGAGGTGCCAAGCATGTGAGCCCTGCAGAAGCCATGGTGGGCATCTCAGCACAGCTGCCAGGGAGGCCGGCATGTGTGTACCAGGGCCTGTGCCAGGCAGGCCTGATGACCCCTCCTCTTCTCCCCTGGGGAGGAGGGGCAGGCACCCTGGCTCCTGACGCCCTGGGTCACCTCCCCGCCCAGGCAGGGTGTGTGGGGTCTCTGTTAGAACCTCCACAGGGCCAGTCACAGGGCTAAGGCCCAGGGCAGCCTCCAGCTACTCCTTCCCGGCACCTGGGGCAGGGTCTGGGCTGAGCCTGGCTCCTGGAAGGGAACAGCAACGCTCACCAGGCAGGACCCCGAAGCACAGCAGCCACCCCGCCTTCCCCAGGGGCTCTGATGGCCACTCTTCGAGTTGTGGGCACACCCAGCTCCTGGCAGCTCAGCCAACCACAGGGTCCCTTTCCACAGTGAGGCTTCCCCATCACAGCAGGGGCCCCGCCCTCCACGCCTGCGCCTGCACACGGAAGCAGCTGCCTTGCTGGGGCCCATGGCCCCGTAGCTTGGGGTTCATCCTGGGTGCTGCCGTGGGACTGTCACACAGGCCTGGACGCTGCCATGGGACCGTCACGCAGGCCGCCTCTCTGCCGTGACCTCCCTTCTCCCTGTCCTCTCCTTGCCCATTCAAGCTGACATCCTCTCCCAAGACCTCCCCCTGGCTTCCTGCCGACCCAGGCTGGGGACAGAGGTCTAGCCCCACCCGCACCCAAGGCTTTCTGCCTTCAGGGCATCTCAGCCCCTGCATGGGGCAGGGAAGCAGGCCCAGGAGGACCCTGTGTGCACGGCCTGAGGGCAGGCGCAGATGAGCCCGAGTGGGGAGGGGGAACACAGGCAGGGCCAACGCTGAAGACGCAGCCCAGACCAGTCCTAGCCCCGGCCGGCACCCGGGGGACCTCCCGGTGGACACGCTGTGTGTGTCCAACAGCAGCCATGGACCGCAGGCACACTGATGTGCTCATGGGGCCTGGAGCACACCAGGGTCTGGGGGACCTGCCGAGGCAGGAGGCTTAGGGGCTGGAGTGGGCCGGGGTGGGGGGCCTGGGACTGGGACTCCTGCTTCCCCTGTGGCCCAGGACGAGGGGCCGATGGGCACAGCAGGCACTCACTGAGGTACTTCTCCTCTCAGGGGCCTCCGAGGCCCTGGGAGGAAGGGACTGGCACAAGGAGGGGTCCCAGGGAGAGCTGACTCCAGCAGAGACCTCGGCTGGCAGGGGTGGAGGTGTAGGTGGCGGTGTAGGTGGAGGTGTAGGTGGCGGTGGAGGTGGAGGTGTAGGTGGCGGTGTAGGTGGAGGTGTAGGTGGAGGTGTAGGTGGCCGTGTAGGTGGAGGTGTAGGTGGCCGTGTAGGTGGCGGTGGAGGTGGAGGTGTAGGTGGCCGTGTAGGTGGCGGTGTAGGTATAGGTGTAGGTGGCAGTGTAGGTGGAGGTGTAGGTGGCCGTGTAGGTGGCGGTGTAAGTTGAGATAAGAAGTGGGTTTTCTTTGCAAGATCTAAAGATTCACTAGAAAAAAAATTATGGCAGGAATAATTGTTTCCACACTGACCAGCTCAGGTATCTCTGTGATAGAAAAGCCCAGAGAGTTGGGGGACTTGGGCCTGAGGGGCTTGTACCCCCATCCCAGTTGGGCAGAGCTCCTGGGCCCCTCCCAGAGCTGGAGAAGTGGCTGCATGGCCAGTCCAAGGCTCTGTGGCCCGTCGGAGCAATGGGGGGAGCCCAGACTCCCGCCGGTCCCCAGAAACCCAACTCAAACTGTCTTTAAACACAGAAAATAAAAAGGCCGCTCAGCTGGTAGCACTGACAGGGTGGGGGTGGGGTGCTGGAGCAGGGGGTTGCATAGCGTCAGGCTGAGGCCTCCAGCCTGGGTAGCCCTGAGTGCCAGGACCCCCAGGGCCAGGCCAGCACGAAGCCAACAGGACAGAGGAAGCCCATGAACTTCTCTCCCGAAATTCTAGAAAAAGCACGTTAGTTCTCATGGGATTGCCTACTGTTCTGAGCTGAACTGTGTCCCCCAGAAAGACGTGCTGCAGTCCTAATCCTGGTACCTGTGAACGCAGCCTTACTTGGAAATAGAGTAGTTGCCAACGTCATCAAGCAAAGATGAGGTCACTAGGGTGGGTCCCAATCCTAATGGACTGGTGTCCTTACAAGAAAACGCCGCCCTGTGAGGACACGCGAGGGCGTGCGCGGTGACAGAGGCAGAGGCTGAAGAGCTGTCACCGCAGGCCCAGGACTGCCACAGGTTGGTAGCAAATGGCCAGAACTGAAGGAGCAGCGAGAGGTCGGCACAGAGTTTCAGAGGAGCAGGCCCTGCCGACACTCTCTTCACAGGCTCTGGCCTCCAGAACTTCCACATAACACGTCTCTGTTTGAGCCCCACTTTGTGGTGCTTGCTTGAAGCAGCCTCAGGAGACAGGTCCACCTGAGCCATCTTGGGGCCTGGAATTGGGGGCAGGGTCAGCCCAGCTGGGCCGTGGCCTGAGGGTGAGGAGGGAGTGGCTCCCCAGAAATGTTACTGCCAGAATCTGGGGCAGCGTCTGCTGAAAGATTTATCGGGGCAGGGCCTGGGAGGGGGTGAGTGCGTCTCAGCAGACGCTGGGGAGGGAGAGGCGGAGGGCAGGGACTGGATTCATTCCAGCTCCCTGCATGCTGCAGCAGCCACAGCCTGAGACAAACCCCCAAGGAGAGGGAACCCGCTGGCTGAGCCCAAGAGTCTAGGCTCAAATAAAAATGGACGTTGGCTGTGAAAACAGCACAGTCACTTCTCGCCCCCCTGTGTTTGTGGTCCAAGGTGGTGCTAGGTGTGTGACTGTGGCTATGGAATCTAGGAGGCCTTGTGTGGCTTCAGAGGGCTGAGGGCAACGCTGGAGGACACCCTGAGTTCCTGATGGTTCCGTTTGGCTGAGCCGCGTCCGAGTAAATGTGACAGGAAGCAGCTCGGGCACACTGAAGGCTGGAGGTCCTGCTGCTTGGTGTGTGCCGCAGGCCTGTGTGTCCGAGCCGTCTCTCACGACCACGCTGGCCTTGGTCTCCACATGGCTTTGCGTTGGCTGTTCTTTGTGCCATTTTCTTTCCGGCTCCATCTCCATCCCTGGAATGGGAGGTGTCTAAACAGGCATCCAGAGTGTCACCAGGTCCCAGTGCCATGACACCCGGCACAGTGGGTCACCATGATGCTCTATGGCCTGCCAGGTGATGGGTGCCCTTGGGCCCCATGGTGACAGAGGGTGCGAGGGTGCCACTGCCCCGTGACAAGCTGTAAACACATGCTGTTATCCATCCCAGGAAAACACACACTGCATCTGTTCCTCTCTCTCAGCAGGTAAGGGAAGGAATGCCCTCCCAGGCTCTGGGAGATGTGCGTGTGCGGGATGCCACATAACACAGCTGAACCTGCAGGGCTGCTTTTGGCAAAGGCAGCATGACAGGCCCGTGTCATGGGACCCATGGTCGCCGTGGTGATCCGCATGGCAGCACCCGAGCTGCAGCCCTCAGGTGGTGGAGCCGCCCTGCAGAGTCACACTCAGGGGCAGCCAGGTGACCACGGGCTGTGAGCTGGACGCTGCGCTCCACGGCGGGGCTTAGGCCCTGAACCCACAAGCAGTGCGTCCTCGGCGTCTCCTCCCCAGTAAGTAGAACGCATGGGCCTGGGGTCAAAGGGTGGAAATGGGAGGGGCCGCACTTGCCATCCCTGCTGGTGCCCTCCTGGGGACCCTGCGTCCCCTCCTGCAACCAGATACCCCCAAGGGCCGAGAGCCCAGTCTGAGCAGAGGACACTGAGGCCACCGCCACGCCACGGCAGCCGCTCCGTTTTCAAGTGAACCTGAGCACAGATCCTCGGTTGCATGAGGGGCGGGCTGGGTGGTGCCAAGCAAGAAAGCACAGGCGTAGCGCCGGGGCTAACTGCGTGGGTGTGGGCTCAGGACCTGGAGGCTGTGGCTCGAGCATTCAGTCCACAGCCAGGCCAGGGCTGGCTCAGACACCGCTGTGATCCCAGGAGGAGTGAGCGGATGGTGGGCTCCGGGAGTCACGGCCAGAGAGTACATTTCCAGGCCTGGAACTTCCTGTGGGAAGGGGGCCGGTGGCCTCCAGGAAGGCCCTGCCTCCCGCAGCCCTGGCGGGCCCCCTCACACCTGTGTCTGCTCCAGCAGGTGCATTCCTGGGCCTCTCCAACACCCTGCACACCTGTCCAGTCCTCCTGCGTCTCTGGCCACCTGCCTAAGCACGGCTGCTGGCCCGATGTCCTTCCTCAGTACTGGATGCCTGCTTTCAAATGCTGTGCGGGGCTCGTGAGCCGTGGGCCCCAAACCAACTGGGAGAGACCCAGCCTCCCCGGTCTGCGGCCGACTCTGTGCCTGATCCTGGCTGACTCGGGCCCATCCTTGGCTCTCAGGCCAAGCAGGCGAGGCCCTGGGGCTGCTGTCCACTAGAGCTGATTTGGGGCCCACAGCTCATGAGCCCAGCACAGTCTCATGCCCCGCTGCCTCCGAAGGCTCCCTCATCTCTGGCGGGCGGCGTCCCCCATGTCCCCTGTGTTCAGGTGGGCTGTGCCGCCGGCCCCCTCCTGACGTCCTGGCACCTGCCTTTCACTCCCTCGTTCCTTGTCACCCCAGAAGCACTCGAGTCCCCACGCCCCTCCTCGCAGCCCCTGATGCAGGCTCTGCCGACCCCCGGCTGTGGAGCCAGCTGGGCCCCCAGGACCGCTGCTTCCACAGCCCCGAACTACCTTCCTCCCTCCACTGCACACCGGCCGGGGAGGGGCGGCAGATGTCAGCAAACTCTTCCTGCCCAAGAGGCCACACCTGCCGGCCGACTCTCAAAATCAGCCGTGGAGAAGCTCCCCAAGCAAGAAGGGGCGTGGACTCTAGAAACCACCCAGTGAGGCCCCGGTGGGGGAGCTGGTGGGCAGTGGGCTCTGCTCTTGCTGCTCCCTGGCCTGGCCTGCAGACTGTCATCCACCCCTTCACCACAGGCCACTGCTGCCGTCAATGGTGGCTTTGAGGAAAACCCTGGCTAGGTGACCGGTTGTGACAGGAGCTGGGGGTTAACATCGCCGGGCCCCTCCTCCAGCCCCGGGGCTGCGGGAAAGCAACCTGGGAAACCCATCTCCCTCAAATGCATATGGGGGGATCCATGGCGCCCTGGCCCCCAGGACAGACCCTGTAGCCTGCCAGACAGGGGGGCAGCCGTGAACGTGCAGTGGAGGCGTGGGCCACATCAGGCACAAACACGGCTGGGCGGCAGGTGGGCCTGAGGCTGGGCTGTGGAGGCAGCCAGTCAATGAGCCAGAGGACTTTCCCGTGAACAAGGGACGTGACCAGGCCAGAAGCAAGGGTAAGAATTTGTTTAGGAAAAGTTCCAAACCTGCCAGGGCGGGGACGCAGGCGGGGTGTACGGCATACTGGGGGCCAGGCCGGGGCCTTGCTGCTGGTGGCTGTGAAGGAAAAGGAGACCAAAAATATACAAGAAAATCCAAATGCTTTGAAGAATGGAGGTGAGAGAGCCCAGGAGCTGTGGACTCAGGTTCCCCAGAGCTGGGGTGAAGGGGAAGATCTCGCACAGAAAGGATGAGGGGTCAGGGAGGCCACACCTGAGAGCCCCACCCCGTGACCCAGACGCGTCAGAGGCAAGAGGAAAACTGAAAAAACATTGGGAGAGAAAGAGAAGCCTCCTAAAAGGGGCATCACGAGGGCGTCAGATTTCTCAGCAGCAGCCCTGGCTAGGCGAGGACAGCAGTGCCTTGTTCTGAAAGAAAGAACGGTGGGCCTTAGACCTCCATCCCTGACTTTAGACCTCTGTCCCTGACCTTAGACCTCCGGCCCTATTTCTGATTTCTTTCTACCTTGATTTCCCCGGATTTATCTTTGATTTAGATTTCTATTTTGATTTCCTGATTCTCTATTCCTGATTCTTGACTTTCTATTCTCCTGACGGATTATCTTTAATTTTAGATTTTCTATTCTAATTTAGATTTCTTGCTCCTTTACTTTAGATTTATTCTAATTTAGATTTTCTGTTTCTATTTCTGATTTCTTGTTTTACTTTAGATTTTATTTTGATTTAGATTTATCTTTGATTGATTTATTTTGATTGATTTATTTTGATTTAGATTTATCTCTTTAATTTGGATTCTCTTTTCTAGGATCTTTGATGGATTTTCTGTTTCGGATCCTCTGTCCCCACCGGACTTCCCATCCCTAATCCTGACTCTCCGTCTCCCCACTGACTTCTGCCTTTGCCTTTTGACTTTCCCTTGCCCCCATCTTAGACTCTCTCTATCTTGATTTCTTAGACTTTGCCTTGACTTTAGACTCCTCCGCTCCCCACTCTTAGATTCTCTATCTTGACTTTAGACTCTATCTCTTGACTTTAGGATTCTCTACTCCTGACTTTAGACTTCCATTCTTAACTTTGTGACTCTCTGCCTCCTGCCCGTCCTTCACGACTTCTATCTCACCCTGACTCTTGCCTTTACTGACTTTCATTTTGGTTTGCCCTTTACGATTTTCTATCTTTGATTTTGTGGATTCTTTGTTCTTGACTTCTGGATTTCTGCCTTTATTTCGGATTTCTATTTTGATTTGGTCTTTGATTTAGATTTCCTTTTCTATTTTGACGGATTTTCGATCTTTATTTAGATTTCTTCTGTTTTGATTTAGATTTCCTTTTATTCTTTTACGGATTTTCTGTTTTACTGATTCTTTCTGTTTTGATTTAGATTTCTCTTTCGTGACTTTACGGATTTTCTATTTTGATTTGATTTCTATTCTTGATTTAGATTTCTATTTTGATTTAGATTTTCTATCTTTGATTTTAGATTTATCTTTAACGGATTTTCTATTCGGATGGATTCTTCGATCTTTACTGATTCTCGATCTCTTTACGGATTTCGATCTTTAATTCGACTTTCTGCTCTTTGATGATTTCCTTTCATCTTTGACCGGATTTCGCCGATCTCTTGTATTTCGGATTTTCGATCTTTACCGGATTTCTCGATTCGACGCGGATTTTTGTTCTGACCGGATTTCTGTTTCTTTTATTTCTGACTTTTCTATTCTCGATGATTTCTTCGGTCTTTAGGGATGCTGGATTTCTTTCTTTGTTTCTGACGGATTTCTTCTGTTTTCGGCTTCGGATTTTCGATTCGGGATGGATTTCGATTCTTTAATTCGGATTTTTCTCGTTTTGATGGATTTCTATTCCTTAGATTTCTATCTCTTTACTTTGGATTTATTCCTTTAATGATTCTTCTGTTTCTCGCATTTAGATTTCTATTCTTTAATGGGATTCTTTTGTTCTTTACTTCGGATTTATTTTGATTTAGATTTTCTGTTTCTCGGATTTGATTTCTTCTGTTTTACTGATTTTCTGTTTTGATGGATTTCTGTTTTGATGATTTCCTTTTCTATTCGGATGGATTTCTTTTCTTTTGATTTATTTTCTGTTTTTATTTCTGGATTTTCTGTTCTTGGATGGATTTTCACGATCTTCTTTATTTGATTTTCTATTTTGATTTGATTTTCTCTTTATTTGATTTTCCCCACTGACCTCCACCCTGACCTGACTCCCATCTCCCACTCTTAGGACTCCTCCCGGCCCTCCCCTGACCTTAGACCTCCTCCATCCCCTGACCTGACCTCCATCCTTGACTTTAGACCTCTGTCCCTAACCTTAGACTTCCATCCCCGACCTTAGACCTCCTCCATCTCTGACCTTTTAGACCTCCATCCTGACCTTAGACCTCCATCTCTGACCTTAGACCTCCATCCCCAACCTTAGACCTCCATCCCCACCTTAGACCTCCATCCCCACCTTAGACCTCCGTCCCCACCCTTAGACCTCCATCCCCACCTTAGACCTCCTCCATCCCACCCTTAGACCTCCTCCCATCCCTTACCGGATTTTCTGTTTCCTTTGATGGATTTCTATCTTTGATGATTTATTCCTGACGGATTTATTCTAATTTAGATTCTCTATCTATCGACTTATCTCTTTAACTTGACTTTCTTGCCTTGCATTTCTTGGATTCTCTCTTTCTCTTTAATCTGGATTCTCTGTTTCTTTATCGGATTTCGATTTTGATTTAGATTTCTATTTTGATTTAGATTTTCTATTCTAATTTTGACTTTTATCTTTATTTTCGGATTCTCGATCTTTATTTCGGATTTTCTGTCTTGATTGACTTTCTATCTCTCACGGACTTTTCTATCTTTACCGATTTTCTATTCTAATTTGACTTTCAGTTTCAATGATTCTTCTGTTTCTTGATGGATTTCCTTTCTATTCCTTTAATGACTTTTCTATTTTGATTTGACTTCTATCTTTGACGATTTCTATTTTGATTTGACTTTCTATCTTCCTTTGACGGGATTCTTTCGATCTTTGATTTGATTTTCGATCTTTACTTCGGATTTTTCGATTCGAGCTTTGATTTCCTTTTCTATTCGGATGGATTTTCGATCTTTGATGGATTTTCTGTTTTACTGGACTTCCGCCTCACCGACTCCATCCCCACCTTAGACCTCCATCCCCAACCTCCATCCCCACCTTAGACCTCCTCCGCCCCCAACCCTCCGCCCCCAACCTTGACCTCCGCCCCACCTCCATCCCCACCTCCGCCCCACCTCCGCCCCTCACCTCCATCCCAACCTTGTGACTCCTCCGCCCTCACCTCCATCCCCTGGACGACCTCCATCCCACTCTTGATCTCTATCCCACTTTAGACTCTCTGTCTCACTCTTAGACTCCTCTATCCTAACTTCTGTCCCCTAATTCTGACTGACCTCCGCCCCTAATTTTGACCTCCGCCCCCTGACTTTAGACCTCCGCCCCTGACACCTAGACCCCTCCGCCCCTGACCTAGACTCCCACTCTCCCCACTTTAGACCTCCCTGACCTTAGACCTCCACCCCCGACCTTAGACCTCCTTCCCCACCTTAGACCTCCATCCCTACCTTAGACCTCCATCTCTGACCTTTAGACTCCTCCATCCCACCTTTAGACTCCTCTCCGTCCCCACTCCTTAGGACTCCTCCACCTCACCTTGCACTCATTCCTCCCACCTTGCACTCTCCGGCCCCTCCCCGACCTTAGACCTCCATCCCTGACCTTAGACCTCCATCCTTGACTTTAGACCTCTGTCCCTAACCTTAGACTTCCATCCCCACCTTAGACCTCCATTCTGACCTAGACCTCCATCTCTGACCTAGACCTCCATCCCCACCCTAGACCTCCATCCCCAACCAGACCTCCATCCCCACCCAGACCTCCATCCCACCACCGTTTTGATTTGATTTCTATCTTTGATGGATTTATCTTTACGACTTATCTTTACGGATTTTCGATCTTTAATTCGATTTCTGTTTCTTTTGATGATTTCTGTTTCACGGATTTCGGATTCTTTACTTGATTTCGATTCGCATTTCTGATTTTCATCTTTATGGATTTTCTGTTTTGATGGATTCTTTCTGTTTTACGGGATTTCTTGTTTTCGATGCCGGATTTTCTGTTTTATTTATTTCGATCTTTATTGATTTTCTGTTTTTGATTTCGGATTCTTCTGTTTGATTTCTCGATTTCCTTTTCTATCTCTTTACGTGATCTTTATCTTTACGGATTCTTCTGTTTCACGTGATTTTCTCTGTTTTGATTTAGATTCTTCTATTCTTTACTTTAGATTTTCTATTCTTTGCATTTCTGGATTTCTATTCTACTTAGATTTATCTTTGATTTTAGATTTCTTTTGTCTTTACTTTAGATTTTCTGTTTTACTTAGATTCTTCTTTCTGTTTTACGATTTCTATTTTGATGGATTCTTTTCGTTTCTATTTAGATTTCTTCTGTTTTGGATTTAGATTTCTTTCTGTTTCGATGGATTTCTTTGTTCTTTATTTCTCGATTCTTCTTGTTTTCCTTTTTGATGGATTTCTTCTGTTTTCGACGTGATTCTTCTGTTTCGCATATCTGCCTCTACGGATTCTTCTGTTTCTTGATTGACTTTTCTATTCTATTTCTGACTCTCTTTTTGATTTAGATTCTTCTGTTTTACTGATTCTTCTTCTGTTTCTTACGGGATTTCTATTCTACGGATTTTCTATTTTGACGGATTTTCTATCTTTATTTGATTTCTTTGTCTTTATCGGATTCTTTCTGTTTTGATGGATTTCTTCGCCGATTTTTACGGATTTCTATCTTTTTCTTTGATTGATTTCTATCTTTGATTTGATTTCTATTCTTCCTTTGATGGATTTTGTTCGACTCGATTATCTTTGGATGGATTTCGATTTTGATTGATTTTCTATTCTTCCGGATGGATTTTATTCTCGCATTTCTTGATTTTCGATCTTGATTGGATTTTCTATTTTGATTTGGATTCTTTTGTTCTTACGTGACTTTTCTATTCTTTACTTTCTGACTTTCTATCTTTACGGATTTCTTTTCGGATGGATTTGTCTTGATGAGACTTTATCTTCTGCATTTAGATTTTCTGATTGATGATTCTTCTATCTTTGAAGTGAGGTGCCATTTTGACTTTGTTCTGGATTTCTTTAGATTCTTCCTAGATCCTCAGTCCCACCTTAGAACTCTGTCCCCATAAAGAACCTCCGCCTCAGCTTTGTGACTTCTCCCCATCTTGGCACCTCCGCCCCACCTTGGGGACCTCCATCCCAGACCTCCATGCCCACCCTAGACCTCCGTCCTCACCTTAGACCTCCGTCCGCAGCCTTAGACCTTCGTCTCCAGCCTTAGAGCTTAATCTCCGAACTTAGGTCTTTGTCCCTGGCCATCCGGGCATCTCTCAAGCAAGAGGACTTCGTGAGAACAACCGTCTCAGGCCTCCAGGCCCCCCATGGAGTGAACGTGCGGAGGGGTCAGGAAGGAGAAAATGAGAAAAGAAACCAATGGGTGCGTGGGGTCACAACCACGGGGCTGAGGAGGGCAGAGGAGAAAGTGCAGCTCCACACACAGTGCTCCGGGCCAAGTGCCGGCGAGGGGGCCCTGGGGAGCACGCGGCGTGGATGAGGCTGAGAAGAGCAGGACAAGCTTGTCTGAGCCCCAAGGCAGCCAAGGTCAGAGCAGACGTGCAGGCCCCACTCACCAGGCCGGCAAAGGAAACACAATGCATCCAGGGCAAAGGAATAAGTGAAAGCCTAGTGTGTAGAGGCTGCAGAATAAGACGAGGAAATCTCTCCAAATACAGCAGGAGATGCCAGACCCAGCCAAGCTCACCCAGGAGGAGACCCTCGGACCCCCTGGAAAAAGAGCAAATGAGACCTGGCAACTGGCGGGCTCTGAGGGACAACCTTAGAACAAAAAGACATGTGGGTCCAGGGCAGGAGGCACCAACCTCTGACCAACTAGAATCACAGTCGTGTGGCCGGGTACGGTGACTCGCGCCTGTAATCCCAGCAGTTTGGGAGGCCAAGGTGAGCGGATCACCTGAGGTTGGGAGTTTGAGACCAGCCTGACCAACATGGAGAAACCCCATCTCTACTAAAAATACAAAATTAGCCGGGCGTGGTGGTGCGCACCTGTAATCCCAGCTACTTGGAAGGCTGAGGCAGGAGAATCGCTTGAACCCGGGAGGCAGAGGTTGCAGTGAGCCGAGATCACGCCATTGCACTCCAGCTTGGGCAACAAGAGTGAAACTCTGTCTCAAAAGAAAAAAAAAAAAAAAAAAAAAAAGAATCAGAGATGCATGCCCAGGAGGGGAGGACGCCTATCTACCACAGGGACAGCAGGCACCGACTTGCAGAACGGACCTCACAGACACCAGGGGCCAGAGAGACACAAACACAGAGGGTCTCACGGCTGACCCATCTTTTTTGTTTTTTTTTTTTTTCTCTTTGGCCCTGTGGAACACTTCTGCTCCTTCATCAGAGACGTTTTGGAACAGCCCAAACGGTCAATATCACACAGACAGTCCTCTGACCAAAACGCAGTAATTTAAATAACCTCTAACAAAAAGAATCTGACGAGGTGACAACTGCATCAGCATATCACTTCTTTCTTATTTTATTTTTATTTTTATTTATTTATTTCTTTTTGAGATGGAGTCTCGCTCTGCTGCCCAGGCTGTAGTGCAGTGGCACAATCTCGGCTCACTGCAAGCTCTGCCTCCCGGGTTCCCACCATTCTCCTGCCTCAGCCTCCCGAGTAGCTAGGACTACAGGCACCCACCACCTCGCCCAGCTAATTTTTGTATTTTTAGTAGAGGGGGGGTTTCACCATGTTGGCCAGGATGGTCTTGATCTCCTGACCTCGTGATCCGGCCCCCTCGGCCTCCCAAAGTGCTGGGATTACAGGTGCAAGCCAGCGCCCCTGGCCTAACTTCTTCCTTATTTTCTTGAGACGGAGTCTCACTCTGTCGCCCAGGCTGGAGTGCAGTGGCGCAATCTCGGCTCACTGCAAGCTCCGCCTCCCGTGTTCACGCCATTCTCCTGCCTCAGCCTCCCAAGTAACTGAGATCACAGGCGTGCGCCACCATGCCTGGCTCATTTTTGTATTTTTAGTAGAGATGGAGTTTCACCATCCTGACCAGGCTGGTCTTGAACTCCTGACCTCGTGATCTGCCCACCTCAGCCTCCCAAAGTGCTGGGATTACAGGCGTGAGTCACCGTGCCTGGTTCTTTCTTTTTTGTTTTTTAAGAGACAGAGTCTCACTCTTGTCTCCCAGACTGGAGTGTAGTGGCAATCACAGTTCACTGCAGCCTCGACCTCCTGGGCTCAAGCGATTCTCCCGCCTCAGCCACTCGAGTAGCTGAGACTACAGGTACACGCTGCCACATATGGCTAATTTTTGTATTTTTCTGTAGAGGCAGGGTCTCGCCATGTTGCCCAGGCTGGTCTCAAACTCCTGGGCTCAAGTGATCCTCCCGCCCTTTGAAACTGTGAAGCCAATCGTTGGCTTCTCTCCCGCTACGAAAGTCTTAGATGGCCTCTTCTTCCAGGGAAAGTTGTTTTGTCTGCATTGGAAATGTGTTGTTCAGGATAGCCACCTTCATCAGTGTTCTTAGCTTTGCTGAACCAGGGACCTCGTAACCCTACCCTAGGATTCGAGGTGGAAGATACCGTCCCAGGATGTGGGATGGAGGAGACAGTCCAGGTCTCTGCGGAAAAAGCAGAGAGAAAGGCAGGCAGGCACCATGAGTTTCCAGGCCACTGCCCCGGATCTCTAGATTTCCTGGAGACGGCACTCTCTCCTGCTCTTCAGCTGGTGAGTATCAATAGTTTTGAGAGACACTTGGAATTCCTCGGAATCCTGAGTCAGAAGCCCGAGGTAGAGAGGGGACCCTGCTGGCCCTGAGTCCCTCTCTGGGGTCTACATGCCTATCCCAGCCCCTAGAACCTATGCTCAGGGTTGCAGAGGGCAGGGCTGGCGTGGGGGCAATCCCAGGGCAGTGAGTGCTGGGACTCTAGGTGGGTTCTGGGCTCAGTGACTGGCAGAGCTTGCTTCGTGTTTCATTGACCCACATATGATTTGTGAACTTTAGGGGGTCTTAAAAATGTAAAGGCCCTTATTATTTGATGATATTGAGGCCCAATAATGACGTTGTGATTATTATTTTGTAAAAGCTCCCTTGTTTTCGATAGACATACATGGACGATGGGCCGTGGGAGATGGACGGGGGTCCAGAGACGAAAGGCTGGCCATGAGCTCCTCATTGCTGAAGCTGGTGGGGGGCGCTTGGGAACTCTTTATCCTATTCTGTTTACTTTAGCATGGGTTTGAACTTTCCACTATAAAAGCTTGAAAGAAGTAACAGAGGCCGGGCGCGGTGGCTCAAGCCCGTAATCCCAGCACTTTGGGAGGCCGAGACGGGCAGGTCACAAGGTCAGGAGATTGAGACCATCCTGGCTAGCACAGTGAAACCCCGTCTCTACTAAAAAATACCAAAAAAAACTAGCCGGGCGAGGTGGCGGGCGCCTGTAGTCCCAGCTACTCGGGAGGCTGAGGCAGGAGAATGACGTGAACCCGGGAGGCAGAGGTTGCAGTGAGCTGAGATCCGGCCACTGCACTCCAGCCCGGGCGACAGAGCGAGACTCCGTCTCAAAAAAAAAAAAAAAAAAAAAAAGAAAAGAAAAGAAAGAAGTAACAGAAGGAATTGTCTTCTTCCTCATCTGATCCTGCGGCTGCGCGTGCCAGTGCCCACGCCCGCAGATCTTTGCTAGAGACTAAAGGTTTGATGGCTGCTTTGCTCTGTACACTCAGGCCTCTTTTTCTTGACTTAATCATAAGCACCTCAGTCCCTTCAGGGACCTTTAGTTTCTTTTCCTAGAGCCATTTTGTTACTTAAAAGGATTTACAAGGTGCCTGCCCAATTCATCAGGGATTTTAGCCTCTGATGGGTGTGCCGGCCTACTCTTGACTTAATCCCTTGATTTAAGGCTGAGATCTATTAGGCTTTGTCACTCAAAGCATTTCAGCCTAGGGTTGAGAAGCAGTTGTCTCTTCCAGCTTTGTAAGTCCTTGACAATATGACTGGCTGCCTTCTCTTTCATTCCTGCTTACAACGCAGGCTGTTCTTGTCTAAACCTCTCTCTCTCTCTCTCAACATATACTTCACGTACCATAAAAGTCACCCCTATGAAGTGTACAATTCACAGTGGTTTTTAGTACAATTCGAAGGTTGTGCAACCATTACCACTACGTAATCCCAAAACAAACCCACACCTTTTAACAGGAACTCTCCACCCCCTGGAAAGCTAATCTGCTTTCCGTCCTGGGGAATTTGCCTTCTCTGGGCATTTCATATTAAGAGAATCATACAATATGCAGTCTTTTGTGTCTGGCTTCTTTAGTTTAGCATCCTGTGTTCAACGGTCATCCAAGCCATAGTGTGTGTCAGAATTTCATTCCTGTTCATGGCTGAGTAATATTCTATGGTGGGGAAGTCTACATTCTCTTTATCCACTCACAGCTGATGGACATTTGGGTTTTCACATTTTAGCTATGATGAACCATGCTCCTGTGAACATCAATGTTTGAGTTTCTGTGTGCACAAATGTCTTCCATTCTTTTGGGTGTACACCTAGGAATGGAGCTCCTGGGTCACATGGTGATTTGTGTTTAACTTTTTGAGGAACTATCATTGTTTTCCAAAGTGGCTGCACCATTTTACATCCCGTCCAGCAGTGCATGAGGACTTCAGTTTCTCCACCTCTTCACCAACACTTGTTACTGTCCATTTTAAAAAATCAATTATGAGGCTGGGCACAGCGGCTCATGCCTGTAATCCCAGCACTTTGGGAGGCCGAGGCAGGTGGACCACTTGAGGTCAGGAGTTTGAGACCAGCCTGCCCAACATGGTGAAGCCCTGTCTCTACTAAAAATACAAAAAAAAAAAAAAAAAAAATAGCTGGACATCGTGGTGCACGCCTGTAGTCCCAGCTACTCAGGAAGCTGAGGTGGTAGGATCACCTGAGCCCAGGGAGGTGGAGGCTGCAGTGGGCCATGATTGCACCACTGTACTCTAGTCTGGGCAACAGAGTGAGACCCTCCCTCAAAAAAAAATTAAAAATAAAATAAAATTGGGCTTTTGTCTTCTTATTGTTCAGTTGTGATGTTCTTTATAGATTCTAGATATAAGTTTCTTATCAGAAAGATAATTTCCAAATATTTTCTCCCATGATGTGGTTGTTTTTCTTTTTTATTTTCTTTCTTTCTTTTTTTTTTTTCTTTTATCTTTTTTTTTTTGAGACAGGGTCTTGCTCTGTTGCCCAGGCTACAGTACAGTGGCGTGATCTCGGCTCACTGCAATCTCTGCCTCCTGGGTTCAAGCGATTCTTCTGCCTCAGCCTCCCAAATAGCTGGGAGCACAGGTGTGCACCACCACACCTGGCTAATTTTTTAATTTTTAGTAGAGATGGGGTTTTGCCATGCTGCCCAGGCTGGTCATGAACTTCTGAGCTCAAACGATCTGCCAGCCTTGCCCTCCCAAAGTGCTGGGATTACAGGCGTGAGCCACGCCCCTGACCCTCTTTTTGTTTTTGAAATGATGTCCTTTGAAACACAAAAGTTTTAAATTTTAATGAAGTCTAATTTATCTGGGCTTTTTTCCTATGGTTGCCTGTGCTTTTGGTGTTATGTCTAATAAGGCTGCGTAATTCAAAAGAACAAAAATTTAGGGCCGGGCTCAGTGGCTCACGCCTGTAATCTCAGAAGTTTCGGAGGTTGAGTCGGGCAAATCATGGGGTCAGGAGTTCGAGACCAGCCTGGCCAACATGGTGAAACCTTGTCTCTACTAAAAATACAAAACGTTAGCTGGGTTGGCCAGGTGAGCTGTCTCACACTTATAATTCCAACACTTTGGGAGGCTGGGGCAGGTGGATCACCTGAGGTCAGGAGTTCAAAACCAGCCTGGCCAACATGGTGAAACCCCGTCTCTACTAAAAATACAAAAAAAATTGCTGGATGTGGTGGTGGGCGCCTGTAATCCCAGCTACTTGGGAGGCTGAGGCAGGAGAATCACTTGAACCCAGGAGGCAGAGGTTGCAGTGAGCCGAGATCACACCATTGCTCTCCAGCCTGGGCAACAAGAGCAAAACTCAGTCTCAAAAAAAAAAAATTAACTGGGTGTGGTGGCAGGTGCCTGTAATCCCAGCTACTCTGGAGGCTGAGGCATGAGAATCACTTGAACCTGGGAGGCGGAGGTTGCAGTGAGCCGAGATTGTGCCACTGCACTCCAGCCAGGGCCATAGAGTGAGACTCCATCACAAAAAAAAAAAAAAGATTACATCTGTTTCCTTCTAAGAGTTTACTAGTTTTAGCTCTTATCTTTAGGTATTTGATCCATTTTGAGTTAAGTTTTGTATGTGGTATATGAGGAAGGTGTCCAGCTTCATTCTTTGCATGTAGAATCCATTTGTCCAGCACCATTTGTTTATTTTATTATTATTATTATTATTATTTTGAGACAGGACCTTACTCTGTTGCCCAGGCTGGGGTGCAGTGGCGCGATTTCGGCTCATGGCAACCTTCACCTCCTGGGTTCAAGCAATTCTGCCTCAGCCTCCCGAGTAGCTGGGATTACAGGTGTGCACCACCACGTCCAGCTAATTTTTGTATTTTTAGTAGACATGGGGTTTCACCATGTTGGCCAGGCTGGTCTTGAACTCCCAGCCTCAGGTGATCCACCCGCCTCGGCCTCCCAAAGTGCTGGGATTACAAGCATGAGCCACTTCGCCGGCTGATCACCCACCTCGGCCTCCCAAAGTGCTGGGATTCCAGGCGTGAGCCACTGCGCTGGCTGATCACCCGCCTTGGCCTCCCAAAGTGCTGGGATCATAAGCATGAGCCACTTCGCCGGCTGATCACCCACCTCGGCCTCCCAAAGTGCTGGGATTCCAGGCGTGAGCCACTGCGCTGGCTGATTTGTTTAAAAGATTATTCTTTCCCTGTTAAATGCTCTTGACCTCTTTGTCCAAAATCAATTGATCGTAGATGTGTGGTTTTATTTCTGGATTCTGAATTCTTTTCCATGATCTATCCTTACCCCAGTACTGCACTACCTTGACTGTAGTCGATTTTAATTACTATGAAGTAATTGAAATTGGGAAGTGTTAAGTCCTTCAATTTTGTTGTTCTTCAGGATTGTTTCAGCTTTTCTGGGTCTCTTGCAATTCTATATGAATTTTAGGAACTGACCATTTTTGCAGCTTGTCCGTTTTTTGCGTGAAGGCAGTGGGGTTTTGTTGGGGATCGCACTGGATCTGCAGATCAGCCCAGGGAGCGATGCCGTCCAAATAGGAACACCCATGGGCATGAGATGACTTTTCATTCATGTCCTCTTAATTTCTTCCAAACATGCTTACAGGTGAGTATACAAGTCTTGATCTTCTTTTATATTTATTCACAGGTATTTTAGTATTTTTAGTGCTGTTGTATGTGGAATTGTTTGCTTAATTTCATTTTCAGATTGTTCATTGCTAATATGAAATACAACTGGTTTTTGTATATTCATTTGAACTCACTTATTAGCTCTATGAGGTTTTTGGTGCACTCTCTAGAGTTTTCAACATACAAGATCATGGTATCTTCATATTGAGTTAGTTTCACTTCTTCCTTTTCGATCTGATGCCTTTTATTTATTTATTTATTTCTTGCCTAATTCCCTGGTTAGAACCTCCAGTATTATGTTGAATAGAAGTGGTGAGAGCTGACATCCTTGTCTTATTCTTTTTTTTTTTTTTTTTTTTTGAGACGGAGTCTGGCTCTGTCGCCCAGGCTGGAGTGCAGTGGCCAGATCTCGGCTCACTGCAAGCTCCGCCTCCCGGGTTCATGCCATTCTCCTGCCTCAGCCTCCAAGTAGCTGGGACTACAGGTGCGCACCACCACACCCGGCTAATTTTTTGTATTTTTAGTAGAGACAGGGTTTCACCGTGTTAGCCAGGATGGCCTCGATCTCCTGACCTCGTGATCCGCCCGCCTTGGCCTCCCAAAGTGCTGGGGTTACAGGCGTGAGCCACCGCGCCCGGCCCCTTGTCTTATTCTTAAAGGAAGCTTTCAGCTTTTAAAACTAAGTATGATGCTAGCATTGGGAAGTGTTTTACATGCCCTTTATCAGGTTGAGCAAATTCCCTTTGATCCCTAGTTTGTTGACCATTTTTATTATGAATGGATGTTGGATTGTGTCAAACACTTGTGTCAAACACTTCATCTGTTGAGATGATCATGTGGGTTTTTTCCTCCTTTTACTAATTTAATAGGATGTATTACATTGCCTAAATTTCATATATTGAACCAACTTTGCATTCTTTGTTCTCTTGGTCAGTCTGGCTAAAGGGTTTTCAATTTTATCTTTTTTTGTGGTTGTTGTTTCGTTTTTGAACATAAACTCAAGATTTTATTGTCTTCATAATAAAACAAAAGATGACACTTAGAACTGTATCACTTGGCCCTTTCCCTTCTTGTCTCTTCCCAGTTTAAAAACGTTTGCATCTTTTAGTAGCCAGCATTCTCTTAGATCTGCAGTTGGGCTCAACGCACTCAAGCCTTAGCACAATCTTCTTGGTAGTTTCAGCCTTTTTCCGGAAAATCGGCTTAGTCTGCCCACCATAGCCACTCTGCTTCCTGTCATGACCTGCTTACCCTGGGCGTACCAGGAATCCTTGCCTTTCTTGTACTGTGTCACTTTGCGGGGTTGGTGCTTGCCACACTTCTTATAGAGAGCCCGGCGGGTTTTAGGAACATTTACCACATTTGTATGAGCGCTATCGGCACTGAAAGCCAATTTTATCTATTCATAGAATCAACTTTTAGTGTCATTGTTTTTTGCTACTGTTTTTCTGTTCTCTATTTCATTTATGTCTGCTCTAACCTGTTATTTCTTTCTGCTTGCTTTGGATTTAATTTGGTTTTCTTTTCTAGTTGCTTAAGAAGAGAAGTTAGCTATTGACTTAAAATGGTTCTTCTTCTTCTTTCTTCCTTCTTCCTTCTTTCTTCTTTCCTCTTTCTTCTTTCTTCCTTCTTGAGACAGGGTCTTACTCTGTCGCCCAGGCTGGAGTTCGGTGGCACAATCATAGCTCACTATAGCCTCAAACTCCTGGGCTCAAGAGATCCTCCCACTTGGCCTACTGAGTAGCAGGGATTACAGGCATGTGCCACCATGCCTGGCTAATTTAAAAAAATTTTTTTAGAGATAGGGGTCTTGCTATGTTGTCCAGGCTGGTCTTGAACTCCTGGCCTCAGTCAATCCTCCCACCTCAGCCTCTCAAGATGTTTTTTCTTTTCAATGCAGGCACTTACAGCTACACATTTCCTTCTGAGCACTGCTTCCACTGTATCCCATAAATTTTGATACAATTTTTAAAAAAATTCATTTCAAAGTGCTTCTAATTTCCCTTAGAATTTCCTCTTTGATCCATGGGTTATTTAGGAGTATGTTGCTTAATTTTCACAAATTTGTGAATTTTTCAAATTTTCTTCTGTTTATTGATTTCTAATTTCATTCCACTGTGGTCAGAAAACATACTTTGTATGATTTCAATCCATTGAAATTTTATTTTTTATTTTTATTTTATTTAATTATTTTTTGAGATGTAGTCGTATGTAAATATAATATCCTTTTTATAGATTGACCCTTTTATTATTATAAAATGTTCTTCCTTTCCTCTATTAACAACTTTGTCTTAAAGTCTATTTCGTCTGTTCTTACTGTCCACTCTAACTCTCTCCTTTTTTCTTTTCTTTTCTTTCTTTTTTTTTTTTTTTTTACCAGTTATTTTCTTAGTGGTTGTTGTAGGGATTACTATTGACCCATTACCTGATAACAATCTAATTTGAATTATTGAAAACCATGCTTAAATAGTACCCAAAAATGTTGCTCCCAGGCCACTCCCTTTTCACCTCCTTTATGCTATTCTTGTCACAGATTACCTCTTTGTACACTGTGTTCTCATCAACATAGATTTGTAATTATTACTTTATGCAGTTACCTTTAAATCAGCTGGAAAACGGAAGTTACAAGCAAAAAATAAGTTTATGCTGGTGCTCTGTGCTTCTTTATACGGATTTGAGGGTTTTTGTTTGTTTGTTTGTTTGTTTTTTGAGACAGAGTCTCACTTTGCCACCCAGGCTGGAGTGCAGTGGCTCGATCTCAACTCACTAAATCCCCTGCCTCCTGAGTTCAAGATTCTCCTGCCTCAGCCTCCCAAATAGCTGGGACTACAGGCGTGTACCACCACATCCAGCTAATTTTTGGTAAAGATGGGGTTTCACCATGTTGGTCAGGCTGGTCTCGAACTCCTGACCTCAGGTGATCTGCCCGTCTCAGCCTCCCAAAATGCTGGGATTACAGGCATGAGTCACTGTGCACTGCCACCTTTTTATAACTTTGATCTCTTTGTGCATATCCTCTATCTGGTGAGAGATTTCTTTTATACTTTAGTTTTTGGTATTTGTTTTTGTTTTTTTGTTTTTTTCCAGCTGAGTTTTGCTCTCGTTGCCCAGGCTGGAGTGAGTGCAATGGCACAATCCTGGCTCACCTCAACCTCTACCTCCCAGGTTCAAGCAATTCTCCTGCCTCAGCCTCCCGCGTAGGATTGCAGGCATGAGCCACCACGCTCAGCTAATTTTGTATTTTTAATAGAGATGGGGTTTCTCCATATTGGTCAGGCTGGTTACGAACTCCTGACCTCAGTTCAGTTCATCCACCCGTCTCGGCCTCCCAAAGTGCTGGGATTACAGGCATGAGCCACCGCGCCTGGCTACTTTAGCTCTTCAAATATTGTTTCCCTTAGCTCTTCAAATATAGATTCAATCATAGCTAATTTTAAGTCTTCATTTAGTAAGTCCAATGCCTGGGCTTCCTCAGGGGCTGTTTCTGTTGATTAAATTGTCTTCAGTGTATGAGCATACTTTCTTGCTTCTTTGCATGTCTTACAACTTTTTGCTGAAAAGTAGACATTTAAAACAACACAGAGGTCGGGCACGGTGGCTCATGCCTGTAATCCCAGCACTTTCATAGGCCAAGGTGGGCAGATCACTTGAGGTCAGGATGACCACTATGGTGAAACCCCATCTCTATTAAAAATATAAAAATTGCCGGGCGCGGTGGCTCAAGCCTGTAATCCCAGCACTTTGGGAGGCCGAGGCGGGTGGATCACGAGGTCAGGAGATCGAGACTATCCTGGCTAACACGGTGAAACCCCGTCTCTACTAAAAATACAAAAAATTAGCCGGGCGTGGTAGCGGGCGCCTGTAGTCCCAGCTACTTGGGAGGCTGAGGCAGGAGAATCGCTTGAACCTGGGAGGGAGAGGTTGAAGTGAGCTGAGATCGCGCCATTGCACTCTAGCCTGGGCGACAGAGCAAGACTTCGTCAAATAAAAAAAAAAAATATATATATATATGCATATACTTTATATATATAATAGGATATAGGCCTGGGTGCAGTGGCTCACACCTATAATCCCAGCACTTTGGGAGGTCAAGGCAGGAAGATCGCTTGAGCCCAGAAGTTAAAGACCAGCTTGGGCAACATAGCAAGACCCCATCTCTACAAAAAAATACAAAAAATTCGCCAGGCATGGTGGTGCACACCTGTAGTCCCAGCTACTCAGGAGGCTGAGATGGGTGGATAACCTGAGCCTGGGGAGGTAGAGGCAACAGTGAGCCGAGATCTTGCCATTGCACTGCAGCCTGAGCAACAGAGCGAGGCTCTGTCTCAAAAAAACCAATCGTAAAAATAATAAAACAACATAATGCGACAACTTTAGAAATTCGATTCTCTCCTCCCCTCCGGGATTTGGTGGTGTTCTGCTTGTGGCAGTCGAACACAGCTTCCCTTGTCAACTCCCTGCAGGTGTGGCCATAGTGACCCACGTATTTCATGAGTTCTATTTTCACCCCTTCTCTTGGACACAAGTTCACTGATACGAAACCTGCTTCTCAGTTATCTTGGAGACAGTTTTGTCACGTGTTTTGCATAATGCTGGTCTCTGTCCTTCTGGTAAGTGCTTTGCTGTCAGACCACTAGTCAGTGTCCTATGGGGTTTGCTGTAGCAGCACCCCCCTCCTGGTCTCAAAGTCCATCCACTGCAATAGGCTTGCTTATGCCATGTTCACAGGCAGCCCCAGTGTCTCTGGCTTAAAGCCACAGCTTGTTCTCACTCACATTGCATGGCAGGGGTTGGCTGAGGTTCTCGTTCTCTCTTCCGTCTTTGCTTCAGGACCCAGGCTGATGGAAAGACAGCTGTCTAGAGCATTGCGGGTCCTCCCAGATGAGACGCAGAGGCTCTGGAGGGTCGTGCAATAGTGAGTAAATGCTCTGGTGTAAGGTGCCACGTAAATACCTCCTCGCATTCCTCATTGGCCAATATTGTTCACATGGCACCACCTCATGACTCCCTGCCATGGTCCCCCTCATGGCCATGATGGGCCCAGGCAGTCCAGCCCCTCCCACACACCCGAGGATGAAGCAGAGTTGGGGAGCATTGCTAGGGAGCACCACTCCCCTCATTCCAAATCATCACCGTTATTCTCTGTGCCATAATCTTATTTATTGGGTTGGATAATTTATCCTCTAAATAACAAATCGTAATATTTAGTATAAATGATTGCTTTCCATGTACATGATTTGGCAGCATGTGATTAAATTTTGCTATTATTTCTGGCAAATGAATGCTATTTGCCTTATCCCATGCGTGCGGTTGTTTCAATGGTCTTCGGAATCCTAGATACTGCCTCACCAGAAGCTGAGCCTGGTACAGGCAGAGCCCACAGGACACCCACAAGAGTCACGTACCTGCCAGTGACCACCTCCGGGCTTTTAATACCGAAACCTCAAAGAACTTATGTATCTCTCATTACACTTTTTAGCAATATTTATACAGGAACATGTTGTATTTATGCCCCCAAAAATCAGTCAGAGAATTTTAACAATGTACAAGAAAAGTCTTGAGTCACATTTCAGAAACAATGCGCAGACGACTGTAATAGCATGAGGGCGTTTTGCAAAGTTTGAGAATCAACAAAGAGGTGTGCGCACAGCTAGGGTGGGGCGGGGGCGAGGGAGGCTGTGCTCCTGCAGAGAGATTTGCCAACGGCTTGGTGTTCAGGAAGCCATCTGCATCAAATGTTACCTTCACTCATGCGTAGTGTGTGTTACTGGCATACACGTTTGCCTGGTTTTTAGTAACATTGTAATTTTTCTCATTTTTAAAAATTTTTTTCTATTTTTTGAGACAGGATCTCCCTCTGTTGCCCAGGCTGGAATACAGTGGTGTGATCACAGCTCACTGCCATGAGTCTGGGAGCTTCAACCTCTGGAGCTCAAGCAATCCTCCCATCTCAGCCTCCCAAATAGCTGGGACCATAGGAGTGCGCCACCACACCTGGCTAATTTTTGTAGTTTCTGTAGAGATGGGGGTCTCACTATGTTGCCCAGGCTCGTCTCAAACTCCTGGGCTCAAGTGATCCTCCCACCTTGACCTCCCAAAGTGCTTGGATTAAGGCATGAGCCACCACACCTGACCATTTTTCTCTCGGCCGGGCACTGTGGCTCACACCTGTAATCCGAGCGCTTTGGGAGGCCGAGGCGGGTGGATCACTTGAGGTCAGGAGTTTGAGACCAGCCTGGCCAACATGGTGAAACCCCATCTCTACTAAAATACAAAAATTAGCTAGATGTGGTGGCCGACACCTGTAATCCTAGCTACTGGGGAGGCTGAGGCAGGAGAATGGCTTGAACCCAGGAGGCAGAGGTTGCAGTGAGCTGAGATCACACCACTGCACTCCAGCCTGGGTGATGAAGTAAGGCTCCATCTCAGTAATAATAATAATAATAATAATAATAATAATAATAAAATAGATTCTCAACGGAAGGTTCTTCGTATTAAGTGGAGACTAAGTGGAGGGCATGTGTGTGAGCGCCAGCGGCACCCTCGGATGCTTTTTCCAAACCACATGTATTCATGGCATGGACTGCCCTCTTTTTCACATTTTCTGTTGACTTTCATTGCTCTGTGCTGCAGATGTGCAGGTCACGCTAAGGCTGTGGGTAATCACCGCCATCCTCACTCCTCAACTGATCCTTCCGTGTTCAGAGAGGCTGAAATAAAAATGAAATTTATAAGCCTGGCCGGGCACGGTGGCTTACACCTGTAATCCCAACACTTTGGGAGGCCAAGGCAGGCGGATCATGAGGTCAGGAGATGGAGACCATCCTGGCCAACATGGTGAAACCCCGTCTCTACTAAAAATACAAAAAAAAAAAAAAAATTAGCCGGGCGTGGTGGCAGGTGCCTGTAGTCCCAGCTACTCAGGAGGCTGAGGCAGGAGAATGGCGTGAACCTGGAAGGCGGAGGTTGCAGTGAGCCGAGATTGTGCCACTGAACTCCAACCTGGGCGACAGAGTGATACTGTCTCAACAACAACAACGACAAAAGAAGAAGAAGAAAGAGAAGGAGAAGGAGAAGGAGAAGAAATTTATAATTCTTTGAGTATTATATATTATAAAGTAACCAGGATCTAGTTGTTTTGTTTTGCTTTTTTTCACCAGTTGGAATAATTCACGTTTAATGTTTCCAAAGCCTTCTGCCTGCAACTTCTGCCCTGGGGATGAGAAATCTCTGGGGAGGAGGAGTTTGGGGGCCACTGTCTTGTGTTGGGGCACAGGTTGTTGAGATGACACTAGCACCCCCCCACCCCCCGTCCTGCTACTGGGCTAGTTTCCCCTCCAGGGGGTGACGTGGCAACTCCCAGAAGGGACACAGCCTGCTGTCCCCACTCTAGTCAGAAAACAGGAGTGAGACAGGTGGCCAGGACGAGACGCTGGGGCTGGGAGGCACTTTGCTGCCATCTGCTGGGGAGGCCGCGGCAGTAGCTGCCGTGGACCTTGTGCTGGTGGAGAGCACAAAACCACTGTCCATGTGAAGGCCGCCCGTGTCCTGGCAAAGCCCCTGAGGGGTGGCCTTCTGCAACCACTCTCCTGCAGCCACCCTCCTGCAGCCACCCTCCTGCAACCACCCTCCTGCAGCCACCCTCCTGCAACCACCCTCCTGCAACCACCCTCCTGCGGCCACCCTCCTGCGGCCACCCTCCTGCGACCACCCTCCTGCGACCACCCTCCTTCGGCCACCCTCCTGCGGCCACCCTCCTGCAACCACCCTCCTGCGACCACCCTCCTGCGGCCACCCTCCTGCGGCCACCCTCCTGCGGCCACCCTCCTGCGGCCACCCTCCTGCAACCACCCTCCTGCAACCACCCAGGGAGCCACAAAGCCACTCTGCTCGTGCTGGCCTAGCCCTCTGAGCCCATTGTGCTGTAAGACAGCAGATAATCGAATGGGGTGTGGCCCAGCATGCACTGCTCAGCCTGGTCTTGGTGAACGGACTCCATCCAGCCTCCGTCCTCAGAGATGGCAGGTGGTGCCTCATCTTCCTGGCAGACCTGGAGGGGGTGTGGGTAGAGTGGGACCTAGTCAGAAGTCCAGGCCCCGAAGCTAAGGGCAGGCCCATGTCTCCACCCGCCCACAGTCCAGCATCCTCAGACCAGGCCCAAGAGAAGCCCCACTCCTGAGCAGGGGGAGGAAAGGGGAGACGGGGAACTCAGGCAGCCGCCCTTTAGAGTGGGAGGGAAGGGCCTCAGCGTTTCCCAGCTCTAGCCCCACTTGGCTTTCTGTCCCTTAGCTGTGGTCCCCAGGGGTGTGGCTTCCCGGGGGCTGAAGCAAACACGCGCGGGGCTCCAGTCCCTCGGCAAACACGCGCGGGGCTCCAGGGTGGGGGATCAGACTCTGCCCCCAGAAGGCTCTGAAATGTGCCGGGATGGGACATGGTGGAGCTGCCCAGGTTTCCAGCAGGTCTGCGGGGCTGAGGCCTGCATTCCCTCGGAGGCTGACATGTGCTGTCTGGCACGGAAGGTGGATCCCTTCAGCTATGCCTTCTTTGGTCATTGGTTGGAAAACTTCGGCGACAATGAACTGCCCTCTCGTGCTGTTTGGTTACTCAGAGGCCCATTTGCATAGGAAAGACAGAATAAGCGCTTGATTCTTTTCTTATTTATCAATTTAAAGAATGTAAGCTTGTTGCCGGAATCCCCTAAGGATGATCAGTTAATTTTTTTTTTTAACTCAGGGATTTAAGCGGGTGAGTTGAGGAAGCTCAAGCCGTCCCATCTTCTGAACGCGCTTCTAGGATGGCAAAGCCTCCTGTTCTGAGAGGGGCAGAGCAGGAAGCCACTTCCCACGGATCACAGCCACCCATCCCTTCTGGGTGTCCTGCCTCACCTCGAACTCCTGGCTCAAGTGGCCCATTCCCTTTCCTTAGAGTGTGGGATGAATGCCTCCGGGAGAGAGGCTCCGTCTCCAGGTCAGCAGCTGCAGCAACCTGAGCATTCTCTTCTCACCCACAGGGCCCACAGCCCGGGGTTACGGTGAGGCTCCAGTTCAGGGTGGGGGCTGCCAGGGAGCTGTGGGTTGGTCGGCTGGAATCAGCTGAGGCCCAGATCCAAGAAAGCCCTTTCATGCCAAGTCCAGGGAGGAGGAGCCTGTGGACAGTGTTGTCCCTGGGACATGGTGGGCAAACAGGCCGGGGACGAGAGCTCGGGGCCCAGAGACCCGGGTCTTGCCTGCATATGATCCAGTAGGGAGGGCAAGCTGGTCTGTCCCCCAGGCCCGGCCACCAAGCTGGGCTGTCCCTAGAGGCCCTGGAGGACAGGTGCGATGCTCGGTGGGCTGTCTCCGCAATATACAAACATCAGTTGTATTTCATGCTAGCAGTAGGCAATCCAAACACGAAACTAAGCAAACAACTCCATGCACAATAGCACTGCAAATAATAAAATACTCAGGAATAAACATAGCCAAAGAAAGGCAAGACTTGTGTACTTAAGACTAGAAAACATTGCAGAAAGAAATGAAGAGGACATGAATGAATGGAAAGTCATCTCCGCATCACACCCCAAGCTGACCTACAAATTCAGTGCGATCCCATCACAATTCCACCATCTCCTGCCCGGGGGCTGCCCCTCCCCACGTCCGCCCTCTGCCCAGGACACAAGACTGCTGGGTGGCCTTGTGTGTGTGTTGGGGTGGGAGGGCTCCACTCCTGTCTGTGGTGTGCAACCCTGCTCAATGCATTCCCAGCACTGAAGAATGGCCTCTCCCCGGGAGAATGGTGTGAACCCGAGTGGCGGAGCTTGCAGTGAGCCGAGATGGTGCCGCTGCACTCCAGCCTGGGCGACAGAGTGAGACTCCGTCTCAAAAAAAAAAAAAAAAGAAAAAAGAAAAAGAAAAGAATGGCCTCCCCCAGGGCCCAGCAGTCGGGGCAGCCTTCCTCCTGAGGTAGGAGGCAGGACTCAACTCTGGAGGCGGGGTTTGGACACTGGACCAAAGTGAGGACTAGCTAAAACAGGTGTAATATTAAGTTGTTTCATTGGGACTTCTCAGAACCAGGTGAATACACAGCAGATAAAATACCCTGGAGGCCGGGCGTGCTGGTTCACACCTGTAATCCCAGCACTTTGGGAGGCTGAGGCAGGAGAACTGCTTGAACCTGGGAAGCAGAAATGAAATTCCGTCTCAAAACACACACACACACACACACACACACACACACACACACACACACCCCTTGGAAACGGAGAAACCTGTTCTACCCTAACGGGAAGCAGCAGCCCTCAACCAGGATCTACCTGAGATAGCAAGTGCCGGCAGGTCCAGCGACCTGCAGGGCCACCCCCTTTCCCGCTCTCACCCCCCTGCCCACGCTGTGGTGAATGCTTTCTTTGTTAGCATTCCTTAGTCACCCTGTTTCCTGTTGGGACTCCACTGACAGACACACTGAGCCTCCATTCTTTGAATAGTTGCTCTTACATTTTCAACATGGATATTTGACAAAGTCCAGATTCAATCTAAATCTCTACCCTCTTCCTGAAAAATACAAAGGCAGTAAAAGTTTTTTTGTTGTTGTTGTTTGTTTGTTTGTTTTTTGAGACTGAGTTTCAGTTTTGTCGCCCAGGCTGGAGCGCAATGGCACAATGTCAGCTCACTGCAACCTCTGCCTCCTCGGTTCAAGCGATTCTCCTGCCTCAACCTCCCGAGTAGCTGGGACTACAGGCACACACCACCACGCCCGGCTAATTTTGTATTTTTAGTAGAGATGGGGTTTCCCCATGTTGGCCTGGTTGGTCTTGAACTCCTGACCTCAGGTGATCTGCCCACCTCAGAGCCCCAAAGTGCTGGGATTACAGGCGTGAGCCACTGCACCCGGCCTGGATGTGCCAAACTCTTTTCCAAAGTGGTTGAACCACTGGTATTTCCATCAGCTCAGGGCGAGGGCTCTAGCTGCTCTACCTCCTCATCAACATTCGATATGTTTAGTCTTTTAACATTTTTAGGCATTCTAGTGGGTGCATGATGGTGTCTCACTGTAGTTTTAATTTATATCTTCCTAATGACTAATGTTCTTGTGCATCTTTTTATGTGCTGCTCACCACCATAGATCTTCACTGGTGAAATGTCCGTTGAAACCTTTTGTCTACTTCTAAATTGGATTATTTCTGTTTATTGAGTGCTGAGGGTTCTTTGTATATTCTGGATACAAGTCCTTTATCAGTTACGTGATTTACAAGTATTATTCCCAGTCTGTGGCTTGTCTTTTTATTGTCCTAACAGTGTATTTTAAAGGGCATAAGTTCCTAGTTTTGATGCAGTCCAATTTATTGATCTGTTTCTTCTATAGATCATGATTTTAGTGTTATATTTCAGAAATATAACTCAAAAATGACAAAGATTTTTCTCTTATGTTTTCCTTTAGATGGTTTATCATTTTAGATTCCAGTTGTGATCCATTTTGGGAGAATTTTTGTACATGGCGTGAGATTCATTTTTTGCATCTAGATATTGAAAAGATCATTATTGCTTCACTGAAGTGCTTCTGTACCTTTACTGAAAATCAAATGACAATAGACGCACGGGTCTATTTCTGGACTCCGTTGATCTATGTTTCTGTGTTAATATCAATACCTCACTGTCTTGATTACAATAGACTTGCAATAGGCCTTCAAGTCAGATGGTGGATGTTCCCTCAATTCACTTTTCTTTTTCAAGGTTGTTTTAGCTGCTCTTGGTCCTTTGCATTTCCATATTAATTTTAGAATCAGCTTGTCAATTTCCACACAAAAAACCCTACTGGAGGCCGGGCGCGGTGGCTCAAGCCTGTAATCCCAGCACTTTGGGAGGCCGAGACGGGCGGATCACGAGGTCAGGAGATCGAGACCATCCTGGCTAACACCGTGAAACCCCGTCTCTACTAAAAATACAAAAAACTAGCCGGGCGAGGTGGCGGGCGCCTGTAGTCCCAGCTACTCAGGAGGCTGAGGCAGGAGAATGGCGTAAACCCGGGAGGCGGAGCTTGCAGTGAGCTGAGATCCGGCCACTGCACTCCAGCCCGGGCTACCGAGCAAGACTCCGTCTCAAAAACAGAAAAAAAAAAAAAAAAAAAAAACCCTACTGGAATTCAGATTGGGTTGCACTGACCTGCAGTTCCAGTTCGAGGCTGTATCTCAGCAGTCGAGTCTTCCAGGGCATGGACAAGGTCTCTCTCCACATGGATTTAGGGGTTTAATTTCTCTCATCAATGTTCGGTCGTGTTCAGTGTTCAGGTCTTGCACATCTGATCAGAATTATTCATATTTCATATTTTTGATCCGATTTTAAGTGATGTTTTAAATTTCACTTTATAATTCTCCATTATTAGAATATAAAAGTACAGCTGATTTTTATATCTTGATCTTGTTTCCCACAGTCTTGCTAAACTCAACAGTTCTAGTTGCTTTTCTGTGGATGCTATCTGATTTCTACATGGGTAATCATGTCAATGGCAAATAAGGACAGTTTTACTTCTTCCTTTTCAATATGGATGCCGTTTGTTCATTTATTATTTATCTGTCCTTTTTTTTTTCTTTTTTTGCCACTGGCTAGAAGCTTCAATACAATGTTGCCCTTTTTCCTGATCTTAAGGAAAAGCATTTGGTTTTTCATCATTAAATATGATGTTACCTGTAGAGTTTTCATAGATGCCCTTTATCCGGTTGAGGATATTCTCTCTTCTTCAATTTTTTGGAAGCATTTTTACAGAATTGTTATTGTTTTTCCTTAAATGGGACACTGAGTTTGCAGTAAGCCATGATGGCCCACTGTACTCTAGCCTGGATGACAGAGGAAGATCCCATCTCTTAAAAAAAAATGCAGGTTCTGGACGGATATGGTGGCTCAGGCCTGTAATCCCAGCACTTTGGGAGGCTGAGGCAGTTCACCTGAGGTCAGGAGTTCGAGACCAGCATGGCCAACATGGTCATCTCTACTAAAAATACAAAAATTAGTCGGACCTGGTGGCGTGCACCTGTAATCCCAGCTACTCGGCAGGCTGAAGCACAAGAATTGCTTGAACCCGGGACGGGGAGGTTGCAGTGAGCTGAGATCGTGCCACAGCACTCCAGCCTGGATAACAGAGGGAGATTCATCTAAAAATAAAAATAAAAAATGCAGGTTCTATCAGCGCGTTTTCCATGAAAGGGTCACTTATGCAAAGCGATCCCCACGTGAGGACGGAGCTGAGAAACCAAAGAATGAGACCGACAGATTCAGTTTGTCAGGAGAGGGCGCTGTGCCGGGGAACCTGCCGCCAGGAGTATGTGGCCGTGGGTGGAACAGGTGCAGCTCTGCACCATCGCTCCCCAGACCCAGGGCTCAGCTTCGTAGGGAATGGGTCTGCGTGCTACACACAAGCAAGAATGCATCATTGCCCGTAATCTGTGTTATAACACCAAGGCTGCTTTGATGGACAGGCAGGATTCATAGCGAGTGCATGTTCTTACACTAAGGACAGTAGATACGGCAGGAATCAGGGGGCATTCCCGGGACTGCGGCTCATCAGAAGTCTGCACCGTAGATTAGAACCTAACATGGAGTCACTTCTGTCTCCACGGTGGGTCTGCGCTGGGTCTCGAGAGCCTTCATTTCAGAAGTTCAAGGGTGAGGCCCTCGCTCCTAGTTCACGGAACACACATTAAGAGGCTTCCCCTTTTGCTAATGAGTTGTGTCCATTATCCTTTAGGGAAGGGTAGGGAATCTGTCTTTTCTCTCTAGCTGCTTTCAAACTTTTTTTCTTTTTTGGTTTTTGGTTTTCTGCAATTTCACTACAATGTGTTTTGATGTGGACGCTTTATTTGCCATACCTGGGTTTTACCGTGCCTGTTGGATAAATGGTTCGTGTTTTTAATCTATTTGGAAAACAATGATCAGCTGCTATTTCTTCAAAACGTGCTCACCTTATTCCAGGATCTTCTTACAGAACTCCAGTTAGACTGAGGCTAGATATTTTCTGTTCTGCCTCCTAACCTCTCTCATATTTCCCATCTCTGGGATAAATTCGGAGTAATTTCTTTAGCTGTACCCTTTAATTCAGCAATTCTTCAACTACGACTAGTCTGCTGTTTAACTAGCCCATTGAGTTTTAAATATTATTAGTATTATTAGAAATTCTATCAAATGTCTTTAAAATCTTCTCGCTCTTTTTAGCTAGAATTTTGCTTTTCACATGATAAATTTGTTGTGTCATAAACATTTTAAACATACTTACTATGTATTCTTTATTGAATAATTCCAGTATCCTACGTCCTTCAGGTTCTGGTTCTGCCCTTGTTCATGATGCTTGTTTCCATGCATCTTATAACTTTTGACTGTATCATATTGGAAAGCCCAAGGGCTTTTATCTGAAGCCGGGGAAGCCTTGGTTGGGGGCAAGACCTCCAGATAAGTTTATGTTGGCTCATGCCAGGTACCAGGCAAGAACTAACCTGGGGCCATGGTGATGTAATCCCTCCACACGGGATTCTTCAGACCCTACAGGGGGATGGCCTGAATTTGTAAAGCTCAGTGGAAACGCTTTACTGCCAGAGCCCAGGCAGGATCCAGCGTTTCCCTTCTGTGGCTGGACCATTGGAGAACCCATGTTCTTGCTGGGTGCAGCCCTTTGAGGATCCGGATGCCACAGAGGCCCCTGCCTGTCCGGCCGCATCGCTGCCTCCTGTTCCTGAGGACCTTTAAAACCCTAGGCTTCGGGTTTCCAGGATCAGCAAATTCCTCAGGAAGTGTCAGCTCAGCCACTGCACTGAGGCCCCTCTTTATCTTTCAGCCCTGGGGGCTTCCTTGTCTTTTTGGTAACGTCAGGAATGCACCTGAGAAGCTTTTTAAGTTTTACCTGGATTTACGCGGAGGAGTTTTCAGGATCTCTTGGTCCGTCCGCACGGCTGCTGAGGAGTGGCCACCGTGAAGGCAGCTGCCGTGGCCGATCCTCCAAGATCCCCCTGGGGGTCCATGTGCACCCCCCAGCTGCTGCAGACGCTCACCTGTGCCCTCCTCCAGAACGCTGCCCTTGGCTGACAAGAGCTGCTCATTCAGAGATGCCTGAGGACCATGTGCCACCCCACAGGCAGCTCAGACCCATGTCTGGGCAGGAGCGAGAGCCTCTGAGCTGTGCCCCTGCCTCTCAGATGTCCGTGGGGCAGGGCTATGGCTCCAGCCCCCTTTGCCAGCTCCTTGCCCTCCCCACTTGTTGCATCCCTTTCCTGAGAGTTCTCCAGAAACCATGTGTAGCTGAGGCACCGCCTTGGGGAGCCTGCCTGGGACAGGGGGCACAGACGTGGTCCTGGGGCACAGATGCCACAGTTGCTCAGAACACCACCAACTGCCTGGTGATGCTGTCAGCCTGGCATCCATGGCAGTGCAACCGCTGGAGCTCCCACCTGTTGAGACATGCTGGCAGTGGGAGGGAAGGTGGGGGCAGCAGCCAGAAGACCCCGACCACGGGGGCCCATGAAGCTCATGAAGCGCCGTGTCCTGACAGGAGACGCAGATGGGCAGCCTGTGAGGGGCTGCTCAGTACACTGGTTCTCACACTCAGGCACACGGCAGCCCCTGGAGGGCTCCTTAAAGCATAGCTGGCTGAGCCCCAGGCCCAGGATTTCTGACTCAGTTGGTCTGGGCCAGGGCCAAGACTCTGCCCCTCACAAGCTCCCAGGTGGTCCCGAGGCACACTCAGAGGACCACTGGCTTAGCACACAGCACCCACGAATTTTAAAACAAGTGAGTCGCCGGGCGCGGTGGCTCACGCCTGTAATCCCAGCACTTTGGGAGGCCGAGACGGGCGGATCACGAGGTCAGGAGATCGAGACCATCCTGGCTAACACGGTGAAACCCCGTCTCTACTAAAAAAATACAAAAAACTAGCCGGGCACGGTGGCCGGCGCCTGTAGTCCCAGCTACTTGGGAGGCTGAGGCAGGAGAATGGCGTGAACCCGGGAGGCGGAGCTTGCAGTGAGCTGAGATCCAGCCACAGCACTCCAGCCTGGGCGACAGAGCGAGACTCCGTCTCAAAAAAAAAAAAAAAAAAAACAAGTGAGTCCAGGTCCACGGCTCCACAGCACCGATGAATTTTAAAACAAGTGAGCGAGTCCAGGCCCACTGCTCTGATGGAAAACACAACTGCTTGCTTTGTTTCCTTATGTCAGCCAGTTCTCAGAGCCAGAACCCATAAATGGAAAGAGGGGCCAGGGCCCCTTGTGAAAGGCCTCACGCCTCCAAGTGTGGACAGCAGTGACCCCCCCAGCCCCTCACCCAGGGACCCAAAGATGCTTATCTGGACAACTGTGCCCTGGGGAGAGGAAGACGCCCAGATCAGGGTCTGAGTGGACGCTGACACCTGGGGCGCAAAGCACCCTCAGAGGCTCTCATCTGGGTGGGGAATGTGGGGTCAGGAAGGACATGGAGTCCTGGCCCAGGCCTCAGCCCATCATTTCCCAGCCCAGGAATGTGCAGTTGGAACTGGCATGCTCAACAGTGGGCAAATCCTCACGTGGGCTTTTTGGCCCATGGAGTAAAAATCACCGTAGTAGGAAAGAACAAATGGAAGCCTTAGAAACTACCCCTAGCTCCAGCCAAGGAAATAAAACGACACGACATCCTGGTCAAAACAGCAGTGACAGCAACACCTCCGATAACTAAAGGGTACAGGGGTGATGGTCACCATCTTCCCACTTAGTTTGCTGGTCAGGTCCCTACAAGAGCTGGGTGGACTGTGGTGGATGGCGGCTGAGCCACAGCATCCCCCGGCAGCGCCGACTCCAGCCGCTTGCTGTCTGTGGTCTTCCCTGGAGCAGACTTACAGCCTCACAAGGTGTTCTGTGGCTCCTGGCTGGGCAAAGGGCTCTCTACTGCACCAGGAAGAGGTCAGGGCAGTTCCCACTCACACGGGGTGGACAGCGGCGCACAGACCTGCAGACACACAGACAACTGACCAAAGCACAAACACAAGTCCGGTTACTGACAGCATCGCACCCACCAGGCCTGGCAAGCGGGAAGTGGCGGGCGTTCTGAACATCCTGTTAGGACACGGGCACTCCAGGGCAGGAGAGAGGCTGAGCCAAGATTCAGGGACTGGTCACGTCATGAAGGTTTTAGGAGTCCAGAGATCTGGGCATGTTAGGACGTCCTGTTCAAGGTCAAGAATGAGCTTTGAGCCTTGCATTTCCTACCACCAGGAAAAAGCTGGCAGATGGCAGGCCTCTGGGTTCTGGACACAGCACGATGATGCCAGACACGGCACGATACCACACACGGCATGATGCCAGACACGGCACAATACCAGACACGGCACGATACCAGATATGGATCTCCATCGGTTGGCACAGAGGCTTCTCGTTTTGAGTGGGGCCCAGGAAAAGGAAGGGTAGCGCAGTTGGTGAGGCTGTGGAACGAAGTCCTGCCACTCAGGTCCCGTGAGCTAACAGAGCTCTGGCACGGGGAGTACCTGCCGCAGGTGGGGAAGGATGCGTCAAGGGGTCTCCAGCAAGGCTCAAAAGAGCTGCAGCACAGGCCCTAAGTTTTGAAGCAAGGAGGTCCCGACTGCAACAGAGAACTGCAGACTGTTCAGAGAAGTTTCTGGGGATGGTGTAGCCACAGCTCCCACCAGAATCCAGTGCCACAGGACCCACCCAGGCTAAGGTCAGCGGCACAGTGAGGATCCAGGGTAAGGAGCAGTGCACAGCCGGGCACCGGCCATGAGAGCCAGAGGGCTGCAGGGGCAGGTGGCCCAGCTTCCAGCTTGCCTGCTGGTCAGGCCACAGCCTTGGGGGTCCCTGTGACTGGGTAGGGGTCAAGCCTGGCCTGCTTCATGGTGGTTGGGTTCGTGGTGGTCAGACCACTCCACTCGGGCTGGCCCTGGAGTCAGGGGTGGGGGCGATCCCTGGCCTCTCATGAGGAGAGAAGAGCAGCTCACGGTAAGGACACACGTGGACAGGGCTGGGGAAGGGCTCGGCTGGCTGGTCAGGGCCTGAGAAGGGCAAGGCTGGAAGACAGACTGGGGAATAGAACTGCCGGGTGGATACCGGTGTGGAGACTTGTGGGTGTTCACCAGGGGCCCCAGCTGCAGAGCAGACACCAAGCCACCCACAAGCCAAGGACGCGGCCGGCGAAGCAGTGTCGGTGCGCCCACACGGCTCCCGCCTGGAGCAATGGAGGAGCAGACGGAGCCGAGCACCCCACGACAAGCCCAGCTCCTCTTGGCAGCAGCACACCCTATCCTCTGGCAATAAAGACCACCAGGGACCCTGGACACAAAACCAGCCAGAGACCAACCGGTCACTTGGAGGTAAACTCAGCCCTGGAGGCCCCTTCCCCTTGGAAAGACAACAGCTGGTATTCCAGGCACGGACCCGCCTTTCCAGCCCACGGTGCCTCTGTCTGCCCTGGGAGACTGGCTCCTGTGTAACGGCCCCCAGGGCCCGACTGCTTCCGGCAAAGGGGTGCAGGGGGAGCACAGGCGCCGCAGAGCCTGCAGCCTCGGTGAGCTTCTTGGAAAGAGCTGCTGCCACTGTCCTGACACCAACCCTCTGGGACTGTGGTGGCCCTGTCCTCAATGGCCCCACAGAGGACCGCATGGGTCTGGGGACCAAGTTAGAGGCAGGAGTGGCCACCCACTCACCAGCTCCCAGTGACCCACTGACAACGTGTGCTTCCTTTCCCTGTAACTCTAAGCTGTGAGAGCTCAGAGGTCCTAAAACCCAGCTACCTGGGACTGAGTGAGGCGCTGCCCCACTCGATGGCTGTGGGTCACCTGGCTGGGGCCGCTCCTGTTCCAGCGGACCAGCAGGCAGAGCACCCACCACTGGGCCGGGGTGGGGAGGATAGAGCCCTGCAAGAGCGAGAAGACCAGGACTCGGACCCCAGGGTGAGGGCCTGCGTCCCACCAGCAGAAGAGGGGTGAAGGCTGGGCATGGTGGCTCACGCCTGTAATCCCAGCACTTTGGGAGGCCCAGGCAGGGAGGATCACTTGAGGCCAGGAGTTTGAGACCAGCCTGGCCCACATGGTGAAACCCCGTCTCTACTATAAATACAAAAATTAGCTGGGCGCACACCTGTAGTCCCAGCTACTTGGGAGGCTGAGGCAGTAGAATCATTTGAACACAGGAGGCGGCGGCTGCGGTGAGCCAAGATCACAACACTGCACTCTAGCCCGGGTGACAGAGCAAGACTGCCTGGAAAAAACAAACAAACAAACAAACAAAAACCAGGAGTATCGGCTGAGCCTGGGCCAGCGGCTGCTGCAGGCTGGGGTTGGCCCCACTTCCCTCCTCCCCTAAGTCTTCCCAGAAACTGCCAACAATCGGAAGCCTGGAGAAGCCCATCCAGGTGGAATCCCCGGAGCGTGATGGGCATCGGGCCGAGAGACACGGCAGACTGTCGTGGAGGCCCTCACACTAGGCCCACTGCCTGTGGCCTCTCCTCTGGAGGGCTGCCCGGCCAGCAGGAACCAACTGACCCGGGGCCATGTAGCACCCTCCCCAGAGGCCAGGGGGCCACAGCCAGTGACTGATATGGGAGCATGCTAGACCCTGCCTCAGATGAGAAACAGCCCCTTATAGTGCAGGGGTGGGGCTGGGGGGCTGGTCAGCACCTGACCAGCAGCAGGCCCCAGCAGGCACGGCCTCAGTATGGCCACCACCCTGCCCTACACTGCCCCCTCTGCCCAGGGTCTCTCAGCCGCCCTCCTGCTGGCACCTGGTCTCTGTTGCACACAGACGTCTGTCTCTGGCCAGCCATAGTGGCTGAGCTCAGAGCCTGGAGCCCGGGGCTGCAATGTCCACCCTGTCCCTGACACACACCTGACCCCAAGACAAAAACACAAAGCAGGAGGCACAAGAAGGTTGGAATTGCTTTTATTGGGGGCGGATGCCGCAAGGCCCCGCCCACGGTCAGGTTAGTGTTCTGCCCTTGCAGAGGCGCCAGCAGCCTGACACCTCCACCTGCCACCCGCCCAGGGTTAGTGGAACATGCAAAGCTCAGAAGGTGGAGGCAGGGGCGGTCGCTGCTGAGGCCAGGGCTGGGTGGAACAGGACGGTCAGCACAGAGCCTGGCCGGCGTCCCTGGGCCCAAAGAGGGCTGGGGCTCCCTGGGAGAGAGACGGGCAGGCAGCACCCCAGGGTGGGGTCCACAAGCTGAAGGGGCCCCTGGACCCACCAGGGCAGGTCTGCAGCTCCCAGCCATGCCAGCTGGAACGTCCGTCTCCCCACCGGGTCTGGGTCCTCAGGGCCTGGGGTTAGAGGCCGACATGGAAGGCACTTACTAGGGGAACAGAGGCTGGAGGCTGATGCCGGAGGCCAGAGGTCTCAGGAGTGAGTGTGGGGGGTGAGCTGGAAAGCACAGGTCAGACAGCACTGTGGGGGCTGGGCCCGAGGGCCTCGTCTTCCCATGGGGAAGGGGCTTCTCTGGGTAGACCGGGAGAGAGGCCGACTGGGGCTCCCCATCCCCAGCAAGGCCTACCGTGCAGGCCAGTGCTAGAAACACCAGGGCAGAAACGCCAGCCCAGGGCTCCAGCCCTGAGAGGCTGAGGGCCCTCTACTGACGGGGCTGAGCCCAGCTGCCCTGTGCAGCTAGGACAGGCAGACGGGCAACCCTGGGGACAGGAGGGTGGGCTGGGGCCCAGCGTGGGACCCTCCAAGGCACCTGGCTGTGTGAGTGGCAGGTAGAGGGGAGTGGGGAGACCCGAGGGGGTGAGACGGCCAGCAGGGCTGGGCCAGCCCTGTCCCCCAAGATACAGGCTGTCTGGACAGCAGATATATATTAATATATTAGTCTGGTCTTTTTGGTTAAACTTTAGGCACCACTTGGGAGGAAGACACCTTTAAGCGTTGAAAACGACCCCAGCGCCTCGGTGGGAGCCGGGCTGGGCCGCATGCAGAGCGGGGTGGGCGCAGGCAGGCTCAGGCCACGGCGGACTCAGGGCCCCCCACGGAGGCCGAGGACCCTGAGGCGTAGCGGCGGCCGTAGCCCGAGGAGGAGTAGGAGGACGAAGAGAAGGTCATGGAGAAGCCAGAGCCGGTGGCGTCAAAGCTGCCGCGGCGGGAGCCGGCCCGGGAGCCGGTGCGGGAGCCCGTGCGGGAGCCGGCGGTGGAGCCGGAGCCGCTGACGCTGTAGGGGCTGTAGTAGCCCTTGCTGGACTGCGCGGCAGCCTCCAGCAGCCGCAGCCCTGTGCCCTCCTCCACCATGCTGCGGTCCAGCGCGTCCTTGTAGGAGATCTTGAGCTTGGTCTTAGGGCAGGTGAGGTACTTGGAGTAGGCGCCCACGTCACGCAGCTTCTGTGCAGTGCGGGCATCCACCGTGCCGCGCTGCAGGGCCTCGTCCAAGGGCACGCGGCCCGGCGTGTCGGGCTCAATCAGGCCACCGGTCAGGTACTGCACCTCCAGGAAGCGCTGGCCAGCCTCGTAGTAGAGCCAGCCCTTCTTCAGGGCCTGGGCGGCCGACATCTTGGTCTTGGTGCGTGGGTCCTCAAAGCCGCAGAAGGCCTTCTGGGCCAGATTGATGCGGTCCACCATGATCTTGTCCACCAGGCCCTTGTTGACAGCGTCGGTGACAGGGAAGCGCTCACCGGTGCTGGGGTCGATGATGCCCCCGGTGCAGGCCTGTGCCTCCAGCAGTCGCTGCCCTGTGATGTTATCCACCAGGTTGCGGTGCATGGCCTCGGTGATGGACACCTTCTCCAGCGTCTCCGTGTCCAGGATGCCAGCCACGGGGCCCGTCTCCTCAGTGGGGTCTGACCAGGAGGCCAGCTGGGTCCTGGAGACGGCGGGGCTGATGGGGTAGGAGGAGGAGGATCCCACGGAGGAGGAACGGGACCGGAAGCCGCTGGCATTGCCCGAGAGCATGTCGGCGAACTCGGTGATGGAGAGCGTGCCGGCGCGGTACTGGTCCAGTGCTGAGCGGTCGATGAGGTTCTTGGCGATGGCGTCGTCAATGTCATATTGGCGGCCGGAGCGGCGGTCGATGATCATGGACTTAACTACGCCGTCCGAGGAGGAGATGGTGATCTCCTCCCACTCGCACTCCTGCTCGGACAGCTCCAGGTACGTCTGGTGGTCAATGAGGCCCTTGCGGTAGGCCTCGTACACTGACATCTCCTTGCCCGTCTCGGGGTCCACGATGACCACTCGGCGCTTGCGCACGGAGGACTTGGAGGACGTCTTCCGCTCCCGTTTCTTCTCCTTCAGCGGCAGGAGGCACAGGCCCGTCTGGGGGTCGGTGATACAACGCTCCATCAGCTGCAGGTAGGTGAGGTTCTCCTCCGTGTTGGGGTCAAAGAAGCCCTTGGTGTCGTCCGAGGGGTCGGTCAGGATCTCGTTCATCTCCTCGTCAAAGAGGCCACGCTTGTAGGCCACCTCCACGGGCAGCCGGTGGCTCTCCTCGGGGTCGATGATGCCGCCCGTGGCGATCTGGGCCTCCAGCAGGCGGATGCCGTGGTCCTTCAGGATCAGGCCCTTCTTCATGGCCTGGAAGAGGGAGATGAGCTTCCCAGAGTAGGGGTCCTTGTACCCGGTGACGGCTCGCTCGGCCGACAGCAGCTTGTCCTTGAACTCGGGGCCCACAATGCCCATACGCACAGCCTCCTCCACCGTCAGCTTCAGTCCCTTGATGGGGTCGATGACGTACCCGGTGGCCGCCTGCGCCTCTAGAAGCTCAAAGGCCGTGCCGGGGCGGATGATGCCCTTCTTCATGGCCTGGTACACCGAGAGCCGTTCCTTGGTGGCGTCCACGAAGACGCCAGCGATGCAGCTGGTGCCTTCCAGGAACTTCTGTAAGTTCTTGGTGACCTCCTCGATGGAGGTCAGGCCCTCCCGCAGCTGCAGCGCCGTGGCCTCGTCCATGACCTGCGAGCGCACCAGCTCCTCCACGGTGATCTGCTTCCGCAGGCCACGGAAGGTCAGCTTGCGAGCGTCCGACAGCGGCAGGAGCAGCTGGCCAGTGCCATCGTCACGGCGACACCGTCTGAGCAGCTGCGTGTAGCTGAGGCGCTCGTCGGTGGACGGGTCCACATAGCTGCGCACCTCGCTGGGCTCGGACAGCTGGTCGTGCGTGTCCTTGTTGAGGTAGCCGCGCTGGTAAGCCACCTCCAGTGGAAGGTGGAAGCCCAGGCGGGGGTCCACGATGCCGCCGGTGGCCAGCTGGGCATCCAGCAGCCGCAGGGCCTCCTCAGTAGGGATCAGCTCCTTCTTCATGGCCTGGAAGAGCGAGATGGTCTGCTCAGTGTAGGGGTCGCGGTAGCCGGTGACCGCCCGCTCAGCCGAGAGCAGGCGGTCGTGCAGCTCGGGCCCCACCAGGCCCTTCCGCACAGCCTCATCCACAGTCAGCCGCTGCCCCTTCACCGGATCCAGCAAGAAGCCCGTGGCTGCCTGTGCCTCCAGCAGCAGGCGGGCCACCTCGGCACTCAGCAGCCCTTTCTTGAGGGCCTGGTAGATGCTCAGTGTCTGCCTGGAGCCGGGCAAGTAGACGCCGGCCACGCAGCCCGTGCCATAGAGGTAGTGCCAGGCGGACTCCGCCTCGAGGGCCTCACGGAGGCTCCTGGTGCCCTCCCGGAGCAGGTTGTAGGTCTCGAGGGAGATGATCCGAGCCTCGTAGAGGTCCTCAGCCGTGAGGCGGCGGCGCACGTAGTCGTAGGAGGCCAGACCCTGCTGGCGGATGATCTCCGTCTTCTCAATGATCTCAATGATGATGATGATCATGCGTTCCTTGGTCACCCGGCCGGCCTGAAAGTCAGCCATCAGCTGGGCCCGCTGCTCCTCGGGGATCAGGTCCGACTGCATCACCTCCCACAGGGACATGGTGGAGCCGCCGTGGCTGCCGCCGCCAGGAATGTCAATCTGCGTCTCTTCAAATGCCCTTCGTGTCTCCTCCTCAGTGTACACCTGTGTGGTCTCCACCACCTCAGCCTTCTCCGCCCCTTTCAATGGCAGGAGGCGCAGGCCCGTCTCAGGGTCCTCCACGCAGCGCTCCAGCAGCTGCCTATATGTGAGGTTCTCGTGAGTGTTGGGGTCGAAGAAGCCCTTGGTGTCGTCGCTGGGGTCCGCCAAGACGCGGTTCATCTCCTCGTTGAAGTAGCCACGCTGGTAGGCCACGTCCACGGGCACGCGGTGGCTGTGCACGGGGTCAATGATGCCGCCCGTGGCGATCTGGGCCTCCAGCAGGCGGATGCCATGCTGCCGGAGGACCAGGCCCTTCTGCATGGCCTGGAAGAGGGAGATGGTACTGCCTGAGTAGGGGTCTCTGTAGCCGGTGACGGCCTTCTCGGCTGACAGCAGCTGCTCATGAAGCTCGGGGCCCACCACGCCTGCCTTCACGGCCTCGTGGACATACAGGCGCTGGTTCCGCACGGGGTCCACCAGGAAGCCAGTGGCCGCCTGCGCCTCCAGCAGGAGCGCAGCGGTGCTGGGTCTCAGCAGGCCCCGGCGCATGGCCTCGTAGATGGACACCTTCTCCTTGGTGTCCTCCAGGTAGATGCCGGCGAGGCAGCCACTGCCCTGCAGCAGCGTCCGCACGGAGTCCAGCTCCGAAAGGTCCTTGACCGTCGTCTTGCCATCCTTGAGCTGCTCAAACTGGGCTCTGCTGAGGACCCTGGAAGCCAGGAGCTCGCTGGCTGGCACAGGGGCACGGAGGCCGCTGAAGGACAGCCTCTCCTGCCGCAGGGTCTCCACCTCCTCCACGATGGTGATGAGGATCTTGATGACCTTCTCCACGGTGACCTTGCCGGTGCGGAACTGACGCAGCAGCTCCTGCCGCTGCTCTGCGGTGAAGTACTCAGAGCTGATGAGCTCCCACACTGTCACCGTCCTGCCCTTGAAGCCGCCCACGGGGACGTCAACCGGGGTCTTCTCGAAGGTCTCACGGGCCTGCAGCTCTGAGTAGAGCTCCTCCTGCCGCGCCCGAGCAGCCTTCTCTGAGAGCGGCAGCAGGCTCAGCCCAGTCAGCTGGTCGGGCCGGCACCGCTGCTGAAGCTCGCTGTAGGTGACCGGCTCCCCTGTGCTGGGGTCACAGTAGGCCTTGGCGTCGGCCCTTGGTGCTGACAGGGCCCTGCTGGTCTCCTCGTCCAGGAAGCCTCGGGCGCAGGCAACATCCAGGGGCACGCGGTGGCTCTTGCTGGGGTCCACGACACCGCCCGTGGACAACTGGGCGTCCAACAGGCGCAGGCCCTGCTCCCGGGGAATCAGACCCTTCTTCAGGGCCTGGAACAGCGAGACACTCTGCCCCGTGTAGGGGTCCCTGTATCCCGTCACAGCCTTCTCGGCTGACAGCAGCTTCTCATGAAACTCGGGGCCCACCAGGCCGGCGCGCACTGCCTCGTCCACGGTCAGCCGGGCGCTGGTGGAGGGGTCGATGATGTGCCCGGTGCCAGCCTGGGCTTCCAACAGGGCCACAGCCACGTCAGACGGCAGCAGGTCTTTCTTCAGGGCGTCGTAGATGCTCAGCCTCTGCCCTGCCTCCTCCAGCCACACGCCTGCGATGACGTTGGCACCCCGGAGGGCCCGCCGCACAGTGTCCACCTCGGCCACCTCTCGCACAGAGCGCTCACCTTGTTGCAGCTGGTGGTAGAGCTCGCGGTCGATGACCCTGCTCTCCAGCAGCTCGGCGGCTGGCACCAGGCTGCGCAGGCCCTCGAAGCAGAGCTGGCCCTTCTGCTCCTGCTCCTCCACCACCGTGATGATGATCTTGATGATCTTCTCCACCGTGATCCGGCCCGTGCGGAACTGCCGCAGCAGGTCCCGCCGCTGCTCTGCTGTGAAGTATTCCGAGTTGATGATTTCCCAGATGGTCACCGTCTTGCCCTGGAACTTGCCGAACGGCGCGGACACAGTGGCCTTCTCAAAGACGTCCCGGGCCTCGGAGTCGGTGTAGACCAGCTCCCTGCCCTTGGCAGCCTTATCCGTGAGTGGTAGAAGGCGCAGGCCCGTCTCGGGGTCCTCCACGCAGCGCTCCAGTAGCTGCAGGTAGGTGAGGTTCTCGTGCGTGTTGGGGTCGAAGAAGCCCTTGGTGTCGTCGCTGGGGTCCGCCAGGACGCGGTTCATCTCCTCGTCGAAGTAGCCGCGCCGGTAGGCCACGTCCACGGGCACGCGGTGGCTGTGCACGGGGTCGATGATGCCGCCCGTGGCGATCTGGGCCTCCAGCAGGCGGATGCCGTGCTCCCGGACGATGAGGCCCTTCTGCATGGCTTGGAAGAGGGAGATCTGCTGCCCGGTGTAGGGGTCCTTGTAGCCAGTGACGGCACGCTCGGCCGACAGCAGCTTGTGGTGCAGCTCAGGGCCCACCACGCCCTCCTTCACAGCCTCATTGACAGTCAGCCGTCGGTTCCGCACCGGGTCCAGCAGGAAGCCTGAGGCCGCCTGAGCCTCCAGCAGGATGAGGGCCGTGCCAGGGCTCAGCAGCTGCCTCTGCAGGGCGGTGTAAACACTCAGCTTCTCATTGGTGGGCTTCAGCAACAGCCCTGCGATACTGCTGTGGCCCTGCAGGTAGTGGCGTACATCTTCCCGCCGCGCAAGCTCGTCCACTGTGGTGTGGCCCTGTGCCAGCCGCTGTAGCTCCTCCGCACTCAGGATGCCGGCCTCCTGCAGCCTCTGGGCTGGCACCTTCTGCCGCAGGCCATCGAAGCTGTGCTCCGGCTCTGCCTCTGTCGCAGGGCCATCAAGTGCATCCCGGCCGTTGGGCAGGGTCTTTGCGGCGGCCACTTGAGAGGCAGTGACCTCCTCTGAGTGCGCAAGTGCGGCCCGGTGCTCCTCCTCCAGGCGCTGCAGCTGCTCACGCAGCCTCTGGTTCTCCTCAGCCAGCAGCTCCTCCTGCTGCCGCCGCTGCTGCTCCAGCTGCTGCAGCTCCTCCTGCTTGCGCCGCACGCCCTCCTCGGCCTCATGCTGCCGCCGCCGGGCCTCCTCCATGCTGGCCACCAGCCGCTGCCGTTCCTGCTCCATCTGTTCCTGCTGCCGCTGCTGCTCCTCACGCAGCTGCTGTGCCTTGGCCACCTCGTCCTGGAAGAGCCGCTCCAGCTTGGCCTTCTCCTGCTCGATGAAGCGCTCCCGCTGTAGCAGGCTGTCCTTCTCAGAGAGGAAGCTCTGCTGCAGGGCCTGCGTCTCCTGCAGCAGTTGTTCCTGCTGCACCGTCTGCATCTGCAGAAGAAGAGGGTGTGATCAGGGACCGCCAGCCCGGGAGCACCCACCACCCACCGAAGCAGATCCCCAGGCCCACCCGCCTGTCGCATGGAGAGGGGGCGGTACCTCCTCAGACTTGAGCTGCAGCAGTTTGGCCTCCTGTTGGAGCTTCTCCTTCTCACGCTCCAGCTCAGCAATGGCCTCCCGCAGGCGCTCAGCATCGTGGTCACTCTGCTGTCGCTGGATCTCCAGTGTCTGCACCAGCGTCACCTTCTCCTGCGTAGCAAGCTCTGTGCGGTGCAGCTTCTCACCGATCTCCTCCGCCTGCTTCCGGAAGCGCTGGGCGTCCTCCTCAGCGCGGGCCTGGGCTCGGCTCATCTCAGCCATACGCAGCTTGAGGCGCTCAGCCTCAGCACTCATCTCCAGCTGCCGCTGCCGCTCGGCCTCCAGTGTCCGCTGGAAGCCCTGCGTCTCCTCCGCCAGCTGCTGCGCCATCTGCTCCTTGTCCTCCTGCAGCCGCCGAGCCTGCTCCTGTGCAAGCTCCTTCTGCTGCTGCAGCAGCTCTGCCTCAGCCTTGAGTCGTGTAGCCTCCTGCACCGCCTGCATCTTCTCCTTGAGCATCTTCTCTGCCAAGGCTCGCTGCTGTGCCAGGTCCTCCTCTGCCAGCTGCCGCAGTCGCGCAGCCTCCTGAGCTGCCACGCTCAGCCGCGCGGCCTCCTCCGCCACCTGCTTCATCTTCTCAGCCTCCTCCTGCAGGAAACGCTGCGTATTGTCCTTGTCGCGCAAGATGAGTGCACGGTTCTCGGCCTCGATGCGTGCCTTGAGCTTGCTCAGCTCCTCCATTTGCACGCGCACTGAGAAGAGCTCCTCCTCCACCTGGCTACGCTGGCGTGCGGCCTCCGTCGCCTCCGCCTTCAGCCGCTGCAGCTCCTCGTCCAGCAGGTTCTTCTGGTGGTCGGTCTCCTCCAGCTGCAGCCGCAGTGTGGTCAACTCCTGCTCCACCTGCGCCTTCTGCCGCAGCGTCTGTTCGGCGAACTTCTTATGCTTCTCCATCTCTGCATCAGCTGCCTGCTTCTGCCGCAGGGCCGCCTGCTCCGCCTGTGCCCGTCGTGCTGCCTCTTGTTCGGCTTCCTTGCGCAGCTTCTCTGCAGCCGCCTGCGCCTGAGCCCGGGCCTGTGCCTGCTCCTCTGCCGACTGCTTCAGCCGCTCGGCCTCTTCCACCTGCCGCCGGGACTGTGCTGCCTCACGCTCCGCCTGCACCCGGGCCTCCTCCGCCTCCTCAGCTGCCCGCCGGGCAGCCTCTGCCTCGCTGCGAAGCCGGTCCAGCACGCTCTGCTCCTGCTGCAGCGTCTGCTGCAGCTCCTGCTCCTTCTGCTGCACTGCGAAGGCGTGCGCCTTCTCTTCTGCCTGCAGCCGCTTTTGGGCAGCCTCCTGGGCCAGCTGCAGCTGCCGCGCCGACTCCTGCTCTGCTCGCTCCCGCAGGCGCCGTGCCTCCTCCACCTTGGCTTTCAGTCGCTCAACTTCCTCCAACGCCGCCTTCCGCTGCCGTGCGGCCTCTTCCTCGGCCGCCAGGCTCTTCTGCACGCGCTCCTCAGCCTCACGGCGCCGCTGCTCCTCCTCTGCCGCCAGCTGCCGCTGCCTCGCAGCCTCCAGCTCGGCCTGCTCCTTGCTGCGCAGTGTGTCCTCCGCATTGCTGCGGATACGCCCCAGCTCCAGCTCCAGCTCCGCCTTGCCAGCGGCCGCCTTCTCGAAGCTCGCCTTCAGTGCCAGGATCTCCTCCTCCACCTGCCGCCGCTGCCGCAGCGTGTCCTCCACCAGCCCCTTCTGCCGCTCCAGCTCGCTGTCCGACGCCTTGCGCAGCTGGGCCAGGCGCTCCTCAATGTCAGCCTTGTGTTGCGCCGCCTGCTCCTCCAGCCGTCGCCGCTGGAAGGCCTCGTCCTCTGCCAGCCGCCGCAGGCGCTCATTCTCTGCCTCCTTCTCCTTGAGCGCGATCTCTGCCTCCGTCTTGAGCCGCGTGGCCTCGCTGATGGCGGCCAGCTTCTCCGTGAGCACCCGCTCCGCCTCGGCCCGCTGCCGTGCTGCGTCTTCCTCGGCCAGCTGCCGCTGCCGCTTGGCCTCTTCCGCCAGGGCACGCAGGCGGGCGGCCTCCTCGGCCAGCTCGCGGAACCGGCCGGCCTCGGCCTCCAGCCTCTGCTTGGACTTCTCACTGGTGGAACGTGACTCCTCCTCGGCCCTCGCCTTGCTGGCCAGCAGCACCTCCATTTCGGCCCGCACCTTGGCCAGCTCGGCTTCCAGCTCCTGGCGTTTCTGCGTGGCCGCGGCCGCCTCACGCTGTAGCCGGGCCAGCTCCTCCTCCAGCAGCTGCCGCTGCTGCTCCCCCTGCTCCGTCTCGGCCCGCAGCCGGATCAACTCCTGCTCCGCGGCCAGGCGCTGCTGCGCGGTGCCTTCCGCCAGCTGCCGCTGCTTCTCCAGCTCTTGTTCAGCCAGCTCCCGCTGCCGCACGGCCTGCTCCTCTGCCTTGCCGCGCCGCCGTGCCTCGCGCTCCGCCTCCTCCTTCTGCTTCTCGGCCTCAGCCTGTGCCAGGCTCTTCTGCTGCGCCACCTCCTCCGCCTGCAGCCGCAGCCGTAGCGCCTCGTTGGCCTTGAGCTGCCAGCGCTCCAGCTCCCGCTCCGCCTCCTCACGCGCGCGCTCGGCCTCGGCCTGCTGCTGTGCCCGCCGCTCAGCCTCCTCCCGCAGCTGCGCCACCGCCACGTGTTCCTCCTGCAGGGAGCGCTCCAACTGTGCCGTCTTCTCCGCAAAGGAGGCGCGTTTGCTCTGCAGCTCCACCTCTGCACTGCGCTGAGCCGTCTCCAGGGCCACCTGTACCTGCCGTGCCCGCTCCACCTCGGCCTGCCGCAGCCGCCGCTCCGCCTCCTCCGCCTGCAGCCGCAGTTCCTCCAGGGACTGCAGGGCCCGCTGCTTCTCGCGCGCTGCCTCAGCCTCGGCCTTCACGCGCAGGGCCAGCTCCGCCTCCGCTTGCCGCTTACGCTGGCTCTCGTCCTGCACCTGCCTCCGCAAGCGCTCGGCCTCCTCCTGTGCCTGCCGCTTTTGTGCCTCCGCCTCCTCCGCCCGTGCACGCAGGGCCTGCAGCTCCCCCTCGGCCCCACCACGCTGGCGCTCAGTGGCCTCCAGCTGCAGGCGCACCACGCGGATCTCCTCCTCAATGCGCAGCCGGCTGCGCTCCGCTGCCTCTGCCTGCCGGGCCTTGGCCTGGATCTCTGCCTCCGAGCTCTGCCGCAGCTGCTGCAGCTCCTCCTGGATGCTGCGCTTCTGCTGCTGCGCATCCACTGCCGCCTCCTCCCGCCGCACCACCTCTTCCTGCATGCGCTGCTGCAGCTCCTTCGCCTCCCGCTCCGCCTGTGCCTTTGCCTGGGCGTGCGCCTCAGCCAGCTGCCGCTGCTTCTCCAGCGCAGCCTCCACCTCGGCCAGCCGCTCGCGCTCCTCTGCCCGCTGCTGCTCAGCCAGCCTCTGCGGCCACAGCAGAGAGAAGAAGAGAAGCAGAGAGTGTGTGAACACGGGCAGGCACCAGCGCTCACAGGGCACGCACCAGCACAGTTCACTAAGACAGCGCGGAGCAGGGGTCGGGGAAGACAGAGGCCCCAGCCCGGCGGAGGAGACAGCGTGCACCCGCCCAGGGCACTCGGGCAGCGATCGCAGCCGGCCCCACTGTGCTCACCAGCCTGGGGAAGGAGGCCCAGGCGTCCTCCCCTCTTCCCGCAGACAGGCGACGGAGACAGACGGACGGGGAGAGAGAGAGCAAAGCACGAGCTCGGAACCTGCGAGCCACGCCCAGCACGCAGCCCTGCCTGAGCTCTGCTGGACACCAGGGGCCTGGCTCCCACCACTGGACCCCTCTCCCCAACCAGGGTGGGAAGCCTGGGTGGGGCGGGGTGAGGCGAGGCGGCCAGCGTGGAGACAGCAGGGCAGACCCGAGCCAGCTCGGAAGAGGATTCAGGGCCACGCAGAAAGTAAGGAGAAGCCAACAGGTGGGTGCCTTGGAAGACCCCTCCCTAGCCCCACAACCCAACACCCCCGACTTCTGGCAGCAAAGGGTTGAGCGGAGAGGCCAACGCAGAACGCCAAGGTAGAGCACACAGGAGGCTGCAGAGAGGACTGCAGAGGGGACGCTCACGAGGGAGGAGAGGCGGCGCCAGCCACTGTGGGGAAGCAGTGTAGCCGCGCCAGGCCAGGGGGCAGGCCACAGGTGGGGCAGGCTGAGCTGGGGGCAGAGGGTGCTGGCAGCGCCAGCGGGGAGAGTGGGGAGGGCCATGAGAAGTGGCCTCAGGCAGCTCCTCTGGCTGTGCGTGGGCCGCAACAGGTGGTGAGATAGACCCCTCCGCCCAGCCTCTGCCCAGTGGGCTGTACCTCCTCCTCCTCCATGCGACGCAGAGTCTCGCTGATGAACTTGATGTACTGGCTCGTGAGTGTGGTCAGCTCACTGTAGCGCGTACGCAGGTCCACATACTGTGGGGTACAGCCAGGGTTAGCCCTGCAAGAGCCACAACTCGAGGCCCGCCAGCTCCTCGTCCGGCTAGGCTCAGCCCCGCCCTACCTCCTGGATGACACTCTCTGATCCGGACTGGACCTTGGGCTTCTTGGCCGGGGAGGCCACCGGCTCAAGCTGCGCCTTGTATGTGACCAGCTGGAGTTCATAGTCCTGTGGGAATGCACTGTGGTCAGCCACCAGCTCTGCCCTCTGGTGACCCCTGCCCAGCCCCCAAACCCTCACACAGGCTTTCCCTCACATGGCCCAGGCTCAGGGAAAGCCCGCTGCCCCGGCAACAGTCCCGGACTTGGGGCCTGGCGCAGGCGGCGGGGCCTTACCTTGATGGCGTTGATGTACTGTTTCGCAAACCTCTGGCACTCCTCGACCTTCTCGCCATGGCGCTCGATCTCCTCCAGAAGGGCCTGGGGGACGGTGCGGTTAGAGCAGCGGCCGCAGGGCACGCCCAGCCGCCCCGTCCCCACCGACCCAGGCCCACCTTCTCCTGCCGCAGCTGCTCCCGCACAGCCTGGCTGTTGGCCAGAGGCACGGCCTGAATCTGCTCCTGCCGCTGCCTGGCATCCTGCAGCCAGGCGCCCAGGGGGTCTGCGCTCTCGCGGTAGTAACGCAGCTGGCGGCCCAGTTGCTCGAGCTCACGCTGCCGCACATCGGTCTGGGCCAACACAGCCTGCCAGCGCTCAAGCAGCTGGGCGACCCGCTCCCGCCAGCGCTCCACCTCCACGTCCCGCTCCCCGTGCCGCTGCTGCAGTCGCTCCCCCACCTCCTGCGCCCCCCGCAGCTCATCCCGCAGGGCGTCGAACACGGGCTGCTGTGCCTCAGCCTGGGACCGCAGCTTCTGTGGGGGACAGGAGGGACGTGTGCAGTTTCAGCTGGGCCCGCTGTACCCCCACCCCACTGTGAGGTCCAAGCCCGGAAACAGTACCTTCAGAGAGGCCTTGGTGGCCTCGAGCTCCGGGAGGGTGGCCGGCACGGCCTGGGCCTCTTTGAGCTGCTCCTCGTGGGCCCTGAGCACCTCCTCGGCTCCCTGCGTGCTGTGGATCACCAGGCTGATGGTCTTGAGCCTGGTGGGAAAGCACGGCTCAGGGCCAGGACATGGGGCTCGAGCAACAGCCCAAGGGGATGGAACCCGAGCCACAGCGACCCAAGGTGCTGCCTGCCAAGCCCAGACCCAACCCTGGGGGTCGGCTGACCCTGTGGTCACAGGCTTGCTTCAGGGAGAACAGACTTGGGGAGAAGGAAGCTGGGAGCCTCTGCAACACAAGGACACTCAGGCCCCAGCCTGAAGAGGGAAGAGGGGGTGTGCCAGCCAGGAACGGCAGACCCCAAGGCCCTGAGACAGGAAGAGCCCACTGGCTGGATGACAGCGGTGTGCTGGTGCCCACAGGGCCTGAAAGCATAGTTCTCAGCCCTTGCAGCCCAAGACCGGGTAAAGGGGACACTAGGGTGGAAATGGCACCCTGTGGCAGACAGTGGCGGCCCTATCACTGTGTTGGTTTTGTGAAGAGTAGATAGGGGCTGGACATGTGGTTTGCAACACAGGAAGAGACTATGACGTAACCCATTGGAAATAAATGCCAGAGACCGTTAAGTCCAGGCCAGGAACAGGACAGACAGGAGGCAGGGTGCAGAATTCCTTACTGTGCCACTGAAAGGAGATCCACAGCCTCCCCACCTCACCCAGCAGCCACCACCCAGCTCCACTCTCTCTTCCCCACACCCAAATCTCATCACCAGGAAGTCCCCCGGCCACCACTGTAGAAGAGCACGCAGCCCTGAACTCTTCTCACCACCTCTGCGGCCGCCACCCCAGCCTGGGCCTCCCTCCTCCTGGCCAGCACCTCCCAGCCCACCCGAGCGCCTCGCCTGTGGCCAGGTGCACTCACTTCTCCAGGTAGATGGCAGACAGGCTGCGGACCTGCTCCAGCTTGCCCAGCGTCAGCTCCAGCTCCGAGCGCAGCGTGGGGGCCGCAGGTGATGGCTCTGGCAGGGCCAGGACCTTCTCGGCCTCGGCGGAGAGCCGGGCGACCCCTTTACCCAGTCCCTCCACCTCCGCCTGCGCCTTCTGCAAAGACAGGAGTGGGAATGCACTTACCACCGGGCGCAGCACACAGCGCCCCTTGAGGGCCGAAGGAGGGAGGGTGGGGAGAGGGCTGGGGAGAGGGATGGGACTGGACAGGGTGGGGACAACCCCTGCCTGCTGCTCAGCGATGCGCTGCGCACACTCCCGGGCCGGCTCTTTGTCCAGCGGCAGCCGCAGGCGGTGCACGGTGCGCGTCTCACAGGCCTCCAGCTGCAGCCGGATGTCTTTGAGCTCAGAGATGCAGCGCTGGCAGCGAGACTCTTCCTGTGCACCTGGGGAACACATCCGGGTCACTCCACTGCCCACCTCGCACCAGCCCAACCACCCCAGCCCTGTCATGCCCTACCCTGCTCCAGGCTCTGCAGTAGCTGCTGGTAGTGGTGGCTGCAGGAGCCGTACTCGCGCTCGGCCATCAGCCGGTCCTCAGGCCCAAAGCCGCCCGCGTCCTGGCTGTCCCGCAGAAAGGCCTGGTAGTGCAGCTCCAGGCTGTGCAGGGCTTGGCGCTGCTCCTCTGGCTTCAGGGTGCGGAACTGGGGGAAGCACGTGGGGCTAAGTGCCGGGCGAGGCGGTTGTGCCCTGCAGAATGCCCCTCCCCTCCTCCCACCCAGAGAGCCCCTGGCTGGGGGGCAGGCGTACCGTGGCCAGGGACCAGGAGCGGATGAGCTGCACGTCGCGGCGAAGGCTCTGCCAGGCCAGAAGGCTCTTCATGTCCACGTGCAACTGGTGCCACAGCGTGACCAGGGCCTGGTGCTGGGCCTCCAACCTGGCAGGTCAGGGCTACAGTCAGCATCACCAGCGTCCCACCCGCCGTCCACCCCCCACCTGCTGAGCCCCTGCCATCCACCTGGTGACAGCCTCCTGGGCCTCCTGGTTGGGCGGGGGCACCAGGAAGCACACGGAGGGCACGGCGGCCTCGCTGCCGGAGCTGCTGAGCACCTTCCAGTGGGACGGCTGCGCAGGGCCCACCAGCTGGCACTCGTCACCCTTGTGCACGGTTACCTGGAATGGGTAGAGTTGGTGAGGACACGGCCACACCGTGCCCTGCCTGGTCACGCCCCCCGGTGGAGCCTGGGCCTGCCCTCACCTCCACCTGCTTATAGTCGCACACGGCCAGCAGAGGCAGGCGGCTCCGCATGGGGTGGGCTGGGTGGCGGGGCTTCAGCTGCACGATGGCCTTGGCCCGCTTGGCCAGGCCCGAGAGGTGCCCCTTGTACTCGTTCAGCTGTTCCTTTTCGTCCTGTGGGGGAGGGGCAGCATCTAGACAACGGCCATGGAGACCCACAGGCCTGCCCCAGGCACCCCCAGACCCTGGACCAGGCCTGTGGGGCCCTCCTGATGCTCCCGGGCTGGCGGCACTTGAAAGCAGGATGTGTAGCTGGGACGGGCCCTGGGGGTTGGCCCCAAGCAGACCCATGCGCCCTCGCTCCTTCCCAACCCAGATAGGGCACCCTCCTCTCACCCCAGCTCACCCACCATGTCCGCAGCTACGCTCTGGCCCCTACAATGCCCTCGCCCCTTGCCCCTCCCCTGCGGGCTGCAGAAGGTCACTGCCTCCTCCCATCCCACCCCTCTGCGGAGGCCAGGCTGTAGGATGTACCTGGGAGCTGCTGGCTCTCCCCAGGCCCAGCCCTGCCGATCTCATTCCAGCCTCCAATCCCTTTTCCCTGTCACTCCCCACTGTGCCGCCACCCTCCTGGGTGATCCCACTCCTGCCCCCAGAGCATGAAGCCCAGCTCCACTCTGCCCACTCCAGATCTCAGGCCAAACAGCTGGTGCCCCTTCTACAGTACAAGGGCTGGCAATAGCTGCTGACTTCAGGCTTCTACTAGCTCTGTGGCTGTGGAGATGGGGGTGGCCCGGCTCAGACCGGCTGCCTCTTGGCTCCCCACACCCTGCCTCATTCCCCCGTCAGCTGACCTCTACACCCCCCATGGTGCCTCCCAACCCCTGCTGGCCCCTCCAGTTTCTCCCCCCGCCCCAGTCTCCAGGGTATCCATGCAGCCCAGACTCCAGGCCAGCCTCTCCCGACATGCCCCTGCACACCCCTTCCCTCACCTGGGCATCCTGCAGCAGGTCCTCCAGCCGGGTGACGGTGGCGGAGCGATCACAGCTGTACTTCCTACGCAGCGCCTCCTGCAGCTTCTGCAACTGCCCCTCGGCCTCCCGCACATCTGAGAAGAACTGGGGCAGTGGGAGGGGGTCATGCCGGGCTACCTGGGACCAGAGCCCTAGCCCACAGCTCTCCCAGGGCAGGCCCAAGACGGGGTCATTGAGGACGGAGTGGCAAAGCCCCCAGGAGGCCTGGGGAGCATCCCTGTCTAAGGCCCCAGTCAGGCTGCAGGTAGCAGCTGGCAACAGATAGGAGGGTTCCTGATTGGAGCTGCTGAGGGGGTCCAGGGGCTCCTCCAAGGCGCCACTGAGCCACAGTGGGGAGGGGAGCTCCAGTTCTCACCTGAAAGTAGGCAGCGTTCTCCTTCAGGTGTGCCTCGATGCAGCAGCACAGCTGCAACATCCAGCTCCACTGCGTCTGCAGGGCCGCCTGGAAGGACTACAGGGCAGCAGGTCCTTGTCAGTCCCTGCCCTGCCCTGCCCCACCTGGGGGCCCAGCATGGCCCCCTCTGCAGCCCCGCCCCTGCCCAGGGAGCCCTGGGTGGCTCCCTCAGCCCCACCTCCACCGTGGGCCGGGCCGGGTGGTCCTCCCGCAGCAGCCGGTCCCCAGCACTCTGGAGCTCCTTGATCTTCTTCTCCTTCAGCTCCAGCTCCCGCATCAGGGCCTGGCACCAGGGCAAAGGGTCTCAGGGCTGGCCGGCCACGTCCAGCTTTGCCAAGCTCCCAGCAAACTCGACCCAGGGCCCCCACTGGTCTCTGACTACAGGGAACAGCCAGGGCACAGTGGGGAGAGGACTGTGGGGTTCAGGGGCGCTGGGCCACCCCTCACCGAGTAGCTCTCCTTCTTGGCGGTCATGTTGGTGTTGCGGTCGCTCCAGTCGAAGCCCACCTCCTCCTCCTCCTTTTCATTTAGCCACATTAGCTCCTTAGTGGCGGCTGCCACAAAGCTGTGCAAGCTCTCCAGGGACCTAAGGCGGGCCTTGGAGGAATTCTGTGGGCAGGAGGATGCGTGTCAGCAGGCCGCGGACTACCCACCTCCCCCAGCTGGCCCTGCCCCCACTCACCAGCAGCTTGGCGTACTGCAGGTCCAGCCGACCCAGGCAGTCACGGTAGGCACCCCGGGTGGCAGGGGAGAGCTGGCCCTGCAACAGATGAGATGGTGAGGCCTGCAGTGGCTGGGCCTGGCCCACCCCCTCCGCTGCCCATCGCTCAGTGCCACCCACCTCATCACTCCGTGCCCGCTCAATCTTGGCCCGGAATTCTTCGATGGACTGGTGCAGGCCTCGGTGGCTGCCCAGCTGCGCCTCCACGCTGGGCAGGTCCACACCCCACTCAGCGCCATCCACACGGTGCTGGTTCTCCTCTACCCACGCCAGCAGGTCCTGCAGGTAGCGCAGAGTGGAGTCCTCCAGCTCAGGGCGCCTCTGCACACTCTGCAGAGTCACCTGGGTCACCTGGGTTGCAGGGGCCGCCACGCCTGCCTTCAGCCGGAGGTTGTACTCGGTGCGGATGGCTACCAGGCGCTCGTGCAGACGGTATACCCTGGGGCAGCAGAGGACTCAGGTAGGTGTTGGCAGGCCTGGGGCTGTGTGGACCTGGGCATCAGGGAGGGCAGGGCGGGGCCCACCTGCGGTACATCTGCTCGCCCTGCGGGTGCCGTCCATCCTTGAGGGTCTGCACGTCATTGAACAGCAGCCGGATCATGCTATCCGCTTTGTCCAGGTCCCGTTCCACCTCCCCTGCCCGCTGCGGGACTTTGCCTGCGGCCAGCAGCCGGACATCCTGCAAGGTCGTTGTCGTGACTCGGAGCACAGCTGATCCCCCTCTGACCTCACTGGGGCCCCGGCCAAGACGGCCACCCTCACCCGCTTCCTCAGCCTCAGTGGGCCCTGCCCCCGTCCCCATCCTTCCCCTTCCCTCCCTGCCCACCTCACACATCTTCCTGCTGGCCTTCTGGGGGATTGGGACCAAGTCCAGAGTAATTCTGCCCAGTCCAAGAACCGATACCCCCATGACCACGTCCGTGGGGTCCTGGGCCTCATCCTCCATTACCCACCCCACGTAACTCCTCCTGTAACGCTGTGTGGCCCTGTCCTCCTGGGCAAGCGGCGTGGGTTGGGCCCTCCCCTCACCCCTCCCCTCACCCCTCCCTTCACCCCTCCCCTCACCCCTCCCTTCACCCCGCCCCTAACAGTAAACCGCTGTAGGGGAGGGGGCCTGATGGGGACAAGGCAGCCACCCTGGGTTCTGCCCGGTGACCAGAAACCAACTCTGCCCAAAGCAGGCTGTGAGAGTTGGCTGTGAGAGTTGGCTGCGAGAGTTGGCTGTGAGAGTTGGCTGCAGAGGGAGGAGCTCAGGGCTGGACTCCCCACCGCATGCCCCGCCCCTGCCCTTGCCCCAGGAGCCCAGGCAGACAGCCCCCCCTGGCTTTCCGGCTGCAGGGCGGGGCAGGCTCCTCTGGCCTCCCTCCCGTGCTGCCTGCCCCACACCCCTCACCGACTGCAGCAGGGTGTCGGCCTGGTTCAGCTGCTCCTCACACAGCCCCGCCTCCATCTGCAGCTTGGTCACGATGCGCTGAAGACACTCCAGCCTGTGGCAGAAGCACGGGGAAGGGGCTTCGTTGGCCGGGTCCGGCACAGCCCTGGGCACAGACTGTAGCTCGCCTCCTGCTCTGGCCTCCCTGCCTGTGGCCCACTGTCCTAAGGCCAGTGGGAGCTCGGGTTCCCCCGCCGGGGGCGGGCGGGCCGGGGTTTCCTCCCCAGGCAGTGACTCACCCTCGGGTGGTTCCCCTGCCACCACAGGGCCCCACCCACCTCTCAAACTCGCTGCGGAGCTGCTTCTCCCGCTCCAGGATGGCCACGTGCAGCTTGCCCCACTCTTTCTCCACGTCCAGCGGGTGGTAGCCAGGGGGCACCTTGAGCTGGCCTGCTTGCACCGCTCCCTGTGGACAGGGGCCAAGCTCAGGCCCTATATGCAGGGGGCAGGGGATGGGGCGCTGGGCCCTCAGACCCCAGTCCACCAGACCCGGGACAGCCCTGGTCCCAAAGGCAGGGCCAGGTCGGGCTCTGGAAGAGCCTCTAGGACACCACTGGTGGTCCAGGACACCGCCCACGCCTCCGGTGGTCCCACTCACCTCCAGGGATTGGTAGATGCCCTTGGACCGGTTCTTGTCGGCCTCCTTGGCTGGAAGCTCCATCTCCTTAAACTTCAAGAACTGAGACCACAGGATCTGCCGGGGATGAGGGTGTCGGCAGCCATGCCCAGCCCTCAGGGCAGGCCCAGGACCCCACCCCACACGGCAGGCCCACCTCAATCTCCTCGAAGCTGGAGGGGAACCTGCGTTCCTCAAAGGCAGCGGTGTGGTGTCGTATCCACTGCAGCAGCAGCAGCACCAGCTCCCGGTACTCCTGCCAGCGCAGCTGCAGCTCCTGCGGGCGGGCACAGGCAGGCACGGATGGCTGTCAGGGGCCATCGGTGCGTCCAGGCCCAAGCCCCCTGCCCTCCAGGCCCCCCACTCACGTTGGCCCTCACCCCATCCTGCACGTCCGGCACACGGGGCATGGCGTCATACAGCGACGAGACGTAGGTGATGATGGACTTCTCGTCGGGCTGAGGGACGTCCACATCTGCAGGGAAGGGCAGCTCAGCGGGGGCTCTGGGGCAGGCAGCAGGGGAAGGGGCAGGGAGGAGGGCCACGTAGACGTACCCTCAGGGTCCAGGAGCCGTGTCACTCCCAGGTCCCGCTCTGCCACAGAGAAAGCCTGGTCCAGGTTCTCCAGGTTAGTCTGCCGGTACACCTTGTTCATGTCGATGAGCATGGGCCTGGGACAAGCAGGTGGCTGGTCAGGTGGGTGGGACAAGACCAGCGGCCACACCACACAGGCGGGCGCACAGGCTTGCTCCTCACACATCCCAGCAACCGTGGACCCCACCCCACACTCACCCTGAAAGCTGCGTTGCCACACGGGCAGAGCTGAAAGCGCCCTGCCACCCCCATGCCCAGGAGCCCAGGGCACAGCACAGAGGACTGTGCAGAGCGGAGAGTGCCAGGCAGCTGAGGCTCCCTGCAGCCACCCTGCCCACCAGGCCCCTCCGGAGGCGTCCACAGCGGGCACATGCTCCTGGCTGTGAGGACCAGCAGCCTGCAGGCCCTCCAGCCTCGAGGAAGCGGTGGTGCTTCTGAAGGGCACCAGGGTAGGGCCGGGCCCTGACCTCCACCACCCTGAGGCGGCCAACTGGCACTCATCCCTGTTCCTCCTGCCCTCCTCCCTGCCCCGACGTGTCTGAAGTTGCCTAGCGGAGGCACTGTGGGGGTGCCCCCAGCCCCCTGCCCCCGGGGCAAAGTACTTGTGACGGTGGATGATGGCGTTGAAGAGGCGGCCGTCTCTCCAGCTGGAGGTGAAGTTGTCACATCGCAGGCCCTGGTACCCTTCCACCATGCGCTGTGACCACAGCAGCAGCTTCTCCTTGGCCGTCATATCCTCCGACTGCCCGCTCACCTGGATGTCTGAGATCTGCCCACAGCGGATAGGAGGCCACAGCTCAGCCACAGCTGTCAGGCCTGCCCTGTGCCCACAGCCACATGCACAGGGGCAGGGGCAGCTCGGCACCCAGGGGAGTGTGTGGGGCCACCAAGCTAGCCAGGGCAGCACTGGGCCCCAGGGCCTTTCCCTGTTGGGAAGCTGCTGGTACTGGCCATGCCTCGGGGCCACAAGTCCAGCCACTCCAGCCGGTGGCATCTACCACCACGCAGCTCAGAACCCCCAACCCTCACTGCCACCACACAGCAGGTGCCCACTCCCCTAACTGGGGAGGCTAGGCTGCACCCTGCACCTCCAGGGGCTGGGATGGAGCAGAGTGGAAGGACAGCGGGTATAAGAGGAGCCCATAAGTATACCCCTAAACCTGGCCCAGAACCCCCAGGCCTGGAAAAGGCTGGGGCTCAAGTTCCATCCCTGGTTTCGGGCTGGCAGGTGGGGCCTCTGGCAGCCTGGCTTTGCACTTAGTGGCATGCTCAGGCCAGGTTCTGCCCACCCACCCCTAGCTGCCTGTCGTCCTGCCAGCCTGTGTGACTCAGCTGCCGTGCCAGCACCAGGCTCTGCCTGCTCAGCTCTCAGATTTGTGGTTTCCTGTGCAGCCAGGACAAGCAGCGGGTGACTCAGCCTGCGCTGCTGCAGAAGCCTCCCCAGGGCAGGCACCGGGGCCCGCATTCCTCCACAGGGAGGCTCCAGGCCCTGCCCAGCCGGGGCCAGAGGGCACGGATAGGTGGCCTCAGAGAGAGGCCTGTACCCTCAGGCCACAGATCCAGTCCAGGGCTGTGGCTGGCAGGAAGGCACCCAGGCGCCACCATACCTATGGTGCCAGCCACCTCCCGGGCCACACCCAGCCAGAAAGCGGATCAGCCCGCCAGCCAAGAAGCCCAGGCTACTCCGCAAACTCCTGCAGGGGGTGGGGGTCCTGGGGGCAGCCGTTCTACCTGGAAGTGCAGAATGATTGTCCAGATGAGGCCAAGGGTCAGCTTGGGGTTGCCGTCGGCAATGTCATCATTCCTGATGTTCACCAGCTTCACCTGTGAGTGAGGGGCTCTCGGTCACGGCCCACAGGGTACGGCTGGCTTGGTGAGGGGTTGGCTGGGCCCAGGGCCGGGTGGGCAGCCTTACCTGGCGGTGCCGGAGGTAGTCCAGGGCAATCTGGACGTTCTGCAGCTTGTGGAAACGCATTCTCCCCTTCTCCCGGGGCTGTGGGGGGGATCAGTCAGCACCCACAGTGCAGCTGCAGCTCCCAGGCCCCACCCTCAACACCCCCTAAGCACCGCAGCGACCAAGCCAAGGGTCTTCCCCGGGGGCAGCAGCCCCTCTCATCCCAGGTTCACCCTCCCCCGCAGGGAAAGGGAGGCCACCGGCCCAGGGGCCGGGCCAGGCCCACCAGGGCTCGGGAAGTCCAGCGATCCAGACTGAGGGAAGGAAGGAAGGGGTGGGAGAAGACAACAGCCAGGAAGCCTCATGTGGAGGGCAGTGGCACTAAGGGGGGTCCTCCTGCCCGGCGGCGGCAGCCACAGCAGCTGCTGGTGGGTCCCAGGCCAGCTCTGGGCAGCACGGTGGACAGGCAGCTTGACACCCAACCACCTGCCCGCCCAAGAGCCAGGCAGGGGTCGGCCGATGGGCCGCCAGCCCCCAGAAAGCTGGGCTCCATGGTCTTGGGGAGCTCCCGTGCCGCTGCGGCCAGCAGGCACTGCCACTCACCAGGCGTGAGCTCCTGCTTACGTCCCGCTCCCTCGGCTGCCCAGCCAGAGCAGGGCAAAGGGTAAAGGGCAGAGGTCAAGGTTCAGAGTCCAAGCAGCAGAGAAACCAAAGCAGAGCAGAGCGTGAGGTTACTGTGTCAGGGCCCCAATGTGGAGGGCAGCAAGGCCCAGAGCAGCCGAGGTCCGAGGGTTGCGGCCACTCCCAGGCCAGGCCCTCGGCTGTGATGCCCAGCAGCCTGGGCGGGAGGCACTGCCAGGGATGAGGCCAGGCTGCCCCCAGGGAGACGGCAGGAAGGGCTAAGCTGGATTCTCAGTAGAGTGGGCGGCCGAAGAGGCCCCAAGGAGGGAAGGCAGGCAGAGGTCTCCAGGTGGGGGCAGGCAGGGCCCGGAAGGGGCAGGGGCACACGTACCAGGCTGTCCCCTGAGAGGACCTCCAGCAGGGAGATGAGGTTGTGGCCATCGCGGAGGTCTTCATACAAGTCACTGATGTGCCTCTGGGCCTGTGGGGACAGCAGCAGCTGAGGTGGCCAGTCCCCCAGAGCCACCAACAGTCCCTGGGAGGTTGATCCACCGAGTGGGTGCCAGTACCAGAGGAAAGGAGGCGGGGGCTGAGTCCCCCAGGAGCCCACGGAGCACACCCCTGCCCCGCGGAGGCACCTACCTCTGCCCTCCAGTGCTGCAAGGAGAGACCAGGAAAAACCAGAAGGAAGAGGAGGAAGAGAGAGACAGGAGCAGGCGTAGGGAAGAAAAAGGACAGAAAATAACAGGTTTCAGAGATGAAAGGTGAGTGCACAGGCAGCATGGGGACAGCCGTAGGCGGCGGGGGCCACCCTCCCTCGGCGGCTCCTGCAGCCTCGGCCCCTGTGACACGCACGAGCATGCACCACCAACCTTGATGAGGTGCTTGTTGACCCACTTGGTGAAGGTTTTCTTCTGCACACGATCCCGCTCATCTGGGGGAGACAAGACCAGTTTACCCGGGGCCTGGGAGAAGCCCCGGGGGCCCTCCGGTGACCACCATGCAGACACGGCAGCCTGGCTGGCCAGGTCCCGCCTGGGGAGTCCCAAAGCCTCCCTCAGATCACACAGAGACCCAGGCGCCCTCACCCACAGCCCAGCCAGGACAGCAGAGACCCAGGTGCCAGGGGCCCAGGCGCCGCCAGGTGCACCACCCCACCCAACTCTTCCCCCGAGGAAATGGGAGGGTCCTGGACCGCACCCTGAGCCCAGGGCACACATGTCCCATCCTGCACTCCTGCCGCCCCCTACAGACTGAGACCCAAGCAGGGGTGTGGCAGAGCCAGGGCCAGGGCCCGCTGGGGTGTTGGAAGGGAAGCTAAGCTGTTGTGCTGCTGACAGAGCAGCGAACCTTCCCCAGAGTGCAGAGTTCCTCGCCCGTCCAGGCCTGACACTTGATGCTCAGAGGCCCCCATCAGCCTTGTGGGCTCCTGTTGGCCCACTCTGTGTTGGGTGGGGATAGTTGTCCCCCGACCCCCATCTCCAAGACCAGCCCCCCACCCGGTGCCAAGGCTTCCTGCCACAGGATGTGGGCCTTCCTCCCACAGGGGCCCGCCCTGCCTGGCGGAGGTGCCCAAGGGGAGCCCTGCTACCTTTCTTGCCCTCAGAGGCCCTGAGCACAGCCAGGTACAGGTTGTCCTCCGAGCTGGTTCTCTTTCGGCCCAGGCCCTGGGGCTCCGGCACGCGGAGCTGGTGCTGAGACATGCTGCCCCCACACCTTCGTCGCCCAGACGCTCAGCCTCAGCACAGTGCTCTGGGCAGCCCCGCGTGGCACACAGGCAGCTGAAGGCTGGCGGCCCCACGAGACGCTCACTCGGCACAGGGGCACAGGCTCAGCTCAGAGCCCCAGTCGATGTGGCCACTCCCTGCCTGCTGTACTCCCCGGCGAAGCAGGCCCGCCCCCGAGGCCCCACCCCGCCCAGGCCGCCAGGGAGGGGAGTGTCCCGGCGGGAAGGAGCAAGGAGCCCCCTCCCCCACAGACACGCCCTCGGCCCGCCAGAAACAGGAAACCGGGGTTTCCTCACCCATCCTGCCCAATGCAGTCCCCTAGGGGGACCTGGGGACACAGGGGGAGCTGGCACTTCACTGCACACCAGATGCTGCCAGGACCACAAAGGAACACAGGCCATCCCCACGGCCACCCAGAAGGACCCCCCAACAGACTGAAGGGCTCCCCCAGTGGGAGGGGCTCTGAGGCCACGCCTCTCTTTGAAGCTCCCTCCAGGCCCGGGCCAGGCCCTACTTCAGCCTCTGCCCACCCACCCTGCCAGGGAGGACTCGGGAAGCCGCTGACACCTGGCTAGGGGAGGGGGCCTGCTGCCCGTCAGCTCTTGCAGCCCCCCAGTCACACTTCCTCACAGACCTGCATGAAGTGGGGAGCACACCCTACCCCATGGTGCCTGCCCTGCCCCAGGCCAGGCTACTGCTCCGGGGACAGTGGGGTCCCACGCCAGGCCTAGCCCCTCCCAAGCTGCCCATCTGGCACATCCTGGAGCAGCGCCCACCTGCAGAGCCCACCCTGGCCCAGGAGGACACCTTAGGCCGGAGGCTCGTAGCTGAGGGCTGACTCACGGAGGCTGGGCCTCGTGGGGGGATGGAGCATCGGGAAGCCCCAGGAGGGGCCCTGCCAGTGAGTCAGAGACGGGGAGGGGGCCCAGGCCTGTGACTCACGGAGGGGAAGCCACACCTGAGGCAGGACCTGGGCGACCCCAGGGTGGGGGGTGCTGTTTGCAGCTGGGTGGGGCTCAAGGGAAGCAGCCTCCTGCTGTAAAGGGCAAAGGGCAAAGGGCCTGCGCTGGTTGAGGCCTCTGGCTCCCTGGGGTCTGGGGCGGAGCTGCCTCTGGCCAGCTTCTGGGCCTGGCCGGCCCACCCGACCACCATAGGAAAGAACGCGCTGCCCCAACCACAAGAATGTTCTAGCCGTACATCAGGCAGACTCGGTCCAGCTGGGAGCTGCACTCAGCCCTCGGTTCTGGGAAGAGCTCACCCCACCCCATTCCTACTGCCCGTGAGGCCGTGAGGGGGTGCCAGAACCCTCACAATGGGGGGTGCCCAAACCCCTCAGAGGTGAGGAAGCCCCCACCCCACGCCAAGGGGCACGGTCAGTCCCCAGGGCTCTGCCACATCTTACACCCCGCCCCACAAAGACACCCCTTGGTCTCCACGCGTCGACTCTGAGCCTGGCGTGAGATTCGGGGTGACCCTCTTGCTCTGCCTGTCTGGCCCAGCAGCCTCCAGGACCTCAGGAGTCACAGAAGCCCCCAAACCAAAACCTGACCCCGTACTGGTCAGCGCCTCCGGTCGTGTGCCCGAGGGCACCCCACACCTCACACCTCTGCCACCCGTCCCCGGGTGCAAAGCCTCTGGAAACAGTTTGCCTCTTCAGAAGCCCGGGGCCCAGCAGCTCTCCTGAGGCCAAGCACCGCGCCTGCTGGGCGTGGGGCTCTGGGGTCCCGGCCGTGACCAGGTGGCTCCTGCCTGCGGGAACGCGGCTGCCACTCTGCTGAGGGGCACAGCGTGAGATCCCGGAACAGCCAGGGAGGTGAGCACAGGGAGTCCAGGACAGCTGGAAACCGGGAGCTGGGGCCAAGGTCCAGGACTCACGTGGGCCCCACCCTAGTCAGGCCCCTGTTCCAGCCTTCTCCCTGCCACTAACAGGCCTCCAAAGATGCCGCCCTGGGCCGGGCCAGGGACAGGAATGGGGCAGGGGCTCAGGGAAGGGAAGGGGCAGGGTGGGGAGAAGGGCTGGGGCAGGGCAGGGCTGGGGCTGGGTGTGCTGGGGGCTCAGTCAGGGGCCTCCACCTCCCAAGCCTGGCTCGAGTTCCCCTTCCCCACTTCCTGCCTCTGGGCACCTCTTTGCTCTGAGCTCTTCCCTCCTCATCACCTCCCCTCCCTCCCAGCCCAGCCTGCCCCTTTGATCCCTACATGGATGCCCCATTCCTCCTATTCTGACCCTAAAACCAACCGCACCCCCTCCCCACTGCCCTACCCAGCCAAGCCACACCCACCCTCTACAGCTGCGGCTCAGCTGGCTCTCCCACCTGGGACGTACCCAGAACAGCCCCAGCTCAGGTGCCTCTGCACACCTGCCTGGCACCTGTGCTGTCCAGGGCAGCTGACCCTCGGCCGCCAGCCCAGGGTCCCTCACAACAGGCACTGCCATGGCCCTCTGAGGAGTATCGCCCCCCGTTTTATAGGTGTGGATGCTATGGCTGAGGTCCCGCAGCTAGTGGAGACAGTCCTAGGACGGAAACCCCAAGACTGGGAGGGGAATCCCACTGGCCCAGGACTGCAGCAAGTCCACAGAAGGCCCGGAGCCCCGCCTTCAGCACCTCCTCCCTCCCCCGTGTCCTGGAAACCCGGGCCAAAGCCCAGGCTGACGTGAAGCAGCTGGGAGTACGCCAGCCCCGCCCCCTCCAGCCCCTTCTCTAGAGACAAACAAATGGGGGTAGGGGAACATCACCCCGCCTTCCTCCCCAGGTGTTTCCGGAGCTCAGGGGGCAAGGCTGCACCTGGCCAGGGCACCACCCCCATCCCAGGCCGGGCGGCGGTTCCCAGCAGAGACCAAGCCCCACTAGGTGAGGGCGACGGTGGCCCCTTCGGTGCCACCGGCCACGCCACCGCACCCACCTACGCAGCACAGCTGCCGGTAGAGGTAGCCCCTGCGGGCCCGCTCGCAGCCCCCGTCCAGCCAGCACGGCCGCTCCAGCAAGACCTCCCTCGGCGAGGCAAAGGCGCCCCCCGCCCCCGACATGCCGGTCGCGGCCTGAGCCCCGGTTCAACCCCCGGACAGTGCGGGGAGCTGGACCGCAGCTGCGCCTCTGCTTCCAGCCCACGCTGCGAGGGCGCCGGCTTGGCTCTCCACCTCTTCCACCTCCCCCCCACAATCCGCCCACTGCGGGAGCGAGGCCCAGACCCAAAGAACCTGCCCCTGGCGCACAGCCCCGCCCAGCGCAGCCAGGAAGCCGCGCCCCAACCCACGGGTCGGGCTGGGAGGCTGCCCCGGGACTGCCGCGGCATGGGAGGGGCCTCCCAGCAGGATGGCACTGTGAGGCCCAGGGAGGAAGGCAGGGCATGGGGCCAGGTGGTGGGCAGACAACGCTAGGGGCAGAACCAAGGGGCTGAGCCACATCTGGCACCACCTGGGAGTAGAGGCATCCTGTGAGCCAGGACGGTGGCCGAGGGGGACAATCGTGGGCTGAGATGGGGAGGGAGGGACAGTGTCTGGTTCCCGGCCAAAAACATGGATGGGGAAGAAGCCCTCAGCCCAAGTCCCATCCTGGCAGCTGAGTCCCCGGCAGCTCCGAGCGTCCCCAGCTCCACGCCTAGAAGCCCCATCTTGAGTCATCTCAAGTTCGGGGATCCAGCAGAGGAGCTGAGCCAGGCAGCGCCCTCACTGCAGGAGAGGTCCAGACGGCCAGGTCCCCGATAGGCAGTCCCTCTGGCCAGAAGCCCATGCTTGAAGCTGCCCAATCCCCAGGGCCCCGCCCCAGGCTCCATTCACTCCAGCCCCACCCCATCCTGTGCTGGGCACAGCTGCTACCTGGGACCACAGCCCAGGAGCTGGTGACTTTGAGCAGGGAGGGCAGGGCACAGCCTGGCTGCCCCCACCCCCTGTGGGGCCTGAGGGCATGAGGGCACCTGCCTCACCTGTGTGCGGCTCCACCCCCTGCTCTGTGGGCAGGGAGCCACCTCTACCTCAGTGATGGCCGGACAGGCACCTGCCCCACTTGTCCCTGCCACGGCGGCTGCCACAGGCTCCTGCCCTGCCAGCCTCCCCTTCCACCCTCCTTCCCAGCACAGGCTGCAGGCTGAGGGCCGCCGCAGAGCCCGCCCCGCCCTGGGACTGCAGCAGGGTCAGGGTCTACACTGCAGCGTGGGGTGGGGGGCAACACTGCTTTCACTGACATGGAGCTTGGAAACAGGAAGAGGAGGGCACAGGGAATGAAGGGGCGGGAGGCAGGCGGCCCCTCTGCCCCGCCCCGAGTCCCTGGCAGCCACCAGCCGGGCTTACCTTGCTCGTCCTGTGCCCACCGACGTCCCCTGCGCCAGTGCCACACAGCGGCCAGGGTGACAACATGGCCCACAACCACCAGGGAGGGAAACAGGCTGCCTGAGGGCTCCATGGCCACCACACAGAACCGCCAGGGCTGCCCTTCCTGCACTGGGAACCGGCTGCTCCAGGCTAGACAGGCCCCCTCCCGGCATGCAGGGTGAGCGAGGGGGAGCGCCGGGACGGAGCCTGCCCTGCCTGCAGGACCGCCCCATACGCGGTGGCAGCCCCCGCCCGCCTTCTCCCCTCCTCCCTCCGCTGGTCCAGCCCTCCCCACCCTCGCTCCCCACCCGGCCCGCTCAGCTGTCCCTGCGCAGAGCTACTGACGCTCAAGGTTAGCTGGCCTTAACCCCTGCGTCCCCGTGGCCACACCCGCCGGGAGGAGGGGCCAGCCGCACGCATGGCCAAGCTGCAGCCCCCCAGCACTGCCCGCAGCCTCGGCACCCTCCCTCCCTCCCAGCCTCCCCCTGCTGTCCCCACCAGAAGAGGGGCCTGAGCAGCCCACGCCACCTCCAAGGCTGCCCTCTGGGGAGAGCCGGCCGGCATGGAGGGATGCCAGAGCCCCCAACCCAAGCCTGCAGCTGATCCCAGCACACTCCCTCACCTTCGCCCTCCTCACCAGCCCCAACGCCCCCAGAGTGAGACTGCAGATTGGGGGTGAGGGGGTCTAGGTGAGGGCGCATGAGGCAGGCTGCGTGCAGGGCAAGGGACAGAGCCCCTGGCCTCCAGCCTCAGCCCCAGCCCTCTGGCTCCTGTCCCCAGCAAGGGGCCAGGATTTCACAAGGCTTTCAAGGGCTGCCCACCTACCGGGCACGATCTTCATCGGGGACGGTGGCAGGAGCCCACAGGGCAGACGGAGCGGGCCAGGGGTGTGGGAGGTCACAGGCCCCTCGGAGGAGGCACAAGCCACCAGCGGCAGCGTCGGGTGGGAGGAGGGCACGGCCGTGCCGCTGTCAGCAGCAGCTTGTGGGGGAGGGGAGCGGTGGGCAGGGACCCAGGGGATATAAATATCTGAGGAGGGCGCGCGAGGACCGTCACCACCCAGACTTAGAACATGACGTGCAGCGCGAGGGCACCCAGGCCCCGCTGCAGTCGGGTCTGGCTGGGAGATGCCACCCGACACCTCGGTCCCCCAGCTCCCACAGGGGGTTCTAATATAATACAGCAGGGCGCAGGGGGGCGCAGGCTCACGTCCCTGCAGGAGGGGGTGCAGTCCCCACCCACCTGCCCTGCCCACCCAGGGGGTACTCTTGGAAAGGCCACAAGGGCCAAGAGAAGAGGCTGCCCATTCTCCCAGAGGGCCCTGCGCAGGTCACTCAACGCAGCACCTGGCCCCACCGGTGGCCGGGACAGCCGCCCCAAGGTCACGCACGGGCCAGATACCCAGGCAGCCCGAAATCAGGGCTCAGGCCACCCAGGCCAGCGCCTGCCCCACAGCACAGCCTCTCCTGGGGTCCCAGGAATCTGGGATGGAGACGCCTCTCCTGGGCCACAGCAGAAGACTGGCCTGGCTCCACCCAGGAGCCCCAAAGCCCTGCTCTGTGGAAGGCCTGGATCAGGGGGCCTGGCCACAGGCAGGCCCATAGCATATCCTATGCAGATCAGATCCCAGTGCAGCCGGGGAAACAGGATGTGGGGCATGCACAGTCCCGCTCCTCTCCCTGGAACCCCCGTCTGCTGGGCACACCCCTCAGGCCCAGCAGAATGCACGTTGATGGTCTCCCCCATCCCACAGCATCGCTCCTGGCACCACATGGAACCCTCAGCAAAACCCATGAAGTCCTATACCAGGAATGCGTCATACAGACCAGGAGCCTGAGGTGCCGCCCGCTGTCCTGCACGCTGCCATCTGAGCCCAGGTGGCCTCCACCGTAGTCACTTCAGCCCACAGCAAGGCACAGTGAACCAGCCTGGCCCCGGGCCACTAGGCAGGACACCCCGGTCCATGCTGGGAAGCCCAGGGACAAGAGGGCCGGGCCCACCCCAGCCTCCTGCTCTCCAGCCCCACACCTCAAAAACGTGTGGCGGAGGGAAATGCCTGCAGTGGCCCACTCTGGGTGGCCAGGGGTTGGGCGGGCCCCGACAGCCCTGAGGGTCAGGGATACCCGCTGCCCCAAAGGCATGCCAGAGACGGCCCAACTCCCAGCTGAGCCCAGGCTGGCATCTGGCCAGCAGTAGGCAGGGGCTGACAGGCTGGACGTTTCAGCCCACTCCCCGTCACAGGCTGGGGAAGCCCCAGAGGAGCCTGACTCAACAGCCTGGGTGAGAACCAGCTCCTGGAGGCAGGAGTGCCCCAGGCTGGCAGTGGGCAGTTCTTCTACCACTCCACGGAGGCCCGGACGGGCCTGTGCTTCCGGGACACACATCACACACACCCCTGGGGCAGCTCCAAGAGGAGGCCGTGCCTATCCCTGCATCCCAGATTCTGGCGTCTGGCGGCACAGAACTGTGGGCAACAGGGAGACAGGTCTGCCAGGGGCGGCCCCGGCCCCCTTGTGGCCCTGCATAGCCGGAGGCCTTGGTCCCTGGCTCCCCATCCTCTGCCTCCCACAGCCCCCAGCTCTGCCTGCCCTACCTTGGCCCAGCTGAATCAGCTCCTCCATGCTGTACCTGTCCATGGCTGCCGCACAGGCCAGGCTGCTCCGAGAGCCGGCAGGGAGGAAGGCGAGGCAGGAAGGAGGGAAGAGGTGGGAGGCAGAGGGAGGGCCCACTCATGCCCTGGTAGCAGCGGCTCCTCCTCGCAGCCACCCCTTAGTCAGTGAGCGGAGCTGAAGCCCAGCCGACTGACGGGTCAGACCAGCCCGGCAGACCTGCCTGGGGGTGCAGGGGACTGGCCTGCCTGCGATCCCGGATAGCCCTCTGGCCCCAGCCCATGGGTATTCCCTGCTGTTCCTGCTCCGCCCAGCAGACCCCACCCTATAGCCTCCCCTCCCCGCTGCAGGCCCCACCAGCCCAGCCCTGCCCTCCCACCCTCCTACCCACATTCCAGGCATCCATGTGCCCAGTGGTATTTCATGAGCCAGGCGGGAGCAGAGCCCCAAACTGCCCACCCCATCCCACTCCTTAAGACTCACGTTCCTCAGCCCCAAAGGTGGTCTCTTCCTCCACCTGAGTCCTCCCCAACCAGCACAGCGCCAGGCATTGTGTCCAGGGGTGATGGTGACACCTGCCTCCCCTCTCCATACCTCTCCACCCAGATGCTCGCTGACCAGTGAAGTGCAAATCAAATCCCACCATAACTCCCCTTAGAAGCCTGCGGGCGATCTACAGAAATCCTGTAAACAGGCGACTCGGCAGAGCCAGTGATCCCTGTGGAGAGCTGGCCGGGCCACAGTCCACCTCCACCCGGGCACCCTGTGGCCGTGAAGAAGGGCAAGGCAGCCAGGCCACCTCCAGGCGCCCTCCTTGACGCAGGGCCACAGAGGGTCAAGGAGGGAGGTTGGAGGCACAGGCGTGTCCTCCGTGTAGAGTGGAAGTGGTGGCGGCTACCCGACCCCTGCCCTTTGCTGTGAGAAGCAGCTCTAGGTGCTGTGTGTGGACAGTGCTCGCCATGGTGGTGGCTGCCTGGCCCCTGCCCGTTGCTGGTGCATGGACAGCACTCAGCTGGCATCTCCTCCACACAATCCTCGGTTCCTTCAGAATTTTGAGCCAGGCAAAGCATCGCTATTTGCAAGGTAAATTAGGACTGGGTGGTAGTTGTAATCTCAGCACTTTGGGAGGCTGAGGCGGGCGGATCACCTGAGGTCAGGAGTTCGAGACTAGCCTGGCCAACGTGGCGAAAACCCGTCTCTACTAAAAAAAAAAAAACAAAACTTAGCCGGGCGTGGTGGCTCACGCCTGTAATCCCAGCTACTCAGGAGGCTGAGACATGAGAATCGCTTCAACCCGGGAGGCAGAGGTTGCAGTGAGCCAAGATTGCGCTACTGCGCTCCAGCCTGGGCAACAGAGTGGGACTCCATCTCAAAACAATAAATAAAATAAAAATGAAACATACACGAAACTCACATATAAAAACACACTCCTACAGCTTCCCACCACACCAAGCAACTGAAACTCTCTGCCACAGGCCCAGGGCCTTCCCATGAGTCCCTCCGGCCTTCCGGCCTCCCTCTGTCCCTCTCTCCAGGCTGCTCCTGGCAGGGCAGGCACCTCCTCAGAGCCCTCCCTGGTTGCTTCTGAAGCCACCTCCCCATCACTCTCTCCTCACCCAGTTCACCCCACACATTTGGAGCCCCCTGGGGCAGGGGCTCCGTCTGGGTCTGGCCCTGGCCTGTGCATGGCTATGCAAGCAGGTGGGCAGATGGCTTCCCACACAGATGTGCTGCCAGCAGGCCCCGAGGGGCCCCACCCAGGGATAAGCAGACCACCAGGGCACAGGGAGGGCAGGGGCCTCACCTCAGGGGTATAGCTGGCGCTCCCTAGCCAGGGCTGGATGGAGAGGGGCAGCCCATCCAACAGGGCCATCGTGGACCCGCACAGTTGGCCCACGAGCTCTGACCTTGCCCTTCTGCCGACCCACGGAGCGGCTGTGCGGTGGCGAAGGGCAGGGTAGCTCGCTGCTTGATCACTTAAAAAAACCCCGAGAAGTCCATGGTCTCAGGTATCATCAGAACTGCCACGTGCTGTATGCAGGGCCATCGTGACCGCTGCCACTGCCTGAGGCCCAGCCCTGGCCCTCTGCCGCACTCCACATCCGAGCCTCCTCCTTCCCATCCCCAAGCTCAGCCCGTGAGGTCCAGGGGAGAGAGCGGTCTGAGCCTGCTGGCCCTGACTCATCCGGAGCTGTGGCTCGCTTCCTGTTGGAAACTCTGAGCTGCCGCTGGCGGCTGTGGCTTCAGGGGGACTGAGTCACCTCCATCGGGGAGGGGTGCCCTCCGCTCTGCCTGCTGCAGCCACACCCAGCACCCCCCTTCCTTGGCCCTGCCACCAGCTGCCTGCCCTGCAGGCCCAGCCCAGCCACGGACAAGGAAGGAGAAAAAGGAGGGGAGGGGCTCCCAGTCACCACACCCAGGAGTTGAGCATGAGGAGGCTGGGCTGCCAAATGACCCGGGAGTGGGTGGGCAGGGGTGCCGGGTGGGAGAGGCCAGCAGGAAGGCCACATGGGCTGGGTCTTTGTCTCATGCCTCCTGTCGGAGACATGTCGTCCATTTAGCGAGGAGCTAGAGAGGCCACACAACCTGTCCGAGGCCTCAGAGACAGCCAGGAGGGGAGGCCAGCCTCCACCCCACAGCCTCACTGATCCTCCCAGATGGGCCCAAGGCAAGCCCCTAACAAGTCCAACTCACCCCAGGCCAGCCAGCACCAGGGCTCCGCCCAGCCCCCCATAGAGGGAGCTGTGCCCCAAACTTGGGCCTCCCTTGGGCCCCCTCCCTGACACCCCTGGCAAACTCCTGGCCACCCTGAGAGCCCCACTCCAGGCCCCCTTCTTCAGCCTGAGACAGCAAGCTGCTCCCCAGGTGCCAGGCCCAAAGAGGGAGGTGGGGCCAGGCTGGCCTCAAGCTGGGGGATCGGGCCATCCTGAGCCAGCACGGAGGGCAGAGCGCTCCACAGTGCGTGTGTGAGCCTTGGGCTGCGGGGGACACATCTGCCCACCTGGGTCCTGCCGGTACAGGTGCTTGTGGACAGAGGGAGGCCACAGAGAAGGGGCAGAGCAAAGGGTCTCTGGAAGCCTCTGGGATGACAGGACCCGTCCTGTCCTGTGGGACCTGGTTCATACCAGGAAGGGCCTATCTAGGCCCCAGGCTGGGCCAGCACACACCACACCCCAGCCCTGCGGCCTCTGCCGTGCCGGAGGAGCCTCCTGCCTGGTCCCTGCGCTTCTCCCCATCCCACCCAGGGCCGTCCCCAGCCACCACCAAGCCCAAGCTGGCCAAGCACTCAGTTACTGGGCACTCCGTGCAACACCAAGCCTGACCCATCAACCACTGTGGCAGGGGAGGCAGCCGGGCCACGTGCTGGAGGAGGGCCACACCCAACCAGCGCCAGCACCTCCTCGCACACCCCCACCTCGGTGCCAAGAAGCCTCGGGGCAGACAGGTCACTGGGACAGCAGAGGCGGCGTAGGGGGTGAAGGCAAGGGCAGTGTTGGAGAGAGGGGAGGGGGCGCCCCAGGGTGTGCCTGGGGAGGCACTGGCATCAGCCACAGGCTCCTCCTTGGCCTACACACCCCAAGGTCCCCAGCCAGCCGAGGAGGAGGGGCCATGTGGGTCCATCAGCAAGCACACCCCCCCCTCGGGCGGGGGGGGCCACCTGCTGGCGTGAGCAACGCTCCACAAGCCGGCCGACCACTGCAACCACTCCAGCCCAGGCCCAGGCCCAAGACCCGACAAACCAGACCCCCACTTTCCACCCCTCATGATTGGGGTCAGGGTGCAGCTGACCTGTGGCTGGGGCAGGCTCCGGGCCTGGCCTGGCCAGGGTCCCCTGGGTGGTAGCAGGCACCACAGGGGTCTCAGGTGACACCTCCTCAAGCTCCTTCCGACGGTAGACCCGCTGCTCCTCCACCGGCAGTGGCCCCCGCTTGGGTGGGGAGCCCAGGGGACCCTGCACAGCCTGCACGTGGGGGGTGCGGCGTGCGGGCATCACCATGGCGACGGGGCGGCGCACGCGCTGCAGAGAGGCGGGCACGATCTCCGGTGGCAGGTGCAGGTACTGGCGGAGGTGGGCAATGCCTTCATTGGTGAGGTACCAGTAAAAGTGGCACCAGGCAAAGGTCTCACGGACCAGGCCCCGTGCCCGCAGGGACGCCATGGCACGCATGACCTGCAGGTTGGTGACGCCGGGCACATGGGGGTGCCAGCTGCGGGGCCGCCGGTCCTTCTTGGCCACCATCACGCCCTCGCGGAAGAGCACCTCATAGATGGCCCGCAGCTGGTCCCGTGGCATGAGCATGCCGGCCACCATGGCTGCTGGAGCCGGGCAGGCAGCGCAGGGGCGAAGGCAGCAGGCGGGGCACCACGAGAAGGCCCGGGGCACCGAGAGAGGCTCTCGCGCTACAGGGTGTGACAGCGGGCAGCGGCAGGGCAGGCAGGCAGGCAGGCTGGGGTGCTGAGCGTGAGGGCGCGGGCTCCCGGCTGTGTGGCTCACGGCGCCTGGCTCCGTGCAATCCCGGCGGCACTGCCGGCTGCCCGCCCTCCTCCAGGATGCCGGGCCGGCCCCCTCTGACTCAGCAGCATGGGCGGCCCCTCCCACCCACAGCCGACGGGGCCCTTGTAGAGTAGGGGGCACCTCAAGAGGCAGCGGCCATCCCCACAGCTGCCCCTTTCCCCCCACCAGGCCCCGCGGCTCCAACGTCAGAAATGACATCAGTTTCTAAACACATCCTTCAAGGTCCCTAAGACTGTGCTGGGGCGAGTGGGGGCGGATACAGACCAACAGTCTAAAGAAGAGGGTGGCAGGGCAGGCAGGGGGGCTGAGGGCAGGAGGGGTCCTCGGCAGGGATGTGGGTCTGGTGTCCCGGCTTCACAAGGATCTGAAGGGGGGTGCTGGGCTGCCAGGCCTGGAGGGACGTGAGGCTTGAGCGGAGAGGACTAGGGCCTGGGGAAGAAGCTGGGGTCTTGAGGGAGGAAGTCTGAGGGGAGTGGCTGGGGGCAGCTGCCACAGCACAAGCACGGGCGGGCTGCAGGAACCGCTGCTGCTGTCCATCAGGCAGGCAAACGGACAGAGCCCCCACCTCCACACACCAGGCTTGGAGGCGGTGGCCACCCAAGTTAACACTTCCCACTCCAGGCCAGATTAGGGGTGGCCTCTCCAAGCCCACAGCCCTGTGAGCAGAGCACCGGCTATGGGGCTCAGAGGGGCCTCTATTCACCCCTGCCTCCAACCCAGCTGTTGGAGGCCAGAGACTCCCAGATGCTGCCACAGAGAAAGTCACTGAGTCCCTACGGCCCACAGATGCCCACTCTGGGCAGCCCAAGTACCCGTCTGTGGGCCAGATGGATGGCTGCAGGGTGGAAGAATGCCAGGCCAGAAGACGGCCAGGGCCCAAGGGAAGGGAAGAGGAAACTGCCCTGTGAAGCCCTGCAGGCCTGGCCTAGCCACACCCATCATGCCCCCACCCCCTGCTGCCGCGCGCACTGAGGGTCCAGGCATGGGCACCACACCCAACACTCCCACCGTCCCACGCTGTACTCCATGAACCCCCACCGGACCGCTGCTCGCCCTGAGCGGACACACCCCTTCCCACCAAGCACAGCAAACCCGGGAACTGATTATAAATAGGGCAGTGGGGGGGAGGGAGGGAGAGGGGGGATCCCGAGGTGGGAGGCGCTGGCCAGCAACCGGCAGGCGGCCAACAAGCAGCTTGTGGGGGCGGGTTTATGGGGCCGTCTCCATGGCGCCACGGTGCAGGCTCCAAACACAGACACACACGCGCACACACACGCACGCGCACGCCTGCGTGCACAGAGATGTGGTGGCGGGGAAACTCTGAAGGCACAGCCGCTGTTCCTACAGCCCTCCGGCAGGGCCAGCTCGCTGCGGCATGGCTCTCCCTCCCTCTGAAGCCAGCCCCAGGCAGGAAAAGGCCAGCCTCAGAAGGTGAGGCTCAAGGAGGATGTAGGGACCACAGAGGCCACGCCCCTCGGACCACCAGCACCTGCGGACCCTCCACCCACCAGGGCTGTGGCTTTGGGAACACCACCAGCTGGGTCCAAGCCTGCCCAGCCCAGTGCCCAAAGCAGTCCCTACCCTTTTGGCCAGTCCCTCAGCGCCCCCCACACACTGACCTCCTGCACTCCCGGCAGGCCCACTGCATCTTCCTGGCATGATTCCCTAACCTAATCCCCACCAAATCTCCAAGAGCCCCACCAAATTAACGCACGATACCCACACTGTCCCAAAATGACCCCAAGGCTCCTTAAAAGCACGTGGACCTAGGTTCTTTCCTACACAGGCCTGCAGGGGAGCCGGGACTGACCTCCACCGAGCCGCCACCCGACCAGCCCGCCTCCCCCAAGCCAGCTCGGGGCAGGAGAGGGCGGTAGCTTCCTCCAGCAGAGAGAGGGGGCGGGGCTCGGTGGGAATCCCCTCCCTCCCACCAGCTAGGGGCCTGCAGGCGGGAAGGGAAGCCGCAGGGAGGAGCCCGGAGCAGAATGTTCCCGGCCCACCCTGCCAGCTCCGCACACGCCCCCCCTGCGGCATGCACCACCCCCACCCTGCCTTGCAGCACACACCTCCTGCAGCACACACACCCCCGAAGCACACACCCCCCTGCGCTAGGGTCCAGGCGTCCCCCCGACCCCCGGGCGGAAGCTACTGCCCCCCGCCCCCACCCTGTGGGAACCGAAGCGGTAGCTGATTCAGCACGGGGAGGGCCAGGGTGTGCGACTGGGCGGCCCCTCTCCCCCCACTCCAGGCCCCTTCAGGTTTCCAGAGCAACCAGTCAGGGCTCCTGGGCAGCCCCCAGCCCCCCCACCCCACCCCAAGACAAAGAGCTGCAGTGTGGACTTGCTCAGGGCCAGCCGGCCCGGCGCCTCTTCACAGTGGTCCCCACAGCCCTGCCCTGCCCCTTGGACGCCAGGTTGTGGGCGGCAAACTCGGGCGGGGTGGAAGAGGCTGACCCTGCTGTGAAGGCTGAGCTCCCACCGGTTCCCTGTCCCCGCCCCGCCGCCGCCGCCGCTGCAGCAGCCACCCCGCCCCCGACGCTCCTGCAGGGCTGCGGAGCCAGCCCAGTAGGACCCCGAATCAGGTGGAGCCCGGAGGGACAGGGTCTGGGGTCTCCTGCGGCTCCGGCTCAGCGACCCACAGTGTCGCCCCAGGGATGGCAGACCCTGCCCGCCACCCTGCGTGGGCTGCACCAGCCAGAGGTCACTGTGTGGTCCGCGCCCCCCGGCTCGGGCCTGGCCCCGGGACCGCACCTTTGAGGGAGCTGATCTCGTGCTGAATGGCTCGCGAGGGGTCCATGTCTGCGCCGGGGCTGAGGGCGGCTGTGCCACCGCCAAGCAGAGTCCAGCCCCGCACCGCACTGCCCAGGCCAGCGCCGCAGCCGGGGGAGGAGCCCGGAGGTCTGGGGCAGGGCCTGCCGGCCAGGGGCGGGGCTTCAGCTGATCAATGCGCCGGACAGGGCCGCCCTGGGCGCATGCTCCCGGCCGGCCGCACCGCGCACCCCTCCCTCCCAGCCCGCAGTTCTGGGGCACAAGACCCTGCTAACCCCAGCCAGACTGCCAGGTCACCAGGCCGGATCCAGGAGAGCTCGGACGGCCCCGGCCCATCCCACAGCCCCCCGCGTGCACTGCAACGAGCCATGCTTAGAACTGCCTGTGGGACACAGGTGGGAGGGCCTCGAAGCCGCCACCCATGCCCTGCAGGAGATACCCACCCATCCAGATCTCCCAGTGACCTCCTCAGCCGGCCCAACTCCAGGGCCTGGGCTGGCAGGCTGCTGAGATCAAGCCCCCAGACCCTGGGCGGCCACCTCCCACCTCCTCAGCCCCAGCATTGTGCCCCTTCCCCGGGCCGTCTCGCCTCTGTGCAGCCCTGGGTCAGGCACCTCCTACACTGGCTCCCAAGATGACAGGTCCGACCTGCACCCTGGCCTCTGCCTCTCCCAGCCAGCCTCAGGATGCCCCACAGGTCCTCCTGGCTGTGCCCCCCACCCCCCAAGTCTGCCCACTCGCCAGCATCTCCACTCCTGTGAGGATGACACTGTGGCTCCATCCCACACCCACCCTGCCACGACCACCAGGGACCCTCCACAGCTGCTCAGATCCAGCCACCTCTATGGTTAATCGGGTCAGCCTCCTCAGCCAGCAGGAGTAGCTGTGTGTCACTACCCAGGCCTAGGGGAGCAGGTTGCACTGGCAGGGTGAGGTCAGCTCTGCCTCACTGCGCTGCAGGGAGGCACGGAGGAATGCCTGGGCCCTGCCCACACCAGGGCACCCCTTCAACACTGGCCCCAGGACTGTGCTCCACCCTAGTCCATGCTGGTAGTGTGGGGTAGGATGGCCTCCACAAGATAGAAGTGACCAGCCTCCCTGTCTCCAGCCAGGCCTTTCCTCTGCCTTCACCCACAAGTCCCTCCCGTCCTGCAAACAGACCCACTGTGCGCCAGGTTGGGGCTGGCGTGGAGGATGTGACCATGACCCGGGAGCGAGGCTGGCAGCTCCCAGGGGTACAAGCTAACAGGCAAAGGGCCAGAAGCCCCAGCTGCACTGCAGACCCAGCAATTCTGGGGTCTCTCGTCCCCCCGCCCATCCCTGCCCTCCCTGGGACTCAGCCAGTTGGGGCGTGGGGAGTCTCAGGAGACACCAGTTCCAAACTTAGGGGAAATGGTGAAGTGAAGAATTAAAACAGAATTCCAGGCCGGGCACGGGGGCTAATACCTGGAATCCCAGCACTTTGGGAGACCGAGGCAGGTGGATTGCTTAAGGTCAGGAGTTTGAGACCAGTCTGGCCAACATAGCAAAACCCCATCTCTACTAAAAATACACACAAAAAAAGCAGCCAGGCATGGTGTCGCACGCCTGTAGTCCCAGCTACTAGGGAGGCTGAGGCACGAGAACTGGTCGAACCCAGGAGGCTGAGGTTGCCATGAGCCAAGATCGCGCCACTGCTAAATTCCCAGTTAGGTTTTACTAAGCTATATCTGGATGAACCTAAATTTGGCCTGCAACTGAATCGTACTTCCTTATTAAACCTCAGCTGAAAGTGACAGATATTTATAAACAGACCTAAAAAGTTCATACGTTAAAAAAAATGGTGTTTTTTTTTTGTTTTGTTTTGTTTTTTTTGAGACAAGGTCTCACTCTGTCACCTAGGCTGGAGTGCAGTGGCTCAATCACGGCTCACAGCAGCCTGGACCTCCTGGGCTCAAGCGATGCTCCCACCTCGGCTTTCTGAGTAGTTGGGACTACAGGCGTGCACCACCACTCCCAGTTCATCTTTTGATTTTTTATACAGTTTGTCTCTCTGTTGCCCAGGCTGGTCTCAAACTCCTGGGCTCAAGCAATCTTCCCACCTCCCAGTGCTGGGATTACAAGTGTGAGCCACACTGCCCGGTCCAGATCGATTTTTTCAATTTAATGCATAAAAATTTTCCTCAGCCTAGGGAGATTTTTTTTTCTTTTTTTCTTTTTTTTTTTTGAGACGGAGTCTTGCTCTGTCGCCCAGGCTGGAGTGCAGTGGCGCGATCTCCGCTCACTGCAAGCTCCATCGCCTCCCGGGTTCATGCCATTCTCCTGCCTCAGCCTCCTGAGAAGCTGGGACTACAGGCGCCCGCCACCACGCCCGACTAATTTTTTTGTATTTTTAGTAGAGACGGGGTTTCACCATGTTTGCCAGGATGGTCTCGATCTCCTGACCTCGTGATCCGCCCGTCTCGGCCTCCCAAAGTGCTGGGATTACAGGTGTGAGCCACTGCGCCCGATGTTGGTCAGGCTGATCTCGAACTCCCGACCTCAGGTGATCCACCTATCTTGGGCTCCCAAAGTGCTAGGATTACAGGCATGAGCCACTATGCCCAGCCAGGAAGATTTTTTTTTTTTAAAGATTAAAATGCATACAATGGAATGGTGTAAGATTGGCCAGGTGTAGGCCGGGCGCGGTGGCTCAAGCCTGTAATCCCAGCACTTTGGGAGGCCGAGACGGGCGGATCACGAGGTCAGGAGATCGAGACCATCCTGGCTAACACAGTGAAACCCCGTCTCTACTAAAAAAAATACAAAAAAACTAGCCGGGCGAGGTGGTGGGCGCCTGTAGTCCCAGCTACTCGGGAGGCTGAGGCAGGAGAATGGCGTAAACCCAGGAGGCGGAGCTTGCAGTGAGCTGAGATCCAGCCACTGCACTCCAGCCTGGGCGACAGAGTAAGACTCCGTCTCAAAAAAAAAAAAAAAAGATTGGCCAGGTGTGGTGGCCCAGCACTTTCAGAGGCTGAGACAGGAGGATCACTTGATCCCAGGAATTCAGGACCAGTCTGGGCAACATAGCAAGACACTGTCTCTGCAAAAAACTAAAAAACTAGCCTGACATGGTGGCCTGTGCCTGTGGTCCCAGCTCTTTGGGACGCTCAGACAGAAGGATAGCTTGAACCAGCCCACCCAAGGCTGCAGTGAGCCATGATTGCACCACTGCGTTCCTGTCTGGGAGACAGCAAGACCGACTCAAAAACAAACAAAAAAATAGGATCATGGTTTTAAGCTAATGAGAAGGTGAGGGCACACAGCTGTTCAGAGAAGGAACACACAGGTTTTCACACACCGACTCTGCCTTTAACTTGCCCCCTGAAGTCAAGCTGCCCACCTATGAGTGGCCACCATAGTCACCTGTGGTCACCTGCAGCCAGAGGCTTAGAGACAAGCTGCAGCAGCTGCAAGGTTCTGGGAAGGGGCCTGAGACTGCCCAGCCCAGGCAGGCTGGAACGGTGGCTACGTGGTGCAGCCTCGGAAGTGGGGGCAGCCACGATGACCCCAGGAAAGGCTCAGCCAGCAGCACGTTAGTCAGTTCTGTGGTTCCTTCCCGGCACAGGCTTCCCAGAGGAAGGGACAGCTATGTGGGGACAGGCCGCAGGCAGCCAGCACAGGAAGAGGGGCCACATGCACCAAGGCCTTGATGTAGAGAAAACAAGTCCAGGCAACCCCCATGAATGTGGAGGTGGCTGTAGCCAGGAGGGGGGCGCCTGGAGACAGGGCTACAGCCAGGGATTTCAACAGGACAGGCAGGTCCCAGGCTGGCAGCGAAGGGCCTGAGAGCAAGAGATTTAGGCAGCAGGGAGGAAAGGGAGCCGGGATAGAGGAAGCTGGGCGCCCTGATGACACAGCTCTGGAGCGTGGGAAGCAAAGCCCCGGCCACTGCCCAGGAGACCTCATGGCTCTGGCCCCGCAACCAATTCATGGATCACAAAGGAGTCTTGCCGAAAAAGCACGTAGGTCTGTGTGTCCAGGCCAGTGAACTGGAGGGGCCTCCAGGCTGGAGTCGGACTCACCAGCACCAGTGCCGCCGGAAAACCCCTACCTCTACCTTCTGCTCTGCTGGTCAAACCCAGCACGGTCCCCATGCCCCCATGCCCAGCTGGGGTGCCATCAGGCCTCCTGGCCAAGTCTCACACCCTGGGCAAAGCCAAATCCTCTTGAAGCTCTCTGCAAAATCCCCACACCACTGGGGACCCCAGAAGCAAAGTTGAGCCCAGACACCACAGATAAGCCCTCCCTTCTTCCCAACCCCTCTGTCTGGGCACAGAGCAACCCCCTCTTCACCAGTCCCCTGAGACCCTGGCTGCCCTGGCCACAGGCCCAGGCCAAAGAAGGGGCTCCAACCCTGTCTCCCATACCATACCTGCGCATGGGATGGGCCCTCTCCTGAGGCCCTGCCCACCACCACCCTGCCTGCCCTCCGCTTTGCTCCCCGCCCCATCTTCACACCCACCCACCCACCCAGTCCCTAGCCCCATGGCAGCCTGCCCTGCTGGGGCTCTCTGGTGGTGGTGGAGCAGGCCAGTGGGCTGTGACCTGGTGATCCCATGCAGAGGTGACCTGCGACAGGCAGACACTTCCCTCTGGGGTCCCCTACAATAGCCGCAGGGAGACCAGGCCCAGTGAAATCCTGCCATAGATACATCCCGCACACACCGAGCCCTCCGAACGCACAGACCCGTGCTCTGCTCCCCGCCTGAGCCTGAGGCAGACCTGCAGGAGCCACCTCACCTGCCCCAGGCTCCTGCCCCTGCATATGCTGTGGGACTGAGGTGGGAGGAGAGCCTTCCACGTCTGGAGGCCACCCCGTGCAGGGTGGGGCTCAGTGCCAGCTCAGTCAGCCTGCAGGATTTCTGGGGTCCAGGGCCACCACTGCGGGACTGGATGCCCACCAGGGCTCCTGGGAGTCCCAGTGAGGGACCCAGGAGGCACAGAGGTTACCTCTCCAAGCCACATCCTTCTCCTCCCTCCCCTGCAGCCCAGTACAGGAGTATCTCAATACCACGGGTCTGCTGGAGACCAATTTGGGGGGAAGGTCCTGGGTCCCACCCACGTGACCCATCCATTAGGGGGCCTGTCCTACCCAAATGTCTCTCAAACCTGTCCTGTGCCCACTGTCGCCACCACACCCTGGCCTGGCCACCACCTTTTCATCTCAAAGAAAGTGGTAGCCTCCCCTGTTGTCCTCACCTCCACGCACTGGGCACACAGCAGCCAGCGCTCTCCAAGCACAAGCAGGTCCCACCACAGCCCTGCCGCTGCCCTCCCGAGGCCATCCTCACGCGGGCACCTGCTCTGCTGCAGCAGGGTGGACCTTGCCAGGCCTCTGCTGAGAGGCTTCTCGCCTGATCCTTGGTGGCTCCCCTTCCCTCCCTCTCAGCCCCCCAACACTGAGACGCCTGTGTGCCCCTGGGGCGGCTGCCTCACCCAGCACTGGATACGAGGGTGTTACCACAGGAAACGTGGAGCAAGAGAAGAAATGAATTCCTGGAGTTCAAGGATGGGCTGCACTTTCCCAGAACTCTGCTAATATCATTGACTTCACTAGTAGATTAAAGGAGAAAACCTGTATATTGATCTCAAAAATTCTGACAGCTCATTTGATAAAAACCAGCATTTATAACAAGGGATGATGCTCTCTGCATTGTTAACATGAGAATAAATGCCCCTCGTAGCACAGCGGGGCACCCTCCCAGAGCCAGGCGAGGCTGCTGAGGGGAGGGCATGTGAGGGTGAATGCCAACGGTGCAGGCGCAGCTCTTGGTCCAGTGCCAGGACATGGGACAGCATTTACCCAAGTCAGCACTGCTCCTCTTGGCACCTGAAACAACTCAACTCACCATTTACTAGAGCTGAGAGAGAGTTCATTGAGAGGCTGGCTTCAAACGCAGTTAAAAGAGCCGAGAGATTTCTTCAGGCCAGCAATAACAAGTTAGGAAAATACAGCAGGAAAAAAACTCTTCGTCAGCACAAAACGCTCTGGAATAAGACAACTGATGATCAGTCAGAGCTGATGCAGGGGACGCCCCGGCTCCAGGATGGCTCCAGGACCAGGCTCGGGGTCCGGGATGCGGAGGTCCCAGATGGCAGACGCTGCGCTAACCTGATTCGGCCGCAGTTCTGCTCACCCTCCCACTGGCTCTGCCAGGAGACTCATTACACAAGTCCCCATCAGACAGCGAGGCCACGTGGCTTGTCTGAAGCTCCAACACTGGGTGCTGGGCAGGCGGGAGGAGTCTGCCCACTTGGGCACTGCTGGGGGGATGACCCTTAGAGAAAGGACTGCAATACCCAGCCAGCAACTTAGAAATTGTTTAAAAATTGTGTCTGAAACCTCGTGCAGTGGCTCACGCCTGTAATCCCAGCACTGTGGGAGGCTGACGCAGGCAGATTACTTGAGCCCAGGAGTTTGAGACCAGATTGGCAAACACGGCGAAAACCCATACCTACTAAAAATACAAAAATTAGCCAGGGGTGGTGGCTCACGCCTGTAGTCCCAGCTACTCAGGAGGCTGAGACAGGAGAAGTGGAGGTTGCATTGAGCTGAGATTGTGCCACTACACTCCAGCCTGGGCAACAGAATAAGACTCCATCTCAAAAAAAATAAAAAAGAACTGGCCAGGTGCTGTGGCTCACGCCTATAATCCCAGCACTTTGGGAGGCCGAGGCGGGCAGATCACCTGAAGCTGGGAGTTCGAGACCAGCCTGACCAACATGGAGAAACCCTGTCTCTACTAAAAATACAAAATTAGCAGTGCGTGGTGTTGCATGCCTGTAATCCCAGCTACTTGGGAGGCTGAGGCAGTAGAATCACTTAAACTCGGAGAGTGGAGGTTGCAGTGAGACGAGATTGCGCCATTGTACTCCAGCCTGCTGGGCAACAAGAGCGAAACTCTGTCTCAAAGAATAATAATAATAATAATAATAATAATAATAAATAAAATACAAACTTAGGCTGGGCCCAATGGCTCATGCCTGTAATTCAGCACTTTGGGAGGCTGAGGCGGGCAGATCACCTGAGGTCAGAAGTTCGAGACCAGTCTGGCCAACATGGCGAAACCCCATCTCTACTAAAAATACAAAAATTAGCCGGGTGTGGTGGCGGGCGCCTGTAATCCTCGCTACGCAGGAGGCTGAGGCAGGAGAATCGCTTGAACCCAGGAGGCGGAAGTAAGGTGATCCAAGATTGCAACACTGCACTCCAGCCTGGGTGATAGAGCAAGACTCTGTCTCAAGAAAAAAAAAAAGAACTTATAACAGTTTACATTCTTCCCTTCACTAAACTTTAAAAAAATAAAATAAAAATCGTGTTGGAATAGAAAATATTCACGTGACTCAAACACTGAGGGCAGAGAGAGGCAAGTCTCGCTCCCCCCTTCTCTCTGTCTCCCCCGCCCCCCCACACACACACTGTGAAAATCACTGTTAGCGGCTCGCCCCCCCCCTTCTCTCTGTCTCCCCCCACCACACACACACACTGTGTGAAAATCACTGTTAGCGGTTTCCTGTTTGTTTCTCCAGAATTTCTTTACAGAAAATCAAGCAAATACCATGTGATTCTTGGTTTTCTCTCTTTTAACACAAACGGTGAAATCTTCTGGGCACCATTCTGCCCCTGCTTTCCCACCCACCCCACGCTGGAGGCCTCCTGCTCTGCACGGGGACCGCGCCCACGTCTGGCCATGCAGAGTGGCATGTGCGGGCCCAGCCTCCGAGCACACGCAGGCCAGTGCCCGTCTTCTGTTCGGACACACACTGCATTTGCGGCTCTGACAGACGCTTTCTCTGGCCTGGTTCCCACAGCTTCACCAACAGAACCTAGATCCAGATTTGCGATTTTTGCCAATACGAAAGGTAAAAAATGGTATCTTGGTGTAAATTAAAGCTTAAATTTTGAAAAGCCCTTAACCCAGAAATTCCTTTTTTTTTTTTTTTTTGAGATGGAGTCTTGCTCATTGCCCAGGCTGGAGTGCAGTGGCGCGATCTCGGCTCACTGCAAGCTCCGCCTCCCGGGTTCACGCCATTCTGCCTCAGCCTCCCGAGTAGATGAGACTACAGGCGCCCACCACCATGCCCGGCTAATTTTTTGTATTTTTAGCAGAGACGGGGTTTCACCGTGTCGAGCAGGATGGTCTCGATCTCCTGACCTTGTGATCTGCCCGCCTCGGCCTCCCAAAGTGCTGGGATTACAGGCGTGAGCCACCGCGCCCGGCCTCCTTTTTTTTTTTTTTGAGACGGAGTCTTGCCCTGTCACCCAGGCTGGAGTGCAATGGCGCTCAGCTCGCTGCAACCTCCACCTCCCAGGTTCAAGTGATTCTCCTGCCTCAGCCTCCTGCGTAGCAAGGATTACAGGCGCTCGCCACCACACCCTGCTAATTTTTGTATTTTTAGGAGAGACGCGGTTTCACCATGTTGGTCAGGCTGGTCTCATACTCCTGACCTCGTGATCTGCCCAACTTGGCCTCCCAAAGTGCTGGGATTACAGGTGTGACACACTGCACCTGGCCAGAAATTCCATTTTTAACAACAGCCATAGAGATGCACGATGACCCAGCTACAACACTGTTCACTGTAGCCATTTCTAATACAAAAATCCAAAATGAAGCTCAATGTCCTATGAGAAAGGATCGATTGGTTAAATATGATATGGCTGCCATACAGGGGAATGCTGTATTGTAAATCAATGTCACAGAGAGATGCCCAAGCTGGATCACTAAGTAAAAGAAGTTACATATGTCTAAAATACTTCATAACATTAAATCATGAAATTACAGGTAAATTAACACATACTAAAGTACACTGTGCGTGCTTTTTTATTTTTTTTACTTTTTTTGAGACAGGGTCTTGCTCTATAGCCCAGGCTCACTGCAGTGTTGACATTCTACGCTCAAAAGATCCTCCCACCTCAGGCTCCCAAAGTGCTGGGATTACAGGCACGTGCCACCACGCCCAGCCCACTGTGCACACTTTTTAAAACAATGACTATGGAACAAAAACATGTTAAGTTCTACATTAACCAACTACTGAAGGATGGCTGGGTGGGTTCCATGGTGGCCACAAAAAATCTATGTCCATGTCCCTGGAGCTCATAAATGTGGCCTTATTTGGAAACAGGGTCTCTGCAGGTATAATTAAATAAAGGATCTTGAGATGAGATCATCTTGGATTACCTGGGCCCTAGATCCAAAAACAAGTGTCCTTAGATGAGGAGAGACACAGAGGCAGGGACTGGCATGACCCAGCCACAGGTCAAGAGGCAGTGGAGTTGGAAGAGGCAGGCAGCCCTTCCTAGGCTCTTCCCGGTGCCTTCGGAGAAAGCGCCGACCTGCCGACACCGGGTTTTTGATTTTGGCCTCCGGAACAGTCAAAAGATAAATTTCTATTGTTTCAGAGTGCTTTGCTTGTGGTTCTTCCCCGTGGGAATCACAGGAAATCAATAGACAGTGAGCAGGAGCAGGGTGCTACAGTGACAAATATCTGAAAATGTGGTTGTGGCTTTGGAATTGGGTAATAAACAGAAGCCGGGATATCTTGAGGCACACAGTAGAAACAGCCTAGCCTGTCTGACCAGACTGTTGGTAGAAATACGGGCATTAAAGGTGCTTGTGGTGAGGCCTTAGAAGGCAACGAGGAAAGTGGAGGAAAGGTGCTTCTTACACTGAAGCGAGACTTCGCCGAATTGTGTTCACTGTCGGCTCAACAGAACTCGTAAGCAATGAACTTGGATATTTAGCTGAAAAGATTTCCAAGCAAAGTGTAGAAGGTGTGGCTTGGCTTCTTCTTGCTGCTTATGGTAAAGTACAGGAAGAAAGAGATAAATTGGGCCAGGAGCAGTGGCTCACGCCTGTAATCCCAGCACTTTGGGAGGCCGAGACGGGCAGATCACGAGGTCAGGAGATCGAGACCATCCTGGCTAACACGGTGAAACCCCGTCTCTACTAAAAATACAAAAAAAAACTAGCTGGGCGTGGTGGCAGCCCCTGTATTCCCAGCTACACGGGAGGCTGAGGCAGGAGAATGGCGTGAACCCGGGGGGCGGAGCTTTCAGTGAGCGGAGATCACGCCACTGCACTCTAGCCTGGGCGACAGAGCGAGACTCCTCTCAAAAAATAAAAAATTAAAAAATTTTTAAAAAGAAAGAGATAAATCAAGGAAGGAACTGTTAAGCAAAAAGGAACCAGCATGGGTGATTTGGGATATTTGCAGCCTATTTAGATTGCAAGAGATGCTAATGTTGGGAGGTTCCCTGTTAGGAAAGTGTGTTCTGCAGAGATGAGGTGTGTGACTCATGGGTCCATTCACTCATCTCAACAGAAGCCAGGAACAGAGACGAGATGATCCAGGGAGGATCCAAGTGAACGCTTCTCTCTAATGGCCTGACTCCCTGTGACATACAGGGGAGACCCAGAAGGTTTATGAGAATGTTGTACCAGCGGAAATACTGCCTGCTTGGATTGAAGGGGACAGAGACAGGATGAAATGAAGGAAGGTATTGGGCTTCTGAGTCTACAGGCAAGAAACAGGATGACAGACCCAGGCAGCTGCAAACATGTGCTGTCCTTCGAGAAAAAGGAAGAACGACTCCAAGGTCAGAGCCTTAGGCCTAGAGGCAGAGGCTGGCAGAGCTGCAGGTGTGGGGGGGGCACTGAGCCACAGAGGGGCATTCCCAGGCCTTGAAACCCCATGGAATTCGCCCTGCTGGATTTCAGACTTGCTTGGGACTGGCAACCCCTTTATGCCTTTATATTTCTCCCTTTGGGAATGGCGATGCCTAGTCTATGCGTAGTCCAACATTGCAGTTTGGAGGCATAAAACTTGCTTTCTAGTTTTACAAGTAAAAAGATGGAGAAAAATTTTGCCCCCATCTGGATCCTACCCAGAGCCTCACCAACACCTGATTTAGATACAACTTCAGTGATCATATTTGAGACTTCTGAGCTGATTAAATGTTGTTCTTCTTGGTTTTTTTTTTTTTTTTTTTTTTTTTTTTTTTAAGATAGGGTCTCATTCTGTCACCTGGGTTCAGCCTCCAGGGTTAAGCATCCTCCTACCTCTACCTCCTGAGCAGCTGGGACTACAGCCATGCACCACCACACCTGGTTAATTTTTATTTATTTGTTTATTTTTTGAGATTGAGTCTTGCTCTGTCACCCAGGCTGGAGTGCATTGGTGCAGTCTTGGCTCACTGCAACCTCTGCCTCTTGGGTTCAAGCCAGTCTCGGCCGGGCGCGGTGGCTCAAGCCTGTAATCCCAGCACTTTGGGAGGCCGAGACGGGCGGATCACGAGGTCAGGAGATCGAGACCATCCTGGCTAACACGGTGAAACCCCGTCTCTACTAAAACATACAAAAAAACTAGCCGGGCGAGGAGGCGGGCGCCTGTAATCCCAGCTACTCGGGAGGCTGAGGCAGGAGAATGGCATAAACCCGGGAGGCGGAGCTTGCAGTGAGCTGCGATCCGGCCACTGCACTCCAGCCTGGGCGACAGAGCAAGACTCCGTTTCAAAAAAAAAAAAAAAAAAAAAGCCAGTCTCGTGCCTTATACACCTGAGTAGCTGGGATTATAGGTGTGCACCACCACGCCTGGCTGATTTTTGCATTTTTAGTAGAGACAAGGCTTTACCATGTTGGCCAGGCTGGTCTCCTGATCTCAGGTGATCCACAGGCCTCCCAAAGGGCTGGGATTACAGGCGTGAGCCACTGAGCCTGGCTGGGCTAATGGAATTTTAGACTTAGAGTTGATACTACAATAGGTTGAGACTTTGGGGCATGTTGGGATAAGAAACATTTACTTTGGAAGTGGGGCAGATATAAATTTTGAGGGGCCAGAGGATAGACTGTAGTGGGTTGAATGGAGGTCCCCAAAAGATATGTCTATGAACAATTCCCTAGAACCCATAAATGGTATCTTATTTGGAAAAAGGGTCTTTGCAGGTGGAATTAAGACAAGGATCTTGAGATGATATCGTCCTAGATTACCCAGTGGGGGGGCCTAAAGCCAAAGCCAAGTGTCTTACAAGAGATGGAAGAGAAGCCACAGGGAGAGGGCCACGTGAGTATGGAGGCCGACACTGGAGTGATGCGGCCACGAGCCCAGGCACCGATGGCCACCAGGAGCTGGAGAGGCCAGGAACAGAGTCCACCCTGGAGCCTCCGAGGGAGCGTGGCCCTGCCAACATCTTGATTTTGGACGTGTGGCCTCCAGAACTGTAAGAGAATACATTTCTGTTGCTTTAGGCCACCCAGTTTGTGGGCACGTTTGACAGCAGCCACAGGAACCTAAAACAGGGCACCTTCTTTGGGGGTATTTGTATTCTGTAAACGACCATGCATTCTTGTGGCCGTCACGACAGTGGCATCCAGCTGTGTCTCTTAGGCCTATCCTGTGCCTGCTCTGTTAGCTTCCCAGGTAGCCACTCATTTAGCAAGAAAGAAGAGAAAGAGATGCACTTTCAAAAGGTCAAAAGACACATTCATTTGAAAAACAGAGCAGAATAAAAATCATAAAAGCCACACCCAGAGACCCTGACTGCAGATACCTCTTTCTGCTGCACCTGCAGACCCGCACTTTCAGCCCTGACCCGACCCACTCTCCCACCCAACCCCCACCCCCCATCTGCCCTGGTGTGTCCCTGTGGATGGCCTTCCGTACCCTCACTGCCCTGCTTGGCCCTAGCCCGCCTGACACACCAGCCTGCCCAAGAGCACCCAGACTCAGACCAGCCACCCTGCTGCCATCCTGGGGCCTTCCTTTCCTGCAGCCCTGGCCCTGGGTCTGCCCCCACCCCGGGAGTCACACAGGGACACAAAGTGATCCGCATCCCATTCCTGGTCTTGGGTCCCCTCTGCCTCCGGGAAGCGGCAGCAACAGTCCTGCCAAGAGCTGCCCACCAGCTGGGAGGACTCTTCTGCAGCTAACCAGGACCCAAACCTCCAAAGAGCAAAGGAAGAGAGGGAGGAAGGAGAGCAGGCCCTGCAGGCTGATGTCCCAAGTCCTACAGGATCCTGTCTTCCCAGCTGGCTCCCTGCTTCCACCATCTGAATGCGTGTTCCCAACTCCCCTTCCGCCTGGTCTGCCATCATGCCAGGCCACTGCCCCTACAGATGACCCGGCCCATGCCCCATTTTGGGTTCCTGACCTCATGACTCACAGTCCCCGCTCTCCCAGCCCTGCATCTCCCTACCCACTGTGGGTCTGTGGGCATCAACCATGACCCAATGGTGGGAGATCTGGGCACCTGGCCCCATTAGCATCACCCTTCCCAGCCTCCTCCAGTCCCTTCTTGAGGTAGCTGGCCCCTGGCCCCTCTGCTGCCAGCTCCTCTTGGGCTTCACTGGGGAAACTGAGGCCACAGGGCACCACTGCCCACACCTTCCCAACAGCCCAACCCAGGGAAAATCTCCAGGGCCCTCAGTGGCAAGCAGCAGTCTCGACTGGCCAATGATGATGTGTGGCTGGGTAAATGTGAGCAACCACTCAGCATTCACCCTGGCCAGGAGATGCCCATGCCCCCTATGGCCATGCAGGTCCCTCAGGCCAAGGCCCAGGGAACTCCTTCCCCAGGGAACTCGGGCCAGTGTCCAGCTGAGGCTGTGCCCTGCTGTGGCCTGGCCTCCATGTCACCACTCTGTCCTGGAGAGGGTTCTCCCTCCCTGCCACCCTGTTGGACCCACCATAGCCTGGCACCAGCACGGCCTCCTGAGCACTTCCCACATGCCCCCAGCACCTCCAATCCGAAGACACCCCAAGCAGTCCCGCTGAGGTCCCCAACACCCCTCATCACCTGGTCCCAGCACCATCCAGGCCTCACCCTGCTCCCGACGTGGCCCTGCTTCCTCATGCTCCTCCCCGCTTCGCAGAGCCAGCAGGCCCCCATGGCTCTGCTGCACGGCTGCCCACGGCTCTGCTTCCCGGCTGCCTGTTCTCATAGGCCCCTAAGCTCTGGAGGACCCCAGGCTCAGAGCTCTGGCCTGAGGCCTGCCCCAGTGATGGCCTCCCAGCCCGGCCTCCCCACCTCAGCCCGGCATTTCCTGCACCCCAGTGTCTGCACAGGCGTTCCTATCTCACAGGCATCTCTGATTTTATGCACCCGAGGCTAAGTGCCGGCTCTTCCGCCCTCTCTGCCGCAGGCACATCCTCTCCACCCCAGGCTGCTCTCCACCTCCACAGCCACCACCCGGGTCTCCTCAGCCGCTCCTTGGGAGGCACCAGACCAGGATCTTGCAGGGGTCCAGCCAGCTCCAAGTCCACCTATCTCTCCCACCCAATGCTTGTTTCCAGCCACAGCTGCCACAGGACAGGGCTCGGCTTGGCTTGGGGGTACAGAAGTGCAGCAATGCACAGCCCCTGTGTCAGGAAGCTGGATTGGCAGAAGGGGAGATGTTTACAATCGTCCCTGTTAACCCACAAGCCCACAGCCAGACCCTATGAGCGTGACACCAAGCATGACATCGAGTATCCCTGAACATCTCGGCCTCAGCCCCAAGCAAATTCCACAAAGATTAACGACAGAGATGTTTAAAAAAATGCACCAGTGCTGGAGGCAGCTCTCGGCAGATGTTTTTACAAAAGAAAACCATTTTAAGCATAGCATAAAATCCAGAAATCAGAAAAGACTGGTGAATGTTAAAAACTGATATGGCTAAAGAAACCACAGGCAGAATTAAACAAAAATAGATGCGTGGTGTGAGACCCGTCCACGGCGTGACCAGCTACTGGGGACACAGCGGGAACTTTCAAGGAGCTGAAAAGTTCTGTTCCATGAGGTGGTACTGATCACAAGCAACTTCCAAGTTTAAGCGAATACAATCGTCCCTCAGAATCAGCGAGGGATGGGTTCTAGACTCCCCATGGACACCAAAATCCACAGATGCTAAAGTCCCTGATGTAAAAAGGTGTAGTAGCCGGGCATGGCAGCAGCTCACCCTGTAATCCCAGTACTTTGGGAGGCCAAGGCAGAAGGATCCCTTGAACCTAGGAGGCTTTTTTTTTTTTTTTTTTTTAGAGATGGGGTCTCACTATGTTGCCCAGACTGGTCTCAAACTCCTATGCTCACGTGAGCAGCCCTGAAAGCATGATGGCAAGTCATAAAAGCCAGAAACAGGGCTGCATTCCATTTCCATGTGAACATAGGAGTTTAAGACCGGCCTGGCCAATAATGCTTTTGAATAGGCAATTCACAAAAGAAAAGGTGCAAATGGTCAACAAGTCTAGGAGATGTGCTCAGCTTAATTAATAATCAAAGAATTCAGGCCAGGCACGGTGGCTCATACCTGGAATCCCAGCACTGAGGCTGAGGCAGGTGGCTCACTTGAGGTCAGGAGTTCAAGACCAGCCTGGCCAACATGGGGAAACCCTATCCCTACTAAAAATACAAAAATTAGCCGGGTGTGGTGGCACACACCTGTAATCCCAGCTACTCGAGAGGCAGAGGCAGGAGAATTGCTTGAACCCAGGAGGCGGAGGTTGCAGTGACCTGAGATCGTGCCACTGCAGTCGAGCCTGGGTGACAGAGTGAGACTTCATCTCAAAAAAAAAAAAAAGAAAACATTGGTGTAAAGTTTCATGACTTGGGTTAGACAGTGGCTTCTTAAATATGACACCAAAAGCACAAGCAACCAAGGAAAAAAATAGATACTGGAGTCATAATAATTAAAACAGACGTGCTTCAAAGGACACAATCAGCCAGGTGAGGTGGCTCACACTGTAATCCCAGCATTGTGGAGGCTGAGGCCAGGAGTTTGAGACCAGCCTGGCCAATATGGCGAAACTCCATCTATACTAAAAATACAAAAATTAGCCAGGTATGGTGGCAGACGCCTGTAGTCCCAGCTACTCGGGAGCCTGAGGCACAAGAGTCACTTGAACCTACTCCAGTCTGGGTGACAGAGCAAAACTCTGTCTCAAAAAAAAAAAAAAAAAAAAAAAAAAGACACCAGCAAGCAAATAAAAAGGCAAACCATAGAAACAGAAAATGTTTGCAAATCATATTTCTGATAAGGGACTGGGATCTAGAATATATAAAGAACACTTACAACTCAATAATACCAAAAGGCAAATTCTAAAATGGACAAAGGATTTAAATACACATTTCTCAAAAGATATAAAAAATGACCAACAATCACATCAAAGTGCTCAACGTCATTAGCCATCAGGAAATGCAAATCAAACCACAATGAGATTCCACTCGACACCCACTAGGATTAGATGTCTGCAATCAAAGAGTCAGATAATAACAAGTGTTGGTGAGGATGTGAGGAAATTGGAAACCTCGCACCCGGCTGTTACTGGGAATGAGGAATGGGGCGCCCACTTTAGGAAGCCATCTGGCAGTTCTTCAAATGGTTAAATATAGAATTACCACACAGCTGAGCAATTCCACTCCTAGGTATCTACTCAACAGAAATAAAAAACATACGACCACCCAAAAACGTGTATGCAAACGTCCATGGCAGCCTTACTCATAACAGCCAGCCCACTATCCATCAACTGATAAACGCGTAAGCAAAAGTGGGCACTTCCACGCCACAGAACTGACTCCAGCGCGGGGCGGGTGAGGTGCTGATGGCGCAGCGACTTGAGCAGCCCTGAGAGTGTCCCGGCAAGTCGAAGAGGTCAGACCCAGGGCCAGTACAGGCCAGTACGGGCCAATCCATAACCACTGAAAGCAGAGCAGTGTTGCCAGGGGCTAGGTGACAAAATGTTCTGGAATTGACAGCTACCCAACTCCCAATCTACTAGAACCACTGAATTGGACACTTCGAATGGGTGAATGTTACGGCATGTGAATGACTTCTCAATAAAGCTATTAAAAAATACTAATAATCAGCATAAGGTCAACCTAATCGGTACTGACATGAAAAGCCATTGGCTCCAGAGGAAATCTCAGTCTGAGCTCCCTGTGAAGGGGCGGCCAAATCTGTGTGTTCTCTCCCGCCCTCTCTCCCGCGCAGCCCTCGCCCCAGCCGGGAGCCTCGGTCTCATCATTTTTCTTCGTATACTTCCACCCTGTTTGATTTTCTTCTTCTTCTTCTTCTTCTTTTTTTTTTTTTTTTTTTGGAGCGTTTTACTTTTGACAGTAAACACCGGCCAAAATTCCTCTCCAGTGAGCCCCAAATAACCTCCAGCCTGCCCTCTGCCAGCTGAGCACCAACCACTGCAGACAACGCCCTACGCCATCACCCACTCACCCGTGCAAACACCCTGCAGTGCTGGCTGAGGGCCTGGGGCCAGTGCCAGGACACAGATAACCAAGCTCAGAGTCCAGGACAGGGGAGAGTGGGGACACATGAGGGGGCCAGGCACAATGGCACTGGGCAGGCCCGGGGCTGGCGAGGAGTCCTGAAGAGAGTGCAGGCCACAGGCTGGGCACATGCTCTGTGGGCACCGAACACACCCAGCCCCTCTCCAGGCCCACTTTTACCCCAGACCAATGCAGGCCTCCCACCCCTGGACCCTGCCCCACACCAACCCCATGCACTCACCAACAGTACTCACCCCAGCCTCCTTCTCACCCCTGCTGCCCCTCCAGGACCACCTCACAGCAGACCTAAGCCCCACTCCCCGGCCTGCATTCATGCCCTGACCCTCCTTCTTTCTTCACTGACCGCCTCACCTCCACTCACCTGCATCACCACGACTTTCCCTTAGAACTGTCCCCGCCCTGCCTCACCCACCCCAGGTCTCTCTCCAGGCTCCCATGGGATGGCAGGACGGCCCAGCCTCTATGAGCTGTCACAGGCCAGGCTTGGGGGGCCGGGCGACTGGACACTTACTGGCAGCTGGGCCGACTGTCTAAGTCACCAGCCCACAGCCCTCAGCATGGAGGCCTCTCCCACAGGGCGCCCAGAGCTCTCCCACCACAGGCTGCAGTAGCCTCAGCCCCAGAGGAATCTGCCCTGGATGGGGGACAGGGAGAAGGGGGGTGGTTGAGGGGCTCAGGCAGACAGGAAGTTGTTCTGGGCGGAGCAGTGGCCGACTGACTGTACAGGGAAGACTGGGGATTTCCAGGGGACAGCCAGGGAATGACGTGTCCAGGGGAGGGTCTGAGATGTTGTGGGGTGGGGGTGAAGGTCACCGGAGTGAGGGTCAGACAGGGAGCTGTCTCTGTGAGAGGGCAGAGTGAGGTGGAACCGGGGCAATGCCACAGAGGGGAGGAGGCCGGGAGGCCTAAGCCAGGGTACCTCCTCAGTGCAGGGATCAGCTGGGCAGGGGTCCCTGGGTGCAGGCCTGGCCTCCCTGCCTCCTCAGAACCACCAAATGCTGAGCTGGGCCCAGAACGGGCCCGCAAATGCTTACCATGGAGGGACTTGGGTCTGCCTCGCTGTCACGGGTTGGGTGGCAAGGGGGGCCGTGCCCTCCCGCAGTCCCTCCACCCCAGGGACAGGAAGGGCCAAGGCTCCTGCCCTCTAGCAGGTCCAATGGGCTCATAGAGGTCAGGCCTGGAGAGGTGTAGGGCACACGGGCCACCTCTGAACTCCTGCACGCCCTTCTAAGCCTTGGCCCGTGGCTCCCAGACACAAGTACCAGCCCAGCCCCTCCTGTCCCCTTGTCGCAAGCCAGGAGCTAAGGGGACTTGGGGTGCCTGGTGGGCTCAAGGAGCCTCAGCACCTGCCTTGCTGTTTAGCCACTCTCAGGCCAGTGCCACACACATGCGGGCAGCTGCACCATCACGTGACGACTCCACTTCAGGTAGGCACCCCAGCACCCCCTGCCCCTCACCAGCCTCCACAACCAAGCCCAGAAGGCAGACAATGGGCCAAGACTGCAAGTGTGTCCAACACCAATCCTGGCCTTCAGAGGAGCTGAGCTTGGGAGGGAGGGCCCTGAGATAGGATTCCAGCAACCTCCAGCCATCTGTCTGGCTCACCCCTGGATGAATCAGAAGTAGCCCCCACCCTAGGAGGTAAAGAAAAGACATCCCTGGGGCCAGGAAAGCCTCAGCACAATGCCCCGAACAGGCATTGTGCACCCTAGGCAGCCCAGCAACCTGACCAGACCAAGAACTCCAGGAGGAAACCATTCTGCACAGGTCCCGCACTTTGAACAGAGTGGTCAGCTCAGAAACAGCTGTCTTGGGGCTTGCCAGGAGGGCTGGAGCCAGGTGGGCGGCTGCTTCCCTGCCCTACACCCCAGCACCTTCCGGGTGCTCCCTCCAAGGCAGGGCTGGCCATGCACAGCATGAGCAACAGGCCGCCCCCTCAAGGCCTCCCCAAGGGTGCAGGAGTGTCTCCCCTGGCCCAGATGAACTAGTCACACAGGCAAAGGGGCTGGGCACAGCACTGTCAAAGAGAACCACAGCAGCACATCCACCCTGCCCCAGAGCCGTCCACGGAGGACGCCTGAAGGAGATGAGTTCAGGGCACCATGAAACCTACCCAGCTGGGCAAGGCTGTGGTGGAGAGCGGCACCACGGGGCCCCAGCAGAACCTCTCTCCCTGAGCTGCCCTTGGGGGCAGAGCCAGCAAAACCAGCCACGTGGAGCTGGAGCCTGCTCTGATCGGTTCTGCCTGGGGCCCCCACCACGACCTTCCCCAGCAGCTCAGTCCCTTGCCCCTAAGCCTCTGCAGGCGGAGAGCCAATGCTGTGTCCACAACCGCCTGGAGCTGGGCGACCCAGGCCGAGCCAGGCAGCTGGGTTGCAAGAATGGCAGGTGGGTGCCAGGGCCTGGGCAGGTCCAGGGGCTCCCCGTGAGCGTGGACTAGGGCAAGGGGGTCTGCCGAGGCACCAAACAGGAGGCACCAAACAGTTGGGCAGGCCACTCTGATGCTCCCCTAGTGAGGAAGGAGGGGCCACCATGACCCCTAGCCCACAGCTGTCCCCTAGGGAACAGAAAAGGGGTGTGTAGGGGGTGCCCTGCCAAGGAAGGGTGGCAGCCCAGGCCCTCACCAGTTTAGGGAGGTGAGGAGAGCCGGCAACTATGTGACCCATTGCCAGGCGGCACGGCCTCCCCTGTCCCATGCAGAGGTGTCCCAAAGGAGGGGCAGGGGATGGTTCAGCCTCGACCCATGTGTCTGCTGGCCACAGACACCGGATCCTGGCCCAGACAGCCGACCCCGACAAGCCCTGAGCGCCCCCACCCGCCCGAGACCCGCCCCCACCCACCCGGGCCGCGCGATGCCCTATTAAGGGCATGGCCGCGGGGGCTCAGCGGAGCGCGCCCGTCCCTTCCCTAGGCACTGGCGGCCGTGGGGGGCGATCCAGGCGGACGAGGCCGGCGGAGTGGCCACGCTCGGGTCGGCGATCGGACCGCCACCGTGGACAACAAGGTGCTGGGCGGCTGGGCTGTCAGGAGCGGCCGGCCCGGCAGCGGGGCGGGGGGTCGTACCTTTGTACTTCTCGCGCACCTCCTCGTAGGCCTGGATGAAGTCCTGCTCGTCGGGCTGCGGGCCAGGCGTCAGCAGGGCGGCCATGCCGGCGGGCGCGGGGCGCGGGGCGCAGCGGAGCCTCCAGCACCCGGCGGCCACTCTGTCCCCGCGGCCGCGCGCGCCGCTTAAAGAGGCCGCCCCCGCCCCGCCCCCGCACCCAGGATGCCCCACGGGCGGGGCGGGGCCGGGGCCGCCGCGGCCTCCCGGCGGGCCGGTTCCGCGAGTTCCGAGTCCCGCACGCACGCCCCTTCCCGTTCCCGCCCGGTCGCGGCCGCCGACACCCGGGGTCCTCGGGTGGCCCCTGCCCAGAGGCGGCCCCGACCTGTCTGTTCCCCGCCGGGCCGGCGACCTTACTGCCTCCGAGATGCGCCCCTGCCCGCCCCCCACCTCGCTTCCCGCGTGCAGCTGAGAACTTTCCCATTGCAACACTGGAGACGACTGAGTCGGTATAAACAACCCTTAAAACACCACACATAAGAAAAATTAAGTCCACATACAAGGACTGGAATAGCCCATTCACAGAAGGAAAAAATGCTCGGTGATAATTAAAACAGCTCTTTCCACCCATCAGATTGGCAAAGCTCCAGCTCTTCCCGCCTTCACCAATGTCGGCCACCGTGTCTGGGATGCCCCTGGCCGTGTTTTCTCCAAGCTTAATGCCACATGTCCTGTAACTGCAAGTCCCGCTTCCAGGAATCCGTCAGAGGTCCTAAGGAAACCGTCAGAGGACGCAGAGCCCCGGCGCGCGGAAGGTGCTTGCTGCGGGCACAGCCTTTGCAGTGAGTACCGGAGGCCACCACAGTCAGCCAGGGCCTCAGGACCCCCCACACTCCTCCACAACTGTAAAGGTGATGCCGAGGAAAGCCCAGGCGTGGGAACGACACAAGTGATTCCCTTTCAAGTGGGAAGAAAGTGACTTCTTTCTTTAAAGTCCGCGTGTGCTGTGAAAGGCCCTGAAGGTCATGCAGGTCGAAGCAGACCCTAGGGCTGGGGCTGGGTCCAGGGCGGTGACCCTCTCCTTCCCTCTTTCCTGCTCCCACCAGCCCCGATTCCTGTGGCCTGCAACATCCCCTAGGGCTCCGCACCTGGCCTTGCAGCCCTCTCCTGGCCTCCCGCAGGGGCCTCCCTTCCCTCCGGCTGGAACAGGTCAGGACTCTCCAGCTGAAGCCTAGAGAGCTACGGCTCCTCCCTCTCCTAGCACACCCTGCCCATGGCCTCCAGCTCTAGGTCACCCACTTCCCTCCTGCCCTACCCCTTCCCCAGGCCTCTCGCAGGTGCTTCCCATCCTGGAGGCTGGGGCTCCAGACAACCAGGCGTCCCCTCCCTATACACTGCTCCTGTACATGCCCACCTGGCCCCCATGGTGGCAGCCAAGACCGAGGGCCTTGTGGGCAGCTCTGCCCCAGGAGCCCAAAATATTATCCTTGTTGCATCTGGGCACTGGACCGTTTTAAAGTCAATGATGGACGCCGCAGCAAGAAGCCCAACCCCAGGTCTCATGAACCGCCTAGGCCGGCCCAGCAGGTGGCGCTGCGCCGCCTGCACTCACCTGGGATGCGCGAGGCCCTCCCTGACCCGCAGATCCCCCCGGGCCTCCCCCATCCAGTCCCAGCTCCAGCGCCTAGCACGCAGCGGGAACTCAGTCAACCTGCGTGTGCTAAGGCGGTGCACAGGCAAGGCCCTGCGCAGTTACCTGCGATGCGAATGACCGCCCGCTCCGCAGGGTCCAGCACACTCCCGTTGCTCCCAGCGCCACCCCCACTGCGCCGGCTCCGCTGCGTTTTCCCAAGGTTCCAGGGCAGTGTGTCCCCGGGGCTGGGCGAGCCACTGCTTCCATTGGAGACATCTTCAGGGACTGCCCGGACCTCAGCGTCCTCACCCGACATGGCCTCCTGGAGGGGAAGCAGGAGGGGTCACACCTCTGCCTGTTCAGGAGTGGACTCTGCACGCCGACCCACCCACCACCTTCTTAATCTAGACACTGACCCCGCCCCACTCACCCTCTCGCCTGGACACTGGCACCCACACCCCTCCTGCACCCTGCTGTACCCACATACTGACCCCCATGCTCTCGCCCCAGGCACTTACCCTCTCTCCATCCATGACTGCCTCGCCCCCTCCCGCCCATTCCTCAGACACCCACACAGTGACCCCCCCCCCAGCCACTGGCCTCACCCTCCAGTCTATCACCAGGACACTGACCACCCTGGCCACCCCCACTCCCGCACATTGAGTGCCACTCTCCTCTCTTAGTCACCCACACCCTCCTACTCTGTCACCCAGGGGCTCAACCGGCACAGGACAGACCACCTTCCACCCTGTCCAATGGAAGGCGAAAGGCGACTACCTTCACTCAGATGCGGGCCTCCACTGCCTCCATCCCAAACTGGACCCGCCTCTAACCCTCTAATCGTAGGCAGGCGAGGCCATCAAGGAACGCTGACCACTGCCCCCACCACTCCCCGGGTCATCAGGGAAGGACACCCAAGCCCTTCCCCTGGACACCAGCAGTCCACCTCCAAGCTGTCTTGACCTCTAGGACTCCCCATCACGCCACCCCACCTCAGCCCGCAGTCCCACCTCCATCTCCGCAGCGAAGGCCTATAAATAGCTACAGCCGCAGCGGCGTGGGCCGCCGGAGCTCTGCTGCGGCGAGGCCGGGAGGGAGCCCAGGCAGCCGCTCCAGCAGCCCACCGTGGGGGCGCGTACACCTGCACGGCGGACGCAACCAGGGCGCACGCATACCCACGCGCGCACACTTCCCAGCCCCCGTCCCCAAGAGCACTGGAGTGCGAGAGGTGAATGGGACTCTGTCTCGGCGAGGGTGGGCTGGCGTGGGGGCACAATGTGGGCTCTGTGCCTCCGCCCTCAGGCCAAGGGCTAGGGAGGAGACAGCGGACACCGAGCAGGGGCCCGCCGCGCCCCGCCCCCACTGGCTCCTCCACGGGCCGCCCTGGTTGCAGTCCCCGGCCCAGAGCCCTGCGGTCAGCCGCGCCTCCCCAGCAGCCTTTCCTGCCTACACCCCGGGCACCGCCCGTCCAGTTCCGCAGTCTCGAGCGCGCAGGGAGATCCTGTCCTCTCGAGCGAGGGCAGGAGGGGGCGCGACGCAGCCCCCAGTTCCGTGTGGCCTGCGGCCGGAGACCCCCCCCCGACCCCCACCCCGCAACGCCCGCACGCGGCGCGCCTCTCCATCCTGGCCCCGCGGTCTTACGTGCCTGGTGGCTCCGCTCGCTTCAGCTCTGCCGCCGCAGCCAGACTGCTCGGGCCGGGAGAACGGCGGAGGCGGCGCAGGCGGGGCGAACCCCGAGCCCCGCCCCGGCCCCCACCCAGAGCTGCACCGCGCGGGCCCGGAGGAGCGCGAGCGAACGCTGCCCGCGAGATCGGGCGCCCGTGTCTGCGCGGCGCGCCCGTGTCTGCGCGAGATCACGGGAGCGGCGGGGCCGGTGCCTGCGCGGGACGACTCGGCCAGGGCGCGGCGCACACCTGAGTCCCGGGCGCACGGGGCGGGCCGGTCGGCAAGGAGACGCTGTCTGCGCCAGCGTGCGCGACACAGGAACGCAGTGCGCTCGCCCCGGTGCGCTCCGGGCCCCGCCCCGCACCCCGACGCCTCCTCGGGAGCTGCAGACCCCGCCCCTGGGCCGCGGAGGTCCCCAGTCCCCAAACAGAGGTCGCAGTCGGAGTTCCCGGGGCCCTTCCGCTTGGGTTCACGTTCACGTTTATTCAAACAACAGAGCCGATTCAGGCGAGGTCTGGGCGCGGCGGGGGGGCGGCGTCGCCTCCTGGGCTCTGCTGACCCCTGGTGGTGGGGTCGGCCCAGGCGGGGACCCAGCCCAGCCCCCCTCGGCCGCTGCTGACCCCCAACTCCACACCGCCTTCTGGATTCCGCAGCTCAGGCGGCCACAGTTGGGGGCGGGGGGCATCAGGCTGTGCGGAGCCGGGAGCCTGGGAAGCAGGAGGCCAGAAGGTGGCCCCTTCGGTTAAGTGTCTGGGGAGTGGCCCCGGAGCCCAGAGGGGTCGTCGGGGGAAGCCTGGGGCATGTGCTTGCAGGTGATGAGGTGGGTGGGCAGCGCCTGGGTGTCGTGGAAGATGACGAAGATGCTGGGCTGGCAGATGCAGTCCACCGCGCTGTCGTAGCGCAGGAGCACGTGGCCTGGGCCCCGCAGAGGGGGCGCCCGCAGACCGCGGCGGCCCTGCCCGTAGTCGCCGGTCAGCACTCGTGCCACGAACACCGCCTTGTGGCCATCGGCGTTGGGGGGCGAGTAGCGGTCCTGCACCGACAGGGAGGCGCGCTTGGCGAAATACACGCCCTTCCCGTAGACCGTGGCTGCAGGGCGGGACAGGGCAAGGTCAGGGTGGTCAGGGTGCGCAGAGCCCCCGCGCCTGCCGGGCTCAGGCCTCACCGTTGCGGCCGCAGAAGCTGCGGTTGAAGCCGTGGGCGCAGATGTCAGGCACTGCCGGCGCTGTCGTGCCATGGTACAGCACCTGCTCCACCGGGCGCCGCTCGCATCGCTGCAGCAGGCGCTCCCGGTACAGCTCATACTGCTGCTGCAGCAGCGGGTGCGACACCCGCTCCACCTGCGGGGGGATGGCCCGGGCCAGGATTAAACATCCTTCCTCCGCCCTGGGGCCCACCCAGGGCAGAACTGAGCCCGGCAACCAGGAGCCCTCTGTTGGAGGGTTTGAGGGAGCCCTTGCAGCCTCCATGCTCTGTCCAGCAGCAGACAGTAGCACCTCCATGAGACAAGTGACTTCAGAGGGCCTCTGGGGAGACTGACCCCTCCAGGGGAGTCTGATGCCCCCCTCCCCCCTCCCGTGGAGGTCTACAGGTGGGCAAACCCCACCCACTCACACCGAGGCCTCTGCAGAGAAGAGCTGAGCCACGGCCCTATGCTGCCTGCAGGACCTGACTCCAGCACCAGGAGCTGCCCACAGACCTCTCAGTGCTGAAAGACCCAGGTGGGAGAGAAGGCCTCAGGTGACCAACCCGACAGTCAGCCCTGGGAAACACTTTTAAAGAAATTCTAAATAGTTTTTTCACAGGGTTGCAAAAGAACACTATGTCCATTAAACAAGACTAGCTGCCATGAAAAGGAACTAGTCTGAAAACCAGAGTGCTCCTACGTTCAGAAAGGGACGCTGAGCTCACTCCAGCGGGGTGAGCCAAATGAGGAAGTGGTTCAAACTAAAGCCCCAGCTAGTGTTCTAGATGGAGTTCAGGAACTGACGCAGGGTGCGGAGCCAATGGAAGAGAAAGGAACTCCGAGGGAGCAGGTGAAGGGGCATGAGCTCCACCGGCCGGAGCTCCAGTGCACACAGGGAAGATGGCTTCCCTGAGCTAAAGGAACATCTTCAGTCACACAAGATCTGTGAAATGCCAAGAAGGACAGTGAGGAAAGACACACCCCTGCCAGGGGCACCCACCTGCCAGGAAACCTCAGCCCTCAGAGTGAAAGAAAACCCTGCAAGTTCACACACACACACCCCGAGCTCAATATGCAAATGGGAAGAAAGCTCGCCTTCTCACATTGGGTCTCTCACTGCGGACACCAGATGCTAAGAAACCATGGGGGGATATTTTTTAACTTTCCAAGAAAAATATTTTTTAAGAAGGAAAAAAACAGCAATGTCTTCAAATATCTGAGGAAAAACATATTTTGAACCTGAGCACTATATTCCGCCAAACTATTAATGAAGAATGAGGACAAATAAGGGCATATTAGGACACACGAGAACATGGAAGTTTATACCAACATCAAATTACAGTTGCAAAATACCTCCAATTGTAAAGGGCAATGTAAATTTAAAAGTCGGCCAGGCGCAGTGGCTCATGCCTGTAATCGCAGCACTTTGGGAGGCCAAGGCAGGTGGATCACTTGAAGTCAGGAGTTCGAGACCAGCCTGACTAACATGGCAAAACCCCGTCTCGGCCGGGTGCAGTGGCTCACGCCTGTAATCCCAGCACTTTGGGATGCCAAGGCGGGCAGATCACGAGGTCACGAGATCCAGATCATCCTGGCTAACACAGTGAAACCCCGTCTCTACTAAAAATACAAAAAATAAGCCAGGTGTAGTGGCAGGCGCCTGTAGTCCCAGCTACTCGGGAGGCTGAGGCAGGAGAATGGCATGAACCCGGGAGGCAGAACTTGCAGTGAGCTGAGATCGTGCCACTGTACTCCAGCCTGGGCGACGGAGTGAGACTCCATCTCAAAAAAAAAAAAAAAAAAAGCAAAACCCATCTCTACTAAAAATACAAAAAGTAGCTGGGTGTGGTGGTGTGTGCCTATAATCCCAGCTACCTGGAAGGCTGAGGCAGAATCACTTGAACCCAGGAGGCGGAGGTTGCAGTTAGCCGAGATCGTACCACTGCACACTAGCCTGGGCAACAGAGAGAGACACTGTCTTAAAGAAAATCATATATATATATATAAATGTGTATGTTTATCTATATAAATGTATATATATATATGTTCACATATACATAAATTTAAAAGTCAAATATGTTTGCCATCCACTCAAGGAGATACTCCCACTAAACAAAAGAATCTGTGCCAAAATGTGACAAGTGGGGACTGAGTAACCCAGTGGTCAAGCATGACCCAGAAAAAATAAAGTCAAAAAAACAACGGCCATTAGCCTTGAATTCTAGAATACCTTTTTCACAGAACACAGTTTTAACAACTAGGATTTCATTTCTCTTTCTATGGCTCAATGGTAAATATTTTTTCATTATTATAGTACGTCTACCAACCTATGGTCCAAGCATGGAGGCTTTGTGATAATTACAGAAACTTTTACTACATAATAAAAATAATGTAACTGACCAAATTGAGATGGAAGGTGAGGAAGGAGGCAAAAGAGAGAGAAGCGAGGCCCATTCTCCTCCATCTTACCTTCTTGCAGGAAGGCAAGAAACAATCTCTAAAGCTGTCAAGTGAAAAAAAATATTCAAGTGTAGCAGTTAAAGTCATAAAGGTGCTCACCGGAAGAACCAAGTACATATAATTAACAAAACCACCAGGATATGAGCTCAGTGCGTCTGGGTGGTGGTGATGCTGGTGGTGGTGAGTGGTGAAGGTGTGTTGGTGAAGCTGACAGTGATAGTGGTGATGCTAATGGTGGTGATGGTGACGATGGTGGCCGTGGTGGTGGTGATGGTGGTGGTGATGACAGTGAGTGGTGAGGGTCATGGTGATGGTGATTATGGTGATGGTAGTGAGGGTCATGGTGATGTTGTGATGGTGTTGGTGTTGGTGGTGATGGTGGTGATGGTGGTGGTCAGGTCTGAGGACAACCAGAGGTTCTTTCTGCATTTCTGACCAGCTCCTGGTGGAGGGTGATGCTGCTGGCCCCACGCACAACTTTGAGCATCAAGAGTTGACAGTGCCCCACGCAGTGTTATCAGCACAGTGACCCCAGCACAGTGACCGCAGTGAGCCTGGGCCTTTCTGTGGAGGCAGAAGAGCACCCCGAACAGCACAAGGGATGCGTTTGTGAAACGAATAATCCTCACAATAGCCACAAGATGGCGTCACCGCCCATGCTCCAAATAAGGAAACTGAGGCCTGGAAGTGGTCCCATAGTCCCTGGTGACCCAGTCATGAGCGGCAGAGTGGGGACCCTCATTCAGGCCTATCAGATCCCAAGACCCCCACTCTGTTCCCTCCTGTTTCCCTACCCACTTTGGGAACGCCCTCTGGGCAGAGAACAGGGCTGGGAGCCTGTCAGCTCCTGGTCAGCTGACCTTGATGTAGGCAAGAGGGACAGGCCACAGACTTGGCAAGGTGCTGATGGTGCAAGAGCCCAGGACGCCATGGGGCCAGAGAGACAGGGCATGGACTCACGCGAACGATGCGGATGCTGCTGTGGGCAGCGTCCAGGGTGTCGTAGAAGGCCTGCACCACCTCTCGGAATTCCCCGGTGCTCTCTGCCAGATGCTCCAGCTTGTTCCAGGGCCCCTTCAGCGTCTGCTCCGCCACTGATGTGTGGGGAAAAGGGGAGGTCAGAGCCATGCCTGGGGCACTAGCCCCTGCTAACCAGCCCACCCCACCATCCCTCAGTCCAGGATGTAGACTCACAGGTAGGGCCTGAAGCTGCCAAGGGAAAGGCCAAACTCTGATCCCAGGGGCCAGCCAGAAGTGCCACCAAGTGGCGGGCAGCACGGGCAGGATGGGCCCCGAAGCCACGGATGATGGTGCAGTCACCGCGCAGGGCAACATTCACACCGTGGCGCCGCTCCAGGCGGGCACGCAGCTCTGCAGGCAGTGTGCGGCGCCAGGGCCCCACTGTCTCCTCCCGGAGGTGGACCTCCAAGGCAGCCCTGAGTGCCCGGTCCAGCTCCTCCACATCCTGCTCAAAGGCCGAGTGCACCACCAGCTGGGCCTTCCCATCAGTCCCCACATCTGGAGGCTCTTCTGCCTCCAACGGGGGCTGCTCCAGCAGGGAGAGGGCTAGGGCTTGGCGCAGGGCAGCAGACTCCTCCTGCTCAGCCGCCTGACCTTGAGGCTCCAGCGACCGGTGGAGGGCCAGCTGCAGAGCGGCCTCCTCCTCCAGCCGCCTGGGTGCCAGGATGCTGGGAGCCACAGGCTCCTCCTCCTCATGCCCTGGGGTAGGCTCCTCCTCCTCATGCCCTGGGGTCGCCTCCTCCTCTGGCTGCTCCTGAGGCCCTTCCTCCTCCAGCTCCAGAGGCAGCCAGTCCTCCCCGTCTAGGTCTAGGCCCTCCAGGGTGGCCAGCAGTTCTCGGACCTCCTCTGGAGGCAGGGAGAGGCCACTGGGTCAGGGGCTGGGCCCAGGAGGAGTTAGAATGGGTCAAAGATGGGAAGCAAGTTTTTGGGGTACACGGTGGGCCTAAGATGGGTCAGTAGACAGATGGGAGGACAGAGCAGGGCAGGGGGTGGGGTCAAGTGAGGGCCACAGGATGTGCTGAGGGCTCCCAGGGAGTCCTACCCAGGCTCACGTCCTCCTGGTCACTACTTGTACTGTCTGGGGGCCACAGGGTGTGGGCATCACCAGGGAGCACTGGGAGGGCCTCGGTAGGGTCCACCTGTAGGGAGAGGACGTCAGGACCACTAGCCTCTGGGCAAGGGCAGAGGAGGTCTGGGGCAGAGGCGTGAGAAAGCGGAGGGCAGGGGTGGGACTCCATCTCTACCTCTTCAAGGCCTGTGTCCAAGGTGGCTGTGGCCAGGCGCTCTGTCCCAAAGACACACTGGAACTGAGCCTCCAGCCCCTGGAGAAGGCGCTGCCCTTCTGGGCCCAGGAGAAACCTGGCGCTGCCCGGGTGCTCCAGGCGCAACACATGGCAGCTAATGCTGCCCAGCAGGCTCCGCAGAAACTCCTCAGCCGCCTGGCAGGAAGTCTGGCCTCCACAGAGCTGCAGGGCCATGGCAGAGGCGGAGTTTGCAGGTTTAGAGCACAGAAGAGGTATTCTGAGTCAGTAGGAGGAGGGGGCCGAAGGTGAGGAGTCCTGAGGGGCCACTCACCCGAAAGCCAGTCACATCCGGTCCTTCAAGTGGGAAGAGAGCGACGTCTCCCAGGCCCGCAAGAAGGTCCTCATGATAGATCTGCAGGAAGCGCATCGCCCCTGGCTCCATCAGCAGCACCATCTCCGCCAGGCCCTCCTGCCCCGCCAGCTTCACGTGTCCTGGGCTCACAGGCCCGGCCTTCTCCAGACACCCCATGGCGATCTCCATGGGACCCACCAGCCCTTCTTGCCCTGGTGAGTCCATGGCAATTTCCACCAGGCCCTCCTGCCCTAGCAACCCCTTAGAGATCTCCACTGGGCCTGTAGACCCCACAGGCCCCACGCTCATGGGCCCCTCCTGTTCCTGCAACCCCACAGGCCTCAGGCTTACCAGCCCCTCATGTTCGAGAGACCCCATGGGCATTGAGCCGACTGGCTTTGCCTGTCCCAGAGACCCCATGGGACCAGTCCTCAGAGAGGCCTCTGACTGCCCTGATTCCTCGCCAGAGCCCGTCGTCATAGTCCCTGTACCTTGCACCATGGGACCAGTCCTCAGAGAGGACCCTAACTGCCCTGGTTCCTCGTCAGAACCCATTGTCACAGTCCCTGCACCCTGCAGAGCCGTCACCAGCCCTCCAGTCCTCAGAATAGCATGCTTGGTAGCCCTAGGCCCCAGGGTGGATGGGTGGTCCCCTCCACTGGTGTTCTCAGCCAGCTCCTCAGGCTCCAGGACGTCGTAGTGGGGGACAAGGCTCAGCTCCGAGCCCTGCAGCTGGTGCTCCTGCTGCAACACTCGTTCTGCCACTTGGAGGAAGGGAAAGGACAGAAAACCTGTCAGATTTCTGCAGGAGAGGGAGGGTCAGCTGGGTCTGCCCAGCCCCACTCACCTTGCCACTGCTGGAAGGAGGCAACAGTGCCCAGGGGCCCCGGCAGGCATCGCAGGTCCTCCAGGGGCCCCCCACCACTGCGGCGCTCATTCTCCAGGTACAGCTCCAGCAGCAGCAGGTCCACAGAGGCGCTGTCCCCCACCACACGCACTGCTCGGGCCTGGGGCACCCGGGCCAGGGACACCGAGGACCCCTCCAGGCCCAGATTCTGGGCCTGCTCCTCCAGGACACGGACATCTGTGGGGAATGTGCAGGTCAGCTCAGGGAACCTCCCCTAGCCAGCACCTCAACCCCAACCCGCCTCTCACCTGCCTCAGAAAGGGGCTTGGGCAACTGGACCAGAGCCCGGTCCGGCCGGGGGCTGGCCAAGGCATAGCAGGGCTGTACTGGGAGCCCCGAGGCACGCAGCAGGGCCTGGACATGCTGCTCCAGACGCTGGGGTGCGGTGCCAGGGGGCAGTCCTTGGAGCAGCAGGCGTGCAGGGGCTCGTGGTGGAGCTGGCCGCAGGCTCAGCTGGGCACCATGTAGTTCGTGATCTGCCTGGGCCAAGACCCTCTCGGCGTCTGTGGGCAGTGGCAGGGCAGGACGTCAGGCATCAGAACGTCAAGGCACCCAGGCTGCCCCTTCAGCCAGTCCTCTCACCTGCAGGCTCTCTGAAGGTGAGGATGCCCCCACAGCCCAGTCTCTGCCAGCTCAACACAGGCCCCCCTCCAGAGCGTCGGCGGTTTTCAAAGTAGAGTGTGAGCAGCTCGTCGGGCACGGCAGGAGGCAGTCCACGGACCTCCACTGCCACCCCTGCCTCTGCCTCCGCCATTGCAACCCTGGGATGGGGCATCGGGTGGGTAGGGAAACAGCCCACTCCACCCCTCCTACCCCTCCCCAGGCCCCTCCGAGGGGTGCCCTCAATACTCACCCGTTATGGGTGGCCCCACACACGGTACTTACACTCCCTGCTGCCGCGCTCGGCAGCCTCAGGTCATGAGCTCAGCCAGGACTCCTGCGCCTGCCCCTCAGCAAGCCTAACTCTGCAGGGAGCAGGAAAACAAAAGTGAAACTGAAAGACGGAAGGAGGGAGGGAGCAGCTGGGCCCCGGGCGCTGAGGCCTGGTTACTGGGGCTCAGAAGCTTCCTCTCCTGCTGCAGCCTCAACCCCCAGATGACCAGGAGGTGTTGGCCAGGCTGGACCCCTCAGGACACTCCAGCCAGCCCAGTCCAGTCCACTGGCCCCATCTGGCCCACTCCAGCCCCTGGCTGGCAGGGTAGACAGGAGTGTCCTCTGGTGGCCCTCCACTCCCCTGGCCTCCATGGTCCGAAAATGGCCAATCACCTTCCCCACTAAACCCACCAAGGGGCCTGAGTCACTGCCCCTCACTCAGGATCACCAAGCCTCTGTGTCCATGACACCCTCTGCATGACAAGTGCTGGGTCTTCAGGTCCGCCCCTGGCCAAGGCTGGCCTTCAATGCCTCCAGCAACCTTCTCAACCCTGCTCCTGGTCCCTCACACCTGCCAGCTGCTGAGCATAGGCAGCTCCCCACCCTTGGTCTCCAAGAGCATGCATTGCAGCACAGCCTTCCTCCCGCCTTGGGTCCTGCCCGCCCATTCCTGCAGCTTTCTGTCCTGCCTGCACCTCCCCATCTCACACCATCATTGGCATCGTCACAAATAACCCCAGAAGGTGACAGGGTGATGGCCTCACTGCATTCTTTGCTGCCACTAATCCTCACCACAGAAAGGGAAACAGAGGTGCAGACAGGCCCACAGCAGCACCAGGCCTCAAACCTGGGCAGTGCCTTCAGAATCCACAATCCCACTCGCCACAAATCCCCGACATCACCCAAGCTCCATTTGTTTCCAGCCTTTCAAAGAGCTGTGGCTACTACTGCTCTCCGTCTCCTACTTCCCACTCACCCCTCAGCCCACCAAAACCCAGCCCCACCCCTGCTGTTCCTCCCTCCAGGGAGCTGAGGACCCTGGCCAGCCTTCGCTCCCAGCCCTGCACATGCCGCACCTCTGCTACCCCGACCCTGGTCCCAGCCTCCAGAATCTCTCGCTAGGTAGCTAAGCTCACCTCTTAACTAGTCTCTGTCTACCTGCCACTCCCATGGTGGGTCCTCAGCAGAGGGGTCAGGGTGGGCCTTGTAAAGTGACACCAGCAGCTGCTACATAGCTCCGAGCATCAGCAACAGTAAAAACCAAAGTGCTGGGGGCTGGGCGCAGTGGCTCACGCCTGTAATCCCAGCACTTTGGGAGGCTGAAGCAGCTGGATCACGAGGTCAGGAGTTTGAGATCAGCCTGGCCAACAAAGTAAAACCCTGTCTCTACTAAAAATGAAAACATTAGCCAGGCATGGTTGCAGGTACCTGTAATCTCAGCTACTCGGGAGGCTGAGTCAGGAGAATCGCTTGAACCTGGGAGGCAGAGGTTGCAGTGAGCTGAGATCATGACATTGCACTCCAACCTAGGTGATAGAGTGAGACTCTGTCTAAAACAAAACAAAACAAAACAAAACAAAACAAAAACTCCAAAGTCCTTTTGAGGACCTGCCCAGCTGCACCTGACCAGACCTCAGTCCCTTCTCTGGCCCCATGCCCCCTGCACACCCTGATGCTCAGAGGGCTCCAGGTTCTCAGCTCTTCCTGCAGAGCTACAGGCCACTCCTGCCTCAGTGGCCCGGGACTGGCCCTTTCCTCTACTTGGCCTTCCCCACAAACCCCCATGGCCACCCCTCTGGCATGATCTCCCTTACTCTGCCTTTCTTTTTTTTTTTCCCAAGGCGGAGTTTCACCCTTTCACCCAGGCTGGAGTGAAGTGGCGTGATCTCGGCTCACAGCAACCTCCACCCACTGGGTTCAAGTGATTCTCCTGCCTCAGCCTCCTGAGTAGCTGGGAAAACAAATGTGTGCCACCATGCCCGGCTAATTTTTGTATTTTTAATAGAGATGGGGTTTCACCATGTTGACCAGGCTGCTCTCGAACTCCTGACCTCAGGTGGTCCACCCACCCAAAGTGCTAGGATTACAGGCACAAGCCACTGTGCCCAGCCCCTTAATCTGTTTTTAAGGCAGATTTAACATAAATCTAAAGACACTTAGGGACTCTGCCTACACGACCCCTCCTGAAGCCCTTTACTCAACTTTGTACTCAGCATTTTACTTTATTTATTTAATTTTTAAAAATTTATTTATTTTTGGCCAGGCGTAGTGGATCACGCCTGTAATCCTAGCACTTTGGGAGGCCGAGGCAGGCGGATCACGAGGTCAGGAATATCAAGACCATTCTGGCTAACGCGGTGAAACCCCGTCTCTACTAAAAATACAAAAAATTACCCGGGCATGGTGGTGGACGCCTGTAGTCCCAGCTACTTGGGAGGCTGAGGCAGGAGAATGGCATGAACCCAGGAGGCGGAGTTTGCAGTGAGCCGAGATCAAGCCACTGTACTCCAGCCTAGGTGACAGAGCAAGACTCCGTCTCAAAATTTTAAAAAAAGTGTTTATTTTCTTTGAGACGGGATCTCCCTCCATGTCCAGGCTGGAGTGCAATGGTGTGATCTCAGCTCACTGAAACTCTGCCTCCCTGGTTCAAGGGATTCTCCTGCCTCAGCCTCCCAAGTAGCCAGGATTACAGGCACACACCACCATGCCCAGCTAATTTTTGTATTTTTAGTAGAGACAGGGTTTCACCCTATTGGGCAGACTGGTCTCGAATTCCTGACCTCAGATGATCCACCTGCCTCAGCCTCCCAAAGTGTTGGGATTACCGGCGTGCGCCACCATACCCAGCTATTATTTATTTATTTATTTATTCATTTATTTATTTTTTGAGACAGAGTTACACTCTGTCACGCAGGCTGGAGTGCAGTAGCACGATCTCAGCTCACTGTAACCTCTGCCTCCCAGGTTCAAGCAATTCTGCCTCAGCCTCCTCAGTAGCTGGGATTACAGGTGCACACCACCACACCCAGCTAATTTTTTTTTTTTTGTATTTTTAGTAGAGACAGGGGTTCACCGTGTTAGCCAGGATGATCTGGATCTCCTGACCTTGTGATCCGCCTACCTCAGCCTCCCACTGTGCTGGGATCACAGACGTGAGCCCCCGTGCCCGGCCGGCATTTTATTTTTCTTAAAGGTCTCTCAAATTTTGTGAGCTTCTGCTTCTACAAAGGTAAATCCATCCCTGCTTTTCCCACGTTTCCTCTAATGGAACTCATCACAGGTTACCCATTATGCCGACCCTGGCTGCAGAGGGCACAGGCACCACTCACACCACAAGCAGACTGGTACAGTTTCAGGAATTCCTGTGGACTGGTTGCTCAGCTGGGGGTAACTTGAAACCAGCCCTGGTGGAGTAATAACACCATGGGCATGTGCAAAAAATGCACCCCAGGCTTCCCCTCACTAGGTCTGGTTGCTAAACATTGCACCAGTGCACCATAGGTGCAGGACTCAGAGCGGTCTGGGAGCGGCCAGCCCTCCAAGGGCAGAAGGGCAGGTGGGGTCTGGGCCCTGGGTGGGAAGGCTGGCAGCAGGATGCACCCTGCCTGTGCCAGTCACTGTTCCCCCAAAAGGACTTGGGAGCCAAGCAGGGAGGCGGCCTGGCCTCCAGTCCCGCTGTATCCTCAAGCCTCAGCCCCTCGCAGCTTGTGAGGACGTCAGGCAGACAAGTGAGCGTTCAGGGTCTCTAGTGGGAAAATAAGACATCGTATTTGCTAGTACAACAGGGTGACTGTAATCAAAAATAATTTAGTTGTACATTTTAAAACAACTTCAAGAGTATAACCGGATTGTCTGTAACACGAAGGACAAATGCTTGAGCTGATGGATACCCCATTTACCTTGATGTGATTATTATGCATGCCTATATCAAAACGTCCCTTGTGGCCCATAAACATACGCCTATGTATCCACAAGAATTTAAAAAAAAAAAAAAGGTCTCTAGTAGCAGGCCTGGCCGAGTTTGGGCTGATAGAGAAAATGGGGCAATTAAACCATGAGGCCTCAATTTGGGAACTAAACGATTAGGCTTCTTGATTTGGGATAGACCTGGATGAAAAGAAGTGAACGTTGTGTTTTAAGGCCGAGAACGGATGGTCAGTCCTGGGCAGCTTCAGCAAATCCCGCATTTAGGAATAAATTTCTTAACTACCGAACGGCCAGCCAAATTGGCCAGACCAGACTTCTGCCTCCAGGGGTCTTCAGCGCCCACCGCCCGACCCCAGCCCTCGGCAGGCAGTGAGGGGCGCGGGCCTCCAGCCAGAGCCAAAAGAAACAAGCAAGGGGGCGCAGTGGGTCGGGTCCGCGGAAGCCCCGCCCGCCCTGCCCCGCCCCGCCCATCCCCGAGCTCGCCCGGCCCCGCCCCCTACCCCGCCCCGTCACAAGGCCCCGCTGCGTCTTCCCAGCCGCAGGCGCAGGCCCAGCCGAGCGGCCGCCGAGCGGGTGCGGGTGCGGGCGCACCGGCCATCACCGCGCGGCCGCGCAGCGGACACCGTGCTCACCGGCCTGCGGCGCCCCGCCACCGGTGAGTCCCCGGCCAGAGCCCAGGAGCGCGTCCGACCCGCTGCGCCGTGCGGCCGGCCGCCCCCGCCCCCGCCCCCACGCGGGTCCTGCGCATCCGAGCGTGGCCGCCTCGGGTCGGTCAGTTGGTCCCGCCGGGGCACGCGGCTGCTCCCGGCCAGAGGTGGCGGCGGTGGTGGGGGCGGGGAGCCGCGGCGGCCTGGAGCAGGAGGGAGGGGGCGGCGCGCTGCGGCGACTGCTGGACCCATGACCCTGTGCGCCCCCGGCCCGCGGAGGGCCCATCCCCCCTCGGTGCCAGTGCCACGGCCGCAGCCCCTACCCGCCTCGCCCCACGCCCGCTTTGTTCCCCGCACGCTCCGTGGTCGCTTCCATCCCCCACACACCCCCGCACCCCGCTGTTCCCGGCGTATCCCACTGGCAGGCACCGGCAGCCGATCGAGGCCTGATCCCCCCACGCGGAGCCCGGGGCCGTTGGGCCCTGTTGTTGGGTTCGGGGGGGTGGGGGGGCTCGGGCCCTTGTTGGTCACAGATGGCCCGGGGATTTCCTGGGATAGAAATAGCCGCCGGCTCCGGCCCCTTAAAGCTGCTTAAGGGGCGGGATGCGGAGGGGAGGGTCCGGGCACACCCCACACGTCCCCGACCAGACCCCAGCCCCCACGCGCTGAGCTCCCACCCGGGAGACGCCGGCAGCGGTGCAGGCCTCCGGTTGCTTGTGATAAACAACCAAGCCCCAAATCCCGAGGCTGGCGGTTGTCCCCTCGCCCGGCCCCTCCCCCACCCTAAAGGCGGCCTAGAGCCCTGGGAAGGCCCCACAGCGCCGGTCCGGTCAGGTTCCCACGCGCTTCTCCAGGCCCAGGCTCTGGGGCTCCGCACAGCCCGTGGCAAAGGTCACGGTCTTCCCTTTCTTCCCCCTGGGTTCCCAGAAGCAGGTGGAGTTGCGCAGGGCTGGGTCCCGACACTGTCGCGCAAGCCAACTGTTCCGCTGTTTCTTGTTTGCCTGCTCTAGGGGCGGACCGCCGAACCCGAGGCCATGTCCCATGAAAAGAGTTTTTTGGTGTCTGGGGACAACTATCCTCCCCCCAACCCTGGATATCCGGGGGGGCCCCAGCCACCCATGCCCCCCTATGCTCAGCCTCCCTACCCTGGGGCTCCTTACCCGCAGCCCCCTTTCCAGCCCTCACCCTACGGTCAGCCAGGGTACCCCCATGGCCCCAGCCCCTATCCCCAAGGGGGCTACCCACAGGGCCCCTACCCCCAAGGGGCCTACCCACAGGGCCCCTACCCCCAAGAGGGCTACCCACAGGGCCCCTACCCCCAAGGGGGCTACCCCCAGGGGCCATATCCCCAGAGCCCCTTTCCCCCCAACCCCTATGGACAGCCACAGGCCTTCCCAGGACAAGACCCTGACTGTGAGTCTCAGGAAGGGAGGGGTGGGGTGGCGGGAAGGGCAGGGGGAGGTGCTCATGAGTGGCGCTGACCCAGCCTGTCTGCTCCTCAGCACCCCAGCATGGAAACTACCAGGAGGAGGGTCCCCCATCCTACTATGACAACCAGGACTTCCCTGCCACCAACTGGGATGACAAGAGCATCCGACAGGCCTTCATCCGCAAGGTGGGTGGGGGCATCTCGGAGGAGGTGGGGGGTGTGGCGCCCAGCGGATGACTCTGAGTGGCACCTTTCCCAGGTGTTCCTGGTGCTGACCCTGCAGCTGTCGGTGACCCTGTCCACGGTGGCTGTGTTCACTTTTGTTGGGGAGGTGAAGGGCTTTGTCCGGGACAACGTCTGGACCTACTATGTCTCCTATGCTGTCTTCTTCATCTCCCTCATCGTCCTCAGCTGTTGTGGGGACTTCCGGCGAAAGCACCCCTGGAACCTTGTTGCACTGGTAACCCCCAAACCTGAGCCTCTGGGCCCGGGTCTGGCCATGCAGTCCCACACGCCCACTCTTCCGGGCCTGGTCACCCTGGTTCTCCTTGTGCTCATGAGGCAGGGGCGGGCGGGGGTGGCACACACCCAAGGCCAGCGTGTGTCTCCCACCCACAGTCGGTCCTGACCGCCAGCCTGTCGTACATGGTGGGGATGATCGCCAGCTTCTACAACACCGAGGCAGTCATCATGGCCGTGGGCATCACCACAGCCGTCTGCTTCACGGTCGTCATCTTCTCCATGCAGGTGAGAGGCCTCCCATGGCTGGGCTGTGGCCGCAGGGGCCGAGCGGCTTTCCCAGGCCCAGCCCCATGGCCCGTTCCTCCCCCGCCTGCAGACCCGCTACGACTTCACCTCGTGCATGGGTGTGCTCCTGGTGAGCATGGTGGTGCTCTTCATCTTCGCCATCCTCTGCATCTTCATCCGGAACCGCATCCTGGAGATTGTGTACGCCTCGCTGGGCGCTCTGCTCTTCACCTGCGTGAGTGAGGGGCGGCCTTGGCCAGGGGCGGGACGCTGGGCGGGCAGGCTTGTCCGTGAACACCACTGTGCTGTCACCTCCAGTTCCTGGCAGTGGACACCCAGCTGCTGTTGGGGAACAAGCAGCTGTCCCTGAGCCCGGAAGAGTACGTGTTTGCCGCGCTGAACCTGTACACAGACATCATCAACATCTTCCTGTACATCCTCACCATCATTGGCCGCGCCAAGGAGTAGCCCAGCTCCAGCTCTCTGTGCCCGCTCAGGTGGCATGGCTGGCCTGGACCCTGCCCCTGGCACGGCAGTGCCAGCTGTCCTTCCCCTCTCTCTTGTCCCCAGGCACAGCCTGGGGCAGAGGACGCCCCTCTCCAACCCTCCCATATGTACACTGCAGATACTTCCGTTTGGACCCGCTGTGGCCACAGCATGGCGCCTTTAGTCCTCCCGCCCCGCCGAGGGGCAACAAGGCCACGTTTCTGTGCCACCTCCTGTCTACTCATTGTTGCATGAGCCCTGTCTGCCAGCCCACCCCAGGGACTGGGGGCAGCACCAGGTCCCGGGGAGAGGGATTGAGCCAAGAGGTGAGGGTGCACGTCTTCCCTCCTGTCCCAGCTCCCCAGCCTGGCGTAGAGCACCCCTCCCCCCCACCCTGGAGTGCTGCCCTCTGGGGACATGCGGAGTGGGGTCTTAACCCTGTGCTGAGCCCTGAGGGCAGAGAGGACGGCATGTTTCAGGGGAGGGGGAAGCCTTCCTCTCAATCTGCTGTCAGTGAAGTTCCAATAAATGGGATTTGCTCTCTGCCTTCCCCTGGTCACTCTTCTCCTTGCCACTTTCAACATGAAGTCGGGAGGGGCTCCAGGCCTTCCCTACTGATGGGGACACAGGACCAGAAATGAAAATGGAGGTTAACACAGTGCCAAGCCTCTGCCCACACGCAGCTACATAAGGTGTGTGTTGAGTTCCCAACTGATGGACAGAGACCCTGGGGTGCTCAGAGTGAGCTAAGCCTGTGCTGGGGTACCCCGATGGTAAGTGGCCTGGCTGTGTCTACCAGGTGCTCCCTGGAGATGGCACGGTGTAGCCCTCTCACTCTTCTGTTGCCTGGGCCAGCGGCGCAGGTCACTGGCCTGCCCCAGGGCAGCCTGCCATGCTCCTCGGGTGCTCCCTGGGCCTCCCCAGCTCTGTGCAGTCCATCTGTGTGGGCACCCTTATATTCTGCCCAGGCCTGCCTCACACAGAGGTCCCTGCCTCTCTCCAGCATCCCCACGAGAAACGCAGGCTGGAGGTCCCGTCCAAGAGCTGGACAGAGACTGAGGGCTCAGCCATTTGGGCCCGTTGGCTTGCCCAGGCCCGGTCTTTTGGAGCCCTCAGCCCCAGCCTGTACTGCGTTTCCTGCCCTGTGATGCCTGCTACTCCTGCAGGGGATCCCTCCACTGCCTGGGACCTGGCTGCGTGTGAGCCGTGCTGAGCTCTCACGCCCCGCGGCTCCAGGCCAAGAGGCAACTTTGGACTTGGACATTCCCACTGCAGCCTCGAGGCTCTCCATGCAGCACGGCCTGAGGATCTCTCAAGGCCCCTCTCCACCACCCAGTCAGTCCCCTTAGCACCTCCATGTACGAAGCCAGCGCCACCCTGATATCCGTGGCCACCACAGCTGTGGGCTGCCCAGGGCCTAGCTCATCCTTCCTGAAACCTCCTCCTGCATTATCTCCAAGCCAGAGCAGGGCTGCCCCGCTTCCCTCGCCCTCCCAACTTCCCCGGCCTCACCTGGCCGCCTTGCCTGCCCCACCCTCCACCAGGACCCTAGCGGTGTGTTTCTGGAACATCTATCGCGTCCATTGCACTACCCGCCTCCTAAAACCCTCAGTGGTGCCCTCAGGATGAAGTCCACGCTCCTTAGCCTGGTACACGGCCGCTGCCATCTGTCCACTGGTGGCTCCAGCTGCCCTCCTGCTGTCCCGTTGCCTCTCAGCCCGGGGCCCTGACCCTGCACAACCTGAGTCATGAGTGTGCTCCCTGCTGCAGCCCCCTACAGCGTGGGGACACACGCTGCCTTCCCAGCCACGAGGGCACTTCCTGGAGTCCACATTGCCCTCTGCAGCGGCTAATCACATGCTGAACAGCAAGTGGGCCACACGGCTCCCCCTTCCCCCACTTCCCCTTCCAGCTGTTTCCTGAGCAGGTTCAGTTCCTCCTCTAGGTGCCCGCCTGTGCTCCAGCATGCTGAGGAGGAGAAAGAACCCGCCTAGCTCTATATCCCAGACCCCTCAAGATTTTATACGAAAGAGTAGAATAAAGTGTTTATGTGGCTAACAAGAACGTCAGTGCAGGGGCAGGGGGTGGTCTCAGGAATAACTGCCAAGTGAAATGTGCCAGGACAGTGTTTTCTTGAGGAGTTCGAGACAAACACAAACTCCGGGTTGAGAAGGAGAGGCTTTAGTGAGGGTCCCTGGGGAATGGGGCAGGGCCAGGGGGCCGGAGGATCTATAGCAAAGATCGCCACCACCAGAGAGAAGGCCAGGGCTGAACACAGGAGGGCTTGGGCCTATCCTGCAGGTGTAGGGCACTCAGGCAGGGGCCACAGCTGGGTTTGTGTTTAGGAAGATGAGTCTGGCAAGAGACTGTACAGGGGAAGCCATGGGGGCTGTGAACAGGTGACTGTACAGGGGAAGCCATGGGGGCTGTGAACAGGTGAAGTGGGCCACAAAGAAGCTGCTGAGACATGCCAGAGAGGAGCTGGGAGCACAGATGCCTCCAGAAGCATCGGGAGGCACCAATTAAGCCAGGCTGGGCGCAGCCGAAGGCCATTGGGATGTGTCTGGCAACTGAGAGGTCTGCTATCTGCTGTGTCCCAGCCATGGAGTGAAATGAGGAGTCCAAGTACCTGGTGATGTGTCCGGGCGGATGAATCGGCAGGGGGTGCTCACATGGAGTCATGAGGCTGAACGCACCTGTAGTAACTGTGAGGCCACCACATTGATTCTTCAGGTAGAAAGAAGACCAGTCGCTGACACCTGGGAGCTGATCTGGTCCTATCTTCTAGGCCTCAGTGTTGCTAGGAGCGGCCTGGCGTTCACAGATAGAGGCCTCGGTGTTGCTAGGAGCGGCCTGGCACTCACAGATAGAGCCCTCAGTGTCTCCTGGTTAAAATTTCATAGAACAGCAACAGCAGACTACTCTGTCACCATGATGAATCAATACAAAAGCAGGACCCCTCTGTCATCACGTCTGAACACAGACAAAACATGGGCACTGTCCAAGCTGTAAAAAGGGCAAGCAGTGCCCTGTCCGGGACAGTCTGAGTGGCTGCTGCCTCTTCACGGCTGACAGCTCTGGCCTGGTTCTAGCCTGTCCTCCTTCCAAATACGATGCATTGAGACTCCCAGTTGCAGAATGATGCCTGCTTCCTGACAGCACCAATCCAGAGCAAACTCCCGCTTCCCTAAACCCTCCCCCAGATTACTCAAGCCGAATCCTGTAAGAAGTCCTTTCCGGCCGGGCGCGGTGACTCAAACCTGTAATCCCAGCACTTTGGGAGGCCGAGATGGGTGGATCACGAGGTCAGGAGATTGAGACCATCCTGGCTAACACGGTGAAACCCCGTCTCTACTAAAAAATACAAAAAACTAGCCGGGCGAGCTGGCAGGCGCCTGTAGTCCCAGCTACTCGGGAGGCTGAGGCAGGAGAATGGCGTAGACCCGGGAGGCGGAGCTTGCAGTGAGCTGAGAAGATCCGGCCACAGCACTCCAGCCTGGGCGACAGAGCGAGACTCCGTCTCAAAAAAAAAAAAAAAAAGAAGAAGTCTTTTCCAGCACCCTCTTAACACGACGCCCCAGGGTGTGGACGCTCCCCCACGATGAGCAGCCACAGGCTTGTTCAAGCATGGGCCTGTCCCGGGGGGTTCACAAGGAGCGCTGACACAGGTCACTGACTATATGAAAGTCAAAAAGAGACCTAAATAAAAGAATTTATTTTTCAATCAAAAAACAGTTATGTACATAAGCAAATATTAAACCCACACTTGATTTCAAGATTAAACAACACAGACATCTATGGAACAAAATGTTCAAGTCTCCACTCCACCCCATTCCCCACCCTGCAAAGCAACGCCGTCAGTCAACGGTGCCAGCTGAAACCCTGACAGACAGTTGGAGCCAGCTCTGGACCCCAGCTCAGGGGAAAACGGCACGGGAACCCCATTCCACTGCCTCTGGCTAACCGGGGCCACTGTTCGGCACCTCTGGATTGGAAGCACCTTCAGAACAGGGACTGTGCTCTGTGAGTTTTAACATCCAGCCTAGCACCTAGTCCGGGGCCTGGCACACCACAGGCGTTGAACATGAAAGGAAGGAATGACCTTTTCACAGCACGAATGCTCACTGCCCTCACCAGGCACAGAGGACGCCGTTCTCTGCTGGACCTTGGCGCAGCGTCAGCATCTGAGGAGTGCAGAGAGCAGCATTAAAGCCCAGGGAATGCAGGAGGCACATTTGGGGAAGCAGGTAGAAAAAGGGGAGGACGCATGGGAGAGTCGCAGGGGCTGAGGAGGCCAGTCGAGACTGTAAGTAAAAAGCTCAAAAGTCTGAACTGTATTTTGTAGGCAGTGATCATCCTTGAAATGGTTTAAGTAGACGCAGGAAGATCAGTGAGGACTATGGTGATGGTGCAGGCAGGGAGACCCGGACTTAGGGGCAGTGGGAGCGGGGAGGGGAGGGACTCCTGGGGGACTTGGTCCCAGCCCTGTAGGCTCTCAAGGTGGCCCCTCCTCCGCCAGGGCCCAGATGCTGCTTACCAGGAAGCAGGATGGCTTGGCTCATGCTGGCACCAAGACACTCTACAAATGTCTCCCAAATGTCTGCTTTGTCTAAGGCTCGTAGGACACACTGGAGACTTTTCAGAATGCCCAAAATGCAAATACCACCCCCAACTTCTCAACTCCCATCTCTTCACTGGTGGAGAGTGCCTCTTCTCTCTGCGGGCCCTCCGCCCTCTGGACCCGCTTCACTCTGTCATCCACATCTCCGGCCCTGTCACTGCAATTTCCAAACCCGAGGCTCTCGTGCAACTCCTGCCTCCCACTCTGGCCAGCTTTTCACTGGTATCCACAGCTTCCTGGGAGGACTCGAGTACCAAGCTCAAAATCTTCCTCTCTACCCCAACTGCTATCATGACCCTTGGCCATTGCTGGCTCTATCTTCTGATCACCTCTCAACTTTATGCCCTTCTCTGAAGGCAAGGCCATGATCACCTCTATAGCAGCCCTTAATCTGTCCTCAGCACCACAAAGGGATCTTTTTCATGAACAATCAAATTATGCCATTGCCCTGTTTAAACTCCTTCACTTCTCTGAAGTTCTCTTCGGAGAACTTCCAGCCAAGATGGTGGACTGAACTGAGTCCCAAGAGTTGGGACCTGAGATCCCAACTCCCACTCTTTTTTTTCCCAGCAGTAACTGAAGCAACCAACTCCCACTCTTTTTTTTTTTTTTTTGCATGAATGTTTTTTTTTTTTTTTAAATTATTATACTTTAAGTTCTAGGGTACATGTGCATAACGTGCAGGTTTGTTACATATGTATACTTGTGCCATGTTGCTGTGCTGCACCCATCAACTCATCAGCACCCATCAACTCGTCATTTACATCAGGTATAACTCCCAATGCCATCCCTCCCCCGTCCCCTCTCCCCGTGATAGGCCCCGGTGTGTGATGTTCCCCTTCCCGAGTCCAAGTGATCTCATTGTTCAGTTTCCACCTATGAGTGAGAACATGCGGTGTTTGGTTTTCTGTTCTTGTGATAGTTTGCTAAGAATGATGGTTTCCAGCTGCATCCATGTCCCTACAAAGGACACAAACTCATCCTTTTTAATGGCTGCATAGTATTCCATGGTGTATATGTGCCACATTTTCTTAATCCAGTCTGTCACTGATGGACATTTGGGTTGATTCCAAGTCTTTGCTATTGTGAATAGTGCCGCAATAAACATACATGTGCGTGTGTCTTTCCAACTCCCACTCTTAACACAGAAAATTTGCTACACAAAATTCTTTTTTTTTTTTTTCGTTTTTTTTGAGACAGGGTCTTACTCTGTCACCCAGACTGGGACACAGATCATGGGCCACTGCACCTCAACCTCCCAGACTCAAGCAATCTTCCTACCTCAGTCCCCCAAGGAGCTGGGACTATATGTGCCCACCACCATGCCTGGCTAATTTTATTTTTATTTTTATAGAAACAGGGTCTCACTATATTGCCCAGGCTGCTCTCAAACTCCTGGGTTCAAGCGATCCTCCAACTTGGCCTCCCAAAGTGCTGGGATTACAGACATGAGCCACTACGCCCAGCCAAGACAAAATATTCTAAAACACTTAAATATACGTAGCTGAGCAGGAATGTAATAAGCAGATGTAAAGAGAGAGCCCTCGACTGTGAGGAAAGAGTTGCAGCTGTGTGATTCACAGCTGTTGCACTCAGAAGACAGGGATTCTCATTCAGGACCCACCCAGCGAAGGATCACTGGCGGGACCCCAGGCTCTCAGGTAGAAACCTAGAGGGCTTGGCCCAGGGGCAGATGTGAACCAGACAGAGCTTCAGCAAAACCACAACCCAGATCCACTCAGCTGTGCCTCTAATGGTCGAAGGTAGTCAGACAAGGCAAATGCTTTCTGGAAAAATGTATTATCCACGACCTCTGCAATTTTTTTATAGATAACACCTGTCATTCAGTTAAAAATTACTAGGCCTTTCAAAAAAAAGGACCCTATGACTGAAAACCAATAGGAAAAATAAGACAACAGAAACAGACCTAGAGGCGACTCAAAAATTAAAGATAGCAAATAAGGACTTTAAATAAATATGGTGGATAAGAAAAATACACATGGAAATGGAGAAAAGTGAAAGAAAATGTGGAGAATTTCCCTAGACAATTGGATTTTATAAAAAGAATCAAGGCCGGGTGCGGTGGCTCAAGCCTGTAATCCCAGCACTTTCCCAAAGTGATCCGAGACGGGCGGATCACAAGGTCAGGAGATCGAGACCATCCTGGCTAACATGGTGAAACCCCGTCTCTACTAAAAAAATACAAAAAATTAGCCGGGCTTGGTGGCGGGCGCCTGTGGTCCCAGCTACTCGGGAAGCTGAGGCAGGGGAATGGCGTGAACCTGGGAAGCGGAGCTTGCAGTGAGCCGAGATTGCGCCACTGCACTCCAGCCTGGGCGACAGAGTGAGATGCCTTTTTACAAAGAAAAAAAAAAAAAAAAAAAAAGAATCAAGGGCTGGGTGTGGTAACTCACCCCCGTAATCCCCACACTTTGGGAGACAAAGGCAGGAGGATCACTTGAGCCCAGGAGTTTGAGACCAGCTTGGACAACATGGCAAAATCCCATCTCTACAAAAACTACAAAAATTCCCATCCTGGCTAACCTGGTGAAACCCCGTCTCTACTAAAAAATACAAAAAACTAGCCGGGCGAGGTGGCGGGCGCCTGTAGTCCCAGCTACTCGGGACGCTGAGGCAGGAGATATGGGGTCTCACTCTTTCGCCCAGGCTGGAGCTTGCAGTGAGCACAGATCTCGGCTCACTGCAACCTCTGCTTCCCAGGCCACAGAGTGAGACTCCGTCCCACCTCAGCTATCCCAAGTATCTGGAACCAGGCAGGCTTGCACCACCACTCCCTGGCTAATTTTTTGTATTTTTTGTAAAGATAGAGGTTTCACCATGTTGCCCAGGCTGAGTGTTGAAGCTGCTGTCAGCTCAAGTGGTCACACCTCTGTACTCTCAGCCTCCCAGACGGAGTGAGACCTTGGGTATTACAGGTGTAAGCCACCACGCTCAGCCTAATTTTTTATTTTTATTTTCTTTGTGGAGACGGGGGTCTCACTCTGTTGCCCATTGTTGGTCTCAAAGTCCTGGCCTCAAGCAATCCTCTTGCCTCGACCTCCTGAAGTGATGGGATTATCACATCCCGACTCAAATTGAGCTTCTTTTTTTAAATTTTTATTTTGGATAGAGATGAGGTCTCCCAAAGTGCTGGGATTATGGGCGTGAGTCACTGCACCGGCTTAAATTGAGCTTCTTTGATAGAAAAACACAGTTAACTGAAACCAAAAATTCAAGAGACGGGTTTAAGCAAATTAGACAAGTCAGAAGTGAACTATTGGTGAACTGGAAGACAGGTTGATAGAAAATATCCTAAAACTCACGAAGAGAAGAAAGAGAATGGATAGAGAACACAGTATGAGAGAATGTGGGGAGGACACAAATACCCGTAATTAGAGTCTGAGAAGGAGTAGAAAGAATGGGGAAGAAGTAATGTCGAATACATAACACTTGAAATGGTTCTAAAACGGTAAGACATCAACCCATAACCTACCAAGACTTACATAAAAAGAAGGTGATGCTCATCTCATAAAACTCGCCAACTCATTTTACGAGCCCAGCATTGTGAGGTAAATGGTGCCCCCACCAAATTAATATGCTGAAGTCCTAATCCCCAGTACCTCCGAATGTGACCTCATTTGGAAATAAGGTTGTTGCAGATGTAATTGGTTAAGATGAAGTCGACTGTAATGGGGTGGCTCCCTAATCCAACATAACCGATGCTCTTATAAAATGGGGAAATCTGACCACAGACGCACACACAGGGAAAATGCCGTGTGGAGACTGGGGTGTGTTGCCACAAGGCAAGGAACTACCAGAAGCAAGGAGAGAGGACTGGAAGAGATCCTTTCCTAGCACCCTCTGAGGGAGCAAGGCCCTACAGACACCTTGATCTTAGACTTCTAGCCTCCAGAACTGTGAAGAACAAATATTGCTGTTTAAGCTCTTCTGTTTATGGACTTTACCAATGCTAATAAACTAATACACTTAGAATCCGGGAGGCGGAGCTTGCAGTGAGCTGAGATCACGCCACTGCACTCCAGCCTGGGCGACAGAGCTAGACTCCAGCTCAAAAAAAAAAAAAAAACAATAAACTATAATACACCTAGTGTAACACTGATACACGGATACCAAATTCTGACAAGCTCATTAAAAGGAAGGAAATTTACAAGCCAATATCTCCATAAACATACATGTAAAAATTCCAAGCAAAACATTAACCAATCAGCTGGGCATGCTGGCTCACACCTATAATCCCAGGTGATTGTAATACCAGGCCAAGACAGGATCGCTTGAGCCCAGGAGTTCGAGACCAGCCTGTGCAATGCGGTGAGACCTCATCTCTACAAAAAATAAATTCTTTTAAAAATCAAAAAGATAAGTTAGCCCAGCCAGGTGCAGTGGCTCACCCTATAATCCCAGCACTTTGGGAAGCAGAGGTGGGCGGATCACTTGAGGTCAGGAGTTCGAGACCAGTGTGACCAACATGGTGAAACCCCGTTTCTACTAAAAATACAAAAAATAGCCGGGTGTGGTGGCTTGCACCTGTAGTCCCAGATACTCGGGAGGCTGAAGCAGGAGAGTTGCTTGAACCCGAGAGGCACAGGTTGCAGTGAGCCAACACACCCAGTCAAGATCTCTTATATGCGGCTGGTGAAATGTAAATTGATTAGGGAAAATTCTTTGACAATATCAATTAAAGTTGAATATATACATAGTTTATGACCCAGCAATTTCACTTTGAGGTATAGATCCCCCACCAAAATGCAAACAGGTGTTAACAAAAGATCTGTGTAAAAATGTTCATAGCTAGGCCAGATGTGGTGGTTCACGCCCGTAATCTCAGCACTTTGGGAGGCTGAGGCAGGTAGGTCACCTGAGGTCAGGAGTTTGAGACCAGCCTTACCAACATGGAGAAACCCCATCTCTACTAAAAATACAAAAAAATCAGCCAGGCGTGATGGTGCACGCCTGTAATCCCAGCTACTCGGGAGGCTGAGGTAGGAGAATCACCTGAACCCAGGAGGCAGAGGTTGCAGTGAGCCAAGATCGTGCCATTGCTCTCCAGCCTGGGAACAAGAGCGAAACTCCATCTGAAAAACAACAACAACAAAAACAAAACACAACAAAACAAACGTTCATAGCTGCTCTATTTGTAACAGGCAAAAACTGGAAACAACCCAAAAATCTTTCAGCCGTGGAGTGGAGAAATGACTCGTGTAGGTAATCCTCTAAAGCAAGAATATGGAAAATTCATAGACTGACATTTGTGATTTGTGCACTTTTCTATATATGTGCCAATAAAAACTTTGCAAAAGAACAATAACCTCATTATGTATGTGGGGGAAAGAGGGAAAATCCCAGAAAGAAATGGCAAGTTACAAAGGAAGGTCGATTAGACTGACAGACTCATGAACAACAATAAATGCTGGGCTGAGCACGGTGGATCATGCTGGTAATCCCACCACTTTGAGAGGCTGAGGCTTAGGGATTGCTTGAGCTCAGGAGTTCAAGAGCAGCCTGGGCAACATGGTGAGACCCTGATCTCTACCAAAAAAAAAAAAATTATCTGGGAGTGGTGGCACAAGCGTGTGGTCCCAGTTACTCAGGAGGCCGAGGTGGGAGGATTGCTTGAGCCTGGGAGGTCGAGGCTGGGGTGAGCAGTGATTGCACCACTGCACACCAGCCTAAGTGACAGAGGGAGACCCTGTCTAAAACAAAACAAAACAAAACAAAACAAAAACAATAAATGCTGAGAGGCAATGGAATAATATCTTCAAAATGCAGAGGGGTTGGGCTGGGGGCAGAGAATAATTTTCAATCCAGAACTCTATTGAAAATACTCAGCAAACTACTATTTAAGGAGAATGAAATAAAAGCATTTTAAGATAATCAAAGTCTAAAAGAATCTACCACCCATAGGTTTTTTAAATTTTAAAAAGTATGACAATTTACCATTCACAGAACCTTAATTTCTAGCTTTTATTTTTTAGATAGTCTCACTCTATTGCCCAGGCTGGAGTGCAGAGGTATGGTCATGGCTCATGCAGCTTGGACCTTTGGAATCCAGCGACGCTCCTACCTCAGAGACCCTCAGCCTCTCAAGTACCTGGGATTACAGGCATGAGCCACAGGGCCCGGCCGAACCTTAGTTTTTAAAATATAAATTTAATTCAAAATACAGGCTGGGCGTGGTGGCTCACACCTGTAATCCCAGCACTTTGGGAGGCTGAGGGAGGCGGATCATTTGAGGTCGAGAGTTCAAGACCAGCCTGGCCAACATGGTGAAACCCCGCCTCTACTAAAAATACAAAACTAGCCAGATGTGGTGGCGCACGCCTGTAATCACAGCTACTTGGGAGGCTGAGGCAGGAGAATCGCTTCAACCCAGGAAGTAGAGGTAGCAGTGAGCTGAGGTCACACCATTGCACACCAGCCTGGGCAACAAGAGCAAAACTCCATCTCGAGAAGAGAAAAGAAGAGAAGAAAAGAAAAGTCTGGGCACAGTGACTCGTGCCTGTAATTCCAACACGTTGTCAGGAGGATTGCTTGAGCCTAGGAGTTGGAGACCAGCCTGGACAACATAGCAAGATCCCATCTCTAAATATATATACACAAGTGTGTGTGTGTGTGTTGATTCTCAGTGTTGATTTTGTTAGTGATAATAATGTCGTTGTTATGTTAAATATCAAAGTTCTTACTCTTAGAGATACATACTGAAATACTCATAAAACAATAAAGTGTCTTGGATTTGCTTTAAAATACTCTAGGGAAAAAAAGGCAAGAGGGAGATAAATGAAGCAAGATTGACAAAATGCTGATAATTGTACAAGCTGGGTGATGAATACATATGGGTCCATCAGGCTATTTTCTCTACTTTTCAATAGGTTTGAAATTTTCCATAATAAAAAGTTTTAAATAGAGGCATCTTAATTTTAAAAGCAAATCTCATACCAGTTGATCTTTATTCAACATAAGTCCAATAAAAATCACAATAGGCCAGGCACAGTGGTATATGCCTGCAGTATCAGCTACTCAGCAAGCTGAGGTAGGAGGATTGCTTCAGCCCAGGAGTTTGAGAAAAGCCTGGGCAACATAGTGAGACCCTATCTCCAAAAAAGAAAAAGATCCCAGATCTTTTTTTGGAGAAAAAGATCTCCAAAACAGAAAAAGATCTCCAAAACAGAAAAAGATGCCAATAAGCTGATTCTAAAATTGATACAGGAGAGTAAAAGAACAGGAATACACAAATACTCAGGACACTTCTTCTGAAGAAGATTCTAGATGAGGGCTAGCCCTGATATCAGGACATATTATAAAAAATAACAATTAAAACAGTGTGGTATTAATGCAAGAATAGACCAAAAGAAAAAAAAAAGGAATGTAACAGAAAAGCTAACAATAGAACCACACCCATTTTAAAGATGAAACTGGGTAACTATTTCAAAATAAAAATCCACCATTGTTGGATGAAGAATATAAATCTCAAAAGCAAAACTTTACGACTTCTGTCTTGAGACACACAAGAGCACTAATTACAAAAACATTCAACATTATTCAAATTAAGAACTTCTGTTCATCAAAAGATAAAATTGAAAAATAAAAAATAAAGGAGGCCAAGGTAGGAGGATCACTTGAGTCCAGGAGTTTGAGACCTGCCTAGGGAATATAGCTAGAGCCCATCTCAAAAATAAATTAATTAAATTGAGAAAACAAATTAAAAACTGGGAGAGATATTCATAACACATGCAACAGACAATGGATTTCCATCAAAATGTAAAAAGAATTCCTACAAACCAGTGCAGGACAATCAATTTTTTAAATAAATATGGAGACGTCCAGCCACAAAGGACTAAGAAAGAACTAGGATTTACAGGCATACTCCACTACAAACAACTACAAAATGTTATGAAACAGCTGGGCACGGTGGCTCACGCCTGTAATTCTAGCACTTTGGGAGGCCAAGGCGGGTGGATCACTTGAGGTCAGGAGTTTGAGATTAGCCTGGCCAAGAAGGTGAAACCTTGTCTCTACTAAAAATACAAAAATTAACCGGGCATGGTGGTGCGTGCCTATAATCCCAGCTACTTTCGAGGCTGAGGCATGAGAATTGCTTGAACCTGGGAGGCGGAGGTTGCAGTGAGCCAAGATTGAGATTGCGCCGCTGCACTCCAGCCTGGGTAACAGAGCGAAACTCTGTCTCAAAAAAAAAAGGTATGAAACAATGATTTTCAGAAATTATGCAAACATCTTGTAAAACTGTCCTGTGCTGCAACAGGCAGCACAGGACTGTGACCCTGAGATAGGAGCACTGAGATCATCCTGGCTTTCTGCCTAGAGGCACATTTCAGGCCATGTGACAGAAAACAGTCCCAGGCAAAGCAGTGGCATCTTCCTGAGAAAAAAATCAAAGGTTGGGGAAGCTGAAGAAGCTGAACATAGTTCCACGACAGAGTTCTGGAAAGGAGGCAACTATACATAAAAAAAGAGCAACAGAAATCTGCATGGGGCCGGCACAGTGGCTCACACCTATAATGTCAGCACTTTGGGAGGCCAAGACAGGAGGATAGCTTGAGCCCAGGAGTTCAAAACCAGCCTGGGCAACATAGTAAGGCCCCATCTCTACAAAAAAAAAAAAAAAAAAAAAAATTTTTTTTTGAATTAGTTGGGTGTGGTGACACATGCCCATAGTCCCAGCTACTCAGGAGGCTGAGGCAGGAAGATCACATGTGCCTGGGAGGCCGAGGCTGCAGTGAGCCGGGATTGCACCACTGCACTTCAGCTTGGGCAACAACAACCACCACAAAGGCCGGCGTGGTGGTTCATGCTTATAATCCCAGCACTTTGGGAAGCCAAGGCAGGAGGATCGCTTGAGGCCAGGAGTTCAAGATCAGCCTGGGCAATAAAATGAAACCCTGTCTCCACAAAAAATAAAAATAAAATATTAGCTGGGTATGATAGTGCTTGCCTGTAGTCCTCAGGAGGCTGATGCGGCAGGATCACTTGAGCCCAGGAGGTCGAGGCCCTGTCTCCGGAAAAAAAAGGAAAAAATCTGCATAGGGTCCCCCCTTAAGTCTTAAGAGACAGAAAGTAGAATGGTGGGGGCCAGGACTGCTGGGAGGGGAAAGCAGGAATTATTGTTTAATGGGGACAGTTTTAGTTTTACAAAAATTAAATCATGACCAGGCATTCACTGGCCTCAGCGCCTACCAGATGTCCTCTGACGCTCAGGACAAACTGAGCATAGGTGCCATTGCCCCCATGCCACAAGTGAAGTAGCCCCACCTGCCGGCACCTCACACTGCCAACTCCACGCAGCCAGTGGAAGACTGGGCTGGATTTAAACACCAGTCCCCAGGCTGGGGCCTAAACAAGCCCCTCTGTCACCTTCCCTGTGTTCACGGAGATTGCTGATGAAAATTCCTTTTTTAGAGTCTATGTGGACTCAGTTGTGCTGAGGGTTGGGGAGAGGACCAACTCACTCTCCACTCAGGAACAGACTAATCTGAGAGATGGTGCCTCACAGGTCGGCGCTCAGCTGTGGGGTCCAGCAAGGGTGGGACAGAGGCACCAAGTCAGACCCCGTGTCCCAGAGCAGGAGCGAGGCACAGACTGGGAGCAGGGCCAGCTCCTGGGGTGAACGGAATGGGCATGGTTGAAAAGCTACCAGCTTGAAACTTTGGCCGGGCGCGGTGGCTCAAGCCTGTAATCCCAGCACTTTGGGAGGCCGAGGTGGGCGGATCACTTGAGGTCAGGAGTTCGAGACCAGCCTGGCAAGCATGGCGAAACCCCGTCTCTTCTAAGAATACAAACATTAGCCAGGCATGGTGGCAGGCGCCTGTAATCCCAGCTACTCGAGGCTGAGGCACGAGAATCATTTGAGCCTGGGAGGCAGAGGTTGCAGCGAGCCGAGATCACACCACTGCACTGCAGCCTGGGTGACAGAGCAAGACTCAGTCTAAAAAAAAAAAAAGCTACCAAGAGAGGGAACAGCATCCACAAGTCCGAGGTGAGCTGCTGAAGGTGGATGGAGATACAGGAAGTGAGAGGAGCAAGCAAGGAGGCCTGGACTTTACCCTGAGGCCTCAGAGCAAGGGAAGCAGGCAGGCCCAGGCAGGCCACTTGTGTTTGCTCCACAGAGATTTACCGAGCACCTACAGAAGTGCTGGTAGTGGACTGGAGCCACCTAACAGAGGCTACTACCCTGCAGCCCCAGGACTTGCCAGTCATAATCGTATGAACTGGTTGTTAAAAATTAGGACAGTTCGGCCAGGCACGGTGGCTCAAGCCTGTAATCCCAGCACTTTGGGAGGCCGAGACGGGCGGATCACGAGGTCAGGAGATCGAGACCATCCTGGCTAACACGGTGAAACCCAGTCTCTACTAAAAAATACAAAAAACTAGCCGGGCGAGGTGGCAGGCGCCTATAGTCCCAGCTACTCGGGAGGCTGAGGCGGGAGAATGGCGTGAACCCGGGAGGCGGAGCTTGCAGTGAGCTGAGATCCGGCCACTGCACTCCAGCCTGGGCGACAGAGCGAGACTCTGTTTAAAAAAAAAAAAAAAATTAGGACAGTTCTTTGAAAGAGGGTAGCTCCTCCTACTCCCTAGAAACCCTCATAGCCTTTCCATGTCACTGAATATAAAATCCAAGACGCTCATCTCAGCCTACAGACCCCATCCCATGCTTCTCTGGCCCGGCCATCCCCTCCCCACAGTGGCTCATTCCCCTCCATCTCATTGGCCTCCTTGACGGTCTTCAAATACACACCAAGCCTGCCACCCACCCCAGGGCCTCTGCACTGGCTGTCCCCTCCGCCTGGAAGGCTTTGCCGCTTCTCATTCCCTGCTTTCTTTCAGGTCTGCTCCCAAGCAGCACCTCGTCAAGGAGGCCTCCCGACCACTCCGTATCAGACAGCCCCCTCCGCTCTTGCCCCGTCCCCCCCTCCACCTTCCGCACAGAGCACAGGCCACCACACTGACCATCTTCCAAATGCCCACTGTCCTCTGGAATGCCAGCTCCAGAGCCTTTGCTGTGCTCCCCGCACTGGTAAGAGATGGTGCTCAACACCAACTGAAGAGTGGGGACCCTTATTCCGGCCTGTCAGATCCTAGGGCCTCCTAACCCCAGTGCTCCTCAGTGCCCCGATCAACTTCCAGCCTGGCTGCCCTGGGCATTTCCTGGCAATATAAACAGAGCCAGAAAGAGAGCAACGGCTCCCACATGTCTGGCTGTTCCCCGCTGTGTCCTGTGGGACCCACGATGTGCCTGGCACCTACCAGGTTTTCAAGATCTATGGGTTGATGAGACGGTGTGTTGAGCTTTACTCTGCCAGTGGTTGCCTTCGCTGTCTTCCATGTATCACCGCATCTTACACTCACAATGACAGCAGGAGGAGGGAAGGTATCCCCACTCGACGGATGAAGAAACAGGCACAGAGAGGTTGGGGGCCTGCCCCAGGCCCACAGCGAGAAAGCTGGGAAGTGGTGCTTCTAGTTCCTCTGTGCTACAGCTGAAGGGTGGGCACCGTTCTGATGAGGACTGATGGAGACTTTGGGGGCCCTGAGGGGCAACACACAAGCTGAGGTCTGAAGGAAGAGCAGGAATTAACCAAAGTTTGGGGTCAGGGGGTAACACAGGTCTGAAGTTGGGACTCTGGAGTCTGCTATGATGGACTAAATGTTTGTGTCCCCCCTCAAAATGCATGTGTTAAAATCCTAATCCCCAATATGATGGCATTAGGAGGTGATTAGGTCATGAGGGTGTAGCCTCACAGAAAGATCACTGAGAGCTTGCTTCCTCTCTCTACTCCACCACGTGAGGACACGAGAATGCAGACATCTGCACACCAGGAAAGGGTCCTCATCAGTCAACAGGTCTGCATGCACCTTGACCTTAGACTTCCCAGCCTCTAGAACCGTGAAAAATCAATGTTTATTGTTTAAGCTGCCAAGTCCATGGTCGATTCCGGAGTCTGAGGGCCTGGAAGCCCAACCACACACCTCCAGCAGGCCTTGGTGTCCACCTGCTCTTCATTCCACCCTTCCTGGTCTTCAGCCCCCAGCCTGAATGCCACCCGCTGCTCTGCCCCACCAAACACTGTTTGCTGCCGTCCAAATAATGCTGTGTAAACAGCAGAAAGGAATCAACAATACAGGGAAGTTAGTAAGGCTCCAAAGCGCCTGACAAAGCCCTCCCGGTCTCTGCCCCTGGCCTTTAGTCCCTGAGCCTTTCATGAGGGGTACCTGGATGACCCCTGGGGTTGACGACCAAGTTCATATTACCAAAAGTCTCTACTTCTAGCCAAGACCTCAGGAGACTTTCCTCTGAGGCCGCTCTTCCCAGCTCCTGGCTGGCAGGACCCCAGGTAGACCAGCAGCTCTCCCTCGTCTCCTGGGTACTGTCTGCCTCCCCAGGGCCCTCCAGACTCATCAAAGGGATATTGGTTTCCTCAGAAACCCAAGGGCATGTCCTCAGACACTCAGAAGCCAGTTATTATACTGTCTGTTTCAACTGCTGGTATACAGCAGCTTCTCCAGCTTCATGGTGCAATTCTTTTAGAAGGAAGAAAAAGGTTGAATAAAAATGCATTCATATATTTACTGAGTACCTACCATGTGCCAGGGCCTGTGCTTTGGGCTCTGGGATGCAGAGCAGAGTTTGCTGTGGCCCTTGTCCTCTCCTGGGACATCACTCTAAGTCCGTCCTCTGGGCAGAGCCTAGCTCCAGTGGGGTGGCAGAAAGACACACCCCCCACTCTTGGCAGCTGTGCAGAGAGGCTGAAGCAAAAGAGGTGAGACTAGAGGCGAGAAGAGCAAGTGCAAGACTAGGCTGCCTGCACCAAGCCCTAACCCTGACAGCTGGGAAAATGTTGAAAGACCCAGGGCCCATGGGAGAGCCCAGGCACTTGACATGGCCATGCCTCAGTGGCCCTGCCTGCTGGATGGGGTACTACCTGCCTCGGGGGCTTGTTACGCCTGTCACAACAGTGCCTGGTATACAACAAGCACTCAATAATGTCGGCCATGGCCCTTTCATCATCTGAAGTGTAGGAGAGCAATGGAGAGGAGTCACTGCCGACGTCCCGGAGGGCACTGGCAGTCAAATGCCAACTGAATCTGTGGGAGCATGGACTGGACAGCTCCTCCCAGCAGCTTCTCGTCAGCAACAGGCAGACCCGGAGGTTCACAATGGCCACAGCAGGCAGGATTGAAATGTTCACGTGGCCAGTACTGCTCGGACATGTAGCGGATGGCTGCTTCCCAGGAGGTGCCTCTCAGCACACCCAGCACGGAGGCAGCACGTTAGGGCCTGTCAGGTGGATGGAACAGAGGGCTCCCGGCTACAGGCCCCCGTTCTTTGGCAACTTTATGCCTTGAAAAGACGGCTTCAGAAGGAAACTTGTTAAACACGCAGAGAATCTCAAGCCAAGAAAGGAGCAAAGATCCCTGAAGGCCTTGCCAAGCTGAAATGCTGAGCGGAATCAAATGAAGCAAATTTGAATGGGGACAAACTGTGCAAGCCAGTGGCCCAGGACAGGAAGGAGGAGATCTGACTCAGCAAAAGCAAGTGGGACAACACTGGAGGTTTGTTCACAATGAGCCCCTAACGGGCGGGCCGTGAGGAGCGCAAACCCCGAGTGCACCCCAGGAGGTTCCTGTCACTCCTGCGGGCCCAGCCTCCCTGCAGCCAGGAACTAGGTCTGTTCCCAAGTGACTCTGTCCAAGAGCTCAGAAGGGCAGGACTGAGAGCATCATAGAGGGCCCAGTGTCTCTCACTCCCAAGACGCCAGCCCCAGACATATCATCCAAATGGATGTGGATACATTTCTGGATGGACCTCACTCCCAAACCTGTGGTACTCTTTATACGAAGCTCAAACCCAATAGACTTGGATACCAAAGGACACTTTGTATATACAACATAACAAAAAGAAAACGAAAATTTGAATGAAGAGGAAATAAGAGTAAGGGGAGAAGAGGAAGTCTGGCGGAGGTTAATTCAAAGAAAGGAGCAGGAGGCTGCAGCCTAACATTCTGGGAGACCCTGGAGGTCTTTTGAGGGCCTCTACTGTGCATCGTGACTCCAAGGAGGGGCTGGAAGCAGCAGAGGCATGGTGGGCCACAGTCTTCCCTGGCACCAGGCTATAAGAGGAGGAAGAGAACAGTGAAGGAGGAACCTGCCTGCAGCTCTGCCTGCACTTCTCCGTACAACCAAACCACTGGGAAGGGCTGTGTGTGCCCTATCTCCACCTTACCCTCCCACTCACTTTTCAGACTTGTGAATCTGGACTTGGCCAAACCACTTCACCCAAACAGCCCTTGATGCATCACCAATGACTTTCAAGTCCCTAAAGCTGATGCACACTTTTTTTTCAGTCTTCGTCTCATCTGACCTCTCAGCCTCACTAGACACCACTGCTGCTTCACATAACCTTGAAATATCCTCTGCCTGTGGCCTCTGCAGCTCAGTCTTCTCCAGTTTTCCTGTCGCTATGGACACTTCTGCTCTATGTCCTCTGCAGCTTTGTCCTGGCTCTGCTAGGCACTGTGGGCCGAAGGCTTATTCTCTCTCATTTGTTCCCAATTCCTGGGCAACCTCATCCGCTCATACGGATCCAGTTGCCATCTAGGAGCTGATACCTCTAACGTGTATCTTTCCAGCCCACACAGTCGGTTCTCCTCTGGGACCTGGAGCAGTAACCCCCTGCCTCCTGGCACATCTCCTTAACATCCTGATCTCCACAGCACATCCAAATCTGACTCCGAATATTCACTCTAAACTTGGTTTTCCTTCCAACTGGGTTGTTATAATCAGACGCTCCACCACTCATGCCAGAAACTGCAAGGCCATCCTGCCCTCATTCTCGCCTTCATCCCCACATCCAGGCCAACTCCAAGACCAGCCCATGCAGTACCACTAAACATTTCTCAGCTCTGCCGACTGTCTCCACCTCCACAGCACCACCTGTGAACCAGCCACCCTCACTGCTTGTTTGGATGACTGCAGTGGCCTCCTTACTGTGTGCCACTCAGTAGCTTCTTCCCTCCAATCTGTTCCCACATGCCCCTCCTTAAAGATCAATCAAGATCATAGCCACAGGCCCTGTCCCGCCCTGGGCCCTCCATCCCTCCCCAGCACATACACCCACCCTGCTCATTCTCTGCTCCACCACACTTTTGGTTTCTTTGGTGAAGCACACTCCCCGACTGGATCTGGCCCACCTGCTGTACCCTCTCCCAGCACCAGTGCCTCTCCCAGGCAGCATTTATCACAGGGTAAACTCAGCATTTATACATGATCATTCAATTCATAGCCACTCCCCACTAGCTGGTAAAGTCAATAAGGTGGGGACAATGCCTGCTATAACTAGCACTGAACCCCCAATTCCTAACACAATGACTGCCACAGTCGGTGACAACACTGGCATATACAAAAGGAAATAGAGATGGTGCATCAGTCAGAGTTCTGTTATATTAGGAGATTTATTTTAAGGGCTTGGTCACATAATTGTGGGGGCTGGCAAGTCCAAAATCTGTAAGGCAGGCTGGAAACTCAGGCAGGATTTCTATGCTGCAATCTTCAGGCAGAATTCCTTCTTTTCCAGAAAACTTCAGGTTTTTTTCACTCTTAAGTTCTTCTGCCAGGCACAGTAGCTCACACCTGTAATTCCAGCACTTCGGGAGGCTGAGGCAGGAGGATTGCTTAAGCCCAAGAGTTTGAGGCCTGCCTGGCCAATGTGGTAAGACCCCATCTCTACAAAAAAATGTTTTAAATAAAAATTAGCTGAGTGTGGTCGCATACACCTGTAGTCTCAGCTACTTGGGAGGCTGAGGCAGGAGGATCGCTTGATCATGGGAGGTCGAGGCTGCAGTGAGCTATGATGGTGACACTGCATTGCAGCCTAGGCAACAGACTGAGACTTTGCCTCAAAAAAAGTAAATCAATAAGTAAGGAAATAAATAAACAAATTTCAAAATTAAAAAAATAAATTTTTAAAAAGTGATTCAACTGAATGGATGAGGCCCACCCAAATGACTGAAGGTAATCTCCTTTACTTAAAGTCAGCATAATAGCTTCACAGCAATGTCTAGGCTAGATTTTGACCAAACACCTGGACACTATAGCCTAGCAACATTGACACGTAAAATGTAACCATAACAGACGGCATCAACCCAAGAGGCCAACAGTGAAATAAGACCATGATAAGCTAATTTTCACATGTTGAAGGAAAACCCAACAGATACACTCTATAAAGTTAGAGGGATGACTGAAGAGACCTCAACTCTGGGTCTTGGGACTCTGGTCCCTGGGGCCAGAGTGACTGAGCCAGGATTACAGTCTGAAGCATTAGAGGAAGGGTAGGGGTAGGCCCCCCATTGTGAGGTCCAGGTAGAATGCTCAACTCAGACTGATCCCAGCCCTGGCTGACCTTCTTCCCCTTCCTCATTCCCACATTCTACCAGGAGTCTGCCCTCTGGCCTGTACCTGGACTTTGCTATCCTCTCCCTGCCCTAAAAAGAGGTTTGAGGTAGAACAGCCACAGAGCCAGTGGAGGCCACTAGGACACGGCCTCACTCAGTACTCAAGGTCAGGACCGTAGAGTTATCTGCAGATAGCTCTAAGAGAAGGGTAGCATGATGAGGACTGAGTCCTGAGTTCTTAGAGCCAAGTGAGGGATACAGTCTTGGTTTCTTGAAGGACTAAAGTCAGGAAAATTCAAGGAGCTGAGGAATAGAGATCCAAGTACAGAGAAGGCACCGATGGGAGATTTTGAATAGAGAACCCTGAGTCACCAGAAATGGAAACTCCAAGTTGTAGAGAGCTCCTGGACCAGCAGTAAGATAGAGACTCTGAGCACCTGGGTCAGAAGAAATCATGGGCGAGTGTCCAGGCCTTCAAGACACAGCATCCCAGGAGAAGGCTGAGAGGTCAAACCCAGGCATGTTCAAGATCACAAGGAAGGGGCATTCTGGCCAGGAAGGTGGAGTGGTGGGTTTTCATTCAACAAATATTTACTGGTTACCTACAAACCTTGTGCCAAGCCCTTTGCTGGACACTGGGGTTTCCGGGAACGTGTTACAATCCTTGACCTTACTGTAAAGCCAGTGGACAGCGTTAAGGAACTAGCACGGAACTGGAACCGGGGAAAGTGCTATGACACAGGACACATCTTCTGGGGAAACCCAGCGGGCAGCAATTAACTTGCGGTGGGGGAGAGGAAGTTTCACAGAAGAGGCACCGTGAGGGTGAAGTTGGCCAGAGAGAAAAGGTCAGGACATTCCAGGCCAGGGCAAGGCCTGTGCATAGGCCTGGTGGCATGGAGAGCTGAGTGTGTTAGAGCAGAGAGGGCAAGGAGGAGGGCACAGCCTCTGACCTCACAATACCCAGGGCCCGCTGGGCCAGCCTTGCAGATTCTGCACCCTCCTTCTGCCCGGGCAAGGCCCGGGGCCCTGGGCAGCCTCCAGGTGCAGTGCCCTCCCATAGGCCGCACCCTTCCCACTGCCCCAGGGCATGTCTCTACTCACCAATTATGAGGGGCTTCGGCATCAGATAGAGAGGCTGGTGCGGGAAAATGAGGAACTGAAGAAGCTGGTGCGGCTCATTCGGGAGAATCACGAGCTCAAATCAGCGATCAAGACTCAGGCAGGCGGGCTCGGCATCAGTGGGTTCATGACTGGGCTTGGTGAGGCAACAGCAGGCCTTCCCTCACGCCAGAGCAATGGTAAGAGGCCTTGGTCCCATGAGAGTGGGGAGGGAAGCGGGTATGCACCAGAGAGGACAGACTCGGTGTGCTGAGGTCTCAGGAGGTCATGGAGGGAATGCCCTCCTCCTTGCTCCTCTGCAGCTTGGCAATGAACCCTGGCACCGCTGCTCTAGAACGGTCACAAGCGGCTTCCTGGGTGCTGCATCCTTCACCTTCGCATGGCATCTGAGATCGATAGCTCTCCTCCGTGCCCCTCTTTCTGAATTCCCAAGCCATCTTGTCCACACCCCTGGCTCATCTTAGTGGAGGCTGCTCCCAGGCTGTGGGTCCAGGACCTGTCCCTCCACCCTCAACCAGCCTACCCACAGCACAGCTTCAACACTCCACTAGAAGTCAAGATCCCCTACAGATCCTGCAGGCTCAGTGAGTCACTGGAACTTGACTCACTCCAAACTAGACATGCTGGTTAACTTGGGTGTTTCCAGAGGGTAAAGCCCTTCAGGCTTGTGCTCACTCCCCTCCTGTCTTAATTCCCTGCTCCCTACCCACTGAGTTCCCTGCCATACAACCTGACTGTGGCATAGGACTGGTCTCCAGTTCCCCCACGCTGATCACAAGCACACAGACACCTCGTTTTAAATGTTACACCTCTAGTGACACAGAGACAACAGACAGGGTAAAAAAAATCATACACATGGGGCCAGGTGCGGTGGCTCACGCCTATAATCCCAGCACTTTGGGAAGCCGAGGCAAGCAGATCACCTGAGGTCAGGAGTTTGAGATCAACCTGGCCAACATGGCGAAACCCCGTCTCTACTAAAAACACAAAAATTTTCTGGACCTGGTGGTTCATGCCTATAATCCCAGCTACTCAGGAGGCTGAGGCAGGAGAATCACTTGAACCTGAGAGCTGGAGTTTGCAATGAGCCAAGATCACACCACTGCACTCCAGCCTAGTTGACAGGGCGAGACTCTATCTCAAAAACTAATAATAGGCTGAGTGCAGTGGCTCACCCAGGAATCCCAGCACTTTGGGAGGCCAAGGTGGGTGGATCACCTGAGGTCAAGAGTTTGAGACCAGCCTGGCCAACATAGTGAAATCCCATCTCTACTAAAAATACAAAAAGTTAGCCAGGTATGGTGGCACACACCTGTGGTCCCAGCTACTCAGGAGGCTGAGACCAGAGAATCCCTTGAACCGGGAGGTAGAGGTTGCAGTGAGCCGAGGTGGTGCCATTGCACTATAGCCTGGGCCAAAAGAGTGAAATTTCAAAAGAAAGAAAGAAGAAAGAAGGAAGGAAGGAAGGAAGGAAGGAAGGAAGGAAGGAAGGAAGGAAGGAAGGAAGGAAGGAAGGAAGGAGGGAAGGAAGGAAGGAAGGAGGGGAGAAGGAGGAGAAGAAGAAGAAGACGAGGAAGGGGAAAAGGGGAAGAAGAACAATAAGGAGAAGAAGGAGAAGGAGGAGGAGGAGAAGGAGGAGGAAGAAAGAAGAAGAAGGAAAGAAAGAAGGAAGGAAGGAAGGAAGGAAGGAAGGAAGGAAGGAAGGAAGGAAGGAAGGAAGGAAGGAAAGAAAATTTTCCTGTTTAAGAAGCTAGACTCTGGTTTCGTACTCCCAGGCTAACCAAGCAAGCCCTCTCCTCCCAGCTTTCATTCTTAAGGGAATCCTTGGACCACTTCAGATCTTCCACCTCCCCAAAGGTCAAGTTTTGAGGGTGAGGAAAAGCTTCCTGGAGGAGGTGAGCCCAGCCAACTGGTTGTGAAGGGGAAGGAGCATGCCACAAGTAGAAGTTACTCATACAAATGCTTGGCCCCAGGGATTGCAGGAATGAGAAACAGATGTGCAATTAAAGCCCCGACCCGTGTGTGTGTGTGTAATGTGGGTATATGTGTGTGAATGTGGTATGAGAGTATGTGTGGTACACACTTATGCACCACACATACTCTGTAGTGTAAGTATGGAGTGTGTGGTATGGGTGTGTGAATGAGTGTGTATGAATGTGTATAGGAAAATGTGCATGATGCTGACTCTGGGCATACTGCCTAGGAGTTAGCCTTGTTCACAAGGAGCAGTGCTGTAAAAAGAAAATTAAATCTAATTTTTAAATATTTAATTTTTTTTTTTTTTGAGACAGAGTCTTGCTCTGTCAATCAGGCTGGAGTGCAGTGGCACAATCTCAGCTCACCGCAACCTCTGCTTCCTGGGTTAAAACGATTCTCCTGCCTCAGCCTCCTGAGTAGCTGAGATTACAGGTACGTGCCAGTACACCCGGCTAATTTTCCTTTTTTTTTTTTTCTGGTTTTTTTTTTAGTAGAGATGGAGTTTCACCATGTTGGCCACACTGGTCTCAAACTTCTGACCTCAGGTAATCTGCCCACCTCGGCCTCCCAAAGTGTTGAGATTACAGACATGAGCCACCACGCCTAGCACAGGGAGCAGTACTGTAAAAAGAAAATTAAATGTAATTTCCAAATATTTAAAATTTTTTAAAAATAAAACATATAAAATAAAAATGAAAAGAAGGAAAATGTGGGCCGGGCACAGTGGCTCACGCCTGTAATGCCAGCACTTTGGGAGGCTAAGATGGGCGGATCACCTGAGGTCAGGAGTTCAAGACCAGCCTGGCCAACATGGTAAAACCCCATCTCTACTAAAAATACAAAAATCAGCCAGGTGTGTTGGCACACGCCTGTAATCCCATCTACTCGGGAGGCTGAGGCAGGAGAATGGCTTGAGCTCGCAAGGCAGAGGTTGCAGTGAGCCAAGATTGTGCCACTGCACTCCAGCCTGGGCAATTGAGTGAGACTCTGTCTCAAAAAAAAGAAAAAAAAGAAAAAAGAAAAAATGGGTGGGGCGCAGTGGCTCACGCCTGTAATTCTGGCACTTTGGGAGGCTGAGGTGGGGGGCTCACGAGGTCAGGAGATCGAGACCATCCTAGCTTACTCGTTGAAAACCCGTCTCTACTAAAAATACAAAAACAAAATTAGCCGGGTGTGGTGGGGACACCTGTAGTCCTAGCTACTCGGGAGGCTGAAGCGGGAGAATGGCAAGAATGGCATGAACTCGGGAGGCAGAGCTTGCAGTGAGCAGAGATCGTGCCGCTGCACTCCAGCCTGGGCTGGAGACTTTTGAGGCTCTGTCTCAAAAAAGAAAAAAAGAAAGAAAGAAGGAAAGAAGGAAAGGAGAGAAAGGAGAGAAAGGAAAGAAAGAAAAGAAAGAAAGAAAAGAAGGAAGGAAGGAAGGGAAAGAAAGAAAGAAAGAAAAAGAAAAGAAAGAAAGAAAAAGGAAGGAAGGAAGGAAGAAAGGAAGGAAGGAAGGAAGGAAGGAAGGAAGGAAGGAAGGAAGGAAGATTAGCTGGACATGGTGGCAGGTGCCTGTAATCCCAGCTACTTGGGAGGCTGAGGCAGGAGAAACGCTTATACCTGGGAGGTGGAGGCTGCAGTGAGCCTAAATTGCGCCACTGCACTCCAGCCTGTGCAATTAGAGCAAGACTTCTCTAAAAAAAAAGTGCATGTGTGTGTGAGAGGATATGGTGTGTCTGCTTTGACAGTGTGTGATTTGTGAGTGAATGTGTGCATATGGCTGTGTGTGTGTTTGTGAGTTGCTGTGTGTGTGAATGTATGTAAGAGTGTATGTGGTATGTATGTGTTATGTGGGTGTTTGAGTGTATGTTGGTGTGTGTCTGATTATGTGAGTATATATGGTGTGTGTGTGTGGTGTGTTCATGTGTGACAGGGGCCAGGGAGAGATGAACAATGCAGCCAGAGGGGTCAGATCACCAAGGACAGCAAATGACATGCTGAGGAGCTTGGACTTGCTCCTAAAGGCACTAAGAAGACACTGGTGGTTTCTTTTTTCTTTTCTTTTCTTTCTTTCTTTCTTTTTTTTTTTTTGAGACAGAGTTTCGGAGTTTCACTCTTGTTGCCCAGGCTGGAGTGTAATGGCGCAATCTCGGCTCACTGCAACCTCCGCCTCCCTAGTTCAAGCAATTCTCCTGCCTCAGCCTCCCGAGTAGCTGGGACTACAGGCATGCACCACCACGCCTGGCTAATTTTGTATTTTTTTAGTAGAGACGAGGTTTCTCCATATTGGTCAGGCTGGCCTCAAACTCCTGACTTCAGGTGACCTGCCCGCCTTGGCCTCCCAAAGTGCTGGGATTACAGGGATGAGCCACCATGCCCAGCCGAAACTGGTGGTTTCTAACAGAGAATAATCATGTTTGTGCTTCAGAAATGTTATCCCAGATGCTACGGGGAAAACGGATTGGAGGGAGAGCAGAGCAGACTGAGGCAGGGAGATGGATTAGACTGAGGCTGTTGCAGTCATCCAGGTGGGAGATGACAGCATGAGCTACAGGTAGAGAGAAATCCCTTCACATTATTTAATAAGAAAATGGAAAGCCTAACTGCTTGGATGTGAGGGATGACAAAGAGAGCATCCAGAATGTATCTGTTGTCCCAGCCAAGGCAGATCTCTACAGTTGCCTTGGAGAATCTTTCTCTGGCCACTTCCTCACCCTGCCTGTTCTCCTTGGCCATTCCCTGTGACTGGCCTCCTTCATAGAGTCGGGTTCTCATTCTTGATTTGCCCTCATGAACTCGACCTTCAATTCCTCTTTCTGGGTCTACCCTTCTCCCTTATGCTCTGTGCACAGCCCTACCTCTGAAATCCGCCTGGTCCAGAGACCTGGCCCAACCCCATTTAGGAGGAACACAGGAGGAAACAGCTTGGGAGGTATGAACAGGGCTTGGTCTGGTGGGCTGTGGGTGTCTATAAGCATGTGCACCAGGCTCCTCTCAGTGCAGGACAGAGCTCAGATGGGAAGCGAAGGGGTGCAGAAGGGCAGGGCCAGGGGACCAGCTCTCTCCAATCTACCACATCCTGGCACAAAACTCCAGAGAGTACAAGAATTTCAAATTCAAATCTGACCTTCCAGGTTGTTACAAAGGTTTATTTGTCAGGTTAAGAAAACAGAAAGTAGCCGGGCGTGGTGGCTCAAGCCTGTAATCCCAGCACTTTGGGAGGCCGAGACGGGTGGATCACGAGGTCAGGAGATCGAGACCATCCTGGCTAATACGGTGAAACCCCGTCTCTACTAAAAAGTACAAAAAACTAGCCGGGCGAGGTGGTGGGCGCCTGTAGTCCCAGCTACTCAGGAGGCTGAGGCAGGAGAATGACGTAAACCCGGGAGGCGGAGCTTGCAGTGAGCTGAGATTGCGCGCCACTGCACTCCAGCCTGGGTGACAGAGCGAGACTCTGTCTCAAAAAAAAAAAAAAAAAAAAAAGAAAACAGAAAGTAGTTTAACAGTTAGCCTGAGTAGTAACTTTTAACTACTCTGACATTTGGTAAATGGGCTTTCATTTATGCTCTTGACATAAATGCTCTTGACCACAGCCCTGCAAATGTTAGAGGTGAGCCTGGGAAAGGCAGTTTTGGAGGAAGAAAATGAGTTGCATTTGGGACAAAATGATTTTAAGATGTCCACACAACATCCACGTGGAGTGGCCAGAAGCAGTAGCACTATGAGCCTGAAGTTTGGAGAAGTCAGGTCTAGAGAGAAAAGATTCAAGAGTTACTGATAATTCAAGCTGAGGTAGGGGGTGAGGCCATCTGGGAAGAGAGTGCACAGTAAGAGGCTGAAGGACAGATCCTAACTGAGGACAGGTAGAGGAGCTGGCAAAGGAGCATGCAGAGAGGCAAGGGAAACTTCAAAAGCAGAATGTCACAAAAGCCAAGAGACAGCTTCAAAGGGGACAGTTTCAGCAAGGTAAAGGACAGTGTCAGCAAGAGGTCAAGCAATAAAAGTACTAAAAATATCCATAGCATTTAGTGGACAATTCATGACACTGGCATTCATGACCTTGGTTAGAGTGATTTCAACCATCATAGGTGGAATGACTGACCAGGGTGAGGTGAAAAGTCAGCAAGAAAATGGAGAGAAAAGATGATGGAGATACTTAATTCAAGAAGTTTGACCTTGGGGTGAGGGGAGTGGACAGGGAGAGGGCAGTAGCTGGGAGGGCATGGGGTCCAGAACTTCTTTTCAAGGTGGCAGAGACCTGAGTTTGTTTATATGTGGAAGGAAGAGGCCAGGAGAGACTGTTGGAAAATACGCAAGACAAAAAGGATACGTTATGGGGTGGGGGGTGCTCTTGACTGAAGGAAGAGAGTCTCTTTTACTGTCCTGGAAGGGAAGGAGGAAGGAGAGCATGAGTGTGCATGCCAGGTGGTGGGAAGCTGAAGGAACTCCAGACCTATGGCTTCAATTTTCTCTGTTCAAATGTTCTTCTCTGAGAGCAAGGATGGAGCAGGGAAGGTCTGAAATAGACTAATAATGGGGGGCCGGGCACGGTGGCTCACGTCTGTAGTCCCAACACTTTGGGAGGCCGAGCCGAGCGAATCACCTGAGGTCAGGAGTTCAAGACCATCCTGGCTAACACAGTGAAACCCCGTCTCTACTAAAAATACAAAAAAAAAAAAAAAAAAAATTAGCTGGGCGTGGTAGCAGGTGCCTGTGGTCCAGGCTACTCAGGAGGCTGAGGCAGGAGAATGGCATGAACCCGGGAGGCAGAGCTTGCAGTGAGCCGAGATCATGTCACTGCACTCCAGCCTGGGCGACAAAGCGAGACTCTGTCTCAAAAAAAAAAAAAGGGAGGGGGAAGGAACTGAGAGAACTTGGAGGGTCTGACTGAATGCGCAACCATCTCTGGGATTTGCAAATGCAGCAGCCATCAATCTCCTGCCTTCTCCAGCAGCATTTGGCAGCCTGAGGGCAGGCATGGGGGAGGCAACCAGGCAGTGCTGAGGATGGCTCAGCAAGAGTTCAGGGACATAAAAGCTGCTCTGGCTGAGAGGGCAGCCAAAACCAAGAGTGCAATCAGATGGAGAGAAAATAAAGAGGCCTTTGAGTAGAGATCTGGAGAGGCTCAGAGACCAGGTGGCCAGGAGCGATCTCTGACCAAGACAGAAGGTACAACTGTGTGGTCAGTGTGGGTAATCTGAAGAGGCAGGAAATCAGAAAAGGTTGGCCGCTGGCCGAATTAACTTCACCAGGACAAAACAGGCACCAAGAGCTTCAGACTTGGCTCCGTGCACAGGGCAAGTGGGAGATGCAGCCAGGACAGCATTCAGACTGCAGGGCCTCCTGCTCCTGAGGGCTCAGGGACTTGCAGGGAGATATGGCTGTTGGAGTAGCTGGGGAGACAAGAAATGAGGGCCAAGATGGGGGCCCAAAACACTAAAACAGTAACTGCACTGAAAACCGGCTCCTGCCCCCACTGGTCAGATCTGGCTCCTCCACACAGAGGTCAGGTGACGGGTGGGACAGCCGTCAGCATGGGACAGGCAGTCAAGAAAGGAGGACTGAGGGCCTGCTCTAGCCACCAGCATCCTCCCCATCCCAGCCCTCACCATCCCTCCCTCACCTGAGCCCATATACCTACCTGAGGACCCTCTCCCCTTAAGGCCACCTCGTCCTGCTCTCCCACTGCCTCCCCCAGGGGCTGCAGCAGGTTTCCTCCGGCAGGGGGCAGCCTTCCCTTAGTTCCGGAGGGCCTCCCAGCACTAACGCCGGCCCCCATGCCACAGCTTCCCACACACCAGAACCTGCCTTGATTTCAGGACCTGCAAGCTCCACAGATGCGTCCAGCCCCTCAGGACCCGTCAATTCCCCACAAGACTCTACCCCACAAGAAACACGTTCCCACTCAAGATCTGTCCCTCCCTACTCAGGACACAGCCTTCCCCTCTCAGGACCCTCCCCACTCAGGACCCACTTCCCTCAGGATCATCTACCCTCAGGACGCTGCTCCCTCAGGACACTCTTCCCTGAGGATCCTCTCCACTGAAGAACCTCTCGCCTCAGTACTCTCTTCCCTTGGAATCTTCTCCCCTCAGGACCTTTCCCCTCAGGACTCTCTCCCCTCAGAACCCTTTCCCCTGAGGACTACCTTCCCTCAGGACGCTCTTCCCTGATAACCCTCTCCCCTCAGTACCCTCTCCCCTCAGAACGCTCTTCCCTCAGGACCACCTTCCTGTAGGACACTCTTCCCTCAGGACTCTCTTCTCTGAGGAACCCCTCACATCAGGACCCTCTCCCCTCAGGACCTTCCCCCGCAGGACCCTCTCCCCTCACACCCCTCTTCCCTCAAGATCCTCTTCCCTCAGGAACCCCTTCCCTCAGGAGCCTCTTCCCTCAGGACCCACTGCCCTTAGGACCCTTTTCCTTCAGGACCCTCTCCCATCAAAACCCTCTTCCCTCAGAACCCTTTCCCCTTAGGAACCTCTCCCCTTAAGTATCTCTACCCTCAGTACCTTCTCCCTCAGGATCCTCTCCCCTGACAACCTTCTTCCCTGAAAACCTTCCCCACTCAGGACTCTCTTCCCTCAGGGTATTTTCTCCTGAGGACCCTCTGCCCCAGGACCCCCTCCCCTCAGGACCCTCTCCCCTCAGGACCCTCTCCCCTCAGAACCCTCTTCCCTCAGAGCCCTCTTCCTTCAGGACCCTCTTCTCTGAGTATACTCTCCCTTCAGGACCCTCCCACCTCAGGTCTCTCTCCCCTTAAGGACCTTCTCTCCTCAGGACCTATCATCTACCCTCAGAACCCTCTTCCCTCAGGACTCTCTTTCCTCAGGACCCTCTTTCTAAGGAACCTCTTCCATGAGGACCATTTCCCCTCAGGACCCTCCCGCCTCAGGTCTATCTCCCCTAAGGACCCTCTCCCCTCAGGACCTACCCTCTCCCCTCAGGACCTTCCCCCTTAGGACCCTCTCCCCTCAGAATGCTCTTCCCTCAGGATCGCCTTCCCTCAGGACATTCTTCCCTCAGGACTCTCTCCCCTCAGGACCCTCTTGCTTCAGGAACCCCTTCCCTCAAGACCCTTTTCCTTCAGTATCCTCTCCCCTCAGGACCTTCACCCCCCAGGACCCTCTCCCCTCACACCTCTCTTCTCTCAGGACCCTCTTCCCTCAAGACCCTGTTCCCTGAGTACCCTCCCCCATCAGGACCCTCTTCCCTCAAGACCCTGTTCCCTGAGGACCCTCTCCATCAGGACCCTCTTCCCTGAGGACCCTCTTCCCTCAGGAAAGGGAGGGAAACCTTTCCTGAGAAACCTGTTCCCTGAGGATCTTTTCCCCTCAGGACCCTCCCAACTCTGGTCCCTCTCCCCTAAGGAACCTCTCCCCTCAGGACCATTTCACCTCAGGACCCTCTCCCTTCACACTTCTCTTCCCTCAGGACCCCCTTCCCTCAGGACTCTCTGCCCCAAAGAACCTCACCCCCAGTACCTTCCCCCTCAGGATCCTCTCCCCTCAGGACCCTCTTCCCTGAGGACCCTCTTCCTTCAGGACCCTCTTTCCTGAGGAGCCTCTTCCCTGAGGAGTCTTTCCCCTCAGGACCCTCCCACCTCCGGTCCCTCTCCCCTAAGGACCCTCTCCCATTAGGACCCTCTCCTCTCCAGACCCTCTACCCTCAAGACCTACCCTCTCCCCTCAGAACCCTCTCCCCTCAGGACCACCTTCCCTCAGGACCCTCTCCCCTCAAAACCCTCTTCCCTCAGAACCCTTTCCCTAAGGACCGTCTTCCCTCAGGACTCTCTTCCCTCAGAAACCCCTTCCCTCAGGACCCTCTCCCTTCACACCCCTCTTCCCTCAGGACCCTCTTCCCTCAGGACACCCTTCCCTGAGTACCCTATCCCCTCAGGACCCTCATTCCCTCAGGACCCTGTTCCCTGAGGACCCTCTCCCATAAGGACCCTGTTCCCTGAGGACCCTCTCCCCTCAGGACCCTCTCCCCTCACAACTTATTCTCTCTGTCAGGACCCTCTTGCCTTAGGACCCTCTTCCCTCAGGAAAGGGAGGGAAACCTTCTTTCCTGAGAAACCTGTTCCCTGAGGATCTTTTCCCCTCCCAACTCTGGTCCCTCTCCCCTAAGGACCCTCTCCCCATAGGACCATTTCACCTCAGGACCCTCTACCCCTCACACTTCTCCTCCCTCAGGACCTCCTTCCCTCAGGACTCTTTGCCCCAAAGAACCTCACCCCCCAGCACCTTCCCCTTCAAGACCCTCTCCCCTCAGTAAGTTCTTCTCTCAGGACCCTCTTCCCTGAAAACTCTTCCCCCTCAAGATCCTCTCCCCTCAGGACCCTCTTCCATGAGGACCCTCTTCCTTCAGGACCCACTTTCCTGAGGAACCTCTTCCCTGAAGTCTTTCCCCTTAGGACCCTCCCACCTCAGGTCCCTCTCCCCTAAGGACCCTCTCCCCTTAGGACCCTCTCCTTTCTGGACCCTCTCCCCTCAGGACTGCCTTCCCTTAGGACCCTCTCCCCTCAAAACCCTCTTCTCTCAGGACCCTTTCCAAGGACCCTCTTCCCTCAGGACCTTCTCCTCTCTGGACCCTCTCCCCCTACAACCCCCTCTCTCCCCTGTAGAATCTCTCCCCTCAGGACCTTCACCCTCAGGACTCTCTCTCCTCAAGACCCATTACCCTAAGGAACCTCTTCTCTCAGAACCCTCTTCCTTCAGTATCCCCTCCCCAAAGGACTCCCTTCCCTCAGGACTCTTCCCTCAAGACCCTCTCCCCTCATGACCCTCTCCCCTCCGGATCCTCTCCCCTCATGACCCACTTTCTCCCCTGAGGATTCTCTCCCTCAAGACCCTCTTCCTTCAGTATCCTCTCCCTCAGGACCTTCTCCATCAGAACTCTCTCCCCTCAAGACCACCTTCCCTCAGGACCCTCTCCCCTCAGGACCTTCTTCCCTCAGGACGCCCTTCCCTCAGGACCTTCTCTTCTCTGGACCCTCTCCCCCCACGACCCCCTCTCTCCCCTGTAGAACCTCTCCCCTCAGGACCTTCACCCTCAGGACCCTCTCTCCTCAAGACTCATTCCCCTCAGGAACCTCTTCTCTCAGAACCCTCTTCCGTCAGGATCCCGTCCCCAAAGGACTCCCTTCCCTCAGGACTCTCTTCCCTCAGGACCTTCTCCCCTCCGGATCCTCTTCCCTCTTGACCCACTTTCTCCCCTGAGGATTCTCTCCCTCAGGACCCTCTTCCTTCAGTATCCTCTCCCCTCAGGACATTCTCCATCAGAACCCTCTCCCCTTAGAACTCTCTCCCCTCAAGACTGCCTTCCCTCAGGACCCTCTCCCCTCAGGACCCTCTTCCCTCAGGACCCCCTTCCCTCAGGTCCCTCTCCCTTCAGAACCCTCTTCCCTCAGGACCCTTTTTCTTGAGGAACCTCTTCCCTGAGGACCCTTTCCATTCAGGACCCTCCCACCTCAGGTCCCTCTCCCCAAAGGACCCTCTCCCAAAAGGACCCTCTTCCCTCAAGACCCTCCCTTCTTCCCTCAGGAACCTCTTCCCATAGAACCCTCTTCCCTCAGAACTCTCATCCCTCAGGATCCTCTCCCCTCAAAACCCTCTTCCCTCATAAACCTTTCCCTAAGGACCCACTTCTCTCAGGATCCTCTCACCTGAAGAACCTCTCCCCTCAGGACCTTTGCCCTCAGGACCCACTTCCCTCAAGACCCTCTCCCCTCAGGAACTTCTTCCCTGAAAACCCTCCCCCCTCAGGACCCCCTTCCATCAGGACCCTCTTCCTACAATATCCTCTCCCCTCAGGACCTTCCCTTTCAGGACCCTCTCCCCTCACAGCCCTCTTCCCGCAGGACCGCCTTCCCTCAAGACCCTTTTTTCTCAGGACGCTCTTCCCTCATAACCCTCTTCCCTCAAGACTGCCTTCTCTCAGACCCCTCTTCCCTCAGGACCCTCTCCCCTCAGGAAGCCCTCCCCTCAGGACCATCTCCCCTCAGAACCCTTTCCCTCAGGACCCTCTTCCCTCAGGACCTTCTTCCCTCATAACCCTCTTCCCTCAGGACCCTCTTCCCTGAAAACCCTCCCCCCTCAGGATCCTCTCCCCTCAGGACCCTCTTCCATGAGGACTCTCTTCCTTCAGGACCCACTTTCCTGAGGAACCTCTTCCCTGAAGAGTCTTTCCCCTCAGGACCCTCCCACCTCAAGACCCTCTCCCCTAAGGACCTTCTCCCCTCCGGACCTTCTCCCCTCAGGACCTACCCTCTCCCCTCAGAACCCTCTCCCTTCAGGACCACCTTCCCTTAGGACCCTCTCCCCTCAGAATCCTCGTCTCTCAGGACCCTCTTTCCTCAGGACCTGCTCCCCTCAAAACCATCTTCCCTCAGAACCCTTTCCCTAAGGACACTCTTCCCTCAGGACCCTCTTCCCTGAGAACCCTCTCCCCTCAGAACCCTCTTCCCTCAGGACCCTCTTCCCTCAGGACCTTCTTCCCTCATAATCCTCTTCCCTCAGGACCCTCTCCCCTCGGGATCCCCTCCCCTCAGGACCCTGTTCCCTGAGGACCCTCTTCCTTCAGGACCCTCTTTCCTGAGGAACCTCTTCCCTGAGGAGTCTTTCCCCTCAGGACCCTCCCACCTGAGGTCCCTCTCCCCTCAGGTCCCTCTCCCCTAAGGACCCTCTCCCCTTAGGACTCTCTCCTCTCTGGACCCTCTCCTCTCAGGACCTACCCTCTCCCCTCAGATCCCTCACCCCTCAGGACCACCTTCCCTCAGGACCTTCTCCCCTCAGAGCCCTCTTCTCTCAGAACACTGTTCCCTCAAGACCTGCTCGCCTCAATACCCTCTTCCTTCAGAACCCTTTCCCTAAGGACCCTCTTCCCTCAGGACCCTCTCCCCTCAGAACCCTCTTCCTTCAGGACCCTCTTCCCTCAGGACCTTCTCTTCTCTGGACCCTCTCCCCCCAACAACCCCCTCTGTCCATGGTAGAACCTCTCCCCTCAAGACCTTCACCCTCGGGACCCTCTCTCCTCAAGACTCACTCCCCTCAGGAACCTCTTCTCTCAGAACCCTCTTTTGTCAGGACCCACTCCCCTCAAAACCCTCTTCCCTCAGAACCCTTTCCCTCATGACCCTCTCCCCTCCGGACCCTCTCCCCTCATAACACACTTTCTCCCCTGAGGATTCTCTCCCTCAGGACCCTCTTCCTTCAGTATCCTCTCCCCTCAGGACCTTCCCCATCAGGACCCTCTCCACTTAGAACTCTCTCTCCTCAAGACCACCGTCCCTCAGGACCCACTCCCCTCAGAACCCTCTTCCTTCAGGACCCCCTTCCCTCAGGTCCCTCTTCCCTCAGGACCTTCTTCCCTCAGGGCCCTCTGCCCTCAAAACTCTCTTCCCTAAGAACTTTTTTTCTAGGACCTCTTACCTCAGAATCCTCTCCCCTCAGGACCCTCTGCCCCAAAGAACGTCACCCCCCAGTACTTTCCCCCTCAAGACCCTCTATCCTCAGGAAGCTCTTCTCTCAGGACCTTTTTCCCTGAAAACCCTCCCCCCTCAGAATCATCTTCCCTCAGGACCTTCTACCCTGAGGACCTTCTTCCCTCAGGACCCTCTTTCCTGAGGAACCTCTTCCCTGGGGAGCCTTTCCCCTCAAGACCCTCCCACTTCAGGTTTCTCTCCCCTAAGGATCCTCTCTTCTCAGGACCCTCTCTCCTCAGGACCGCCTTCCCTCAGGACTATCTTCCCTGAGGACCCTCTCCCCTCAGGACGCTCTTCCCTCAGAACCCTTTCCCTAAGGACCCTCTTCCCTGAGGACCCTCTTCTCTGAAAACCCTCCCCACTCAGGACCCTCTTTTCTAAGGACCTTCCTCCCTGAGGACCCTCTCAGGACCATATCCCCTCAGTACCCTCCTCTCTTGTGACCCTCTCCCCTCGTGGCCCTCTTCCCTAAGGACACGCTCTGTGCAGAACTCTTTCCCCTCACGACCTACCCTATTCCCTCAGGACCCTCTTCCCTGAAAACCCTCTTCCCTCAGGACTCTCTTCCCTGAGGAACTTCATCCCTGAGCACCCTCTCCTCTCAGGACCCTCCCACCTCAGGCCCCTGTTCCCTAAGGATCCTCTCTCAGGACCCTCTCACCTCTGGACCCTCTCACCTCATGACCCACTTTCTCCCCTGATGATTCTCTCCCTCAGGACTCTTCCTTCAGTATCCTCTCTCCTCAGGACCTTCCCCATCAGGACCCTCTCCACTTAGAACCCTCTCCCCTCAAGACCGCCTTCCCTCAGGTCCCTCTTCCTCAGGACCCTCTCCCCTCAAAACTCTCTTCCCTCAGAACTTTTCTTCTAAGGACACTCTTACCTCAGAACCCTCGCTTCTGAGGACCCCCTGCCCGGAAGAACCTCACCCCCCAGGACCTTCCCCCTCAAGACCCT